>NC_134531.1:162882572-163550906 GCF_050624435.1 Tenrec ecaudatus | reverse complement strand
GCTCAGATGGAATCCCAGGTGACTAGAAAACAACAAGGGGATGAAGGAAAAGGGAGCTATGGCATTAGTTGGTGGCAAGTGGCATGGGTGGGGGAGGCACTAGACCATCAAATCCAGACTCGTGTCTTTTCCGTCTGCTCTGATGAACCCTCCGGCGGCTCCTCTACTCCAATGCAGAGTACAGACAGCGGCTAATGCAGAAGAAAGGGCAGACGTTTTTATTTTTATTGCCTTTGTTGTTTGTTTTTATAAGAGCTAAACTTTGGCTATTTGGTGACTCTGGCGGATAAGAGACATGTTGATCCCTCCCTGGGAAACACTTTTCGACTCGCAGGAACTCTGTTTACTACAGCCATTGCCTTTATTTATGTTTGTCAGTCGCCGGGCAGCTAACTAGACTGTGGCATATGGATCCCCAAAGGCAAAGGAGAGAGATTCCAAATGCTGGTTTGCTGCCTGAAAAGGAGTTCATATTTATGATTTCACTTACCCCACATTGGGAGTTTAAATGCGGGCAATTTTCAAGCTGGGAAACAGTTTCCATTAACAGATCCTGGAAATGAACTCTTTAGTCTTTTAGATACCTTTGTGGACCGGCTCTTTGTCACTCTCTTTCTGTTTCTCTCTCTCATTTACTCTCACTCAAAAAAAAAGTATTAAAATAAAAACCCCAAATGGACTCTGGACTTGAACAAACAAAACGAAGGGGTGAATTCGCCTTGAGACGTGTCTTGGTGGTGAGGGTGAGGTTCCCTGCAGAGTTGGATAGCCACTATCTTGGGTTTGTGCTGCTCCATCTCCTCTCTGCCCTACCTCTCACTTTTAAGGTAATGTAGGTAGGAAGATTCAAAGTGGGAGGGTTGGTGCATGGGTGATATTGGAGGCAGACCCAGAGGGGCTGGCTGTAGGAAAGGAAAGCGTAGGGAACAATGAAAAGAGAGAACAGATCTTAAAGGCTCCCATTTTTGCTATGAGCACTAAAACGGATTTTCTGTCTTTAAAATATGGTCCCACTGTCTGTTCTTCTCAGGCACAGATTCCAGTTTAGGGTGAAGGGCAAGAGCAGGTGTTGAGTAAAAGTGGACACTCCTCATGGACCTAATCCCACCACAATGGAAGACGTTTGTGTCCTTTATGTATAAGTTGGTAAACAAGTCAATAAAGAGTCCGCTTGAGGGAATTTAATTATATTTCAATTTAAAATGCTTCCCTTCAGAATAGAAGGGAAAGATTTTTTCCCTGTAAAGGACATTTAAAAAAAATCCATAGCCAACATCATCTCTGGTGGTGCAGTGGTTTAGCACACAACTACTAACTCAAAGGTTGATAGTTTGAACCTACCATGTGATTTGCAGGAGAACATGTGGCGGTCTGCTTCCATTAAAACTTTTTAAACTTGGAAGCCAGGCCATTGGGGGAAATTCTACTCAGCCTTAGAGAGTCACTGTAAGTCAAAATCACTTTGAGGGCAGTGGGAACGGCACACTCAACTGAGAGGAACAGATATTTTCCCTTAAAGTTAGGAACAAGACCAGGGTGCCCACTTTTACCACTGATATTCAATATTGTATAACTAAATTGGGAAGGAAGAAATAACATGATCTCCTTTTTGCAGATGACATGGTCTTCTACATAGAAAACTCCAAAGAATCCCCAATGAAGCCTATCGACCTCATAAACAAATTCAGTGAACTGGCAGAATCCAAGGTCAATATACAAAAAACAATTTGTTTTTTTGTTTTTTTTACATATTGGCAGTTGGCATTCTGAAAAGGAAATGAAAGAAATAATTCTATTTATACTTTTGTTTTTGTTAGGTGCTGTCAAATCAGTTCCTACTCATAGCAACCTTGTGTACAACAGAACACATGTTGCCTGGTCCTGTGCCATCTTCGCAATTGTTCTCATGTTGAGCCTACCACTTGTCTGTCAGTGTGTTGTTCTGTGGAGGCTGAGTGTTGCTATCATGCTGGAAGCGAGGCCACTGGTATTTCAAATGCTATCAGGGGCACCCAAAGTGAACAGGTTTTTGGCATTCTCTGATTCTCATCTTCCCAACAGGATCACTGGAGACAAAATGGGTGCATAAGCTAATGTGGTGCAGAAAGCTGATGGTGTCTGGCTATTTCAAGATATAGCATCTGGGGTCTTAGAGGCTTGAAGTTAAACAAGGAGTCATTTAGCAGGGCAACAACAAAGCCCACATGGAAGAAGCACACCAACTTATGTGATCACAAGGGTGAAGGGATCAGGTATCAGGCATCAGAAGATCCCCCCCCCCAAAACCAACCATTTTGATGCAAATGAGGGGGGGTCAGAATGGAGAGCCAAAGCCCATCTGTAGATAATTGGACATTGCCTCACAGAAGGGTCACAAGGAAGGGATGCACAAGCCAGGGTGCAGTATAGCACCAACAAAACACTGTTGAAACATTCCTCTAATTCCTTAATGCTTCCTTCCCCCCCTTCCCCCTCTCCCCACTATCATGACCCCAGTTCTATCTAACTAATCTGGATACAACAGAGAATGTACACTGGTATAGATAAGAGCTCTCAACACACAGAATCCAGAGCTGATAAACCCCTCAGGCCCAATAATGAGAGTAGCAATACCATGAGGGTAGGGGGGAGGTGGAGGGAGAAGGGGAGAAAGGGGGACCCAATCATAATGAGCGACGTAGAATCCCCCTGACCCACAGGGGGACAAAAACCAGAAACGTGGGTGAAGGGAGACAGTGAATGGTGTATGATATGAAAAAATATATATCAAGGGTTCACGAGGGAGGGAAGGAGAGGGAGAGCTAAAAATGGGCTGATACCAAGGACTCAAGTAGAAAGAAAATGTTTTGAAAATGATGATGGGAACAAATGTACAAATGTGCTTGACACAATGGGTGTATGTATGGGTGATGATAAGAGCTGCATGAGCGCCCAATTAAATGATTACATAAAAAAGATGATAAAATAAAGGAAAAACAAAACAAAAACAAAGTGAGCAGGTTTCAACAGAGCTTCCAGACCAAGAATATAATGGGAAGAGTGGACTCTCCACTTCTAAGGAATTAGCCATTGAAAACCTTATAGACAGAATCGAAATTATTTATAATAACCTCTATAATAATAAAATGCCAAGGGATAAAATTAATGAGAAAAGTGAAAAATTTGAACCCTGAAAACGACAAAACGGATCAAAAATCTAAATGTAAGAAACAGAACCACGTTTAACCACAGATTCTTTGACACTGAAGGCACATGAAAATCAGAGTTTATCAAAATTAATAGTTTTGTTCATCAAAGAAATCTTACCAACAAAGTGAAGGGTCAGCCTACAAAATTTGGGAAACCTGTATTTGCTAAGAGTTTAATATACACAATAAAGAATTCATACCACTTAACAACAAAAAGACAAATACCCCAATCGAAAAATGAAAAGGATTTGAATAGGCATTTCACCCCAAAAGAAATACACATGGCTAATAATCACACGGCGGGGTGCTGAATGTCATTAGCCGTTGTGTTTGCTGTGCGAACTTCAACTCCTGGCAACTCTGCGGGATAGAGCAGAACACCCCCGCCCCTGCCCCCCTCCCCCCCCCCGGAGAGTTGCTCTCCTGCACTGTAATTGTTACAGGAGGAGATCCCAAGTGTCCCAGGGTCTTACCCTCCCCTCTACGAAGCAGCTGATGAGTTTGAACCACTGATCTTTCAGTTAGCAGCCCAATGCTGGTCTATCAGTCATTCCCACTGATCTATCAGTCAAGCCCACTGTCATCCAGTCCATTCTGACTCACAGCACCCCTGTAGAACAGAGTAGAACTGTCCCTTGGGTTTCTAAGATAGTATTTACAGTTGTAGACAACCTCATCTTTCTCTTGCAGAGGGGCTGGTGGGTTCAAACTGCTGATCTTGAATTTAGCGGCTCAATGTATAATCCATCACACCACCAGGGCTCTTTCATTCACCATGAAGCTCAAAGCAAACTAACTGTCGTCGAGTGGATTCCAATTCATAGGACCCTATCGTGGCCCTTTTGGGAAGGGTAGAACTGACTGAAAATCTTTACAGGGGTAGAAAGCCATGTGTTATTCCATCAGAGAGGCTGGTGGTTTCCAATTGCTGAGCAATCATACATGTAGCCACTATACTACAAAGGTTTCTTCAGAACAGAGGTAGCAAGTGAGAAAAGTGGGCAAAAGCCTTGTCATCTGCACTTCCTAAAAATGCTACTTACCAACTGGACAGCAGGGAAGGAAGAAAAGCAAACTTCTCTTTATTGTTTTTGAGGAGTCAAAAATTAGAGGAACAGATGTTTGACCGCGACATTCAGGTTTTGTCCAACAGATGCATCTGTGCCCCTAGAGCCTTCACTGCGTTCTACTCCAATGCTATCGTTGGTAACTGGTCACCGGTGGAGTGCTTTTACAAATGATGCTCAATGTGTTCAAAACACAAGGTACGGAGGTAAGAATTTGATTAAAAATATTCCCTTAAAATGTTACACTAAACAACCAAAAAAGCAAGCATAGGACACCCCAAATAGGTTTACATTAAATACTAATTTTCCTAAGTAAATTTTCAAAAAGTAAATTACTATTATGGACTGTACTTCTTTAACTGCCTGCTGTCAACTTCCTGAGGAGTCCTGTTTAGTGTAGTGGGTTATCTGTTGAACTGCCGACCACAAGATTAACACTTTGAAACCACTAGTTTCTCAGAGGAGGAGAGTGAGGCTTTCTACTTCTGTAAAGGTTCACAGTCTCAGAAACCAGCAGGGACAGTTCTATTGCATAGGGTCACCGTGAGTCAGAAATGACTTGGCAGCAGTGAATTTGAATTATCGTTTGAGTGAGAATTTTATCTTGGGTTATCAATGACCTGGTTGTTAGGAATAGATTGTTTGGAGAGAGAAAGGTCTTCCAATTAGTCACATGTAGGGTCCATTTTTGTTGATTTCATCATTCTGACCAAGGACAAACTCATAACGAGTTAATGTGAAACTCCCTCCATCTATCTGACAGACTGACATATAGCGAAAACTTACATTGTGTGGCCTTAAGAGGGAGAACTATGACCAGTAGGCAAATATCAGATACATTTTGGCTCAATATACAGAGGCAAATGGCAGTGGAATGGACAATCTTGTGACAGAGGGTTGAGATGAGAAGCATTCAGTAGGATACTAGATGGTTATTTCTCAGGATTGCCACGGGAGAAATTTCTACAGTGCGTGAACTATCCTCAACTCCCTGCTTTTGAGTCCATTCTGACTCACAGGGACCCAGTAGGACAGAGTAGAACTGTCCCTGTAGGTTTCTGAGACTTTACATCTTTAAGGGAATAGACAGCCCCATCTTTCTCCCATGGAGTTTCTGATAGGTTTGAACCACTGACCTTGAGGTTGGCAGCTTGAGGTTACATACCCCACTGTGTCACCAGCACTCCCTTTATGTGTATTACTCATATTAATAACCATGAATATAGCTGAGAAGTTATGATGTGACAGTATCATGGAAGGCCTGGAATATGCCCTAAAGAGAAAGAAAGACCTGGTTTCTAGACGGGCCGACATAGAGCTTACAGTTGAAACAGGGAAAGATATCATAGACGGAAATACTAATTGCTGTGAAAGAAATAGAGCGAAGTGATGGAAGATGTCAGAGATGGTCAGGAAAGGTGAGACTGACGAAATGATATAAAAGCCAAGTGCCATCAAACCAAGGCCCGGCATGAAAATGTACATATATTATTTATGGTCCCTTCGTGCTCACATCTAGCCGGGTGAAAGAAAGCCATATGTGAGAAAGGAAGGTGGGGCTGGGTGATAAAGATCACATTCAGGCATAAGAAGGTCTATGGTGATGAAGTTATAGGGTTTAGCTTTACTTTCTGAGCTGCTGGAGCGCAGAATGACTGCAAGAAGAGGATGCTCCATAGATTTCTGCTGAATATGGGGGTAAACTTGGCCACTTTCACAGCTCTTGGTGGGACGTGGTTGATGGGATAATTGCTTGTCAAGAATAACAGAAACAGTTCATAAGCTAGCTGAAAAGTTGAGATTCAATCAGCGGCTCCTCAACATCTAGTCCAATGATACAGGCTAATTTTTTATGAAGTTTTGCTTCATCAGTAAAAAAAGTGAGAGATAAAGGTTGTGTAATGTACCTTGAGTTATTATCTCAGCCACTGCTGGTTCAATCAAAGGAAGGCGTACTGGGCTAGATCTAAAGACCAGTCACTGAAGGGCAGGTGCCAACATTAACAGGATGCTGGGTGGACCAGCAAGACCATTATTTTCTTGTGGTCTTTAAAGTACATAGGCTCCTAACTCCAGAGAATTATCTCCCTCCGTGATAGAGAATGGATCCCGAGGAAGAGAGAAAACTCTGGTCGCCAAGGTCTCCCACCTTAGCCTGGTGCTGCCTCTATAGCGTTTCTCTCCCCTTTCACTACCACCTCCAGCCCCTCAGCTCTTGCTTCTACAGCTCCACTTGAAGCTGTCTTTTATAATGGGATTCCATGAGAGATTTTGTTTGAGAAAATAATTCCCTGCTGAAAACAGCAATAACATAGATTGAAAAGGAACGCATGAATTACCTCCCCCATTCACTCTTGCATTGTGTGCTCCCTGTGTCCTTTCCTGCAGCACCGGCCTCCCTATTTTGTTTGGGGACATTCTGCCTGCTGGTTCCAGGCCCCCCTCAGGGACTGCTGCACTTTCCAGAGGCCTTCCTGGAACTCCCTCCCCTTCCACATGGCTTTCCCACTGCGCCTTTTCATTATTTCTGTGGTACTTTTTTATCTTTATTTTAATTTTTGGTACTTCTTTTCTCCCTGGCATCAAAGTTAGCTTTACTGGAATGCGTTTTCTCTCTGAAATGTGATCATTGCTAAGAAACTTGAATGGTTCACATAAAAGTGGCTATTTCTAGTTTCTTTTGAAAAACAGTAGCAACAGACAAAGAGAATCTCTGGCAGCATTGCCACATGGCAAACTAGACCAGTACTGAGTGGTGGCTGCCCCCCTTCCCGTCTTTTCGATGAGCTCCCTGGACTGGGGCCAGCTTCCGTTACAGCATAACATAGCAGATAAGAATGTAAGGTCCAAAGCTGGAGTGCTTGCGTTCAAATTCTGACTTTGCCAGAATTACTAGGTATGGGACTATTTGACGTTATTTCATTTTTAAACTTCTCTGTGCCCAGTTTCAGTATCTGTGCAACGAATGCGTTGTTGCATTCTTGTGAAGATCACATGCATTGGGGGATGCATATGTAGAAAGTGCTTACCATAAAAAGCAAGTGGTCCGAGAGATGTCATGGAGGAAAGGCCTAGAGGTACACTCTACGGGGCACAGTTCTACTGAGACAGGATGTGGTCGCCAGCAGCTGGATCCGCTGGTTTGGTTTGGGGCCTGCTGTGACAGTGTGCTCCTGCGCTCCCACTATTCTTTGGTTCCCTTGGGTAGCGAGGAAGTTTCCTGACTCCTGACTCTATCAGAAATGCGAAATCACAGGAGGGGTGTAACTTTGGTCCGTTTTAACTGCTTTCTTTACTTGGCTCCTATGGATTCATGGAAAGTGTTGGGTATCCCAGGAGGATTGCTGCAAAATGCATTATTCACGTCTGCTTTCTTTCCTTAAGAGGATGTGAACATTTGGTACAACGAAATGGCCTGAGCATGGTTACATGCTTTTGGCTCTTGCCTTTAGGATCGTCCCTAGTGAGGACCAAAGAGCCCCAGGACCTCAAAGCTGATTCACGGAATTTCAGTGACAAGTTCCACACAGTAGGACTATACTTTCCTTGACTTTTATGAATCAGACCGACCACACACATGGACTGATTGGATCCTGTGCTCATAAAAGTCACACTTTCATGGGGGCTCGAAGGGGGATGAATTGGTCCATGAAACAATCAGCAATCCCTGAGGGTTTCCTATGAGCTAAATTCTTTGGTGGTTTCTGTAGCGACAGAGGACCCTTGCCACACTGAATGGCACCTTAAAGTCAGGCTGAGGAAAGAAAGAAGCCATAGGGGAAGCCATAGGGGAAGATATAGGGGAAGAGAAAAGTCATGGTGCTCGTGAACCCACAAGAAGATTGGCTTGACTAATGCCCTGGGTTTTTAAAAATATCTTCCCAAATAATAAATCTCATTCCCAGGGGAATGGAAAATCTGATTAAATCTCTTTCCTGTACTAGACATGAGCACTATGGGAAGATCAATAATATATGCACATTTCCAAGCCAGACTGATGACTCACTGCCTCCATTCAGCTAGAAGTTTGTCCCTGGGATTCACAGGGGCCTTTACCTGGTGTTGAGCCATGATTTTCTCTCTTGTCCAAGGCCAGGCACAAGATGTTACTGAAACAGACAGCCCAGAATTTCTCTGCAGGGGCTCAACTCGGGGCTGCTTCTCACCCTTCCTTCCTGCCTGCCTGTTTCCAACGCAGGGCAGGTCCCTCAGAGTTTAGGCTCTGCTCAGACACCACGGCAAGCTCACAGCTGCTGGCCTACAGATAAAAGCCACATGGCCTTTAGCTGAGCACATGGGCACCGAGCTTAATTGGGAATAAAGATGCACACTCGAGTCATCCTCTCTCTTAGCATCCTGAAATAACAGCCCCATTGCAACGAAAAGAAGCAGATTGCAGTGCGACCTGGAGAAGGCAATGGCCCCAAATGTGGGTCAGACCCCAGATGGCAGAGTCGATGGCGGGCACCGCTGGGAGGAAGCTTTTGACGGGAAAGGCCAAGGGTGAAAGGATTGGTTGATATTCAAGAACTTCTTGTGCACCATCAGCCCATCATAAGTGATTCATTTTACTCTCAAGGTAATCTTGTGGAGTGTATGATGTGATCTCATTTGGGGAAGTAAGAAAACTACGCTGCAGAGAGAGAGACTCAATCTGGCCTGCTCCGCTTCGTGGGACACCGTGAGAAGCACTTGTACTCCTCTCATCTAACCATTTAACAGCCACCCAAGAACTACCTGCTAGTGAGACCTCTGTAGGAAACTGCAGGTCAAGGGGGGCACAGTCACTTCTATTGAAGTGGAAGTTCTGGGAGTGGTATTGAGTTTTGACTTGGGGCCCCGTCATCCCATGCTGCTGCTTGGGCTTTTTAGAGAACATGGGTAGTAAGTGTGGGTGGTGGTGCTGGAAACCACCGCACATCTACCTCCCACCGCCCACTAGCCCCCAGGGGCCAAACCAAGAGGGGAGCCAGGCCACCTCCTTCCCCGCCCCACCCCTCCACACACACTTTTGTCTCCCAGAGAATGCTGCAGGAAAGGCAAAGAAAACGAACACAAAAAAAATCAAACAACTCAACAAGTCTGAACTAAAGCTGCGGATGAGAGCCAAACAGTAAATAAAAAGCGGTGCTATTTTTGATGGGAAACTGCGTCTGAAAAGAAAGCGCCATATAATTTGCCTGTCCGCGGGAGCAAGGCAGGGCGCTGCGCGCAGATCACAGGCCGCACTGTTCTTGCGAGGGAAGAGGCTATTCATTTCCCGTGTGCTTCCGCCCCACCATCTGCACTGGTCACCATCCTCCTCTCGCTCAGTGGGAGCTTCTCAACCAAGCACGGAACAACGGAGCTCCAGAAGAACACCCGCGCCGCCCTTGTAGCTCGGTGATTTTCCCAGGCATCCTCCAGCAAAGCCCCACCCCACCTGTCAGGGCAGCTGTCCCCCAGGTTAGCGCTTGTTTCAAGGGAGCGAGGTTGAGGTTCAGATCGGAAGCCCCGGATGGTGTGCGGTTTCCCCAGGTGCGTTCCCTGAATGTTTTAGGATTTCTTAAAAATGGAAGAAGCACACCAGCCTGTGTGATCATGAGGTGTCCAAGGGATCAGGTAGAAGGCATCATCAGAACAAAAAAATCTTACCACAGTGAATGAGGGGGGGCAGTGCAGAGTGGAGACCCAAAGCCCATTTGTTGGCCATTGGAGATCCCCTCACAGAGGGGTCTAGAGGAGGAGATGAGCCAGTCAAGGTGCGATGTAGCACCGATGAAAAATACAACTTTCCTCTAGTCCTAAAATGCTCCCCCCACCCCCCTATCATGATCCGAATTCTACCTTGCAAGTCTGGCTGGACCAGAGGATGTACACTGGTACAGATAGGAAACAGAAACACAGGGAATCCAGGGTGGATGATACTTTCAGGACAAGCGGTGTGAGGGGTCAGGCTGGGAGGGTAGAGGGAGAGTGGGTTGGAAAGGGGGAACTGATTATAAGGATCTACATGTGACCCCCTCCCTGGGGGATGGACAACAGAAAAGTGGGTGAGGGGAGATGTCTGACAGGGCAAGATATGACAAAATAATAATTTATAAATCATCAAGGGCTCATGAGGAAGGGGGGAGAGGGGGGGGGAGAAGAAAAAAAATGAGGACCTGATGCCAAGGGCTTAAGTGGAGAGCAAATGTTTTGAGAATGATGAGGGCAATGAATGTACAGATGTGCTTTACATAATTGATGTATGTATGGATTGTGATAAGAATTGTATGAGCCCCTAATTAAAAAAAAGTGCACAAGTGGGTCCATTAGCACTGGAGGTGGGGTTGTGGGAACAACGAGAGTTTGGAAGTCAGGATTTGCACGCAGGCACCACCCCAGAAATTGCTTTGAAGTCCAGCAAACGTCACCTCTGGATCTTAGTTTTTTAACCAGTGAAGTGGAAACGACGGGAACTTAAAGAGACTGGTGAGGGGCAGGTTAACGTGCCAGTATCTACAGGGCCTGTGTGAGTAGTAGGTGTGAAAGGAATGCATACTTCCCTCTCCCACCCCCTAGACCACTCCGTCTAAAATGACCTGCTTTCCATGGGGAGGGTGAGTCCACAGTCCTGACGGAATTCGGGAAAACAAAGCAAAGCAAAACAAAACACTTTAGGGCCGCTTTGGTTCAATTGGTTTGGGCAAGTGGTGGGAGGAAACACCGCCTTCGCTGGGTGTGACCTTGTCCAGTTTCAGATACAGGACAGTGACACTCGCCTGTGGAAACAGCCCGGGCCTTCGGGGAAGGTGCCCACCAATCCAAACAGAATAAAATGGATTCCCCGGGGAATTCCGGCACCACAAGCAACAAAACCTTGCTCCTTGTAGACCTCAATTTTCTAAATTGTATATTCGCTGTATAGGACTAAATGGTGTGTGTGTGTGTGTGTGTGTGTGTGTGTGTGTAGTGACTTTTTCCTTTACAGAAGCATTGTCCCCTCACAGTTTCCTCCCTGAAGCCCTCCAGAAGGCATCCTTGCCTAATGGCTGAGGGTAGGACCTGGGATCAGGCTGCTTGGATTGAAAATCAGCTCTCTTGATTTCCATGCCAGACAACCTTGGGCAAGTTCCAAAATTCTCTATGCCTCACATTTCCTGAACTTTGAGATGATGGTAAGATGTAGCAATACCCCCACAGGGTTGATGGGATTAAATAAGAAGATGCACTCGAAATGCTTCTTAGAAGTGAGCATAGTGCTTGATAAATGTCAGTCACCACCACTACTAACCTTCCCTCCCTATCCCCCACCCCCTGCCCCAATGAGGCCCTGGCCTCGCCTCTGTCTGGCCTGTTGCATTGGAGGCCAGTAGGGCTCTCAAAGGAGGTGGGCTCAGCGCGCTCTCTAAGCCATCCCAAGTGCTCTGACGTAGGAATCGGCTGGACTGATGCAGTTCTCCTTCAGCAAAACTCCAGTCTCTATTGAAGCACCAGCACACGCACACACACGCACACATTCTCCTTTCTTCCCTTCATGTGTCCTTCCCTCTCTCCTTTGTTCTTCCTCTTCTTCCTGCCACCCCTCCCTTCCCTTCTCCTCAGTTCTTTTGAGGATGCTGGGAAATCCAGCTTTGCAGCTCAGAGGGCTTTGCCTCTGATCAAGCCCGACCCAGGTCATGGAGTTCATGGAGTTACCATGACAACTAGCATCCCTAGCTCCCCATCAGGAGGCCAGGACCAATTGAAAAGGCCTGTCATTTCCCCGAGTCAAACTGTATGTGTCCTCAGCAGCATACCCTACACTAGTATGATACGACAGGAGGAGCGGTTACTCATGAACATGAGGGGGGCGGGGGGCAGAGAAAGAAATATCGAGGCTTTATTTTTTAGTGTGCTCTGTGGGGGAGGATTACAACTTGCTCTCAGAGACATTTTCTTTCTCATGCAGCCAGTGTTCCTGGTGAGGAAGGGGAAGGTGGAAGGGGTGGGATCCCCATACATTTCTGATCAGTTGAGTTTACAAAGGTGAAAACAAATATAGGCTCTTTATTTGACTTAAAAGTGACTTATTTTGGAGGTCTGGAAGGATGGACTGGAAAGCTAATATTAATGAGTATCTTCTGTGTAACAGGCACCTTGAAGATACAGTTTCATTTAGTGTTCATTAAGTAAGTGAAATGAACTCTCATCATTTCCATTTTACAGATAAGCCAACAGAGGCTCATAATGTGATAGTGATCTACCAAGATAGGTCAAGCTGCTAGCAAAGTAATGAGCCCTGCACTGGAGGTGAGTTTGCTCATGTCCAAGGGTTGAGGTTTCAGCATCATCCTGTGCATTTTCCCTGTTGCTCTCTCATTTAAATCTTTCTCTTTCAGGGACCCCTCCTTGTGTTCTTCCACCTCCGATCACACAGACATATTTTTACCCCACCTCCTTCTTTAGCTCTGTGTCTCAGAGGAACCACCGTCTTTCTATGACAGAATCATTTGGGGCTAATTGTTTACATGACATATTTATGAGCCCTACCCTGGGCCTGCAGAACCAGAATCTCTAGGAGTGGCGTCTAGGAAGGCATGTTTTTCACGCACTTTCTGAAATAATACTGATACACACTGAAGTCGAAGTGCCATTCTTTTAGCGCGATAGATATAACCTCCAGGAAAGCAGCACTTGCTTATTTGTTTCCCGGTGATTGTCCAGGTCAGTGTGGTTCTCTAACAGAGGAGAACACTCTTGGTGCCATTTGGTAACATCGAGTCAGCATTCAGTGGGTAAGTTTAGGAAAGAGGCACAGATCCAACAAGAAGACATGGTCCCAGTATGGGGTGAGCACCTGGGAGACAATCAATCCCTAGAGTGATACTTCTCCCCACAAAGACCTGCTGCCAGCTCTTCCCATATCACAGCCGATGCCAATAGAGAAAAGCAGTTCTTGGTACGTGTTTGCCAGCTTAGGGTGATGTGATAGGGAGAAAATGCATTCAATAAGAATGCCAGTGAGACTCAAATGTTGCTGAGTGAACTTGAGCTTGGTACAATTGGGAAAACAAGATACAGGAAGGCTAGTGGCACTGTAGCAGGAAGTGGGCAAAGGTGATTGACAGCTTCTGGTATTCTGTGCGCCTCCCAGCTATGACTTTCTTAACCTTTCAGCTACTCCATAGGTAACAGTGAGGCAAAAGCACCACCTGCCATACTCAGTATTAGGACCTAGTCAGGTCTTCGGCAGAAAGAAGCATGAAACCGACCAGACAGCTAACATATTAGACGTCTTCCCGCGACTACCTTTGTTTACACAGTAGAGGTGATCGCTGATGTATGGAATGAATTGTGTCCTCCAAAATTTATGTTGAAGCCCTGGTACCTGTGAACATTACCTTGTTTAGAAATGTGAGCGAGCGTCAAAGAGGTCATGGGAAAGGACTTTTATTTTTTTCCCCTATGAACTTTTTGAAGCTTTCTCTTAGGGGCCTAAAATGAGCCATGGTGGTGTAGTGGGCTATGCACTGGGCTGCCAACCACATGGCCAGTGGCTCATTCCATTGGAGAAAGATGAGCTATCTACTCCTAGAGAGATGTAAAGTTTCAGAAACCCAAAGAGGCAGTTCTACCTTGTCTTCTGACCTACAGGATCACTATGAGTGGGAATTGACTTGATGGCAATAAGCTTGACCCAGCCTCCCCCCACACCCACCCCTGCTTCCATAAAGGCTTTGAAGATATAAGCAGTTAGTCTTAGGTCATACTAGAAGAGGGTGGGACCTAACACAAATAGAGTAGTGTACCGATAAAAGAGTAGAAGAGACTCAGGCAGTGGGAAGATGACCACCTGTGATAGTTAGGCTGCAGCTGCAAGCAAGACATATTTGGCCTACAAGAAGCTGAGGATCACTAAAAAGGACCTCTCCCCGAGCCTCTACACCTGATTCAACGACTAGCCTTTAGAATGGAGAGACAAGAATTTCTGTTTCTGTAAGTCACTTTGGAGTTCCTGGGGGGTACAGATGCTTAACTACTTCAGCTGCTAACCTGCAAGCCCATCCAAAGGGACCTCGGGAGAATGGCTTGGCTTTCTACTTCTGAAAACTCAGCCCTTGGAAACTCTGTGGAGCCCAGTTGTGCTGATGCATATGAGTAGATGGCAATTGGCTTTTCTTTGGGTGGGGGGCTGTTTAAACATCATCTACTATGTATTAACCTGCTATGATAGCCCCTGGCAGGAAACTAATACAGTTAGTTATACATGCAGACGCTACCCTTTCCCCATCCCATTGTAGCCTGTGTCCATGTGCATGACCTTCTACAAGATGACTGCAACAATGTTCTAACAGGCTGCCTCGGCTCTTCTCTCGGCTTCACATGACGGACCATTGCGAGGAAATCTTTAGGGCTCTGTCTGATTGTGAGTCCCCTCCCTGTCAGTTGCATTCAATGTTTCCTATTCAGGGTGAATACAAGTTACAGAGACATTGGAGACCGTTCCTGCTATGACCACAACTATGAATACGTTTTCTAGTTCAATTCTTTCTTGCTGATCTTAAACAATCTCCACATTCCCCACGTTTGTCTTTGTTTACTCTGTCTCCTCTGTCTTGAGCACCCTCTCCCCCTACTTCTATCACAGTTCTTCAAGGCCTAGTTCAATTGCATGAAGCCTTCAGAAATTCTCTCCTCCTTGGGAGGGTTTCCTACTCTCAGGAGGCATCTATAGAATAATAAGTAGCTATGACACTCAGCTCATGAGTGTTATGCTTTTTTTAGGGCTAGGGCTGCATCTCTCTCGCCACCATTCCCTGAAGCACTTTGCTCACTGCTTGTGCAGCGACGGCATTCCCAAAGGACCTGTGAGGCGGAAGGGGAAGCGTGGGGAGGGCCTCCCAGACCCTTCTGGAAGCCCATTACCTATTAAGCCTCAAGATAAAGCTGTATTGTGCTCCTGCCCACTTGGCTCACACATCTGGCATGGACAAGACACGTAACAAAAGACAAACATGTCTCAGGGACCAGGGAAGAAGCCATGTAACCATGGTCATAGATAAAGACCAGACTTTGACCAATGTCCGAGGGAGGATAGAACTTCTAGCAAATCCACTAAAATCCTGGTAGATGGGTCATAAAAGGAAATGAGTTCTCTTGGTTCTTCCTTGGACCAGTAAAACATGGGGCATGCCTCCTTACTTAGGAAATGTGAACACATTACTTTTAACTGGAAGGTGTATTCATCCTAATACAGAAAGGATGCATAATTTAGACCACCAGATAGGTGTAATTGATAACAAATGGGCCAAAATATTGTAATTAGTGGATTTACTAAGTACCTTTCCCTGGTGACCAACATTGGCTGAGTTGGTCTTTCTATGAAGCGTAAGGACAGTGGCATCTCTGGTAAATAGCCTAATGGCAATTGGTTTCAAATTGCTGAATGATCTCTTACCAATGGTAGTGGAAAGTACATTGACCAATAGAAATACCTTATTTTTGCCCCCTCCTTTTTAAAATAACAATTTCCAAATTGTAAATTAGGCAGAGGTATACATTTTAGATCATCAACTTTGTATTTAACAGTATAAACTCTAATCAAACCCCTAAGACAGTGATTCTCAACCTTCCTAATGCCCTGACCTTTTAATACAGTTCCTCATGTTGTGATGATCCCCCCAACCATAAAATTATTTTCATTGCTACTTCATGACTATAATTTTGCTACTGCTATGAATCAGGCGACCCTTGTGAAAGGGTCATTTGACCACCAAAGGGGTTGTGACCTACAGGTTGAGAACCGCTGCCCTAAGAGCTTGCCTGCTCCTTGATTTCTCTTGTAAGTGACACCTAGGGCACTTGCCATACCTGGTTTACCTTAGAAATGCCTCTGCCTCAGGGCTTCTGAAACATTATTTGGCCCATAACCCAGCCCTGAACATGCAGTGACAGCCAACAAATAGCATCTGTTTCAAAGAAACACCACCTGTCCCAATGGAAAAATCAAGCATCAACCCGTCTCACTTCATCAGTGTTGGTTTCCAGAGCTGAGGAAACAAAACACCATCCTGTCACTAACACAACCTTTTAGCACTCTGTGGGGACCACCCACAGACTGGCTTCTGCCAAGTAGACTTGGCAACTTTTAGAGAACAGTTGGTCCTTAGACAGCCTTCCTCTGACCTTCTGAGAAAGAGGTGGGTGATCTGCCTTGGAAGAGGCTGGAGCTTGTTCCAGGGAGGCTGGAAAAGATCAAATGCCACAGGTGAGGGGAGATCTGGCCAAGTGGAGAGCCAGTGGTGAAGAAAATTTTCCAGGAAGGTCCTTCCCTGAGGTAGGTGCAGTCATTAATGTTTGGAGAACAGCTGCTGAGGGCTAGAGAAAGGGCACCTTTTCAGGGCAGCAGCGAAGTTCCTACCAGCTGGAGCACATGGAAGCAGCTCACGGGAATACAAACACTTCTGAAGGTACTGCCATCTTCTGAATGCCGGAGCAGTATTTAAGCACATTCTCTGAGTGCAAACAACTCTGAGACAAAACCGATGCGTTCCTCCAGATCATCTTCCAGCCCCTTTGTAATGGCACCACAAGAAGCCATTCTTGCGCTTGTCTGCTCACTCTCCCGTCTGGTCATTCCCTGGGATCAATTACCATGGTCAGAGGTTGCCGGAGCACGTATGTAGTGTATCTCTGCCATTGGGTTGCGCAAGCCTCTTGCCCTTAGGTATTCTGACGAAGATGGGGCTTTTTACTCCTTTAAGCCATTACAGTCTTGGAACATCACAGGGGAAGTTCTGTCCTATAGAATCGCTATGAGTCAGCATCAACTCTGGCAGTGTTTCCCCCTACCCTCCTTTTTCAGCAAACCCTGGGAAAATGAGGCTATTTGGGACAAGTGAAGTGATGGGACGGGGGTGGCAAATTGCCTGAGCGTGGGTATACACCGATGAGTGTGTGTGGGTGGAGTGAGGCTACACATTTTCTGTAACTGTTCTCGATGGTATGCTTCCTGGAACCTCTTCACATTGACTGTGAGGGGTCCACCACGAACTATGATCCCATATAACACAGAGCTGAGAAGCAAGATCCCAGGGAGAAAAGAGGGGTGGTCTCCAAGCCAAGAACTAATGATTCTCGTAGGCTGGCCACTGCTCTGCTGTTTGTGAACCAGGGAAGTCCCGTGGCTTCGTCCAGGAGAATAGGCATTGTGGGAAGCCTAGGCACATGTGACCATTAGTTGGGTATTTCTTGACTTGAAGGGTAACTCTCAGTAATATTGGGAACATGTTCATTCTCATGTCTTTCCCTTTTCCCTGGTCTCAACATTAATAAATGGTCTTGTGATGCCTTGTACAGATAGGCAAAGGAAGATACTGGCATTTTTTTCTTTATTTCAGAGTTGGATAACTTACAGCATCGATTCCAGGAAGAATTGGTGGCATGCAAAGCCCATAAAGACAGCATTGCTACTAAGAGAATGGAGCTTGATGCGTTGAAGTGCGTGATCATGATTGCCCGTTGCCAGAAAGGTGGTGAGTGGCTGGATGCTCTGTGCTCCAGAAGTCTGAGTTGATGGTCATTGTTTGACCTGTGTGTGACCTGGGCCTCAGTCCAGTCTCTTGACTTCAGTGGTCCCATCACCATATAGCTTATCATACAGTTAAATAATAGCCATGGGCTTTGGAGGTAAACTGCCTGGACTTGAATCCTGACTTCTTCTTAATCTCTGTCCACTCAATCAGGAAACTTAGTTTTGCCTCTGTTTCATCAGCTGTAAAATGGGTGTATGATAAAGGGATGTTGTGAGGATTATACGACATGATGCATATAACACGTACTGCAGCAGGTGGCTTGAAGACAGTCACTAAATGGTGGTTCTTTTTATTACAGTGGAAAGCTGAGGGTGAGAGGTGCTTGCTGCTGAAACATTCAATATTTTATGAGTTGTCAACCTTCCACAGGCACCTGTGTATGGAATTGGGTGTCAGACACACTCTGTTGACTTAAAAAATCAGGTCGTCCCTCTGGGCCCAGTCTCCTTAATTTTACCTCCAATATTTAGACCAGGTGATGCCGTACAATGATAAAATTTGGGGCGTATTGTAATACTGAACCATCAGTAATGTTCCTGAACTTTCATTAACTACCTTGGGCCTTTTTAGGACACTATGTATTTCTGAAATAGAAGTCACTTTTTGTCAAGCACTGTCTACTAGAACCCCTTCAAACTTTGCCTAACCTTGGACAAATATATATATATATATTTCTCCATTTTTACCATGAGGGGGAAATGTATGCATGTTTGATAAGCCCAGGTCATCTGGTTTCCTGTGATTAGGTCACATTCAATTATGTCTACACTTCTACAGATATCTTTAGTTCTCTAGTTATCAAATGATTACTTGAAATTATTCAATGTGCAGTAGTCATTGAGCCGAGATTAAGAACGGAATCATTTTACAAAATCCTTCTCTAAGTCATTCTTCAATCTCAGTTCACACTTCTCTCCCTGTATGACCACTGACCGGGAACTCAGCTGTGTTCATTTCAACTGTGTCCTGCTTTCTTGCCTTGGCGTCTTTGCACATCTTATTTCCCCTCCACGGACTGCTATTTGCTTCCCCTCTCCTTACTCCGCCTAGTTAGCATCTATTGATTTTTCATACCTCAGCTTGAAAAAGACTTCCTTGAAGAAGCATTCCCAGTCCCACAACTCCCCCCGCCCACCTCCCACACAGGCAAATAGACAGCGACTGTGTTCTCCTTGTACGTGTATTTGATGTCTTCATTGTTTTGCAGTTGCAAGTAAATCAGGCCTTGTTTTTCATCTTGTAATCTTGGTTAGGACTCATAATTCAGGATATTTATTTTTAATAAAATCTAGAAAACCCATTCAGATATTCAAAACTCAACACAAACTCACTGCTGTCTACTCTGTTTCAGCTCCTAGTGACCCTCTAGGACAGGGGAGACTGTTCCTATGAGTTTCTGAAACTGTAATTTTCCAAGGGAGTAGAAAGACTTGTCTTTTTCTCATGGAGCGGATGGTGGTTTTGAACTGCTGAACCTGACAATAGCAGGGCTCCTATATTCAAATATTACCTCGATTCCATTCTCGCTCATCTCTACCTGGAACTTGGCACATACACACAATGAATGGTCTTTATGTCTCTTGACCTGTTTTCTTTTTTAATGATTTCTAACTTTTTATCTCTGTATGTGACATTCTGGGAAATTTACCCCCATTTTTTTTTCTTGTTAACTAGCTCTCTCTTCAGTTTTGTCTGATTTTCTGTTTTGCTGGTCCATTGATATTTTGTATAGACTACTAATTTTTTTTATTTCTGTAAGTTTTAATTGCTACTTTTCCAAATATGCCTGCTCTTTTATGATAATACCTTTCAAAATATATTTATTTACAACTATGTTTTAGTTTTGCTGCTAATTCTTGCTCAGATATATTATTCAAATATTTTATTTGAATATTTACAATTTAGAGTTTTGCCTTGCTTAGATTAATTAGCTTATGCTTTTTACTATGGTTTTGATTAGCCTTTTTATTCTGGGGGGCCCAGGGATTTGCTTACTTTGCTTTAAAGGGATATTTGTCTTACTTACCCTAGCTGGCATTTCTAGGTGTTTCATTGTAGGAGTTTTGTTCTATCATATTGCTGTATGGCTAAGTAAATCTCTTCCAGGTCCCCTTTTACAGATTATCATAATGCCTGTCATAATTGTCATGAGACATTATCCCATTTTAATCACAATAGCCAGTTCTTTAATGCCTGTCTCCCCAACAAGAATGTAGTTCTATGGGGCAGCAGACTATGTCTGTCATATTCAAAGGGTAACTCCAGTGCCCACGCCGGTGTTGGGATGTTGTAAATGCTCACTCTTATTGCAATGACTAAGAAAACTGGAGAGAAAGGTGGTGCTGGCTGCCACAAAACTCTTCTCCATCATTCTGCAACCATTGTATGGACCTTCTACTTCTCTTTGAATTCTTCTGCAATCCCTAAGTTAAATGCACAAAATGATTTATTCTCTGTGATTGACATACTGTCGTCTCACAAGTAACTTCACACTGTACTCTTGTAATGGCCCTTTATATGGATTATCCCATTTGAATTCATATCCACTGAGAAATTGTTGTGATAATCCTTTTACAGATGAGGAACCTGCCCAGAGGAGAGGCTATATTTTACCTTTTCGAATGTAGTCCTGAAGCGCCGGACTTGAAAGATGGATAGTGAATTCAGGACTACTTTAGTTATTTAGAGTAGATATCAAATCTTCTTTATCTGAAAGTAAAGGCTGCTTTACTTCTTTGCTGAACTGTATCTTCTTAACACAATCTGTGTCTAGGAGAGAACAGGTGCTTCTGTTGACTACATTACATGCTTTTAAGTTTCTGCAGTCAGAATCTGACAACTCAAACTGCTTGATTTTTCATTTGGGTAAAGTGGCTCTGTTTCTTTTGAGGATACCTCACAAGCCCACCATTGCCAAGGAATCTGGGTTGTTTGTGGCCTAAATGGGTGCAGAAAGGTTGAGTAGAGGCTGGGGTATTGCAGAGCACATGACAGACACAGTTTTACGGAGGCTTCACACATGGAGGGATAGGGCGAGGCCCGGGCAAGAACACACGGGCAGCAACAGTCGTAGCAAGTTGACCTTCCTTGGGCCAATTGTCAACCTCAGCGCCGATGGTCTCAGGCAACTGCATTCTCCCAGGCGTGCCAGAGGGCCTCTGCACAGCTCCTATGGTGGCCGAGGCAGCAGCTTCTTTTCTGAGAGAGGAGGGAAAGGGCGTACCAAGGAAGCAAATGATGCCACTTACCTCAGGGCAGACCCCTTGGGTGTCGCAATGCCATAGCCTTTGGAATCCAAGTTACCTCCCACCTTCATGGTGTCACAGGGCTTCCGCTGCTCGATGTACTCGTTCATGGTGGACTCCAGGAGGTAGGCATACTTGCCCTTGGATTTCCTCACTCGGATCATCCCTTCCTCTGTGGTTCGCACAAAAACCGATGGTTCTGCCGATTTCATGTATGTCCACATCTTCTCAAACACAGCAATTTTAGACCTCTGACAGGGGACAGAAACAAAGCCCCAGTTCAGTGCTGGCTCGGTTTGGAACTTGGCTCGGCACACGCACTAATGAAGATCTGAGTGCAGCTTGATCACACATTCATGAGTGAGATTAGCTCAGGAAGAAACAAATTATGAGTGATTGCAAAATAAGAGGCTCTAATTAGTACCACTAGGCTCCAAAGTACAAATATCTTGCGAATGGAGATGGAGCAGTATAGCTCAAAATCTTATAATCACTACAGACTAATTACAGTTGTCCTAAATATGGGGAGAGTTAAGAAACAGGAGCCTTGTCTGCCTTTTCAAGACACCAGAAGGCCTATCTATTGTTCCAAAAGACCATATTTATACAGCTCAGACGAGTGGAAAGTGGAAAACCAGTGGTGTCTGATTTCATTCCTGGAAGACATTTCTGGATCATGAGCCCCAAGGTCCAGCCATCCAGATTGTAAGACCTGACCTCAGGAGCAAAATTGTTGTCCGAATGTACAAATATCCTTTACACAATTGATGTATGTATGGATTGTGATAAGAGTTGTATGTGCCCCCAATAAAATGATTTTTAAAAAAACAATTAAAAAAGCCCCAGAAGACAAACAAAAAAGAAATGGTTGTCCGATATCGCTATTAGCTTGTGGCCAAATATTGCTAACTCTTTACATTTTGAAAACCTCCAAATCCAGCCAAACTGCTTTCTTTGTTTGCTTCTGAATGTGCCTTGGGCCGTCTTTCCATTGGGGCATTGCTTAGGCTGTTTACCTGACATGATATTTCTGTCCAGCCAGTCTTCCCCAGACATCTATATTTTCTGAGACTACCTAAATTCCAGGGGTCCTGGTTCTCACATTTTGGTGGGCCTCCGAAGTATGTGCAGAGAACCTGAGCCAGCAGGTTTGGAGTGGGACCTAGAGTAAATCTTTTCCGGAAGTTCCCTGGTGACCCGCGTGAGAATGCCTGGGCGGTTCTTCCTTAGCGAAGCCCCATTGGGAGGGCTGTTATTTCCATGGGTTCTCACTGGATGGCCAGGCTAGGATGCTAGGGTGCCAAGTCATCCCTTCTGGTGTGTTGATGTGAGTAATTCTAACCCATAGCCCCCTGGAGAACAAAACACTGCCCCACCTGGACGAGTCTCCCAATTGTTATGTTTGAGCCTATTCTTGCTATCACAGAGCCCGTCCATCTTGCTGAAGGGGTTCCTCTTCTTGTGCTTCCCCTCTCCGTTGCAGGCACGGCATCCTTCTCCAGGGATGTATCTGGATGCTATCTGAGGGCGAGGGCTAAGCTCAGATTCTCCACGGAGTCTAAGCAAATACCTTGGACATAGCAAGTCTTTAGGGCCTGCAATTCAGGGCCGCAATCCCACTCTCACATCTAACATACGCATTCTGTGACTTTCTCAAAAGTTTATCTCGTGAATACTAGTCCTTGGCTTTTGAAAATGCTTTGTAAATTGACAAGTGTGAAACACATAGGGGGGACTTTTGTTGTAAAGACAGTTATTATGAGAATCACGCTGTTGTTAAAGGCCGCGAGGTTGATTTGGACTCTCCATGGCCCTATGTAACAGAGGGGAACTACCTCATAAGGTTTGCAGGCTGTAATAGGGATGGCAACAGTTGGCCAGCTCTTGCTCCACAGAGCGAGTGGGTAGTTTGGAAATGCCAACCTTTTGGTTAGTGGCCAAGTGTAATGGTGTACCCCCAAGGCTCCTACAATCGATGTAATCTAGTAGCTTATATGGTGATTACAGAATTTTGGGGGTATAAAATTATTATACATGTCCTATATCATTTTTCTCTGAATTCAAGTTTCAGTTACAATTCTTTGATATTATTTCTAGAGTTGGTAAGATATTGATATGAAATTAAGTTGTCATTTGAGCCAGCAATCTATAGAGATATGTGGAGCCCAGGAAAAGTCTAGATCTCAAGGGAGAATTGATGAAAATAGTTACTGAGGATTTCAGGGAGGTATTGAATTGAGTGGATCTTAATTAATTTTTAAAAGACTATAATTAGCTAAACTTGGTAATTTGTTTTAAAGTAAAGTTTATGATTTTAAAAGGATACTCAAGAAGGCCAGGATTTCCTAGTAACCCAAGGTTTGGAGCTGGTATCTTCCTTCTCTATGAAGCCCTGGTGGTGTAGTGGTTATACATTGGGCTGTGAACCACAAGTTCAGCAGTTTGAAACCACCAGCGGCTCCTTGGGAGAATGATGAGGTTTTTTACTTCCATGAAGAGCCCAAGTCTCTGAAGCCCACAGGGACAATTCTACCCTGTCCTACAGGGTCGCTAGGAGTCAGCTTCGATTTGATGGCAGCACGTTTGGGTTTTGGGTAATGGGTCTTAGTTTTCCCACCAGGGCCATAGCAATTATCCATGAGACTTTTAAGGACTGTGCTTGCTTTACATTTTTTTCTTTTGGGCATGAAGATAGATCATTTAAACAACAACATCATTATGTGACAGAGGAGAGAAGGGAGCAAAGGGAGGGAGGATTCTAAGGTTGGGGAAGGAAGCACGCAGAACCAATTGTCGCATCTACACGATACTTCATATTCTCTCCTGGGAAAAGGAAATGTATAAATTCAGCAGTGACCAGATTTGCAGATGATCTTCCAGGCACAAAATCAACAAAACACTCAGCAGGGCAATCACAAGATGCAATTTGACTTGACAGGATGGGCTCCGCTGGGGACTGGGCTGCTGACAGTCAGAGCTGAAGAGCCCCTGGGCTGCGGCATACAGAGAGTGAATGAGGCTGTACTCGTGGCCACTTGGGACCCTGATCAGGACAGTCTAATCTCCAGGAATGGGAAGGGAGGATGAGCGGCAGGCACGATTGGGTGCATACTCAGGGTATTTGTTCTTGGATTTCTCATATCATCTGTAGTTCCCAAGGCCCTTCTCGCATCTTAATTAAACTGTTGATGGAGGATTAAGTGACTCATCTCTGGGCTGCGATCGGGACCTAAAGACAGGTTTTCCAGAGACTGGGTTAGAAGAATTCCTATATTACCATTTCCTCCTTCTGCCTATGGAGGTGGTAGGTGATGTTATCTCTCTACCCACCAAGGGCCTGGTGAAGTCATTTTCAGGGTCAGAGTCACAGGGATAGAAGTGCTCACAGAACCCATGTTATCTGCACACTCTCTCTACAGCTAAAGAAACCCAGGTCTGCAATGTGGTAATGAACTCTGGCTTCCCTGAGGGAAAGAGTTGACCATCTGGTCCTCTAAAACAGTGGTTCTCAACCTGTGGGTCGTGACCCCTTTGGGGTCCAGCGACCCTTTCACAGGAGTTGCTCGATTCATAACAGTAGCAAAATTGCAGTTATGAAGTGGCCATGAAAATAATTTTATGATTGGGGGGTCACCACAACACGAGGAACTGTAAGAAAGGGTTGCGGCTTTAGCAGGGTTGAGAGCCCCTGCTCTGAAGACTACAGCCTATGACACCCCCTTGGGCAGTTTTATTCTGTCCTAGAGACTCAGTAGGGAGAAAGACAAGGCTTTGCACTCCCTCCTGTAGAGAATTATAGTCTCAGAAACTCACAGGGGCAGTTCTACCCTGGCTTATCGGGTGGCTATGGGTCAGCATCTGGTACCTTTCTATCTCAACCAACTGCCGCCTTCATTATAATTTTTCAGAAATTAATCAACAGTGGGACTTCAGGCAAGTAACACAACCCTTTTAAACCTTAGTGGTCTTCTCTTGGCCATGTGGTGGATGGCACTCACTGAACAGAGCTGCTGTGACGATTGTACGAGCAGACCTGTGAAATGCGCTCTCATACGATGGTCACGCGGTTGGGATTCCAGAAGTGATCCGACTATGACCGGGAATGATGCCCTTTCCTCAAGTGTACCTTTAGAAGGATTTTCGGTGCTAGGTGCCATGAAGTCAATTTCAACCCATATGTGACACAGGCTGCCTCATTGAATTCTTTCCCAGGAGGGGCTCGGGTAGCACAGTAGATTAAGTGTTGGGTTGCTAACAGAAAGGGCAGCAGTTCAAACTCACCAGTCACTCTTTAGGAGAAAGGTGAGGCTCTGTCTTAAAGGGAGAGAGGAGTTGGAATCAACTTGATAACAGTGGGTCTTAATATTTACCAGAAGGCATTTTGGTGGCACGATGGTTAAACCCATGGCTAGGTTGGTGATATGAGCCCACAGTCACTCCTCTATTGAAAAGACCTGGCTATCTCTTCCTGTAAAGATGACAGCCTAAGAAAACCCTGGGGGCCGCTTTATTCTGTCCTATAGGGTCACGATGAATCAGAATTGACTAACAGGCACACAACAACAACAACAACAACAACAACAACAGCATCCTTTATGAGAGCCGATTGCTAGGTCTTTCTCCTAAGGAGCTGCGTGGTAGGTTTTCCTGCCAACCTTGGACTGTTTAACCTGCTTCAGGGTAGGGATGCCAAACACATGACTCACTTGATGCCAGTATATCCATGACAGGCATTGATGCCAATTAAAATAGTCATTGCCATTGAGGCCAGATCTGACCTCTGAATCTCTTTCAACGCAGGCTATCCTCAAGGTTTTTTACTTCCATGAAGAGCCCAAGTCTCTGAAGCCCACAGGGACAATTCTACCCTGTCCTACAGGGTCGCTAGGAGTCAGCTTCGATTTGATGGCAGCACGTTTGGGTTTTGGGTAATGGGTCTTAGTTTTCCCACCAGGGCCATAGAAATTATCCATGGGACTTTTAAGGACTGTGCTTGCTCTAATTTTTTTTTCTTTTTGGCATGAAGATAAATCATTTAAACAGCAACATCATTATGCGACAGAGGAGAGAAGGGAGCAAAGGGAGGGGAGGATTCTAAGGTTAGGGAAGGAAGCACGCAGAACCAATTGTAGCATCTACATGATACTTCATATTCTCTCCTGGGAAAAGGGTAGCCACTGCCAAGCAGCCAGCTTTAGCATAGCGTATGATGCACAGGCTACCATAGGGCCCAGCATTTGTAGAATGCTTTGGCCCTGGTTCTAGATGCCTAACTTTGGTTGCAGGTACCTACTGTTGTACTGTCACATAGTTATCATTGAAGAACTTTGTCATTTTAAGTCCTGGCTGTAGCGCTAGTAAGCTAGAACACACCCATTGCTTCCCTGGTCCTTAGCTTCCCCAACTGCAAAACAATAGATTAGATTAGATTTATCTTGGGTCCATTAAACTTGAGAATTATAGAATTCTGATTCCATAAAATCAGTAAGAACAAGGTTCTGATGAATAGTCTTTGTTGCCAAGAGAGAAAAGGAGTTAAAGATACAACCTTACAGGACGTCTACTGAAGTTCAATGGCAGTGTAGAAAGGTTGAACACAATGATGTCAGATTTCCACAACTGAAAAGGAAAAGGGGACACTGAGAGTAAAGTTGGCCTGATCCTGCACAGGGCCATTGGTTGGACTCACAGTCAAACCTGGGAACCAGAGGAGGAGGAAGCTATGATTTTTTTTTTAATAACAGAAAGGTGGCATAAAAAGTAAAGAAGAATCTATAATCTCAGAAGACAAATGATGGGAAAGTACCTGATGGGAAGGTTCTATATAAGTCCCCAGATGAGAAAGAAAATAAAACAAACCCCAAACTAAACAAACAACCCTAATCCAGTTGTTGTTGCTCTGCCTCTGACTCCTGAACATGTCCCGTGTGTTAGAGCAGAGGTGGGTTCCATAGGCTGATTTTTCAGAAGGCCTCCAAGCCTTTCTCTGAGCCACCTCTGGGCGGACTCAACCCTCCATACTGGGAGTTAGCAGCGAGTGTGATAACTGTTTGCACTCATCTCAAACCAAAACCAACTGACTGCCATGGAGTCCATGCCGACTCATGGGGACACTGTAGAACAGGGTGGAACTGCCACTGAGGGTTTCAGAGACTGGAAATCTTTATGGGAGTAGAAAACCTCATCTTGGCTCCCAGAGGAGTGGTTGGTGGTTTGGAACTGCTGACCTTGCAGCTAGCAGCCCCACTCAAACTCAAAATATGAGAAAATGTGCTGAATAGTGGCCGTGTAATAAATCAAATAGAGTTGAGAGGCAAAATGTTAAAACTGTGAACATTTTGGAATGTCCAGGCAGGCCAAAGTCAGGGTGAATGATGTAGATGCCTCGCCAGAAACTCTCTGAACTCGCCTATCTGGTGGAAAAGACTCTTATCTCCAGCAGGCTATGTCCAGACGAGATAGCCCTCACACAGCAGATGCCAGGTGAGGTGGCATAGGATGGGAACGACTTTATTCTGCCCTGGGAAGCCTTTGGAGATTCCTGTGATAATTTCTTTGCCTTTGGGAAGCAGAGTCTAACTTAAACACTTATCAGTTCCTGATACTGCTCCATGAAGACAATGTAGTTCAGTGGCAAGATGCTGGAGACGGAGTCAGGAAATTCTAATGTTATAACCACGTGTGACACCGTCATCCAGAATGTTTTGAGCTTCAGTGTCTTACCCACAAAAGAACTCCATAATCCCTATTTGGACTTATATTATATGTGATGCCCATGTGAGATCCTGACTGTGAAAATGCTTTGGGGACCATAAAACTGAGTTGCAGAGACACCCTGTGTCTACAGAGCATTGCTAAGTGAGTCAGGTGGCTGCCAAGTGCTCTTCTGGGCACGAGGCATCGAACTGGCTTCATGGACTACAGCCAAGCACTCATTCACACGTTGAGTGGACATTCGAAATGTCAAGGAATCGTAATGACATTGTCGTCCTAATTTTATAGTTGGGGCAATGGTGTCAAACAGGCTAAGTGCCTTTGTAACAGGAAGCCATGAAGTCATGCTCTGGGCCTTCACCTCGCTGACTCTGCAGCTTGCGCTCCTCAGCCCTCCCTTGCGTGACTGCGCTGCCCGCCTCATGTACATTCTCTCCCTCCTGGCATTGGTGAATAGACTTCTCTGCCAGCTACTTGTTCTCCATCTGCTAACGTCTCATCCAGCAAGAGGACTCTCACTGTGGCATAGGAGGGGGAAGAGAGCCTCAGGTTCACAGGGATTCCTGTTTTAGAAACTAAACTACTTTTTCTTTGGGAACAGAGAGGGAATTATGCTGATATTGTTTGAGGCCTTCAGAGAACTTGCTACAACATGGCCTACGACTACACCGAGCTCTACGTCTGTGCAGATACTTTGAAACTTCAACCACCACCCCCCTCCCCCCTCAAACCACACCATCTCTACCCAAACTACCACCACCATCACCACCATAGCACCTCCACAGCGACTATGGCCACCACGCCAACACTCCCCTATATCACCACCACCACCACCACCATCTGTTGCCGCTGTGTCAGTTCTGACCCTTAGCCGCCCTGTGTGCATCAGAGTAGATCTGCACTCAATCAGATTTGCACTGGCTAATTTTTCAGAAGTAGATTACCAGGTCTTTCCTCCCATGTGCCTCTTGGTGGATTTGAATTTCTAACCTTTTGTTTAACAGCTGAGTGTGTTTGACTTTTTACACCAGGGATTCCTTGAAGCAGTTAGAAAAGGGAAAAATGCAGATTTCTCAGGGCTCTGTAGACGAGTGGAGCATGTTCTGAGCCCCACTACGTTGACCTCAGCAGAGTGCACCGGTTGCCTGTAAGGACAGTATTGGTTCCCTCCTGTGAGTGAGCCTGCACCAAGGATGTCCCTACCCTGAAGAACTCCTTAGTGGATCCTGCTTCCAGCGTCCCGTAAGCAATTTCTGTCTGCTTGGCTAGGTCCTCTGCGCTCTCAATGGGAGACACCATCCTCTCCACAGTCAGGAAGGCAGCCAGGTTGGCTGTGTAGGAGGAGATGATGATCAAGGTGAAGAACCACCAGACGCCACCGACAATGCGGCCAGACAGGGACCTGCAGATCAAAAGAGAGGTGTCAAAAGTCAGACATCATTTGCAGGACACAGGGGATGGTGGGAGGAGGGTTGAGAGCCAGCCAGAGCCCCATTCTCAGAGCTGTCAAGTCCTATTGCACCTTTCTCCTCGATCAGCGTTTTGTGAGAATCCACTTGTCAGAGAGATTTGCCTCTGCGTTTTGTTCCTTATCATGAATGAGCACCTGTGGGGTCGTTGCCATTCTGGGGTGATAAAGCCCATAGTTACATAGTCACACTCACTTTCACACACACATTGACATTGAGACACATGGTAACAAAAGACACAGCTATGTAAACACTAGCCCTCAAAGTCAGACACCTGGAAATATCCTTCATGGTACAATTCCATATGCATCAAACATGTGCACACACATACCGGAATGCAAATGCACTTTCACACATGTTCTACCATGTCCCCAAATGTTTTCAGACTCTCTTCTCACCGTTCCCCTTGTGGCTGGCCTGGGCCATCAAAGTGACAGGCTCAAAGGAAGGGAAGGGAGCTTGCTTGGGAAACAGAGGGAGAAGCACTGTACTTCAGCCACTTCACAGAACGTCATCATTGGGCACAGGTGTGATTCTTCCACTGCCACCAAGCACGATGATTTCACTGAAATGGAGACACAGTATTCTGTTCTGCATCAAAGTGGCAACTATGATGATCACACATGAGGTGAGAAATGTATCTATGAACTCCCCTGAGTCTGAGTCTCCTCTGGCCAGATCTCACAGACATGGACAGGAGGTTTCCAAGCCCAGGGCTACCCCCAGGACACTACAAGATGATTTTGGATGTTATACCGGGTATTCTAATATGGTAGATAGACAGGACATCACATGGTCATGCAAAGCACATAATTATTCTCTTTCAATCCTCTTCTACTCATCAAGGAAGTGTCATTCTGGAGCCACTGTCCCTGTAACCCCTTTCAAACATGTTTTCTGACAGCCTCAGGCTCAGAGCCTTCAACAAGTGACAGTGCTTAACCAGTAGATAATACTTAAGAGTCAAATAAATCAACAATCCAAGCCCATGAGTTTTACAGATAAACTCACTGTGACTTGGGAGAGTGCCCAAGCCTGCCCATTTTACCCATTTAAAAAATCCTCATGGACCCCCTCTGTCGTGACCCATCTGTATTGTATTGACCCTGCATTCCTATGTGCCCCAACCTGCCCTGCTCATTGAGACTCCTCTTCCCTGTACGGAGACAGTGTTCACGCTCAGAAATCCAACAACGATTTGTTATTGTTTCTATGTGGATAAGGATATTCCTGGATGCTTCCCGTGGAGGGAAGTAAGGCAGAGGAAACTTGTATGAAGGAATGGGACCCAGAAAGAAGAACAAAGGTATCTCACCTGAAGAACAGCTGCAGAAAGAGGGGATTTAACTAGAGGGGCAAAAAAAAATATTTGGAGGGATGTGTTCATTAAAGGGTTGATGTAGGGTTTGTATCACATGCCCTGTTTAGGATATTTGGCAGAAACTTCTGGAAACAACTAAACATGAGGATAATTGTTTTGACGGGTTGAGTGGTACAACAGTGAGCTGACTCTCTTGGGGTGATTAGATTTCCCCACCTCTGAAAGTGTTCAAATGGTGAGTCATTTATGGAGATGTTGTACTTAGTTCCTATTGTTGTGGCCTCTATCCTCATCGGGCGACACACTTGAAAGAAAGGATATACAAGACAGAAGAAGGGTTGATCATCATGCGGGGCCGGAGACTAGCTGCTTCCTCTCACCATACTTCCATCTCTGGGATTCTGCATTTGAAATCATAAGTAGGTAGGCCACAATGTTTCCCTTCCATTAGCCAATCAAACAAACTGACATCGGTGAGGCAAAATCAAGCTCTCAAAATAACAGGACCAGTACACAGCTGGTCTCAACATCACTGCAGCCTTTGGAGACCTAGTCTCAGCTGATGCATGTGTCCAGGCCTCCAGCAGAAGCTGTTGCTCCATTCCCAGTACTTGATGACCACGATGGTGTCCTAACTGGACTTCCTGCTTCCACTCTGGCCTTAGCCCCTGCTCCCCTGCCTAATCTGTTTGTGCAAGTTCACACAAACATCATTTAAAAGGACAGACATTCATCACATCATGATTCTTTCTGCTTAAAACTGCTTAAAGCCTTCCTCTTACACGTGGAGTAGAATTCGAGCTCCTTGGTGACCCTCAAGGTCCTGTGTGACCTGTCTTCTGCTCGGTCACCAATGCAGTGTACTTCGGATATGCTGGCCACCTTTGTCCATCATATTCATAAAACTCCCTTCCTTATCATTTGCTGCCCATTTTCCCTGGTCAACCCCTCAAACCTAGTTCATCCTCCAAATGTTATCCCAGGTATCACTTTCTGACACCCATACATCAGACTTTCAGAGCCTCACGTGGTTCTTACCACCGCTGAAATCTGACAGTGTCTTCCCCTTGTTTGACTGTGATTTCCCTTTTCACCATAACCTCTGCAAGGTAGAAGGCCTTTTGAGAAATAGCGTGTCTCTGGTGTCCAGGACAGAGAACACATGGTCACCCTCAAGTCATTCCAACTCATGGTAGCCGTCTGTGTGTCAGAGGGGAAGTGCCTTCTATAGATACTCAGTGGCTCTAGAAGTAGATCACTAGGGATTTTTTTGGTGTGTGTGTGTGTGTGTTGCATTTGAACTGACAACCTTGCGTTTAGAGCTGGGCATCACCCCAGTACCTCAGCATAGAGTAAACCAAATAAACAAACTCACTGACATCCAGTCAGTCCTGACTAATGATGATCCTCTACCACAGGGAACCACTGCCCTTGTGGGTTTCTGAGAATGTAACTCTTCATGGGTGTAGAAAGCACCCTCTTTCCTCCCATGGAACAACTGATGGTTTCCAACAACTCACCTTGCAGTTAACACCCCAACTCATGATCCATTTTACCATCATGACGTCTTAGCACAAAGCAGTCCCTCAAAAGCAACTGAGTGCAACAATACCCTTTCTTTCCTCTGATAAGTCTATGGGTCTACCCACACTGGTTTCGAGAGGCCAGGAACAGTTGTCAGGGTCAGGAAAATCCCCAGTTACCTTTGTGCTAGGGCGTCTGGAGCCATGTTCTCAAGCCAAGTATCCAGGATCTCTCTTTCCTGACACAACCCAAATGAGAAACCCAGCTCAGTTATCCCAAAGGCAAGATCACCTAGTGAAGCTCAAAGGCGTCATAAGGAAGCTTCAGGCCTAAGGCAACTTCTGTGCTCTGGTTTAATTAATATTTATCTGCCAGTGTTGGGTGCAGCGTGCCTTGCATGGTATTCCCCATATCCCCACCTACTTAATGAGGATACAAAGAAATATTCTACTGCTGAACAGTCAGCAGCTGTCCTCAGTGGAATAACCAGAAGGCTGGGGAAAAGCGTTTCTTCACATGTGACATGCTTCTGAGTCTTCCTTTGCATCTGATCCAAGACATGAGAACTTGAGTGTGAGATGAGACAACCTTCCACCACACCTTCAGTTCAGCTCCCCTGGCTTAAGGGAAGTTGAGTTTCTCCCTAGGAACTCACCATTTCCCCAGTTCCAGAGCCAGAGGCAGGGAGCTGACAGTAGACCTGGACCGGGAATGAAACCTTTGCCCTTTCACTGAGCAGCCCCGTAACCCTGACAAGTCACCAACCCTGATGGGCCTTTGACTTTCTCCTTTCTTTAATGTGTGACGCATCCTACTTCATGGTAAGAAACAAATGCTTAGAAGTAGAATTATTACTCTTTGTTCTTTTCCTTTGACGAATACAAGTTATTGGAGCTAAAAGGAAATGGTAAAAGGGAAAATACTTTGGACAATGCTACTGAAATACCAGGCATTATTGTTCAGATGAGGACGACTCTTCCAGGGAGCCCCGGGCAGAGCAACCCTTTTCTCAGTGGGAAGGACTAGCTGAGAGCTGAACCCCTTGGAGATCTGCCCAGTCACCTAATTTTCATCGTCTCTTAACTTGGCACAGCTCTTTCCAAGGCTGTCTCAGTGACTGAGGAATCCCTTAGGTTCCTCCAGACTTGATCACAACCTGCATGACTCACTGCAAAACCGATTTTGTGTTTGAACTTCGTTTATAGCCTTGTGAGATGGATGAGTGAGGGATGGTTATCCTCATTTTATAGATGAAAAAACTGAGTTAGAGGCTCAAAATGACTGTCCCAGGGTCATGTAGTGAGGTGCCCTGGTGTCGTGGTGGTTATGAGTTAGGCGGTGAGCCACAAAGTCTGCAGTTTGAAACTATCAGCCACTCCAAGGGAGAAAGATGGGGTACAGTCTCAGAAACCCATAGGGGCAGTTTTACTCTGTCCTGTAGGATTGTCATGAGTCAGCACCAACTTGGTGGCAGTGATTTTGGTTTGGAAGATCAATCATACTGAGGGGCAGTAGCAGAGCTGGGACTCAAAACAGGATGTCATACTTTCTGTCCACCATTCTAGATACTACAGAACTTTGGCTCCATTGACCAATACTGGTTCACTTGTGGATGGCTGTGGACATTGTAAAACTGCAACTTCTCCAAGATCTTGAATCACACTCAACACATACTTCTCATGAAGGTCAGGGCCAGTTTTGGGATCCACAGACAACAGTCGGACCACCAACATCTCCACAGAAGTTAAAGTGTGCTCATGTTGCATTTGAATTGTGATGCTGGCAAACACTACTGAAAGTCCCATGGAATACCAAAAGGGTAAACACATCTGTTTGGAAGAAGTATGGCCAGGAAGCTCTTGAGAGGCAATAATGATGAGACTTCATTTTGCATACTTGGGATGTGCTGTCAGGAGAGACCAGTCCCTGGAGGACACGATGCCCGCTAAAGCAGAGGAGCAGCAAACAAGAGGACAGCCCTCAATGAAATGGATTGAACCAGTGGCTGCACTAATGGGGCTCAGGCATAGGAACAATCATGAGGACAGTTCAGGGCCGGGCAGTGTTTTGTTCTATTGTGCATGAGGCTACTATGGGTTGGAACTGCATCTAACAACGATAGCATGGAATTATCAAAAACGTAATTGCTTAAAACAACACCCATTTAGCATCACACAAGTTTGTAGCTCAGAAGCTGGGATGATGTGGCTCATGATTTCATTGGTGGAAATCACGGAGTTGACTGGGTGGGCGTATCATTTCTATCTGGGGCTTAGTGCCCTCTTTCAGACCTACAGACTTTGGCAGAATTTATTTCCGGGTGGCACAGGGTGGTGGTCCCTATTTCCATGCTGATTGCCAATCATGGGCCGCTCTCTGCTGCCCAAATCCCATACCATATGGTCTTCTCACGCCAGTCTTGAAACCAGCAGTGTTAAATCTCTCACGCTTTGAACCTCTCTGGCTTATACCAGGTTGGAGAATAACTGCTTTTAAAAGGGCTCCCCTGACAGAATCAGGCCCAGCTAGGTAATCTCCAGCTGTTTAATTTCATTTTCAAGTTCTCTTCATAGCAGCGCTTAGATGCAGTTGGATCGAATGACTAGGGGCAAGGAACCCATAGAGGTCTGCCAACAGTACTGCTTATTCATCATTTTTACAAGCATTTCTTAATAGACACATGGCAGGCAAATTCGAGCAGCGGGAGGGTAAAGGTGAACACCCTACAGTCTTTCCCTTCCATGAGATCACAATCTGGTGGAGCAATGGGGGATGGTCTTGCCGGAGACACGCTGATCCTCTGTAACACACTTAGTGCAGTGTCTGGCCCACAGTGAACACGTGGTGAAAGCATAGTCACCAATGTACATCATTGCAATACTAGAAGCAATGATGTGGTTCTATGTGACACATATGAAAATAGCACTAAGAGAGCCGAGAAGGGGCTGCTAACGACTGCTGGTAAAGCTCAGGGACAGTTACTGGAGGAGGAGGATGTACATTGTTTGGCAGAAAAGTATGAGGAGGAGACCACCAGGCAGAATGAGGGCCAGGGAGTTGGAGCAGGTGTGGGAGGGAGAGGTGGAAGGATGTGTGAGAGGGGTATTTGCCAGCACATAACTGAGCTTTAGGCCACCATCATCCCTCAATGGAGGTTTAAGGGCACACTTAAGGTGTCCCGACAATTGATATTGGAAGAAAGCTCTAGCAATCTACTTCAGAAAGATCAGCTATTGAAAACCCCAATGGAGCACAGTTTTACTCTCAAACATATGGGGTTGCTACGCGTCAGAATGCACTTGTTGGCAACAAGTAGTTTCTGATGACTCTTTGTGGTATTTTTTTAGCCATAATGAAGGATTGAACAAAAGCACAGCCTACAGAAATCATGAGAGGTGGTCTGGCTGAAGAGATGAAGAATCCAAGTATAGGACTTGGTGACTCATAGGAGCAGGGGCTGTTGAGCGACAGTCCACACCTGTTGGGTGAGTGGATTCTGGCATGATCTGGGGTCAGATGTTGGCACCTTGTAAGTAATGATCTTTTCAGTCTTTCTTTAACAAAACACTAAATGCATCATTAAATGTAAAACTGGGTGTTAATAGACTATAGTAAGGATATGATTGTACCATTCTCTGTCTTCTAACAGAGGGGCATTTCTTGTCAAAGGTCAAAATTCAATGCAGATCTTGAAATGCGTATTTCTAATCCCACAGTTTGAATGTGATGCCCCTAGACCAGGAGTCTGAAAGATTCTCTGGTCAAAGGCCAGTCAGTAAATATTTTGAGACTTGAGGGCATTATAAATTCTGTCCCAATTACTCTCTGCTGTTGTAGCATGGAAACAGCCGACAATCTGTGAACACACATGTACGCTACATTCCAATAAAACTTCAATTACAAAAGCAGGTGGCAGGCTGGATTTGACCCTTGGCCTGGATTTGACTCTTGTTCTAGATGCCGTGAGAAGCAGAGACCTTTGAGAGAAGTTAAAATAAAATGGTGGTCAAAGTCGTATATCCCGATGTTAGCCTTTCCAGGCAAATATCCAGGTATCATGTTAAATTGATTCATTTGACAACGACTTTTCTGTTGTCTGTAGTGAGGCAGCATTCAAGACAGGTCAAGCGCATGGGCTCAAGAGTCAGACAAAGCAGGCCGAAGTCTTGCCCTTTATGTATCGCATTGTCACTCCATAGAGCTGTGCCGCTACATAGTGCTGTGCTTGTTTTTCTATAAGATGAAGTAGTGGTAGTTCTTTTTCAAATATTGTATCTTATTTTTCCTCTTTTTATTGTGAATTAGGTGAAGGTTTACAGAGAAGATCATAGTTTTACTCTCAACGATCATATACATTCTGGTTCAACCCACCCGTGGCAATCACCTCTGTGCATTGTCACTTATCTGCTTCCTCTCTGTGTTTCCTGTTTCCGTTTGTTTCCTTTTCTAACCCTCTGCACACCATCCTTGGGACGTGGTACCCTGTGGATCTTAAATGATTTGTAATTCTAATGTTGAGGGAAGTTCAGTTCCAGATCTGAGGGGTGACTAAGGCCAGTCTTTGGGGGTGGGGATCTTTCACCAGTCTCTATTTAAGCCGTGAGCCTAGTGTCTATCATGATTTTGAGTCTGTTTCATATTTTTCTCCAACTCTATCTTGGATCCACCGATATAATCCTCTTAAAGGTATTTTTAAGCCTTCAAAACGAAAATGCAAGTAGAGCCCATCGCCGAGGCCTGGCACAGAATAAACGGTTCATCGTGAGGGTTTGCAGACGATGTGAGGAGCAAGACCTGGGTAGAGGTCGCAGAGCCAGTACAATGGGAAGGGCCTTCAGAAGAGCACAGACTTGGGGTCTTGTGTAGGGAGTGAAAGTTATCAAACTGCAACCAATATTTGATGCCAATAACCTGCCCAGGACATCTCTGACAAGGAATTGGACATGCACATTCTTCTTTACTTCTAAAGGCCTGTTATCCCCCCAGAGGAAGGGGGACAGAAGGGGCACCTCCTGAGTCCCTTTATTCAGCTGAGCACAAGAGATCACTTGGCTTAACCTGCTTCCCTTTGTCATTTGTTCCCCATGGCTATTTTTAAGAAAGCGTGATGGAAACAGGGGTTGGGAAAGCACAGGATCAGATGGCCTGCCTCTAAATTATTGGGAGGAAGAAGTCCATCTTGACTAATTACTGAGCTGGACTATGTTCGGAGCAGGGCTCACTTGGTATCAGGCATCGAGGTTCCTAGACCAGGGTAATTAGCTCTGGCCAAATGCAGCAATTCCACTGATGAAACCACTTTATCCAAGACGCTGTGTCTGGGTGGCAAATCATCCCATTTGTCACCAGCTGCAAATCACCCAGCTCTTTCCTGGCAGAACGGGCATGATTCATTTTAATTGACCCAGCTGCCGGTCACTGTGTTCCAGCGCTGACGTAGGGGAGGGGTTTGCATTCAGAGAGTGAGTCTGAGGGGTGGGCAGCTGAGGAGCATCAAGGAAAACCCGGGGTTCCTTAAGAGAGTGTGCTGGGCTAGAATCTGCAGTGCTGTTTCAAAGAGCAGCCGTTTTGTATCCCCACTGTTCTGCTCTTGATTCATTCATTAACTCTTTGCTCACTCTATGAGTCTCATTTTCACACCTGAACACGGGGGATGATAAAATTCATCATTTGAATTTGGAGGATTCAGAGAGACCAAATTTGTTCTGTACATTTGGCACAGAGCACAGCAGGGGTCAAGGTGTCTGTCACCTGGGAGGAAGCACTTCTTCGATCCTCTGGGTCCCTCCATTCTCCGGGGTTTCCTTCTGCCTCAGAGGTTGGTTGTTCCTTGTCTTTTCTGTTGGCTCTATATGTTTGTACTAGATGATGTTATCTAGTCTACTTATATTGATGTGAAGTTATCTTTATATGAACATACTGATAACTCGCAAGTTTAAATCTCCAGCCTCTTTCCTGAGCTCTAAATGCATGCATTTAACTTGCTACCTAAAACCAAAGATAGGCCCAACAAAATTCGTAATGAAGCTTTACCCAAAAGATACAAATAAATACAATCAAACTCTGTCTCCCTCTTCTCAGGAAATGACACTCCTATGTACCTTGTTGTTCAAACCGATGATGCCCCAATGTCATTTCTGACTCATTCCATTTGTTTATCTCCATATTCAGTCCCTCCAAACCAACCATTCCCTTTGTCCTCAGATGTCACTCTAGCCTAGAAACTAGTCTCACATTTTCTAGATTTTTCTCATCTTTTACAATCGAAAATAGCCAGAGGGGGAATTCATATATATAAAGATACTTATATATATTCTATTATATACATGAAGATATATAAGATATGATGTTAAGTCCAGGGTGTGGTAGAGCACTGATGAAACACACAGCGATTCTCTAGTTCTTTAACATTTCCTCCTCTCAATATTACGGTTCTTATTCTACCTCATTAATCTTGTTAGACATGATTATATTCATTTGTATAATTAAGATCATTTGATGCATGAAAGCCAACCTAGATAACCCTGCAGAAACAGTAACTGGAGTAATGATTCCCTGAGGGTATGGGAAGAAAGGGGGAGAGGAGTGGGGGAAGGAGAGCTGATGGTAATGATGACTGTATAATCCCACTCAAAGGAAACCAATAACAGAATTGTAGGTGAGCAGATATATTGGATGGTGTAAGACATGGAAAATAAGAACAAAAACAATGATAATATAATAATAATATAGCAATAAGAGCTATAAGGGGGTAAGGCAGGTGAGGGGGGTGGATAAAGGAGAGCTGATATCAAGGAGTTCAAGAAGAAAGAAAATGTTTTGAAATTGACGGTGGCAGCAATTGTACAAATTGTGCTTGATATAATTATGAATCGTTACAACATCTGTGAGAGCTCCCAATAAAATAATTTAAAAATTGAGAACAGTGTATAGAGGAGGCGATTGACATATATATACATATGTATATATATTCATTATGTGTATCCTTCTATTGAAATATAAGTATAGTAACTGGTGCTCAGTGAATTTATATTGAAAAAGTGAATGATCATGCAAATGTTTATGATGACAAAATACATGCCCTGGCATAAACTGGCTCTTCTACATTCAGTCATGGCGGATGGAGTGCAATTGGGATTGACCTGAATTTGTAAAATATGGCTGAGCTGGGCTGATAACTAAAATGGGGAAAACTATGGGTTGACATCCTACTAGAAACTTAATAACCTTCTCAGAAACTAAGGACAGCATGAGCATTGCATAGCAACCAAATCTCTTGATTGGCACAGTCAGAAATACACTTGCCTGGCATGAAAATACAGCCAGCAGTCCTGCTGTGAATGTCTGCTGCTCTCCATAATTCTGGCAATCATCTCCCAAATCTGGCCTCTGCGATGGTTCATAAAGCTCTTCTGAATCTCCCTTTTAAGGGCTTTGACCAATAATTTTCCCCTTTCTGATTGTTGTCCATTGCACCCAAATTTAAAAAATTGGTGTCTGTTCTGATTTCATTTTGTTGATCATGGATTGGCTGGTTTGATCCAATTCAGAGCTCTGTTGCATACCACGCCTGGTGGGACGTGCACAAGAAGTTGCTTCTCCAAGAAATCTGCTTAATGGAGGAGACAAGACACACACAGAGGCAACTGTGGTATCGAGTCATTTGGGACAAACAGCACAGGAGCCATGGATTAAACGCCTGGGAAGTGCAAAGGCAGGAAAGGCTGTATCCTACTGCAAGAAATTTGGAAAGGCTGCTGGAAGTGGTACCACTTAACTGGGCTCTGTCGGCTATGCAGGGTTTGAACATTCTGACGTAGAATCAGGTGGAAAGAGAGTCATCTTCTGGCTTTGGAACAGCATGTGCTGTTGTGTGGAGGTGAGACAAGAACCTGAACCAGCAAGAATTTCATTTTGTACAAAACTTATTATTCATACCAGTGGCCACCATTCTCAGGGTACCTACTCCAACACAGCAGACGAACCTGACGTCCACTTTTCTAACTCTTTCAGGACAGGGGGCATCACTCCTTTCAATAAGTGAGAACTGAGGTTCAGAGAGACAAAGTAATTTAGTGATGTCCACGAAGCAAGTGGTGGAGCTGGAACGTGGACCCAGACCCACAGGGGTCCCATGCTGCTGTTTCTCGAGGCCCAGCTTGGACCAGATCACCCCCTCCTCTCTCAAGTTTCCTTCTCGCACCCAAGCACTGCTTACTTATCCACAGCTCCTGGACTCAAAGGGATATTTGGCATCCTTTTTAGTGTTAAAAATAATGGGACTTCCTCCACATACATTTTTGGGTTGGAGTTCTTAGAAGTCACTCTGTTTCCACTACTGCCTGCTGGCTGGCCCACAAAGTCAAAACACATAGTTTCTATGTACTAGCCCTCCTCCTGACTGTTGCTACTCTCTCCTGATCCACCAGCTGGCTGGCAGGGATAAGGTGGGCTCCACCGACCTGCGTCCCTGCTTCCGTGGGCCAGGTGTGGGGCCTGGGTTGTCATCTGTGGCACAACATGTCAAGTGTTTGATGTCTTCAGGATTGGCAGTATCCTGAAGTGTGGGATGCTGAGGACTTTTAAAAATAGGCTCCAGGATAAAATAACAGTATGTGCTTCTGCTTTAATGAACGTGTGCTGAGCTCTAGCATGATGCAAATATTAATAGGAGCTATGATACTTAAAATCACCAATTGGAATTCCTTCACCGGTCAGGTGCTTTTTCACCTTACCCTGTTCCCTGCACGTTCAGCCTCTCCCTCATACAGATTCCCCAGCCACCCTAGCAGGCCAGCTCCCCAGAGGAAGGGATTCCTTCAGCCTGGAAAGAACACTTGCTTTTCCTCTCGCCATCCAATCGTTTCTTCAAAGGGATACTCAGCTCTTTCTGAGACAGAGAAGAGGATTAGTATTCAGGAGTTTGTAGACTTTCTACTCCAGCCCTTGCCACTTGTCACCTATGTGACTTTCACTTCTTCCCCGAGCCTCACTCTCCCCATCTGTGAAAGAATGAATGGAGTCCTCCAGTATACTGTAAATCCTGACCTCTATGCCTGTGCCTAGGAGCCCTGCTTATGTATTGAGCTGGTAACTGTATGATCAGCAGTTCAAATCCACCAGTCACTCTGAGGTTATGCAACCCATAAACCATTGCAGCCTTGAAAACACACAGGGGGCAGTTCTACCTTGTCCTACAGGGTCACCATGAGTAGGCATCAATTTGATGTCAGTGAGTTCGAGAGTTTTGCCTGCGATTATAATCTCATTGTGAAAGGGGTTGTCTTTTGTTATGTTGATAAAATAGGTTCTCTAGAGTTGATCTCTTTTGAACTATAAAAGAGATTAAACAAGCGAATGGAGATGATGGGAAAGAAGATGCTAAATGACATGAAGATAGATCAGAAGCAGAAGCTCAAAGACACAAGGATCTTCCTCTGGAACCACCAGAGAGTGCGGCGCCAAGCACGCAGGCACATAACCCCCTAAACTGTAGGAAATAAAGCTCTCTGTCTCAAAGCCACACACGTGTGATCTTACAGTTATAGTAGCACTGGATACCCAAGATGCCATCTACGAAATGGGGGAACAACCAAATCACAAACTACCAACAAGCTAACTCCAACTGCTGGCCTGACCCGTGCGTGCAGGGGAGAATTGCGCTCCACAGGGTTTTCAAGGGCCGGGGAGAATTGCGCTCCACAGGGTTTTCAAGGGCCATTCCTGATTTTTTCCAGAAGTAGCTTGTCAGAGCTTTCTTCTGAGGCCCCTCTGGTTTGAACCTCAGACCTTCAGGTTAACAGCCAAGCACGTTAACCATTTGCCCTGCTCAGAGAACTATCTAAAAAAGGATGTTGTGAGGATGAGTTGTAGTGTGCTTAGCATGGTTCTTGGGCCAGAGTGGATGTCTGGTGGAAGCAGTAATGACTCTCCAGACATGAAAGATAGGGTGCAAAGACGTTTTCAACCTGCTGGTCAATGGAAAGAGCAGGCTTTAACGTCTCTTAAACGTCTGCCCAGGGAAACGTGTCTGCAAGTGTGTAAACTAAGAAGGTACAAGATTCATCTCGGCGAGTCATTCTTTTCTTTCCCACCTTCATGTTTCATTCCCAGATTTTTCTAAATGAATACCTGTGATTTTCACAGTAGGAGGACAATAGTCAAAGCCATGGACTGTGGAGTCATCCATCCCACCTGGGTTCAAAGCCCAGCTTCTGCTTTTGCTGGCTCTGCCACTGTGGCGAAGGGACTTAGCCTCCTAGAGTTTCCGCTTCCTCACGTGTAAAATGGAGATAGGTAATAGCAGGGCAGTTGCCTCTCAGTATACGAGGAAGATGGGTTCCGGAAACATTGTGGAACCACAATCCAACAATATGCTCACCTATGCTTATAGAAAATGGCGGAATATTTGTATTTAACCTAGGCACATCTTTACACTTCGCATCACTCTAGATTACTTATAATACCCAATACCATGGAAAAAGCTACGAAAATAGCATTTTATGCTCCATTTCAGCCGTTGAGAGATTGCTTGACAACTTAATTGCCCTTCCCTTTCCCAGTACTTTCAGTGCTTGATCGGTTGAATCTGTGGATTCTGAGCCCACAGACAGAGGGTCCAGCTGTGCTTTCCAATGTCAGCCATTTAAGTATTATGCGTATTCTCTCCACTGACTTGATCAGTGATGAGGAATCAGAGCCACGAAAGACAGTGTGCGACAGTCTTTGTGAGGGGATGGTATTTAAGATGAGAGCTGAAGGTTGAGAATGAGCCAGCTGGGTGAAGAATTGGAAGGAATAACTTTCTAGACAACCAGGAAGAAGAAAAGTTCTGAGACAAGAAAAGGCTTCACAACTCACCCATTCAAGGCAAGGGCAACATTATAGCCAAGGTATGTGAATCTCTATATTCAGTGTATATTCACGGCAGCTGAGTGTGAAGGTCCTTGGGTGGCACGGATGGTTTGAGCCTGAAGGTTGGCAGTTCGAACCCACCTGCGCTGCGACATAAGAAAGACCTGGCCACCTGGCTTAAGATTAGGAAAACCCTTACAGCAGTTGCATGTGGGTCGCCGTGAGTTGAAATTGGCTCAGCTGCAGTGGGTTGTTCTGTTTTGCTGTCTGATGCCGGTGAAGAGAGACTGCCTCTTCAGTCTGCAGGTGTGAGGGCAGGGACACTGGGATTAATGACGAAAGGCCCACCTGCAAGTGCCACTCCTCTGAGAGATGCGTGGCTGGCAGCTGCTCTGCACCATCATCTCTTGCCGACCCACACTCTTCTACTTCTCCCGTCTGCATTCCTTTGCTACACTCAATTATTCAAGTTCTCCACAATCCCCTAGTACCTAATGCCTTCTCAGTGAATATTTGCTAACTGAATATGAAGCTCCATAAGTGGGTAATTTGTAATGCTTCCCTCTAAGCTACCTACAGAAGAAAAGGTTCCTTAAGTTAATTAATAGTACAAAAAGATGGCATGAAGAACCATTTATTCTATGAATCAATACTAATTTAAAACACCTCAAAAGCACCCATTTTTGAGAAAATGGTATCCCAGGCACAACCATCATTCTTTCAGAGCCCTAAAAACATGTCCCTTTAGAATCTTACTCTGCAAAGCAGTTTCCATAGAGAAAATTAATACATAAATGTGAAACAGGAGTATCTTTAAAAATATTGTGAAAGACTAGTATGCTTACAAATTCAAACAGGTTCCATTCCTGATAAATCTGTACACTAATTTGTCCCAGTTTTGATAGAATGCTTACTCAGAATCTCTATCTGTCCCTCTCAACACTTCTCGTTAAGAATGCCTTCCCCCAGCAGGGATGTAATTGGAGATGCAGTTGGCTACAGAATTACTGTGGGTCATGCAGGAGTCGGAAGAAACACACACACACCGATCCTCATTCGCAGTTCTCATTACCCAGTTCTCAAGTAGGAGAAACAGCCAGGGACCATGACCCTGTGCTCATCACCAGGACCTGGGCCCTAGGGTTCAGCTCTGTGACTGAAGCTTAACCTTCAGACACCAAAGAGCACAACACCGTCTCTCCCAATATTTGCCCCATTGTTCCTAGGATGTATGATAGCCAGAATTCTTTGATGGCCCTATGGCCTTGATCCCCATGTTACTCCTCTGATTATATCATGTTACATTGCACACAGGGTCTTTGCTTTTGCAACTGTAATTATGAGACCCTCATAGCTGTAATTACAATACTAACTGGGCGTGCTTAAAGTAATCACACCAGTCTTTTAAAAATCAGGAAAGCTAAAATCGCTATCAACTTATATCCACCCTATCGGATAGGATAGAATTCCCCCTGTGGGCTCCCAAGATTGTAAGTCCTTTCAGGAGTAGAAAGCCTCATCTTTCTCCTATTAGGTGGCTGGTGGTTTCAAACTAGTGAGTTTGTGGTTTGAGCCCAATGTGTTACAACTACAGCACAGGGCTCCAGACTTTTAGAGGCAGAAATGTGTCTCCAGCTGGAGGCAGAAGAGGAGGTCAGACACATGGAAAGTGTGAGAGTGGGTCTCCACCACTTAGACAGAGGGACCAGAGGATAAGAATCTGAGAGCGGCCTCTAGAAGCTGAGAAAAGTTTCCAGTTGACAGCTGGAAAGGAAGTGGGGATTTCAGCCCTCTGATCGCAAGGAATTGAATTCTGCTGGCAATAGAAATGAGCTGGTAAGAGGACCCACCCCTGGCCACAAATGAGCATATATTTCATTCAGCCCTGGGAGAACCTGAGTAGAGAACCTACTGGTATCATTCTGGGCTTCTGGTCTATGGAACTGTGAGATACTATGGAGGGATATTGCTTTCACCTACTAAATTTGTACCAATTATTAGTTATAAATACAAAAATAATACAGAATGACTGTAATCAGTATTCAATGTCACCTTAAACTTTCTCATGTTTTCCATTTGAGAATGTCTATAATTCTCCCAAACACATTGTTCTACTTCACTCTTCACTTTTCCCTTCTATATCCTCTGGGCAAAATTTTTGATTAAGATTAAAAGCTCGGCATGATCAAGGGTAATATAACCCAGAGGAATTACTGAACCCCAAATGAAGGCTGAGCATGAAAGTGAGACAAGAGGAAAGTAAAAGGAAATAGAGGAAAGAGCTGGGAGGCAAAGGGCATTTATAGAAGTCTAAATAAAGGCATGTACATATATGAATATATTTATATATGAGGATGGGGAAATGAATTTATGTGCATATATTTATAGGTTTAATGTTAAGGTAGCAGATGGATATTGGGCCTCCACTCAAGTACTCCCTCAATGCAAGAATACTTTGTTCTATTAAACTGGCATTCCATGATGCTCACCTTCCTGACACGATCTCTGAAGACAAAGTGGGTGCATAAATAAATGTGGTGAAGAAAGCTGATGGAGCCCGACTATCAAAAGATATAGCATCTGGGTGCTTAAAGACTTGAAGGTAAACAAGTGGCAATCTAGCTCAGAAGTAACAAAGCCCACACAGCACACCAGCCTGTGTGATTACAAGATGCAGAAGGGATCAGTTATCAGGCATCAAAGAACAAAAAATCATATTGTGAATGAGGGGGAGTGCAGAATGGGGACCCAAAGCCCATCTATAGGCAACTGGACAGCCCCTTACAGGAGGGTCGTGGGAAGGAGACGAGCCAGTCAGGGTGCAGGGTAGCAATGATGAGACACGCAACTTTCCTCTAGTTCCTAAATGCTTCCCACCCACCCCCAACAACTATCATGATCCCAATTCTACCTTACAAATCTGGCTAGACCAGAGGAGGAGGTACACTGGTACAGATAGGAAATGGAAACACAGGGAATCCAGGACAGATGGTCCCCTCAGGACCATTGGTGAGAGTGGCGATACCGGGAGGGTGGAGAGAAGGTGAGGTAGAAAGGGGGTACCGATTGCAAGGATCTACATATAACCTCCTCCCTGGGGGATGGACAACAGAAAAGTGGGTGAAGGGAGACGTTGGACAGTGTAAGATATGACAAAATATATAATTTATAAATTATCAAGTGTTCACGAAGGAGGGGAAATTGGAGAGGGTGGGGTAATGGGGAGCTGATGCCAGGGGCTTAGGTGGAGAGCAAATGTTTTGAGAATGATGAGGGTAACGAACGTACAGATGTGCTTTATACAATTGATGTGTGTATGGATTGTGATAAGAGTTGTATGAGCCTCCAGTAAAATGATTAGAAAAAAGATTAAAAGCTCTGGAGTCATGCTGTTTGGTATCAAAGTTATTCTGCCTTGGACAAGTGATGGTGACCTTGGACAAACTATCTCACTCCACTAAACCTCCGTTTCCTTGTTCACAAAACTGCTGTCTCTGAAAGAATAATGATCCCTCAAAAATGCCCAAACCGAAATCCCGGGAAATTAGCATGACATGAAAAAAGAGACTTTGCAGACAGATTTGAGGTGGTTCGTGCTCTGGTGGCATTGTACGGACATTGAGCTGACAACCACAAGAGCAGCTGCTGGAGACGACCAGCCGCTCTGTGAGAGAAAGACGGGGTTTTCTACTTCCGTGGAGAGTCTCAGTCTCAGGAACTCACAGGCGGCAGTTCTACTCTGTCGTCTAGGGTCTCTGGAGTTGGCACTGAATAGACGGCAGTGAGTTTGGTGCAGCTAGGTGCTGCCAAGTTCACTGCCTACTCATAGCAATGCCATGTGACAGAATGGCTGTAAGCTTTGTTATCATTTTAAAAAACTTCCCAACAGCTTTATTGGCACATAATTTTCCTGTCATACAATTCAATAGTTCAATCATTCAATCATATCAAAGAGCATTTCACAATCACTACCACATTAATCTTAGAGCATTCTTCCCCCATGGTTAAATTGCCTTTAAAATGAGTTGTGGAATCAAAATAAGACAACCAGTTCTAGTTCTCCCTGCCCCCGAGACCTTCATTTACTCCCCAAATCCCCTTTCTCTCTCCATGGCCACCCCATCCCTGCATTCCCTCTGCCCCCCTGGGGTCAGTGATTCTCATTATGGCCACGGATCACCAGGTCTTCCTCTTACAGAGCCTTGGGTTGGGTTTGAACTACCAGATCTTCCAGGTAGCATAAAGGTGCATAATCGTTTGTGCCACCAAGGCTCCTTAGAGCGAAGGCTACGGTAGTTAAAATAGAGAGATTTTTTTGGTTTGTCCAAGTAGGTATAATGTAATTGCATTGGCCTTTACAGTGGGAGAGGGAAGCATAATTATCAGAGACCTAACATAGAAGGACAGATTTGAAGCCTCAGTGGGACATGTCCCACTGTTGCTGCCTTTGAAGATGGTGAAGGCGGCCAAGCACCAAGGACAGTGAGAGTTGGGTAGAAGCTGTGAACAAAACTCTCATTAAATGGGTGTCACAGTCCTACAACCAGAAGAGCTTGCCAACAGCCCGAATGAGCCAGGAAACAGATGGCCCTCTGAGACTCCCAGGACTGAACAGTTCCTATGACACCTTGCACTCAGCCTGGTGAGACCCATACAGGGCCTTCAGAATGACAAGAGAATACATTTGTGATGCTTTAAGACAATACATTTGTGATAATTTGTTAGGCAGCAGTAGAATACAAATACAGAGAGATTGTGAAGAATACAACCAAACCCAAACCCAACCGATTGCTGGCAAGTTGATTCTACCCAGGACAGGGTATAAATGACTCCATAGGGGTTTTGAGGCTATACATCCTTACAGAAGCAACTGCCTTATTGTCTTGTAGAGGGACAAGTGGTTTTGAACCATTGATCTTGTGGGGAGCAGTCCAGTGTTTAACCCATTGCACCATCACAACTCCGTTTTATGAACACTATTTTATGAAGAATATGTAAATCCCACAGGGAAGAGGTTGGCTTATAGTAAGGTCCTAATCCATGATTTTCCTCTCACTACAATCTTTTATGAGTCATCCACTGATCTGGCCACACGCATCTTCCAAGTTCATTCTGAGTCCTTTCCTTTCGTATCTTCTTGATTTTTATGCACGTCCTTAAATGCCCTTCCCAACTTCAAAATCCATCTCAGATGACATATTTTCCAAAAAGCTTGTCCCATTCACTCAGCCAGGCTCTATTGCTTCCAAAATAAAGCTTTCTTTGTACATCAGCTAGCTATCTATTACATTTATTTAAGGCTCTAGAATATATGAAAGCTTTCCTATCTTTATTAAATTCTCTATCAGTTAGAATAGGCTAGATTATACTGTCATAATACACAATCCACAAATCTTTGTGGCTTAAAACAACCAGGTCTGCATGTCCATCACAGTTTGGCTGGGTCTCTGTCTGCTCACCCACCCCCCTCTTTCTGGACCCTAGATTGAAAGGTAAATTGTTATTTGGAATGTCGCCAGTGCACACTGGCTCTTAAGGCTGCCCGGTAGTGTTCCATGACACTTCTGTTTATACATCATTCGCCAAACCAAATAAAAGGGCTGCATCTAGCTCCAGAGCGAGTGGAAGGCCCAAGTAATCCTCCTGTGAGTGTGTGGAGGAGGAAGAGCTGGGCATCTACCTGGTGGACAGCATTGACAACAACCGTGGGTTCGCACCCAGAGAAATCCCTGAAGTAAGAGGAAGATTTTACCAGTTACCACTGCAAGAGTTGCTGAGGGAATGGGCCATCTGATTAGGGCAGATGTGTCTAAAGTGGCAGCGTTGGAACTAGGACCCAAGTTTCTGCCCATCCTTCATCCTTCTCTGCAGAAACACGGTTATGTGCGTGACAGAGGGCTGAGGATGCAGCCAAGAAGCAGCCAAGTTCCGTCTTGCCTTCGTGTTTATAATCTACTTCTAGGTCAAGGCCTCTTTCTAGAGCTCCACACCTGCCTCCCTGATCTCATTCTGCTTCAGGTGCCAGTGGTTCTTGCTGCACTCCTCCGCCATGCCTGCACAGCTGGACAAGTAACTGGAGGGCAGAGACAGGGTCTTCTATTTAGAAGCCCGCAAGGTGCCTAACGTATCAGGCCCTCCGCAAATGTTCCTTGGATGCAACTAAGTTAAAATTGAAAACAAAATTCACTTTAAATGCCAAACATTTGTTCTCTGCTTATATTCTCCCCCCTGTGTTCCCAAACTAGTGTATTAATAGGGATTTACATGTGCTTTGCCAATTTATTACAGAGAACATTAGCTCTCTACCAGCGTATATTTGAAAAAGAGATTAGTAAGATCATCAACAATACACTTCATAAATCACTTAGAAAACTGCCAAAGCAATTTCTTACTCTATCCTTTTTTTTCTTCCAAGAGACTCCACTTCTTTAATTGACTTATACTAAATTGACAGTTTTAATTAGCAGCCATGAAAATCCAAGCTTTTAAAGCTACGGCAGAGTAGAACGGACTGTCTTCCCACAGAGATGCCGTGTAGCATGGGTTAAGCTTAGGCGAGAAAGGGCAAAGGAGGGAAGAAAAGGGGCTGCCGAGGAAAGGTGAAGGGAAGATGCGTATCCCAGGCCTTGTCTCTGGGGCTGAGGAATTCACATGTGTGCTCCATCTGAGGAGTCCTGGGGACGTCGTGGTTATACACTGGGCTGTGAATCCTAGGTCAGCGGTTCCAAACCACCGGCCGCTCCTCAGGAGAAAGATGGAACTTTCTACTCCTGGAAAGAATTGGAATCTTGGATGCTCACAGGCAATTCTATCCTGTCCCATATAGTCACTAGGAGTCAGTGTTGACTTGATGGCGGTGAGTCTGGTTTGGGGGTTTTGGGTGCTCAATCCAGTGGGAAGGCCAGGGCCATCCTTCTCCTTCACTGTTTTATATCTCACAGCTCTAGATCCTGCCCCGAAGCTGCAACCTGGATCAGAAGAGGCATCAGGGTGATGCAAATGGTTTGTGCTGGACCCGTGGCCTGAAGATTGAGTGTTCAAATCTATTCAGCAGCGCTGTGGAGGGAAGGTCCAAGGAGCTGCTTCTGTAAAGATTCCAGCCAAGAAAACCTGGAGGAACAGAGCTACTCTCCAGCACATTGGGTTGTCATGAGGCAGAATCCATTCAATGGCAGCGGGTTTGGTTTGGCCTAGGCTGGGCATGCCATCTGCCTTTGTTCGGCCTGTCGGGATTTAAGGAGGGGCATTGAATCAACTTTGACGCTAGTCACCCATCCCCATTTACTCCATGCATCATGTGCCTTTTGTGTGCCAGGCTTGTGCTGACGACCGAGGGAGACCTGAAGAATAAGTTCTCCATGGGAAGGACATGCGTTTGTGCTGTGGGGAAGGCCGAGAAAATAACAAGACCCAAAGGTAGGGACCTGTCAACGAGGAGGGCCCGGGGTTGGGACAGTAGAGGGTATTCAACAGGGTCTGGACAGGAGGGGGCAGAATAGAGGTGGGGAATGAGACCCAGGAGGAGACCATGGAGAACCTGGCAGGTACCAGGAAAGTACTGAGGAATGATAACAGCGTAATTGCCTTTGGCCGTTCACAGTTTCTGAGAGATTCCCCTTCCTTGTAGACTTCACAGTGGATTGGGGAGAGAGGGCAACAAAACTGAAAATTTAGAGCTAAACAGGCAGTATGCAGGAGTCTAGATCTCAGGGAACGACTCTGTAGACCACACGGCGGCAGCAAGGAAGGAAGCCTACTTCTGTGAATTTAGGAGGCCATCACTATGGGAAGACTGATGAGGATTGGACAGGGGTTCGTCCACTAGAGATGGTCATAGTGAGAGGTTCCATTATTTGAATGAATATTTGTGCCAGGCATTCTTCACGATGGTTTCCATTCTATCTTCATCTCATTCTATTAGAGAAGTGTTTAATTCCATTTTATGGATCAGAAACTTGAAGTCTGGCAAGGTCTTCACAGCCGCTTTGAATCTAGAGTTAGTCTTTTAACCTTTAGGCTACCCTGTTCTTCTATACTTGTCTCCCAGAGTTCTGGCTGGGTTATCTTGGAAGACAGTGGAGATGTTTTTGAGGTGGGGAATGCCGGGAAGAAGCAAAAGCTCTCGAAGGTTCGTCCCTAGCAGTAATGATGTGGAACCAGTGACCAGACTGCCTTGGGGAATGATATCTCCAGCTGCCCTCGCTGACCTCGCAAGAATGTCCGCTCTGTCCTCCTCAGGCATTCTCTCTGGATAGACATGCTGCCTGAGTTCCCAGTCCTCAGACTCTGCTACTGGATCTGGCTTCTTGTAGTCTCTCAGCAACTGTTCATGTGAATCCCTGGTGGCTGTGGGGACTCCTGGACCCAATCTTCTTTAAGTTCCTTATCAGTTAACATTTAAGTTAGAGATAGAAATCTTGCTGTAATTGAAAAAAAAGGGGGTCGTGGTGGAGAGGGGTTTGTAGGATGTAGGAGGGAAGAAAGTGCCTGAGATAAAGGAGCAGGGGAGGTCCCTGGTTTATTCGAGAAGTTGACTGAGAAGTAGCTGTGTTAACGGTGAACAAGGTACCTACTTCATGTCGAGTCTGTTTCCCCATCTCTATGTAAAACACAAGAGGAGGAAATAATGCCTGCCTGCTTTGGGATGTGGTAAAGAGCAAATACAATAAGAGAGGACTGTATTCTTAAAGCTGAGACACTTCCTGCAACTGGCAATAGACTTGAAATTCTGGTATCACAAGTTAAAATCAGAAACACAGGTACTAAAATTTGCCACGGGGACCATCAAGGTCGTTCTGATTATTTTACAAGTGAGAAAATCTAGCTCAGAGATTAAGTCCTTCCCCTGCAAATTCGTCCTCAAAATTAAAGTTGGAGCAAGGTTTAGAAACACATCCCAGCCTCAAGCTCAGGGTTCGTTTCCTGGTATTGCTTTAGCAGGAAAGGAATTGTCCTAGGGAGTCTTAGGGTCAGACCAATGTGGGTTTGACCCCTCAGCTCTGCTGCTTAATAATTATATGGGTTCAGCCTATTTGTATAATCTTTTGAGCTTCTTAAATTTAACTCTAAAAATAGGTGGGATTAATTTGGCTGGTTACCCTTGAGTGGGCCCATGACTCATGGCAATGAATCAATCAATTAGATCTATAGGGTTTTCATTGACTGATTTCCATAAATAGATCAGCAGTCCTTTCTCCCTAGGTTGTCTTAGTCTCAAAGTTCTGCTGCAAACTGTTCAGCAGCAAAACAACATGTAAGCTTCCCCAACCCCCGTGATCGGTGGCTATGCTTGAGAAGTGCACTTAGCAGGAATCACACTTCGGTTTCCTGCAAGGAAGCAAGCATTTTAACACTGCCCTCAATAAACAAAAAGGTATAGTTAGATCTCAGAACATTGTTATGAAAATTGAATCTGCTAATGTTCCAGGTTCTGGATAAGTGTGGGTGGTGTTGGTGATTGTTACTATTAAGTTCTTATGTTACTCATTTGCCGTAGATTACCATGCCTCCCCTTCCCCTATCCCCCTACTGAAGGCTGATCTACCCTAACATTTGGAGTGTTTCAGCACCACCCAATACATTACTTATCTAGACTTAATTTGATCAGCTCGATATTTTACTGATATAACCAGGGGCGAGGACAAACAGAACACCTTTCTTTACTGATCAAGCCCATTTCAGAAGTTCCTTGGACGGTCTGTCTTAGGTCACAGCAGGCTGTGTGTTTTCTTTGTGTCCGTCTCGTTGAAGAAGAGTGCCCGCTGTGTATGCGCAGAGCAGTCCTTCTTACTGAGAGGTGTTCAGGGATGGGGTTTTTAGAGAACTCCAGGTGTGATCTTTTCTCACTCGAGAGCAGTGGGTTGTTTTTGTTTTTTCATTGAAAACTTGGAATTCTGTTCTGCATGTCCACTCTGTTAATCAGGATCCTTCTGTAGAATCTTTGACAAAAAAATCCAGAGATGGCTTTATCACCGGACACCCACTCTGGACATCCCAGAAGCCTCCCTGGCCCCTGCTGGCCGCCTCCTCCTTGTGGGACAATGGAAGCCCCGGGCGCTGGACCTCCACTATTACCTCAGAGCACAGGAAGCCAGAGGCCCCGTGGGACGGACGGGAGGAAGATGGCGCTGAGCAGCGGTGAGGGCCGGGCTGGGCAGGGGAAGGGGAGGTTGTGGGGCAGTGGCAGGGGGTGGGGGCACGCCCATGACACCTCTGGGCCCCCAGTTGCACAGGGTCGCAATCCTGGCTACCCTGGTGCTGCTGCTGCTTCTAGTGAAAGGGGTGAGGCTGCCACTGGAGATTCCAGACTCTGTGGAGATCAGCCATAAAGAGACCCTTGCCTGCCCCAGCGGCGGGAGGGAGCTATATGGGACAGGCCCGCTTGATCCTCCAGGGTGGTAGGAGGCAGCCAGGGCTTGCTGCAACAGGCCGGTGTCTGGAGCCATGTTTGTTCCTGGCCGAGTCGGCTGTGTTGTGGTGTCCCCACCAATCATAACATTATTTTCGCTGTTACTTCATAATGGTAATTTTGCTACTGTTATGAATCGGACGACTCCTGTGAAAGGGTCATTCCACCTCCAAAGGGGTCGCGATCCACAAAGAATTGCCCCTTTATACCATCAAGTATAATATTCAGGATCACACTGTCTCTCAAGACACCAGGGAAGAAGGAAAGCTTCTTTTCATTCAGGGAGATGCCATTAAAAACCGTTCTGGGAGCAGCCACCTCCACACATCCCCGGATCAGACACAAGCCTAGAGGCTGAGCCTATCTCCGTGAGAAACATAAACGATGGATCGCTAGCTCAATGGGTTTAATCACATTGATATGCAAGAGGTTCTTGCTGAGGCCCAGGTTCCCTGTCCAACATCAGTCTATGTGAATTTTAATTAAAGGTTTCAGTTTGCTTACTGCTTCCTCACTTCTCATATGGAAATGATTACAAAGGGGCATAAAATACCATCCTATGCATATGCCTTTCTGGACAGAAGACATGGGAATTGGGGGTCAGAATTTGTAGAGAGAGTTATACAAATAATACTTGATGTTGTAGGCTTCGTCCAGCTTACAACTGATGGTGACTTCCACTAACTCATCCTTGCGGTAGCGCAGTGACTGGCGTCCTATTCTTTGCCTCCTTGCTCTTGCAGCCTCTTTCGATGCAGGTGTTCTCCCCTCTGACACCTGTTTCTTCTAAGATGCCAGAGCTCCTTAGTTTCTTCCTCTTGGTGAGTTATTGTCCCTAGAAGTCCAGGACTTGGACTTGCCGTGTTCCTTATCTATACTCCCCTTCACAGTAATCTCATTCAATCTCTGTCTTTAAATACTAGAGGGTAAAAGATTTAAGTTCAGGCTGGACTTCCTTCTGCACCTCTCTACTCAGTAGCCTATTCTGCGTTTCCTCTTGGATGTCTAGCATGTTTCCAAGGGAAGCATTTGTTTTTCTTCCAGCCCACACCTACTCCTTCACCAAGCTTTATCATCTCGATAAATGGCACCATCATTTTCTAGTTACTGACACCTAATACATTGTTTTCCCCTAACCCCCAAACCTCACGTTTAATACATCTGCAAAACTCATTGGTTGCACTTTCAAAATATATCCCAGAGCAGACCATTTCTCCCCACCTCCCTAGCATCCTAGTCCAAACCCTTCCTGTTGAATGCATTATGCTCCTAATTTGTCTCCTTTATTTGAATCTGAAATAATCTCCTCTTTATACAACTCTTGTGGAGCGTGTCAACCATAGCACTATTGACATCTCAAACTTGGCAATTCTTTGTTGTAACAGGTGGGGGTATCCCTAACCTCTACCTTTGCCACCCCCCCATTGTAATCGCCCCTAATGTATTCAGATATTGTGAAATATTTCAGGGGTGGAAGTATGGGATTGTCCTAGTTAATAACCATTGCGCTAGAGAGACATTTTAAAAAATGTAGACCAAATCACTCTCCTTAAAAATCCCCAGTGGCTTTCCATCATGCTTCAACATGATGCAAGTTTCCGTCAATGGCTCACGGCTCAAGACAGGTCAGCCTCCAAAGGCCGTCCTAATTTCATTTCCTACCACTCCGCCTTGATCTCTGCTAGTTGGAACATGTCCAGCCCATCTCTGCCTCAGAGAATTTGAACTTGCTGCTTTCATACCAGAAAAGTTCCTGCGGACATTGGCATGGCCTGTTCTCTTGGTTTTATTCAGATCTCTGCCCAAATTCCATCTCCTGAGGGAGGTTGTCCAAGCTGGAACCATTTGCTACCCTCTTCCCTCTTGTTCCATTTCATTTTGCCTCACAGTGTTTACCACCCTGCTGTTAGTTGCCAGCAAGTCACTCCTGATGCATGGCGACTTCTGCAGACCAGGATAAAGCGGCGCCTGGTGCGATGCCATGCTCGCGATCACTGGCGCATTTGAGTCCCTGGTTGCAGTTCCTGAGTCATCCCATCTCACCGCCAGTTTTACTGACCTGCGTCACCAGACATGATGCACATACCACACTACTCGATGCTAGCTATTTGTTCTTTCTTTTGTCTATCTCCCCGCCTAGACACGGGGAGGGCAAGGTATTATTTGGAAGGGCAAGGTATTATTTTGTTCAAAACAATATCCTCTGAACCTAGAGTAATATCTGGTACATGGTGAGCAATCAAACAAACAAGTCCTCTGACTGAATAAGCTCGCACTTTCTAGAGTCCAGTGCTGAGGCTTGCCAACATCATTCAGCGCCCACCTCTAGGCTCCTCATTCTGAGCCCAGCGCTTCCCACGCTGCCAGGGCAGTCACTCACGTGATACAGGCTTCCTCTCATGGGTGACCTATTTGGATGTAAGGACAAGTCAATCGGGTCATTTTAAGTTTTCATTTTCTCCAAGTCTCTGAGGGTAAAGGCACAGAAACGGGGTGTTCATAGCTGGGGATTCTCTTGCTGTTGTCTTCATTCGTCTGAGTCAATTCTGGTGATGCTGTATGTGTGGACACTGCTGGACACTCTTAAAAGCACAGCCAGGCCTTCCTTGGGAGACAGCTCTGAGTGGGGCTGAACTGAAATCCTTAGGTCAGCAATCCAGCTGGAAACCATGGGTGCCACCCAGGGACTCTTGCGGCATCTTTTGGTCTTCCCAAATGTGTGCTAATTAGGCTTTCCTTGTTTGCAACACGGCTCCCAGGCAGGGAAAAAGAAAAAAAAAAAAGAAAAAGAAGCCAGGTGTCTCTTGCTTATAGAAAGTTCACTTTATGACATCCATTCTTTGGAAAGGCCTACCTATTTTAACTCACTGAAAGAAATCCAAAGAGGATTTTCACTTAAGAAAGACGGAGAGAGAAAGACATATATACATACATACACACATGTGCACATACATACATACATATACACATCCACACACACATCCACACATACATACGCACATACATAACACATACATACATACATACATACACACATACATACGCACATACATACACACATACAGCAAAGCCAGCATTTGTTCTGCCGGGGCTCTTCAGGAGGCAGCACGCCCCTGAGAGCAGCAAGATGGCAGTGCCTGGCTCCTTCCTCCAGACCTGCCCTCAGCATCTTAGCTTCCAATCACCCGTCATCGCTTTGAACTCTGTCTGTGAACATGGCATGCTAGTGCTATTTTAGGTTTTAGATGCAAATTGGTGTGAGATGGTAGATTATTTTAGGGGTCTGGAAACATTCAAATAACTTTCCCATATAAATTAATGGTAACTGCTTCTTTGCTTCGTGCCGTTTTAGCTTATGAAAAGTTTCATAGAAGCACTCTACTCTCCGATAGTGGGCGGAATGTGCAGGGTTTTCTATGATATCCTTAATATACATCATTGTTGTCTCTCTCTGAGTAGGTATTGATGAACAGCATATGCTCATACAATTCTGTGCCAGTTGGGGATATTTTGAGATGCATGCAGAACTATGGACATTTTTCTGTCCAAATCCTTGTTTGGCCTTGCTTCACCTGCGCTGCTGAAGTGGCTCATGGAGAATCATAGGCTGAATCCCCGCTACTATCTTTCCAATCGTCATGCCCACTGTGAAGTGTTATGGATGCACTAACTTTGCATTGGGCCCTCAAAACACTGATCTGTTTCATGCTTCCTGGTCTTTGCATGTACAAGAGACCCATCCCTGGAGAAGGACATCAGTGTGGTAACTAGGAGGGTAAACATAAAAAAGGACCAAGACAAAATGGATCGACACAGAAGCTGCAACAATGTGCTCAAGAATAGTAACTTGTGAGGATGGCACCGGACTGGGCAGCGTTTCGCTCTGTGAGTCAGAAATGACTTGATGGTGTCTTCTAGTCTGAGTATAAATGTAACTGCCTTCAGGGCAGTCTTCCCTGGTCTGTCACCTAATGTAGATTAAAGTCCCTGCCCAGTGCCCTCATAGCCCTGTTCTTTTCTTGACCCAGTGCACACCACACTGTATCGTAACTGCCTGGTTACTAGACTATGAGTGGACTCCTTCAGGGCATGGCTGTGCTAACCAACTGATGGCTGTATCCTCCCTTGTGTAGAGCACAGCTTTTGGAACTGAGCCTGGCCTGTACTCCTGGAGAATCCTAACATTTATCATCTTCTCCCAGTTGAGACCCTGGAAGCAGGAACAGAGAAGCCAGTGGATAAAAACATGACTCAACAATCTTCTTTTTTTTTTTTAAGCTCAACATTTTTCCGATTTAGGAGTTCTGCAGTCACGCTAGTTAAATCTCAAGGAGAACCTCAGCTCTTAGAGAAGTTCTTAAGAAGCGAAAACAAAACAAAAACAAACCCATTGCTGTAGAGTCTATTGTGACTGTAGAATACCAAAGGACACATGGTATATACATGAGTTGGAATCAACTCAAGGGCAACTGTGCTAGTTACATAACTTCATGTTAACCTGTTAAATAGGTTACAGGGGTAGCATATAGCCTATCAATCAGGCCATAGCCAATGAGGCCTCTGTGTGGGCATAGCTTTCTCCTGAGGATTCTGGGAACTCCTGTCTTCCTCCCTGGAGATGGGACACACACTCTCTCTGTTTCAACTTCCTGCTGACAAGCCACATAAAGCTATGCTGCTAGAGTCAGAGCTGGAGGAGCTGGAGGAGCCACATAGAGATCCACACCAGTGCTGAGATGCTTCCACCTCCACTGGATTCACAAGACTTTCCACCCACATGCCTATGAACTTTCTGTATTTGGCTTTATTGCATGTGTTACATGAGTCTGAAGAGGCATTTTTAGCCTGGCAATGGACATCGGAGCTATTATTGGACTTATGGACTTGAACTGGACTGGTTGGGATGTTTTCTTAATATACAACTACTCTTTGATATAAAGTTCTTTCTTATACACATATGAGTCTCTCTGGATTTGTTTCTCTAGTCAACCTGGACTAACACAGCAATAATGTGAGCTAGGCAGAGTCCTTAAATGGTACAAATGGTAAATGTGTTTGGCACTAGTTAAAAGCTTCATGATTCAAGTCTACACCAAAGTGCCTTGGAAGAAAGGCTTGGCTCAGCCATTAAAAGCTGGAGTATAGTTCTACTTTGAGATATATGTGGGATCACCGTGAATCAGAATCTACTCCATAGCAACTTTTTTTTTAAAGAGCCAGCCACTGGACTAAGTATCAGCCATTTGCTAATGGATAGAAAGTCATGTTCACTGAATTGTGGGGCTTAGATTTCAGCATGGGTGATAGACTTTTAGTGCATATTAAATGGCTATGTCAGGGATGGTAGGAGCAGAAAAGAAACGGTATAAAATCTATAGTTTCCTAAATTTATTTGGTCTACCACCCCTTTTTTAGAAAAAAATATTACTCAATGCCCTTATTAATTAAAAATTTTTGTACTATAACCCAGAATCTAGGATAAAGTATAAACATTTGCTTTTGCAGCTCCTCCTGCCGTCTTCCAACCATTCCAGGATCCCCTAGGGGGCAGTTTCGCACATTTTTGGAGACACTAAATTTGTAGATAAAACTGTGCAAAGATCCTGTGCTAACAAGAAAGGGCATTTGAGGAATTCAAAGAGGCCACTATGCGGGCAGCACAGAGACGGAGAGGGAAAAGTATATTAAAATGAGGCTGGACAGACAATGTGTTGAGTGCATCCTGTGAAACAAATGTAGATGGAGATGTAAGTTCTCTAATAGACATCGCTGACATGTTTGGCTGGGTATAACAAAACGCTGTAAACCATACTGCAGTATTCTACATGGTTCCGTAGGGTTCTCAGACCACCTGAATTACATGAAAGGCTGTCTCAAACATGCTCTGTAATACACAGTTCAACAAGTGATGCAGTGAATCTTCAAAACCGAAGTAGTGACTCAGCACAGTGTTAACACTCTATATTGGAGGGGTTAATTTTTCATCTTTATGAAGAGTTAGAAATCTTTTTTGTTTAATTGACAAATAAACATTTGTGTAAAAATAATGAAGCTAAACAGACAGGCAGGGCTCATAATATATTAAACCATGGCTTTCTGTACTGGCTGAATTTTATCCCAGAAATTCATGTCCAGCTGGGGCCACAGAATGAGTCTTTATTTGGAAATAGGATCATTGCCATGTAATTAGTTAAGATGAGGTCACACTGGACTAGGGTGGATTCTAATTAGAATTACTGTGTCCTTAGAAGAGACACAGGCAGACACAGAAAAAAGACAGCCATGGGCCGAGGGGTGAAGAAATTGAAGTGATGCAGCTACAAGCCAAGGAATGAGCCAGATTTCTGGCAACTTCCAGAAGTGAGAAGGGGAAAGAGAGGATTTCAACTTAGAGGTCTCAGAGGGACTGTGGTCCTGTTGATATCTTGATTTCAGATGTCTAGCATCCTGAACTGTGAAAGAAGACGTTTATGTTGTTATAAGCTACCTACTTTGTGGCAAATTATAATGGGAACCCCAGGAAATGAATATAGTCCCTGGGGGGAGAAAATGGTTAAGGAGCTTGGTTGGTTGTAAGTGAAAGGTTGTGGGTTTGAATCCACTCAGAGGTGCTTTTAAAGAAAGGCCTGGCAATTGGCTTCCCAGCTATCAGTCATGAAAAGCTCTATGTGGCTCAATTCTACTATGGCACCCAGGGGTGGGGTCACCATGAGTTGGAATGGACTTTATGGCGAATGGCTTGGGTTGCTGCCTTTCTCCTTCTCCCTGTCCCAGTCTCATTAAATAATCAGAAATTATCTTCACCGTAAACCCGCATGTGCCTTACTCATTCCATTTTTAGAATTAGGAGCTTGCCATTTTCATCATGCAAAGTCCATTTCCCTTCTCCACTTGGCTAAGTCCTGGTCATTCTCCAACGGCAAGAGCAGGTCCTATATTCACCACAAGGAAGAACAGGAACTAGAAGAGGCACACCCAACAAGCAGTGAAAAATGCACAGCTGGGATAGGAGAATCCTGAGTAGATCACCTTGAATAGAACCAAAGGGTGCTTTGGGGAATTTGGGGTAAGAAAATGGCAGATCCAGGAGTTTTTAAGTGATTTGTAAGGGAGACAGGAGGATGGTCAATTAAGCATGTCCACTTGGAGTCAGTTTCATTTAATTTCAAATTTGGGCTCTGTACTTTCTTAGCTATGTAACATAGGATGGCTACTTTTTTCTTTGAATCTCGGTCCTTTGTTTTAAAATCAAGGAGTTTTAGTTCAAAGGTTGTTACAGATTGACAGACCATTAGGGGTTCAAAGAGGTGATACATACAAAAACACCCATGACAGCTGCACAACAAATATTAAATAAATGCTATCATCATCCTCATTAGCGTCGCCCTTTCTCTTTTTTCTTTAACTTAATTATAAGTTAATTAAATGAGAAAACGTATAAATCTTAGCACTCATCTCATGGCTTCTTCTTTGCCTAAGCTGTCATAAATGCAGACCCTGCCTTCCATGTTTATTGCAAACACTTAGTGGGTCCTCATAGACATTTCTCGGCTGTTGTTCTTCCCCTGATGTTATGCGACACTGTTTAGGTACATTATTATGTGCTAATAAAGATGTAATATCCACAACTCAATACATGACTTATGTGTGCTTCTAAATTAGCATAGGACTAGGAACAAAAGCTGGGCGGGATTTATAGAGAGATCTTAAGAGTTGTACACTGGCACTGCCTTTCTTCTCTTATTTAAGAATCTACCAAAGGGCTTATAGGGAAATGGACTTAGTGTAACTCCAATTGTCCCACTAAGGAAGGTGACCCAAGGGAATGAATGGCCATCAATTGTGATGATGTGAAAGAGACTAAGGAGGTAACAAGACTACCTGCTCTTTGCTCAGTATTGCTCTTGAAAAGCAGGATGGCAATTTTTTTTTAGTCTTTAGGAGCAACTCAGAGCTGCTTTATTCATTAGGTTTCCCTGGAGAGGGGTGATTTGGCAAAGGGAAGTGTAAAACCAGGACTTTGAACCAGAGTGAACAGGTTCAGTGATGACCAACAATGCAAAACTGGAACAGACCTGAAATTCCAAAATTTCAGTGATCTGGAACAATAGCTAGACTGAGAAAATTTACTAGTTTCAGTCCTGAGATGGGAGATTCCGTTGAAGTGTAGTGAGCCCATTTCCGGAGCCTGATGGATGACTGCCAGGACTGGGGAGAGTGGCACACATTCAAAGCTGCTTGGTCAGCCACCATCTTTGAGCCGGGCACCACTGTTTTCAACTCAGTTGGTACAGAGATGTGGTTGATATGCAATGCACTCTCTCTTTGTTTTCTAACAAAAAGACAAAGTTTCTAGCAGAGCTTTGATTTGTACATCTCCCTATTCCAATTAGTGTTCTCATTCACCCACATTTGAACAATTTGGAACTCATCTGGTATTGCTTTGTCAGCCCTGACAGAACTGGGCTGACCTGGCTTGAAGCCCTGTGTAAAACATCTGCCTTTGCAGAATCTGATGTAGCCCTTCATGCAAGCATCCCGTGCACTGAGATATTGAGAATGAAATTCAAGATTGGTATATTAGCAGACAAAGAACAGTACATAAATTTTGAACAGTACTTGAAACTTTGTTGAACAGTAGATAAATTTTAATACTATACCTCTGGGATGCTGTTAGCGGAGAATGTAATTAGCTCAAGCTTGATGTTCACATAGCTTTCATGGTGTTATCTCAAAGTGGAATCCCTCTCCATATCACTTTATGTTGAAATTTACAGAAAACAAATAATTTGATGTCATATGAGTAAAATAAATAAACCAACCTATTGCCACGGAGTCAATTCTGACACATGTGTTATAGAGTAAAACTGCACCATAGGATTTTCTTAGCTGTATTCTGTATGCAGGTAGATTGCCAGGCCTTCCCAGCTATGGCTGGCTAGGTCTGAACTATTAACCTTTTGGTTAGCAGTAGAGTGCAAACTGTTTGCACCACCCAGGAACTTTGCTCCTTGAGGAAGACTAAATACCAGGGCTAGATTGAAAATGTATAGAGCTAACTTTAGGGTAGAACCAGGAAGCAGCGAGGGATTCTGACTTGAACCCTATTTCCCAGCACATCTGATCCATGACTGACAGAACCCATGTGCTATTATTGCTTTGGACCCTGGGATTTGAACCCTCCAATGGCTAACGCTAGATCACAGTGTCCTGTGGACTTAGCCGAACCACTGCCATGAAAATATGGTATAAAGAGAGAGAAGGGATCATATATTGCAATATCAATGGCATACATGTGGTCCTTTTCCCTCCTACCAGTCTGGGAATTATGACTCTCTATCTGAACTAATATAACAATCTGTTGCCCACTCCTTTGTTCCCAAGGCTGACCAATGCCACCACACCAAAGAACTCAGTCATTGATTGGCTCATCACTCTTCTGCTTATGAACATATTGAACTTACACTCTTTTGTCTCTTGTATCATATTCAGTCCTTTGACCTGTTCCCAAACTCTTCTTAGTTTAATCCCACTTTTCTATTTTCTTTCCTATTTCTCTCCATGAGGATATAGAAATCCTTATTATAGTAGGCCTTTTATATCAGCGAGTACTGCAGCCATGGCCTCATTCCACCATGGAGTGAAAATATTCAAAAATAAAATACTAGAGAGTTCCAAGAAAACAACGCTTACATTTTTCACGTGCTGAGCGCTCAGCTGACGTCAACATGACTGAAGTCGTGTGCAGTGATACCCTCCTAGAGCCTCCTGCTATTTCATAGAAACTTGTTTCTTTCTAGCACTTGGACTTTGAGTATTGTTTACCTTCAGTCTCATCCATTTGCTACTTTTGTCCAGTGCACCCTTTGTTTCTGTGAAAATATGGCTCCTAAAATGATATTAGGTGGTTAAAGCAATCTGACAAAGACTAAGGGAGAGCCTAGAGGGCTATCTATAAGGCAATTACATCGCATAGAGCTTTATAAGTAATTACAGCATATGGAAGGATGTTTGCTGGTTATATGTAAATACTATACCATTTAAATAAGGTACTGGACCATCAGTAGATTTTAGTCTACATTTCTTGAGAGGGGGAGGGGTGATGTAGAGAAGGGCAATGTGGATGAGAGCCAATCTCCTTAGCCTTTTCTCCTGTTTACCTTTTAAAAAAATGGAGGGGGTACCCCCACCGAAAAGTGAAATTTTATCAAAGTTATGTATTTATGTATTTAAGGCAAAGAGGTTATCTGAGAAGGTTATATGTTTGGTACTGTTCTGTGGTGACATCCATTCAATTCTGACCCTTAGTGACCCTATGCTAACAGAACAAAACATTATCCAGTCCTGCGCCATCCTGACAGTTGTTCCTACGTTGAGTCCATGCCAGTCCATTCTCGCTGAGGGCTCCTTTTTTCACTGCTCCTCGGCTTCACCAAGGATGACGTACTTCTCTAGGGACTGGTCTCTCCTGACAACATGTACAAAGTGTGCAAGATGAAGTCTTACCACTTTGCCCCTAAAGAGCATTCTGGCCATACTTCTTCCAAGATTGGTTTATCCTCTTAGGAGTCTGTAGTACTTCCAATATATTTTCCAGCACCCAAATTCAAATGCATCAATTCGTCTTCAGTCTTTCTTATTCAATGCCCAATGCCATGGTCTGGTATTTTTAGTTGCACCTTATTCCAAGTAACATCCTTGCTTAAAAAAAAAAGTTTTATTAGGCGTTCATACACCTTTGCTTTTAATCCTCTAAAGAGGTACTGTGCTGTAGATTTATCTAATGAAAATCCTCGTGATCCCTTGACTGTTGCTTACAGGAGCATTAATTGTGGATACAAGCAAGACAATTCCTTGACAATGTCAACATTCTCTCCATTTATCATGATGTTACCCATGGGCCCATTTGTGAGGATTCTGGTCTTCTTTACATGGAGTTGTAATCCATACTGAAGACTGAAATTTTTGATCTTCATCAGCAAGTGCTTCAAGTTCTCTGTACTCTTATCAAGCACGGTTGTGTCATCTGCATATCACAGGTTGCTAATAAGCCTTCCTCCAATCCCAATGTTGCATTCTTCTTCATAAATCCAGCTTCTCTGATGATTTTCTCATAGAAACTTATAGCAACTGTTTTATGAGACTCCAAAGGGACACTTTGATAGATTTTCTTGTAGGACATGAGACCATCATGTCAGCTTATTCAGAAAAAGTTTTTATTAAACTGGAAAATTCTATTGGTAAGAACATTGCATTGCGGAATCCTTTTCATCACAACAAGGCTCCTGCTCATACTTCAAGGGCAGCAAGGGCTGTCCAATAAGACTTTCATGAACAAAGCTCACCCAGTTAGGAAACTACCCCATCCATCCCAGATCAATTCAGACTTCTTTAATTTCCCAAACCCAAAGAACCTTGAAAAGAAACAGTATTTTAATCCCTCTGTGGCATAGTGAATTACCCAGTATTTGAAATCGCAAGCTGTTCTACATAAGAAAGATGAGGCTTTCTCCTCCTATAACAAGTGACAGGCTGGGAATGCCAGGCAGGTAGTGCTGCCCTGTCCTATAGGGTCACTGTGAGCCTGAACGGACTCAATGGCAGTGAATTGGGGGAATTTTGAGGATACCCAAATTGCTACTTTTAAAATGGTGTAAATCAGAGTATAGAATTCCTCTAGGAAAGGTTATAAAAACAAAACATAAAAACCCTCACTGCTATTGAGTGGATTCCGACTTATAGTGACCATTACAGGGCAAGTACAGGGCAGAGTGAAACTACTCCTAAGGCTTTCTAAGATTAACTTTACAGGAGTTGAAAGACTCATCTGGTGTTTTTGAACTACTGACTTTTTGGTTAGCAGCTCAATGGGTAACCCACTACATCATCAGGGATCCTGGATGGAAAGGTTAGAGCCATGGAAAAATGCCTTCAGAAGTGTATAGACTTTGATAGCAGATGTGTTTACAGACAGTAGCTTCACATTTTGACATTTTTGTCTAATAAATGTTTCCCCAACTTTGTAGCAATAGTTTTGGACTTAGCCTCATAATGAGTGAATAAATTTTATAAAAAGTTTAACAAGATTAACAATAGGAAAATATATTTAAGTTGGCCCAGGAACTTTACTCTTATATATTTTGGGGTACTTTTATATATACTATATACTTCACTCTTATATTCTGTTGAGTTTATATACTCCACAGAAATGCTTGTATGTTCATAAAGACTTTTCTGCAATTTTCATAACAGCAACATTTGTACTAGCCCCCAAATTGGAAACAACCCTAGTATTTATCTACAAAGAATATATGGATTATGAAGCACCTACATATATAGGTTGTGAAATACCCACACAATGGTACACTATGCAACAGCGACAGTATGACAATGAGTGACTTGGATGATGTGTGACAGCACGGGTGAATATCACAAGTGGCTACTCAGTGGAGAGCACTGGAGAGATGCCCACAGAAGATCAAAAGGGTAAACCTGATTTGAACGGTTGAAACCTTGTCAATTGATGCCCCAATCTCATTAGGTCTGATCAGGTTTCAACATTTTCTGTACACTTTCTGGTTTGAGGTTTGTTCACAGATGGTCCCATCATGGAAGTATGAGGCCTGAGGCCTAAGCAGGGAAGTGACTTGCCCAAGGTCAACTCACTACAGTGGTGTCATTTGATTCCTGTCCTTGTTCAACCAGGTTGCCGAGGCAGTCTTGGTGAGAAAAATAAACCATGCCTCATTCCGTCTGTTCCTCTCGGCTTTACTTCCCAGTGTAGGTACCAAAGGAACGCAACTCAAATTTACTTACTCTGGTTGTTCTGCTCTGCTGACTCCACTGAGCAAAAGCTGCCCATAGGTTTAGACCCTTGGCTCTGGTGAGGAGGGGCAGTACATGTAATCTTGAAAAACTGAAGATATCGAGTGATCTGGCTCATTTTCTTGTTCAGACCTGCTGAGGGGTCTTATGAGGCAAATGGAGACCATATTTAGCACCTGGTCTTCCGCTGTCTCTTTTCATCGACTTCTAGGAATTATGATGAATGTCAAGGCCTTATATATCCTGAAAGATGTTAAGATCTACATATCAGTCTTTTGGAAAATACTGCTCATTGTTTACGAAGGGTCACTTAAGTTAATTTCAATAAATAAGCTTCATCCACAATGGGATTTAAAAATGGTGAGTGGAAGCTTAACTGGCTGTGTTGACTCTCAAACTTGGTTTATCAAAGTATAAAATGCTGTGATTAGGCAAAAAAAACCTACATTACTTTGAAGGCTCTATTCTGTAGTCTCACTAAGGATCTAATCTATAGATTCATTAATTTAAGAGATAATTACTAGCATCTATTATTACAAAAATATTAAGTACTGACTACATGGAATATTGACCTTCACTAACTCTAATTGTCCACATCTATGTGTATATCCACTTGGAGAAAGAAATATAGGCCACTTATTGAACACTTATTACATGTCAGGAGCCATGCTAAGTACTTTAAAATACATTATCCCATTTAATTTTACGATGACTCCCCGGGGTAGGGATTATTAGCTCACTTCATATATAAGGCATGGCAGATTGTATTTACCAAAGTTATGCACAACAACCACCCCTCCCCCATTCCACATGTTCTTTTCCCAGGTCTCCTACTAAAAAAATAATCTATATTCTTTCTCCTTTAATCTGACTGGGATTTTGACTATGACAGAAGTAACATTATATGACTTTCAAGAGTAGGTCATCAAAAAATGGTCCAGCTTCTGACTGCTTCTCTTTAGGGTACCTACTCTTGGAACCTAGCTGCCATGGTGGGAGGAAACCTAAGCAGTCAGAGGAGAGGATGGAAGGAGGCTTTCTGGCCAACAGTCTGAGCTGTTTTGAAGGATAGGCAGCAGCGACTGTCAGGTATGGAGTTAATGTATGTTAATGAAGATTCCAGCCCTCTCTTGTAAGTGATCTTCAGTCCTCCTTTCAGATTCTGGCTATTGTTAAGCAGAGGCAAACTATGCCCCTTTCCAAATATCCTGACCCATTGTTTAATCCCAAAATTATGGATTAGTTTGTTAGGTAGCAATAGTGACAGCAACCTGAGTTTTAAAATAGTGGCCCAGAACTACATGGCAAGTTATCGCAAGAGGTAGTAGAAATATTGAATCCAGACTTAACTTCAGAGCCTGTGCTCTTAACTTCTTTGTTTTCAAATCCCTGTGAATTTGACAAGTACTGCAAAACCACTATCTATCACTAGGATGCAGAGAAAAAACATGACAATGCTGACCATGAAGAAACAAAGACAATTGCCCAGGGGAATGGGAGGGGACAGGTGGACAGTGTGGATTAGCAGGGAAAGGTCACTTCCGGAAGGTGAACTATGGCAGGCAAGCAGGCAGGAGCTCACACTCAGTTCAAATGCAGGGATAGCCTAAGAAATCATCCTGGATGGTATGAGGAATGCTGCCAATATCCTCAAGACATTACACTACACCTGGCAGCTTTCCCCTTTCTCTGGGGAAAAGCCTCTGGACTTCCCTCTGGCCACTGCCTCGCCAGGAGCAGAGCCAGGAAAGATGCCCATCAATGAGTTTCAGAAAGCTTAGATAGAGGAAAGAGTAAATGATTGGTGGGAGGGTACGGACTGAGCTAGAAGGAAATGAAGTGATTAACACAAAGGAGAGGCCTGATTAAAAAAAAAAATTCCCAAATGTATGTCAAGCACAAACAACATGCTTCCTTACCAGCCCAGTTTGCTCATGCATTCATCTCTGGACTCTTACAGGAGTCCTGTGCTATGGTATACATATATGGTGCCCTTTTGGAAAGGAGCCTTAGTGGTGTAGTGGTTACAAGTTGGCCTATCAACTGCAAGATCAGCAGTTCCAAACCACCAGCCACTCCTCAGAAGAAAACAGGCTTTCTACACCCATAATGAGTTGCAGTCTTGGGAACTCATAGGGGACATTTAACTATGTCCTATAGGCTTGCTATGAGTCAGAATTGACTCAATGGCAGTGAGTTTGAAAGTTAGTCTCCAGGGGAGCAAATAGCGAATGTCTGAACTCTTATTTCTTGCTTCTCTGAATTGGCAACATGCTTAGCATTGTGCCTAATGGAAGATTTACATTGCAGATGGTGCCCAATTAAAATGTTTAATTAATTAATTCTGTCTTATATCTGTAGAAACACATGCCCGCAGTAACCAGAAACAAAACAAAATAAAGCCTCGCTCTATTCTTTCTTCCAGTCTCAGAATGGGGGCCCAAATAGAGCAGGGCATGAAAGAGAGGATGAATACTAAACGAGAGTCCAGCTAGAATCCCACAGAAGGGAAGGCATTTTTCTGTCTGACAGCCCTTTCTACTTGCTGCCCAGGAGATAAATAACTTTTTGGCAGCAGTGGCCAATAACTGCCTCAGTACTTGGCCAGAATCCTCTGAATTGTAGGTATTAGAATTTAGCTCACGTGGCTCTGGCCATGGTGGAACAGCTTTAACACCAATCAATAAAGGCTCCCAGAGGAGCCAGGTGTTACTTCTTGGAGCTCAACAGGGTTGAAGAGACTGGAAACTAAAAAACGGATCCAGCTTTGATCACTTTAAATTCTGAACCCTTCCTTGGTGACTCATCAGTGGCCTCATGGCAAGTCATGGTGCCCCACACGTCATGGCTTCGGCAGCATCATTAAACTTAGTGAGTTCTGAGTCCTTGGTGAAGGGGTACTTAATGTTGACCTTGACTGATGAATGTCAACAGGCATTTGTCTCGGTGCCTTTAGCCATAGGGCTCCCTCACCATGGAACCCCTTTCTTATTTCTCATAGCTTTGATAGAAAGGCTGATTTTATTGGTCAAGGACTAACCATTTGTCTCCCGAGTCCACTGATTTTTCCTTTTCTGAAAAACCTTGGTATGACAACCCCACTAATTACACAGTTCAGCCATTGGTTCTACATTCTGCTGGCTCGGGGGCTGTCGGGTGATATAGGGTGAAGAGCCTCTACTTCAGGACTAGATAGACCTTGTCAGACTACTCCCTAGGGATGCAGTCCTGAAGATCTATCCCAATCAGCACCCCTGCCCTTGTTCACCCCTCTTAGCAGCAGTGTACTATTCCATCGTAGGATAAACCTACCCTGGGACCCACTTCAGGTCTCCACTGATGCTATTCCCAACTTTTAAAAAACAACAGTGAAATGAAAACCGTTATACAAGCAGCTTATCACATTTGTGCAAATGCTTCTATACAATAAATATATAGCCTCCAGATGTTTCTTGCCCAGATAATTTTTAAGGCAACTCCTAGTGCTTTCTGTCGCTTTTCCTCCATTCATACCTCAAGTGCTACAGTGACAAGCATGCCCTCTCTGACGGTAATCTCTGGCTCTGCCCTACCTTCCCTGTCACCTTCCATTAAGACAAGAGCCAAGAGGTTGCCTTCCCCCAAGTAGTACCAATTACATCTTTGCACGCACATCTGTCTCACCATATCCCGTATCCCTGCACAGTGCTCCACACTTGGTCTCTGCATGGCAGAGATCACTGCTAGAAGCTCACCTTTCCTCTTCAGCATATGGCTAAGAGTTGGGGGATATTATGCTGAGTGAAGTTAGCCAAGCACAAGAGGACAAGCACAACATGAGTCTACTTGGGTAAGTCCAAATGGTAAAACGGGCATAGGGGAAAATGCACATAACGCACAGTTCCTGGGCTGAGGACCAGAGACTCTGGCATTAGCCATACCAAACCCAATGGTGCATATGTCACAAAAAAAAGTAAAACGAAAACAGATGTAGATAGCACCTGTGCTGAAAGGCTGCCCACGCCCACATTCCCCCCGCCCACACACTCTCATATGCCTTTATGGTCGGTCCACTGAGTGGTGGAGGAAGAAAAAAAGACAGCAATGGGGGAACCAGGGCACTCAGCCATCCAAGGGGAGGGCATTGTTTATGTCTACAGGAAAGGGAGAGAGTTGACCTCATTCTGTTGCTTTGATCCTCGTGGGTGACTATCCTGCTCAGAGCAGCTTGTTCACAGAGAGGACTGCAGGCCTGGCCTCAGCTTGAGACATGACGGCTCCTCTCAGATGACAGCTCTACAGAGAACAGCAGTGGAGACACAGTCCAGGAAGAGCAGCTGGTCTGACCCGCCCACATGGGGGCAAACCAAGAGGGGAGTGTGACAGACCAGCAATGGGAGCAAACACACAAGGTCTCTGAGGAATCCGGATTATAGATTTCTGACTTGAGGGGCAGGGCCTGGCACCTCTTCTGAACTGGTTGGGGGTTAATCACAAGGGGGTCACACTGAAAGTCTAAAGGTAGAGCAGGGTGGCGGGGGCACCAGACTGCTCCATCCCTGACTGCAGGAAGAACAATGGAAACTTGTGGTCCTGGATGCTGAGGACTAAAAGGGTATCCGTACTGTCGGGTGAGCAGGTAGCAGGGTATGGAACCCTGAAAGCAAAGGAGATTGAGCTGAGGGAGGATAACAGGTCCTGCTCACTATTAATCTGCACTAGACTTGGAACTATCTATATGGTCTTTATTTTTTCTTTTGCTGTGTATCTGTGTAAGATAGGCAGGCTAAGCAACACCAAGGAGATAGTGACAGGGTCTACTGTTCCGGGAGAGTGTGGAATGGGAGGGGAGGGGTGGGGTCAGGGCAAGGTCAGCAGTGAGCCAATAATAACATGGACAGGGGAATAGCAAGGCTTCTACAATTGACAGTGAGGAGGGTGTAGTGTTTCAGGTCCTTTTGACCAATTGATGTGTATCCAAAAGGAATCAATGAGAGGTAATGAAAGTTGGATAGGAGGAAAGAAAAGAGGAAAGAAGAAGAAAGTAAAAATTACGTATATAGGTGTACATATAGATATGTAAGTATATAAAGAGAACTGTATTGGTCTATGTATTTATATACATATAAATAAAACAAGGAACATATGAACTTTGGGCCTCTACGTAAATCTTACCTCAGTATAAGAATGATTTGTTCTAATAATGCGGTACTGTATGATACTCACCTTCCTGACAATATCACTAAAGACAAAATGGGTGCATAAGCAAATGTGGTAAAGAAAGCTGATGGTGCCTGGATATGAAAAGATATAGCATCTCTGGGGTCTTAAAGGCTTGGAGTTAAATAAGCAGCCATCTAGCAGGGAAACGGCAAAGCACTAGTTATTGACAGGAAGAGTTCTGAGATGTTCAAAGAAGCAACCAAATAGATATGAAGGGCCATGGATATAGTGGAGACTCAAAACCCATCTATGAGATAATTGGACAGTCCTTCCAGAAGGCTGCCTGGAAAGGATGATAAACCCAAAGTGCAGTACAGGACTGATGAAACACAGAACTGTCCTTTACCTCATTAATCTGGTTAGACCTGCATATGTTTATTTGTATAGTTAACATCATTAGAAAAATGAAAATCAAGATAGATAACCCTTCAGAAACAGTAACAGGAGTAACGATTCCCTGAAAGTATGGGAAGAGATGGGTAGGGGGTGAAGGGGCAGCTGATAACAATGGTAACTGTATAACCCTACTCGAGGGGAAAGAATAACAGAATTTCAGGTGAATTGATACACTGGATGGTGTAAGATATGGCAAAATACGAGAGGGTAACCCCCCCCCCACAAACCAGAATTGTGCTGGGTGGAGCAGAGCTTTCATAGTATGCATTTTTCCTGGTAGACAAGCATTGAACATCTCTCTCTAAGTTAGTGCGCCCAGTGGTGTTACCTGCAAAGGTTCTCTCTGGTCACAGTGAATTTTTTTGTAAAAGCAGTTTTGCTCAAACCTCATTTTCTGTGATGGATGATTTAAGAAAACATTGTGAGGGTGTAAAATTTTGTTTCCAGCTCACGAAAAATGTTATAGAACATGTTGTGATGTTGAACACAGTTTACAAGGACAGCGCTATGGGAAAAACTCAATGTGTATGAGTGGTTTTCTCATTTCAAAAACGGTGAAATATCAGTTGACAGCAAACCTCATTCTGGAGGTCCGTCACCTTCCCACACGGACTCGTAGTGTTTTTGGAGTTTGTTCTTCCAGGTCAGACTGTTAATCAAACTTTCTATGAGAAGCTCTGAAAATATTACATAACAGTGTGTGGCAAAAATGCCTGATTTGTGGCAGGTGGGGGGCTGGTTTTGCCACCATGACAATGCACTTGCTCACGCAGCCATCTCAGTGTGCCAGTTTTTGGCAAAAAACTGCATCCCTCTCTTGCCCCACTTACCTTACTCACCTGACATCATCACTCTGTTTGACTTCTTTTTGTTTCCATGAATGCAGAGGGACACGAAAGGACAGTGATTTGACAATGGGGAAGAGGTGAAGAAAAAATAAGGGAGGTGCTGGCAGTCATCCAAACAGATGAGTTTGAAAATGTTTTCAAGAAAGGAATTGCAGATTTGACAAGTGTAATGTAGTTACTTTGAAGGCAATTATGCTTTTTTGTTGTTAAAAAAAAGAGTAAATGCATAGGTTTGAACAAAGATTCTGTTTGGGGCGTATATATATGTATATATACATATCAATAATATATAATATATTAGTAAGGGTTCCCTAGGTGGTAGAGTGGGGGTGGGAGGGGATAAAGGGGAACTGATATCAAAGAGTTCAAGAGGAAAGAAAATTTTTTGAAACTGATGGTGGTACCAGTTGTCCAATTATGCTTGATCTAATTGAATTATGGATGGTTATAAATCTTTAAGAGCTCCCAATAAAATTTTTTTTAAATGAAGATACTTGAAGGACTAATGATAACAATTCAATGAAAACACAAACCAAAACAATCCAACCCCCACTTTTCTATCAGACATGCGGAAACCTACTTGGGAAAAAAAAAAGAAAAGAAAAAGAAATGACTTTTAACATTCCTGGCTGCCCTATAAGACCTTCAGAAGGATTTTGGTCTTGGAAAGCAGGGTTGTATCAAGAAAATATGATAGGCTGTAGATCAGACAGACACAGATATAAATCGAGCTCTGCAATGTCACCTTGGACATAGAAGTTAATTCATCTGAACCTCAGTTTTTTATCTCTCAGGTGGTATTAATGTCCCCAGGCATTTTGATGGTTGCCAGTAACAGGATCTAACACTTACCCTTATGCCTGACATACGAGTCACTGAATGAAGGCATCTATCACTACTATCACCCCAGAAAACAGAAGATTAGAATCTTCCTGAGCTGTGGAGTCCCTGGCAACTTTAGGGTGGCCACAACCTTTGTTTTCTGGGTCTTTTTAACTTCCTTCTCTCCATTTCTCCTTCACCTTCAAAACTACTCAGAGACAAGGATTAAATTGGCATATATTACATACCACAGTTAGTTAGTGACAATCAGCAAGTCTCTAATTTTCCAATAAGCAAGGTAAGCATGGGCTTACCTATAATTACTTACCTGTCATGAACAATTTCACACTGTTTCATGCCATTAAGGATTCTCTTCCAGAATCAAACCCTCTTTTTCAAATATGTAACTCCTGATGGGGATGCAGGACTCAGTAAGCAAGGTCCTCAGCCTTATTTGTGCTTACTTATGAAAAATGTGAAATTGCTCATTTACAGATAAGGAAGTAAGCACAAGTACGCCCAGGCTTACCTTGCTTAGCGGGTAATCTGCTACCATTTCTAAGAGGAATGTGGATAATTATATTTCTTCAATAAACAACTGTTAAGATATACCTAGCCCATACTAGGTTTTGGATGAGATGCTGAGATAAGTTTTCCAGTCTGTGTTTCAATAGAGAAGGGATCTGTGTTTGAACTATTGAATTGTGTGATATGTGGACATGTGGATTAAGTGTCAATAAAATTGTTTAAAAAAAGAATGGATCTGGGTAGCTAGTGCTGGTTTGAAGATATATATTGCCTTCGGTCGTGGTACAGATGATCATGGCCATTATACCAATAATGGCAATAGCACATATTTACTATGTTTGTGCTAAAAAAGAGAGCTGTGTAGACACTGTATTCAATCCTCACGATATTCCTTTGGACAAGCCTTAGTATTATCCCCACGTTCCAGAAGGGAAAACTGGGGAGTAGAAAGGTTATTTTCCAGAGCTTACTCAACTGATAAGTTAGAGAGCTAGGATTCAATTTCAGACAGTCCTAGCCCAGAGTTCAAGTTAATATCACTACTATAAAGCATATCATCAGAAGAAAAATTGGAGTTAGGAGGAAGGCAGTGAGAAGGTGGCATTTGTAGAACAGGGAGGGGTTGAGCAGAAGATCAATCGGGTCAGGAAAGCTTGATGTTGAGTGAACAGAAGTAAGCACCACTTGGCTGGCTGGCATAAGCTGGTGTGGAGTGTGCCTTTGACTTGTGGCAACCCCATGCTGCCCAGTATCACAACATTCGAACCATTGCCCCATAGGGTTTTCATCGTTTGTATTGGAAGTATTTTGCCAGATTTGCCGGTTGAGTTCATTTTCATTTGGGTCCTCTATTTAAGCTCTGGAAGAGGGCTAGGAACATTTGGGAGATGGTTGGGGTCATCTTCCCCCTCATTTTACAAAAAGGAAAATGGGACCCTGAGAGGGAAATGACCCCATGGACTGGCAGCAGGCTGATAGTGTTTGTTTAAATTGCTGCTTCCTCCAACCCACCAGAAATGCACAATATCTATCATCTTCTCAGGACCGTGGCTCCAGGTTATTCATGGCTCTAAGCTAGTATGCATGATACTATTTATACTCTGCTAGGTAGCATGGGTATAATTTACCTACTATCTTTCTTGAACATAGGTAAGGTAAAAGGATATTTGGTGAGCAAAAGTAGTTCATTTTTTACCTGTTGGCTGGTGGTTTCTAACTCATTTAGAATTTCCAGGTGCCCTTAGGAGTTGAAGTCCACCTTCCCAATTAACTTAATGAATTTGCTTTTTCATTTTTCCTTACATAGAACTCAATAACTCTCAATCTTTCAGAGTTATTTTTATTGTGAATTAAGTTAAGGTTTAAAAAGCAAATACCCCCATTTTATGTACAACAATTCATATGTATTTTGCTTCATCTCATTTTTGCAGGTCTCTTGATGCAACCCCACTCAATTTGCCTTCTCCCTTTGTTTCCCAAGTTCATTCCTCCCTCTCTCCAAACCCTTCTGAAGATGGACTTTGGGTGAATTCAGCCCCCTTGATTATTCTAAGGACTGAACGCTACACTAGGAATGTGAAAGAAATGAAGCAAGGAGAAATCTGATTTTATCTTTGGAATCAAAATGAGAGCTAAGGAATTCATTTTCTTTTATTTTTTGGGGGGGGATATATATTTAAGAAATTCATAGTGTGTCTGAAGGCATTAAAGATATCATGATGTTTTTTCCATGATGCTCACCATCCTGACACGATCACTGAAGACAAAGTGCATAAACAAATGTGGTGAAGAAAGCTGATGGTGCCTGGTTATCAAAAGATGTAGTGTCTGGGGTCTTAAAGGTTTGAAGGTAAACAAGTGGCCATCCAGCTCAGAAGTAACAAAGCCCACATGGAAGAAGCACACCAGCCTATGTGATTATGAGGTGCCAAAGGGATCAGTTATCAGGCATCAAAGAATAAAAAACTCATATCATTGTGTGCTCACCTTGATGATACGATTGCTGAAGACAAATGGGTGCATAAGCAAATGTGGTGAAGAAAGCTGATGGTGCCCGGCTATCAAAAGATAAAGCATCTGGTGTCTTAAAGGCTTGAAGGTAAACAAGCAGCCATCTAGCTCAGAAGCAACAAAGCCCACGTGGAAGAAGTACACCAGCCTGTGTGATCACCAGGTGTTGAAGGGATCAGGTATCAGGCATCATCAGAACAAAAATCTTACCATAGTGAATGAGGGGGGAGTGTGGAATGGAGACCCAAAGCCCATTTGTAGGCCACTGGAGATCCCCTTGCAGAGGGGTCTCAGGGAGGACATGAGCCAGACAGGGTGCAATATAGCAACGATGAAAAATACAACTTTCCCCTAGTTCCTAAATGCTTCCCTCCCCCCTCCCACTATCATGATCATGATCCCATTTCTACCTTGCAAGTCTGGCTAGACCAGAGGATGTACACTGGTACAGACAGGAACCGGAAACACAGGGAATCCAGGACGGATGATCCCTTCAGGACCAGTGGTGAGAAAGGTGATACCAGGAGGTTGGAGGGAGGGTGGGGTAAAAAGGGTTAACTGATTATAAGGATCTACATATAGCCTCCTCCCTGGGGGACATACAACAGAAAAGTGGGTGAAGGGAGATGTTGGACAATGTAAGATATGACAAAATAATAAATTATCAAGAGTTTATGAGGGGGGGGAGTAGGGAGGGAGGCGGAAAATGAAGAGCTGATGCCAGGGGCTTACTTGGAGAGCAAATGTTTTGAGAATGATGAGAGTAACAAATGTACAAATGTGCTTTACCCAATTGATGTATGTATGGATTGTGATGAGTTGTATGAGCCCCCAATAAAATGATTTAAAAAAATAGATATTGCGATGTTTATGCTCCTCATTCCTCAGGGGTCTGTTATAGGGGGGTGGGATCCTGGGCTTGCTTTGGGTTGATCTGTGCCCTTGGGCAGTTATTGTCTGTAACTGAGTGGAGGCTGCCCCCTTCAGCAGGCCCATCTCTTTCCCAGCCACCACTTGGCCTCTGTTCAGAACTGTGTGACCCCTGAGGGAAGTCTCTTCCCCACTGTGAGCTGGAATCCTTTCAACTCCCACACTGGAGTGGGGGGCGGGATGATTTCCTCACTAGACTGTAATCTCTAGGAGAGGGGAGTTTTGTCTGCTTTGTTCAGTGAAGTCTGCCATGGAACTTTGAACCGTGCAGGTGCTAAGTAAACATGTAATGCATGAATAAAGGATCTTAAGCATTCCTTTCGGCTTTGTAAAAAGCTTTCTGAAAATTTGCCTACTGTGTTTGTTTTTTTGTGGGGGGTGACTTTCCTCCATTAAACTGCTCAAACTTCAGACTTCTGAATCTAGAGAGAGGGATTTGACTTCCCCCTGCTGCAGGCCAGTACTCTTATGAATTTCAGAAAATGATGCTTTTCATTTGTATTTCCAGTGGAGGTTTTCGTCCTCCTGTTACTGCATGCATTTTGATACTTCCTGGTGGCTTTGGGCAGCTTCTGAAACCTCTCCTCCCCTGCCTCGTAAAGGCCTGTGAAGTCGCTCAATATTAAAGCCCAACGCTGGGTCTTGCTATCAGATAGCAAAGGATCAAAGCTCAGTGATGGGGCTCTCCCATACAGTCACATGGACCATGTCTGCTCTGATTGCTGATTCACTTCACTCGGGCCGGTCCCTGTGTGTTGGCATTACTTGCTGGTGGCAGTGGGAAAAAAAAGTAATTAAGGGGAATATACAATAGTGAATCCCTTTTGTGAACACCTTCTGGAAGCGGGTCTCCCTCACCTCCCCTGCAACACAGGCTATGGCAGGCAGACCCTGGGCTCAGTGTATGCTACTGCTGATTAGCACCCTTTCTGACTGACATGTGGACCTTGCTCCCTGTATTTCCTATCTACTTCCCTGGACCACATTCAAGTTCAATGAATTTCAAAGATTCGTGCCCATCTGACCCCGTGTGACACGTGTATCCCTGTTCCCATTCAGTGCAGCCGCTCTGGAGTGGCATCTGGGAATCTGTGTGTTGACAAACGTACCAAGCGACTCCGAGGCAAGAGTTGCCAGCAAAAGTCTTTATCGTTGTTCCTAAGACACAGAGTATCAGTTTTTGGCTCTGTTGTTACACACACTTCCTTGTTGCCATGAACTTGGGTCGCAAACCAGGCTTATGCTTTCAAAATGCAAGATGTTTTACACTTTCAGGTTGCTTCTATCAACTGCCCTGAATATTTCCTCACAGCTTTCCTTTCTGCCCTGCAACACGCTTGTAGAAGAACAAGAGGAGTGGGTTTGCCTGACTCTCTCTGGGAAGGAAGGAGGCAGAGTGGGAGGTGGAAGGGGCTAGGTTTCTCATCTCTTCTTCATGTCAGCAGCATACTGGTTGCTAGGGAATTGGAGTGTGGATTCAAAGATCAGGCTGCTATTGGTTATTGGTTGAGCTGTGCTCATTGCCCACCTTGTTCCCAAGCAAGTATGTTACCTGGGCGGAATGTAGTATAGAATTTCCAGAGATCCAAAGTGCTAAAACCTCCTCCTCCGCCTGGGGCTTTTCACTGAGAGTAATTATCTTGATGAAGGGGGAGGGGGAGTAATTATCATATTCTCTGATATATCCTGAGATCAAAGAATAAAAGAGTGTTCAGAACGCTGAAATTACAGTTGCCCATTTTCTCCTATTCCAATCCCTTTTTTTCTCCTTATTAAGGTCATCTAAACCTATGAAAGGACTGACTGCATGGAGAAGCCAGTAGGGGAATATGGTTACGAGAGTAATGAGTTGAAGCTGCTCATTTTTACTTCACTCGTAGGAAGTACCTGACAGAGTAGTATTGCGATGGACATCAATAGACCATGGACATTGCCTGAGTGACCTTAGAGAAAATACCATTGGAACTATTGTGTCTCAGTTTCCGTATATGGACACGGGATGGATAAATCAGGCCACCCTCATGATTTCACTTAGACCTAAGGCCCATGGTTCTGTTTTCCAAATGCTCCCTCTCTCTTGGGTTTACCCTTAAATCCTCTCTCACCTCATCCCCATAGATCCAATCCAGCAACAAGTCCTATCAATTCTGATTGCAGACTAGAGCACAAATCTATCTCCATGGCCATGTTTACAATTTCCATCTATTCCCCCTTGGAGTGCTGTGAGAGCCTCTTGCTTTGTGTAAAATCTCACCTCTCCTGCTCTCATTCATTCTCCTAATAGCTCCCTGAGTGGTATTGTAGCACATGAATCAATTCTTCCCTTACTTAAAACTTCCAGTGGCTTTTCACTGAGCTCAGAGTCAAACCCCAAATCTATACCATAGCCACAGCATCCTACATGCTCTGGACTCTGCTTGCTTCTCTATATAATTTCTAATCTCTGGCTGTTCCCCCGTCCCTGAAACAAGCTAGCTGTTTTCTACCTGAGGGCCTTGCACATAACTGTTTATGTATCTCTCTTCTATAACAAGCCTATCTCCTTCTTGGCCATCAGCTCCACAGAGAAACCTTTTTGGAACATCCTAAGTAAGTTCCTTAATTACTACTTCCTTTATTGCCAATTGCAACAGCAGGCTTCTTTTATTCATAGCACATCACATTTTATACATTCCTGGTTGCTTGTTTAGCATCTGTCTCATACCACTACACTGGAGGCTCTTTGAATCAAAAGTTCCCTCCCCCATGCTATACTCATTATGGTATCTTCATAGTCTCATCATCTACTTCCATATCTTGCACATAGTAATGGCTGTTGAATGAATGCTCTTGGTCACAAGGAGGGGGAAAAGGTACAGAGAGGAAAGTTTGGAAATTGAATGAAGGGGGAAGTGCAGAGTGGAGACCCAAGGCCCAAGTGTCGGTCACTGGAGATCCCCTCATAGAGGGGTTTATGAGAGGAGATGGGTCAGTCAGGGTGCGAGGTAGTACCGATGAAGAACACAGCTTTCCCCCAGATCCTGGATGCTTCCTCCCCCCAACTACCATGATCCAAATTCTACCTTGCAGGACTGGATAGGGCAGAAGTTGTACACTGGTGCATATGGGAGCTGGAGGCACAGGGAATCCAGGGTGGATGATACCTTCAGGACCAAGGGTGTGAGGGGCGATGCTGGAAGAGTGGAGGGTGAGTGGGTTGGAAAGGGGGAACTGATTACAAGGATCCACATGTGACCTCTTCCCTGGGAGAGGGACGGCAGAGAAGGGGGGGAAGGGAGACTCCGGATAGGGCAAGATATGACAAAATAATGATGTATAAATTACCAAGGGCACATGAAGGAGGGGGGAGAGGGGAGGGAGGGGAAAAGGAAAAAAAAAGAGGACCTGATGCAAAGGGCTTAAGTGGAGAGCAAATGCTTTGAGAATAATTGGGGCAGGGAATGTATGGATGTGCTTTATACAATTGATGTATGTATATGTATGGATTGTGATAAGAGTTGTATGAGCCCCTAATAAAATGTTTTTTTAAAAAAGAAAAAGTATCGTCCAGAAAAAAAAAAAAGAAAATTTCTGTTCATTGCTAGTCTAGTCTCAAACTGTTCCTTTGTATGGAAAATGAATCCAAGGTAGATATTTAAAAAATAAGCCTTTCGGCATAAGGAGTAAGCCCAATAAGTCAATTTATGGATGACATTTGTATTTCACCATTACCCTAAAGGAAAAACCAAACTATAATCTGTAATTATAGTTAAACTGAATTTTAATTTGAATACTTAAAATAGATTTTACAAAACTAATTTTTCACATAAACATTTAACAATGAGGGGTGATGAATCTTCAAAGAATGTCAGTGGAGTTTTCTTGCATATATCAACAAATGTGCTAATAACAGATTATTTTTATCTGCTCATGGTGTTGCTACAGAAAACATTTACTTTAAGCATTGTGGCCAATCCTGCTGCTTAATCTGTCCAACATCTATTTCCACCTCCTCCTCTCTAGAGGCTAGAAAACCTAGATTTTTTTTTTCTTCTTCTCAGCCTCGCCTTGCATCTAGAAGGCCCATTGTCCACTATTCTGGTCAGTGAGAGAAGCAGAGAACTGCATAGGGCGGGAACTATCTTGCGAAGTTTCTATTATCCTGAATTAATGATTTTCCTGGAAGTGGTCGACAACACCTTTCTTTCTCCTTGATGCTTGAACACAGACATGGTGCCTGGAAGCAGCAGCTATCTTGTGAATGTGAGAGCAAGGTCAAATAGTATCATAAACTACTAATCCCGATTTCACCAAATCAAGGTGCGCCCGTCCGTGTTGAGATAGCTTTTCTTGTAAGAGGCCTCTCTCTGACACCATTACTGTGGCCAGGTCTTTTTGTTACTTGTACAAAGCCACAGTGGCCACATCTTGTTGACATTAGCTTATTAGACAGGGACTTTGAAGAGATTTCAAAGAGATATTGCTGCTTATGCAGGAATACTCAAAAACTCACTGGCATTGAACTGATTCCAGGTCTATGCAATTTAGGTGGATCTTAATCCCCCAAATGTTAAATTAGTAATGGTTTGCTATATATTATTTAAGAACATGAATTGATTTTCACTGGAAAGGATGTTCTTTAAAGGATGTTTGGCATATGCAAGCCCCTTAGAGGTACCTTTCACCATAGCAACCGTGGTGTGTAACACAGTGCTCTGCAGATCAGAGCTTCCCCCAAAATTTTAAGTTGGCTTCATCAGAAAATGTGTAAGCAACCAAACAATAATTTTATTGATGCACACTTGGTCCCCGGTGCTGTCCTAACAATCTTGTGTAGTCAAAGAGTAGAAGGATGTATCTGGCTTGTGTCTCCAAGAGCATTGTGACCCATATTCTGAATCCTGTGGGGCTTCTCCATAAAGGCCAGGGAGTGCAGTGGGTTAAGCCTGGGTTGCTAATCACAAAATCCGTAGCTCACACCCACCACTGCTCTGCAGGAGAGAGAAGAGGCTATCTGCTTCCAAAAAAGTTACTGTCTTAGAAATCCCATATAGGGTTGCTATGAAATAGAATCAGTTTGATGACAGTGAATTTAATTATCTAAAACATTTTGTTCATGCAGTTTATAGAGACTTCTAAGCTCTGGAATCGGCGAGAGTGGGCCTTGTGAAGCAAAGCCCATCTCCAGTGGATAAACCGTCCCACTTGGGCAAGCTCACTCCTGTATCTGCCAGACCCTTTCCCAAGTGGGCAAGTCATTCCTCTTAGTTCCTTTGAGTAAGCGGCCCCGGAGTCTGGACCACCGGAGAGACTCTCTGGTTATTTCTGCTTTGCCTGTGGACTCCCCCAGAAGAGAATCCCATAGATCAATAGCGTTCATACAGGCTTGAGTAGTGTTTTCTTTTAATGAGTTTAATTCAAGTCCAAACGATAAAATTAATACAATTGATGTATGTATATGTATGGATGGTGATAAGAGTTGTATGAGTCCCTAATAAAATGTAAAAGAAGAAAAGAGAAAAAATGATTAGGGCAAAGACTGTACAGATGTGCTTTATACAATTGATGTATGTATATGTATGAACTGTGAAAAGAATTGTATCAGCCCCAATAAATTGTTAAAAAAAAAGTGAATAAAAGCAAGATGGACATTTGGAAAAAAAAATTATTATGCACTTTTTAGTGCCTCCTTGTGCTAGCTGGATATTCTGTTATGGGTTCTAAATACATTAATCTCATGTCAACTGTATAAGGCAACTCGGAGTAGGAACTGTTTTCACCTCACGTATTTAGAGGTAAAACCAGGCACGGGTGCAGTTGACCTATTAAACCTGGGGGAGGGGCAAGCTAGGGACCTTCCTACTCAATCACATCTTCACCTCAATGGCAGGAGCATGCTAGTGGGATCCTCAGCATTCCAGGAAGCACAGTTTGAAAATTCTCCTTCATCCAGAAGTTCCAAACTCTAATACCTTCACAGGGACCAGTTAAATTAACACCGGAAGGAGGAATGTGGGGGGGGGGGGAGGCTGTAGAATGCATGTGTTATCTGCAGAGGGCAGCTGTTTAGTCTCTGTTTTGCACACTCATTGCCAAACTCCGTGCAGCTCTAATAGAAGCGTGTCTTGGAGAGGGTTCAGCTTGTGGGTCATTAGATTAGTTTGTGACTTTGGGAGGAGAGGAGGGGCCAGAGCATGAAGGTGCCCTTAAGAATTAAGATACCTACTGATAAAGCCCAGAGGAAAAACAAGCCCATGCATAGATAGCTCTCTGCAATACTGACTGGCGAATCACCCTTCCTGCTGTTTATCCGCTGACCTGATTTATTTTTAAGCAAGTCCATCCCCTGCTGGGTTCTTTTTACTCCTCACCATGTGTTTGCCAGTATTGGCCAAGCATCCAGTCTGGCACCTCTTCCCCCGCATCCCTTCCCCCCTCCTGCAACTGCCCTCTAATTGAAAGATAAACACGGATTTTATGGTGAACAATGAAACTTTCTAAATTGCACAGCAGGCAAAAAGATTCCTGGGGAAAATTTGTTATGAAGATATGACCCACGGCCGCGGAGGAATTTTGGTCCTCACTGGCCTGCAGTGCAGCAAGTGGACAGGTGGGAAGGATGCCACTGTGTCTGTCTGGGAAGGAAGCCTTGGTGTTTACACGTGTCCCCTCAGTAGGTGTGTGCAAACTTGTCCATGCAGCCCAATTCCGAGTCATGCCTTCCTGCATGTTTTAAAGACTTGGTGCTCTGCAAGGGAAGAGCTACTAGATATTGTGGGAGGAAGGGCAGCCAGGCATATTTATCAGGCACCTTGGGGAAGACTTGTGACATCAACAGTCCACAATGTGGGAGAAAGAGCATGATCCACAGAGACAGCAGGCCAGTAAATGTGGCCATTAGACTAGACTGGAGGTTTCAAATTTGATTTTCCCTCCTCCTTTCTACTCTTCCTCCTTTCTTTTTTATTAGCTTCAAAATAATTTTTCAAAGGAAATCCTTTTCACTAGTTCAACTTCCACAATGCATAAAAATAGACCTATGTTACTCTAGTTGCATGTAAGGGTCTCTGGGGCTGTAGTGGATTATGAATTGGGCTGATAACCACAAGGTCATCAGTTCAAATGCACCAGATATTCTATGTGAGAAACATGGAGCTTCAGGCTGCTATAAGGATTTCCAGCCCTGGGTGGCGGGGGTGGGAGGGTGTTTCTACTCTGTCCTATAGGGTCACCAGGAGTTGGAATCAATGCAAGGGAAGTGAGTTTTCTGATTTCAGGTTGGGGTTTACGCCCTACTGATCACTTCTAATACTTCTCTCAATGGCAGTAACTGAGAAATCCCTCTTTGGAACCACAAGGTACAAATTTTACTTCCGTGGTTGATCTTAGAACAGAGAAAAGGAGAATCTTTTTATCTTATAGATTGACAAACCAGTCTCAGATTAGTCGCTCAGAATGCTGCACAGAGACGGTGCTTGACGGTGCCTAACCCAGCGCTCTGTCCACCATGCCAGATTAGCGCGGGGCACTGGTTTGAATACTGCCTCGGTTAACTGCGAGCGTGTAACGTTGACAAGCTACTCAATCATATTCCATGGCCCCTCATTTATAAAAAATGTTTTGCAATGTGAGGCTCAAATATATTACTGGAAGGATTCAATAGGGTAATGCATGTAAAGGGCTGAATGAAAGCTCTACCACATGGCCCCCATCATTTCTTTGTGCCTTTCCATTGCAGAACATCGATGCCATGGATATGTCTATTAATCTTAGATGCATCAACCAGCTGAGCCAGACACCGGATGAATCCAAGTCATCCACAGCATACAATGAACAGCGTACTTCAGAGCACAGTTTCAACAGTAAATGCAGTATATTATAAAGAAAATAAATAAATCCTATTCTGGAACTTTCCAGTATCTTTTCTTTCCAAGAAAAACATGTGGCATTGACAAAAGAGGTGCAGGAACAATGACTGACCTGGGAGAAATGTCACATCCTTGCTGCATAAAGGCTCCCAGGGAGAACCACAAGCTGTTGAAGATCCCAAACTCATTAGACTGGTCGCTGGTTGTCTGGTCACGTCCTTCTTCACACTCCTCGCTGTGCCATTCGTAGGGGCTGAAGCGGCTGACCAGGAAGAGGACAACACTCACTCCAATGTAGGCAAAGACGATGCACATCCAAATCTCATAAGCCAAGGGATCGAGGAAGGAGAAGACCCCAGGCTTGGACTTCTGTGGCTTTTTTATCATGATGGAAATTCCCAAACTCATAAATGGCTTGGAGAAGTCTATGACCTCTTCTCGGACCAAGGTGATGGTTAAAGGGGCCACGGCCACGTCTGCTCTCTGGACAAAAAGAAGAACAAGAGAAACGCAGCTGAGCCTCCTCTTGCTCCTTTCCTCACAGTAGATATTCTCTGACTCTTAGAGGATGTGAAGGGGAAAGAAATTTAGCACCTTTTAGCACATTACTCTGTTAAATAAGCCTAATCAATTGTTGGCTAGCTCGCTATTTTACACCACCTAAATCCAAACCATATTGACTCCACATAGGCTTTTCAAAGTGGTATATCTTTACAGGACCAGAGAGTCTCATCTTTCTCTTGTGGAGCAGCTTTTGGATTTGAACCACCGACCTTGTGGTTAGCAGTCCAATGCTTAACTGAAATAGATTATTTCATAGGTTGATAGTCTCATTGTTAGACATTTCTTCCTGATCGTGTGTTGGGGGGGGGACTGTTGTGAATATTTGTTTGTTTGCCTGACTAGCAGTCTTGTAGAACAGTCACTTTGGGGCAATACTCAGTCCTCTGGTTTGAATGGGGTGATCACCCTGATTTCATGTAAAGCAAATGACTCAGGCCCGGACTATTTGTGTGCTACACTCTTCTGGCCAATAGGATTCTTTCAAGGACATGGATAGGACCCAAGTTGGTTGAGTGAAAATTTTCCCTAAAATTCCACTGAGAATTGTAGAGTCTGATCCCTGAAACAGGCATTTGAGTCACCCAAACGTCGAGTCTGACTCCGAACTCTTGAAGAACATGTGCCAATGTGTTCCTATCTATCTTGAAGAACATGAGCCACCTCCTCTGCTCGCCTAAGTTGGTTTGATATGGGTTTTTCTACCCGCGACCAGGGTTGTTCTGGATATCAAGGTGGTGAAGTGAAATTTAACTCGGTACACATTTATTGAGAACTTATTAGGTGAAAACCTTACGCTAGAAATTATAGAAAAGCTATAGTCCCTGAACTTTGGGAATTACAAATAGATGGGAGAGACTGATGCACACACAACCACAACTTTACTGTCTACAAAGTAGACTGAATATATGCTTGCCAAGAGATAAAATACTACAGGAGAAGCAGGAGGGATGAATTCAGGAACTGCATCCTGGACTAGGTGCCTTGGATGTTTAGTATTTGACCTCTGACTACCCACTGAAAGATCTGCAGGATGGGTAGGACTTTGACAGGTCACTCTGGCAGAAAAGCATGGCAGGAAGAGATAGCTATGTTAAGTAAAAGTCTATTGGTAATAAAGGGAAGTAGCATCACAATTTTTTTAGGAAGACTACTAAAATACACATTTGTTTTTTCAATTTAAATTTGAAAAAGTTTATATCTATATCTATATAGTTGCAAGGAATGTTTGGGCTGCTAATCACAAGGTCAGCAGTTCAAAACCAGCAGGTGCTCAGCGGGAGCAAAAGGGAGCTTTCTACTTGGGTACAGAGTTACGGACTAGGAAATGCACAAGTGCAGTTCTCCCCTGTGCGGCAGGCTTGCTACGGAATCAACTCAATGGCAGTGAGCCTGGTTTCTGGTTGGGGGCATCCAGCTGAGTGTGCTGGGATAAGTTCTACCAGAGGAGAGTGGGATGGCTGCTGGGTAGTTACAAACTGCAGATCTGCACAACAACCCCCTTTCAATAGGAGCTCTGCTCTTCGGACTTCATTTTTACCTCTCTCTGAGGACAGAGCATTGGCAATAATGCAAGACGACCCCACTGCTTTGTTGGTTTGAGATCAAGAGATCCTGGAAAACTAGGTGGGTTGTGGGTGGAGACAGATGCCACACTTGCAATCCTGCATGACAGTCATGCCTATGGACGTCTGTTTAAGGAAAACAGCTGTCTCCCGTGCTGCTGTGTGACGGTCCAGATGTGAGACTGGTGACAGATGGCTTGCAGATGTGAGCTCCACCCAGCTGCTGCCAGCTGCTACTTAGAGATTTCCTCTGGTTACTCTCATGGGCTGAACTTGCTGAGAATATGCTTTAATTGGAATAAGATGCCCGGCTTGAGCATGATTTCTGTTCTCATTTGTAGATACTTTCTGTTACATGAAGTTGCTGCATTTTGCTTCCCCCCCCAACACCCTCTACATAAATCTTGATAATTTTTACCAACACAAAGGAGAAGAGATTTACTTTATTGTCTATAACCTATATAGATGGAAAAAGTATGGGGAGAAAGGAATTGGAAATGAGAACTGGGACGAATTAACTACAAATGGCTCAGAAGGGAGGTAGATGGAGACAAGCTTTGAAAGTGCTAAAGGGTGGATTTGTTTGATACCTTCTGATGTGAACTGGTAAAAAGGGATGTGGACTGGAAAATTATACTGCCACATTATTTTAGTGCTTAATTAATCGGTTCCAAGATTTTTTCCATGAAGTATTATTTCTGGAAGGATACTGGCAGCACAGTTATTAAGCAGTCAGTTGCTAACTGAAAAATTAGTGGGTCAAGCCCACCAGCCACTTCTTGGTTGAAAGGTGTGGCAGTCTGCTCCCTAAAGGTTACAGTCCCAGAAGCCGTCTGAGGCAATTCTCTCTATTCTTATGGGTCATTATGATTTGAAATTAACTTGAGGCAATAGGTTAACATGAAAATTAACATGTTTGGGAGACCTGGATTTAAACAAGTTACTTTGGGTCAGGATTTCTCAGAACCTTAGAAGTCCATTCAGCACTGAGAATTTCTAAGAAGGGCAAGTAAGATGAAAAATTTCCCAAATTATTTGGTCATGGGCCCTTCAGAAATCAAATGAGACCCTCTGGTAGGCACAGTTCAGCTACCTCATTTTATAGATCATGTGGTTTTTCCTAAGCAGCAGAGTTCTAACTTGTTTGTTACTGACAGAGGCGTCAAGGGTTGATTTCTACCATCTAAGGTCGATCCTAGGACCTAGCAGGATCAAGTCAAGGGAAGGTCTGAGGACAGAGAATGGGACGTTCTGTTCCTCATCTCAATGACTCTGTGACCTCTATCGATAACAACTGTCTCATTTTTAAAAAGGTATAATAATTCTTGCTTTGCCTGTTGCAAAGAATTGATTTGTGAGGATTAAAATAATTCAAATACCTGAGGGCACTGTGAAGTACGAGCATTTTATAGGTACTCAGTTAATTTCGTAAGCTGACATCTTAGGATAGTGCTTTTCAAACTTGACTAGATATCTGAATCCCCTGTAAGACTTAAAGTCCTACACACACACACACACACACACACACACACACTTTAAGAACCACTAACCTAGAGATGCCCAAACAAAATGTATGATATCTAGAAACAATCCTTGGAAAACAGTGTCTAGTTTGGATGTGCTATAAGGAGAACAAAGTGGATAAAATGATGCGGAATGTAGATTTATTCTAAGCCCCCATGAATAAGGATTCACTGGCCCCGTGTCACGCTCCTTTCCCTCCTTCCCTCCGAGGAGCTCAGTGGCTTTCAAGGCGTCACTAGCCAGTGACTAGCCAGAGTGACAGCATCAGAACTCAAGTTGAGATATCCGGTTCCAAGTTCATACTCATTCTATTTCATTGAGAAAAAGGAAAAGCAGAAAAGTCAATTCCGAGTAAGACAGAAAGACGAGACCCATGCACGTTGCCGTGATGTCCCTCGCAGTGTGTGGCATCTGTGACTGAAGACACTATAGTTACTGTCACCACCAGTTCCTGTGGATACGTAAGTCTAGTTCTTGGACGACGTGATAGTTCAGAAGCAGTTTACCCGGCAGTTCAGAATCTACCATGTGGAGTGAAACAGATGGGGCTTCACATCTTTTGTCAAGTCGCCTAAACTTCCAGAGGGTCAGGCGCTCTTCTGTGAACTGTGGGTAATTACCATACCCAACTTGTGGAATTGTTAGAGTACCTGAGTGAAATGATGCTTTGGGTAAACAGTTTGCTGACAGAGTGAATTCTGACTGTGTTGTTGCTTAACTCTGTTGACAGGAACGAGAGAGAACTAAGGAAAAAAGAGGTCCTGGTTGACACAGGGATTTTAATGGCACTGAAAGGACAGGCTCGAGGCTTTCTGAGAAATACTATTCCTCTCTTCTTCCTCAGGGAAACAGAAAATGGAAGCCAAATTAAAAATCAAGTGAGAGCCATCAAAGTGGGCCTAGTTTGGAGTCTTCAGAAGATGGCTTCCCTGAGCAGAGGAACTTGCTTGCAGAAGGGAAGGAGATGGCTAAGAGCAGCTGAGGCATGTGCCAGTAACCCAGGCTTGGTCAGCTCCTAGCCGCCAATGATGTCTAGCTATTGAGAGGCTTGTCCTCAAGATGATCGTGGCTTTGTTCTGCCTGGATGATGAATCTTTCACTAACAGAACCAAATTACAATGGGTAGAAGTGAAAGACAAATGCTGTCGGAGGGGAAAAGTTCATAGCTGTTGCCATGGGGATGACCTTAAGAGCCTGGCCCAGGTTCCCATGGAAACCAGCCTCCAGCTGCAGCATTAACCACCCAAGTCACTATTTTTCATCAATAGAGTCTCCAAAGTAAGAACGTAGTAGAAGGGAATGAAAAGGGAAGAGAGGGGCATTTCCTACCCCTCAGCTCATGAACCACCTCCTCTGATCAGCTCAAAAGCCACCCCTTTGGGGGAAGGTTGTCTTCATTTCATCTCTTTCTGTGGGAACTATCACACTCCTGTAGATGGCTAAGGCCACCACAACTCCACTGATGGGAGAGACTCAGACTTAAAACCTTTCTAAAGGGTAGCTTCACCCTGACCGTGACCTCAAAATCCGTCCATTTGAAGACCCAGGCCAGAGTCGTCACATGCCGTGAGTGAAGCCATGCAGCCCCTTTCCAGCGTGGGATTGCATGATCATTCTTCTTCCTTTGCCTTGTCATTGCTCTCCTCACGCGTCTTCATGCTCTCCCAATGCCCAATAGACCAGCGCACCTCTTCTCCTTGTTCATTTTATACTCGAAATCACACCTAACTACTCAATTCAAGACTTCTGGGAAATTAATGTTTCTCACTCTCTTCCCACACCTCAATCAGTCCAGCACTATTTTATTTTTTGTTCTTTAGAAACTCCTGTGCCACCTTTAACACCTTTTATTTGAATGAGGTAATTTTTTTTCCTTCCAAGTTTCCCATTCATCTTGATGGTCAGATAAACTCCTAGTTAGTCTCTTGCCTGAGACATAATTTAGACTCCTAGATTCTATGTTATTTATTTATTTTTAAATTGTGTATTTTTATCTTCTCTACCCCCTTTAATGTGAAGATTTTATGGGTAGGGATCACATCTTTTGCTCCTCAAAACCACTTTTCTAACTCCCTAAAATAATGCGGGGTATTCAGTGGCATCTCCAAACTTCTTCCATCTGTGGAGCAGTTTGCTGCAGTTAGCACAGGTTTAAGTGTGGTGAGAGAGATAAAGATGAGGTACACAGTAACCATTAAACAAGGCAGGGATGCTTGGAACATACAAGGAGCAGAATTGTAAAAAATCAAATTTCAGGGGAAGGTGAGCAGAGTTTCAAAGGGTCAGTTCATACAGGGGGGTGAAAAGAAGTAGCATCTTGGAAGAAATAACCTTTGATACTGGTTTTACAGGAAGGGCAAGAGAGGTAAAGAATGGAAGGTGACACTCTAGAAAAAACAAAATGAATAGTTTGGCTGAAATAGATACAAGAGACTATTGAGAAAAGAGACTCGAGTGTGAGGTTGGCTACAAGGTGCCCCTAATAAAGTGACAAACATTTGTAATGAGGGGACAGGAAAAGGCTGTTGAGCCGTAAAGTGACATCTCAGCGTTCTACCATGAAAAAGTGAATCTGGAAGGTTATGCTGTCACCTGCAGAGACAGCGATCAACTATCACAAGACTGAGCAGAGCGGACCTGAGGGAGATGGGAAACAGAGTGCCAATGTTTATTGGACTGGGGGCTCTTTCTTTTCTTCAGAAATAATGATATCCAATTATGTTGCTTAATAGGTGTCATGATTACATGTGTTCCCCTGACTATGCTAATGTGGCTACTCCGCGATTCTCAGTATTGTGTAGTTGTCCTCCATTGTGAGATCTGATGCATTTATTCTCCATTTTGTGAAGTTTTGCATAAATGTGATGTGCTGTACAAACCATAACCTCTAAAGAGCTGAAGAAGCCCAGTGATAATTTAACAATATTGTCTCTGCCCTCCAATAGCCCACACTAAGGTTAACTTACTCCATAGACCAGCTCTCCCACCATGCCATTCCAAGCCTTGGTGTCAGGGTCTCGGGCTCCATATTTTCCATCGCTGACAATCTCAAGACGGTAGGAGTAGCCCACATGCTTTGCAATTTCTGCTGCCAACTCCACACAGTAGCCTTCATAGCGGTCATTGCCCTCAAATTGGTTGGCATTCTTCTTGAGCATCACATAAGGGTCTTCCTGGTAGAGAAAGGAATAGGCAGAGGATGTGGGTTATGGGTTTCCCCAGGACAGGAAGTCTTTGGTACAGAAATTGACCATGACATCAACATTAACATCATCTACGTTTTCTTAACCCCTAATACAGCTTCTGAATTTTTGTCTCTCCCTCTCACCTCTCCCCAGCTCCCCCAGTTATAAGCTCCTTGGGTTAAAGAAACAATTTTATTAAAATGTTCCCTGGGTCATAGCTCTTGGAATTTGGTTCCACGAGCTCTTATACTTTGCAGCAGTACCCTTGATGCAACTATGATGGCAAAATTGGTGCCCGGATTTTCATTATTAGTCACTGGAAATCATTCTAACTCCTCTTAGACCCATTTTATTTACTGGACTTTAAGAAACTTCCTTTCAAAATGCCTCTACCAAGGGCGCATGGAGTATGAAAGCCACCATAACTGAGTGTCTGTCACTCACACGTGGGGAAACTATGGCTTGAAAGAGGGTAAGCACTTAGCCAGTGGCACAAAATGAGTCAGTGGTAGAATCAGAGTGAAAACTCAGTGCCCAAGGCATTCCTTTGCCTACTGCCTCTCCTGCCTACCATATAGGTATGGCAAGACCCATGGTCATCTTTAGCTCCTGGTGGAAAATCCCTGTCCTGGTGTAGCTTGAATCCCAGTTCTCCCTGATGAGGGACTGAGCACTCACTAGGATGGTCGTGACGATGTATGTTCTGTTCTGAACGCTTGAATTATCACCTCCTGCTTGTGCGTCTGTGGCTGCAGGAACAAACTTATCATCTTCATTCCAATAACCAATCTGTTAAGAAGGAAGAGATAGAAGTTAAGTCAAGGATATAAGATGTGCAAAACTTTCTGTCTGTCAGAGATAGACAAGGGACGATCTCAAAATCATACGTGGACTACTAGACATACCTAATTTTAAAATATTAGTAGCTATAAACAAGAGGCAACTTCTGCATGAACAATGATCTCTTGCCTACTGGGTGACCAGAAGAACTAGCTGGTGCCCAGCTCCCATTAATGACCATTTTAACCAGGGGCACAATAGATGGCCCCAGATGCAGTGAGAGAAAACTATAGAAAATCTTGCAAAAGGCCACACTTACTGGGCCAGTTGAGACTAGAGACACTTCCGAGACCACTGCCTTGAGATACTCTTTAAACTTTGAACGAAAACCACTCCTGAAGGTCACATTTCTGTTACAAAACAGACCCACTCATGAGCACTGACGCTCTTTAAAGCAAAACTCGTCCATGTGTGACTGAAACAGCCAACAGCCACCCTAAGACAAAGATGAGAAGGGAAGAGGCAGGGCAGGGAAGTTAGATGAATGGAAATGAAACAACCAGAATGGGAAAAATGAGAATGTTGACACTTCATTAAAAAATGGAGCAATGCCATTGATCAGTATGCGTAGAAATTGTCAAAAGGGAACCTTATTTGCTGTATAAATTATCACCAAAACTACAAAATATTGTTAAAATAAAACAAAAATAACCTAGAGGCTAGATGCTCATCATGTCTCCAGGTCCTCAGTGAAAATTCTGAGATCAACTTTGCGGCTGATCTTCAGAGGGAGGAGATCACAACTGTTGATGTGCTTGGTTTGGGGACAGTGTAAGCCAGGTTCCCGAGGACGGAATTCCCTATTGTTGTCCATGAAACCATCCCTTTCTCTCTCCCACATCCGTACACCCATTTTTTCCCTTATTCTGAGTTGAAATAGGGACCACGTGAGATAAATATTGCATGGCTTTTATTTTATTTTTCAGGTTAGCTTTAGTTTTCCATTGACATTTAAATTCCTAGATGGTAATCATTTTACCTTTTCTTCTCTGTAAACAAATGTTACATTAAACATAGCTGGAGCAGTGCCTCACAATTACTGGCTGACACTATTTTTGAAATAGAAATATGCAGGCTGTTTTAACCCGTTCATTTTCTAAGGTCTTGACTCTCCGATGGATCTCCATTTTATGCAAAACTCTAAATGAGAACAAAGGTGGTGTCACGTGGTGGGATTGAGAGAGATACAAAGAAGTAAAGATAGTCTTGGCTTGTGAGACCAAACCAAAACCTACGTGGAAGACAAGACACGCCCACGTACAGGTGGCCCTGGCAGTGAGCAGTGGTGATTCAGGCAGCCTGGGTATAAGCAGTCAGAGAAGCGAAAGCCCAGTGTAGGGTTAAAACTAAACATCAACCCATTGCCCTCAAGTTGATTATAATCGCTAGTGACCCTGTCAGACAGAGTAGTGCTGTCCTTCAGAGTAGTTTCCCTGCTGGTACAGAAGTTAACATTGTGTTACTTGTGTCCACAAGGTTGGCAGTTCAAAGCCACTAGCCACTCTGTGAGAGAAAGATGAGGCCGTCTCTTCTCATGAAGATTTACTGTCTCTGGAACTCTGTGGAGCAGTGTTGCTGTGTCCTCCAGGATTGCTGTGAGTTGGAATCAACTTGATGACAGTGATTTTCGTTATGTTCATCTTGACAGAAGCAGACTGCTACATCTTTCACTTGTCACGTGACTGGTGGAGTTGAACTGCTTAACTATTGTGTTCCCAGGGCTTCGAGGTATTATGTACACTAAAAAAGGCACCAGGAGATGGCAGAATTTAAGATACATGTGGGACACAATAAGTGACCTGGGTTCAAACTTTGAAAGTCATGGAGAATATGGATGAAGGTAGAAATCTGCCCAGATATGTACATTCTATTGGACTTCGGCGGAAGATACAGTTGGCTCAAGCAGGCAGCGGGCTCTTGGGTCTAGGTAACAGGGGCCTTTAAAAGCCAAGTTAAATGGTATAGACTTTATCCTGAGAGAAGCAGGCAATCATGGAAGGTTTTGGAACAGCAGAATGTCATGGAAAAACACAAACAACAACCCTATAGATACACAAATAGATATGTATATTCTGTAGGAACAAATGTAACACATCTATTAAATATATGTGTTTGTGTGTGTTTGTATGAGGGGGTTTTGAAACACTCATGGAAAACTTACATTATCTTTTAATTCTATTTTCATGCACTTTGTGAGCCCCCCCCCCCCCGCCGTAGCTATGTGTTGCAGGTTCTATCATAATATCTTTACACAGTCGTGCTGTTTTGTGAGCATCCTGTTGGCTGTAGAAGTCAAGGGGGATAAAAGGGAAGAGAGCCGGACTGTATGTGCAGAGAGACGATTAAGTCTGTTAGCAAGACAGCCCAGACTCACGGTAACAACACAGGATGCATGATCAGCTCAAATGCCACCTTTATTGTCGTTGGAAAGAAAGCGTTCTTCCTGTCACATGAATATTAAACAAGGATTGATGGCTTTAAATCAGTGTTCACAGAATGTGAAGTATACCATGGGCTGACAGAGAATGAAGAAATCTGTCTTGGAAGACGTGCAGCCAGAATGCTCCTTAGTAATGAGGGTGTAGAGATTTTGCCTCAGCCACGTGGACCTGTGATTAGGAACGGCCGGTCAGTCGGTCAGTGTGAAAGAAGGCCCTCAAGGAGATGGATTGGCACAGTGGCCACAAAATGAGCTCAAGCTGAGCGGTGATGGTGGGGATGATACAGGACTAGGCAGGGGTTTATCCTACTACACAGGGTCAGGATGAGTGGGAATCGACTCAGTGGCCTCACAACAAAACAGCAGCGGCAGCATTTACTATGTCCTTCCTGAGCTAGAGGCACTGGGCTGTTTTACAGTGTTTCTGCCATTTCATTTTATTTTGGTGAGTTTGCTGACTTGCTCTTGAATATAGCTGTAAGCATTTGAGCCAGCCCTTGGATCCTGGCATCTGTCCCCAGAGGCTGCATTTAACTTCTATGCTGTTCTTGTGAACAGGGGTCTTGCCTTAGACTGGGAATCATATTAGTGAGCTTTATTGGCACAATGGATAACTAGTTGGGCTATTAACAGAAAGGTCAGCAGTTGGAAACCACCAGTTGTTCCACAGGAGAAAGATGAGGCTTTCTATTGTGGCAGAGTTACGTTTCAGAACCCACATGGACAGTTCTACCCTGTCCTACAAGGTCATTGTGAGTCAGAAATGACTTTATGGTAGTGTTTTTGTTGTTTTGGTTACAGGGTTCTAGTCACTCTTTCAAGTGTTTTTCATGTTTTACCATCTTTATCTTCATAAAAGCCAATCAAGTGGTAGTTCATCATCATTCCCAATTTACATACGAAGAAACAGAGAAGTGGAGAATTAAGGACTCTCTCCCAAAGTCATAGAGAAACCATGGACTGAGGAGCTAAGCCCCAGAATGTTTGACTCAAAGGCCAATGTCCTCTGTACTTTGGTGTGCTGTCAGCCAACATGAGTCTAATCCCATGAGAGTACTGTGGTCTCACTGTTCAAAGAAATTTACCCCTTCTCTTCACTCATTCTAAAATCCCCGTTTTACCCCAGCACGTCCTTTAATAGAGGCGATGCCCAGGAAATGTTCGTGGTGAGAATGAGCGCATCCAGGTAACCCAGATCATGTGGGGACTGAGGCTGTTCAGAACTCTGGTGTGAGGAGCTTGTCTCTGAACACTGAATGAAGTAGCAGCGTATGGATTATGTTGCCTGTTTGGGATTTTTTGTGTGTGTGTCAATCTGGAAGGAGATATTTCTCTCTATCGACACACACACAAAGAAACTAACCTTCCAGAATGTCAAGCTGGAAGAAGGCTACAGGATCATTTAATCCAACTTTTTCCTCTTAAAGAGAGGCAAACCGAGGTTCAAAAACTAAGTGGTTTGCTTAAGACCAATTAGCAGAACACTGTCTCATCTCCCAATTGCTGGATAAGGCTAACAACTTATGAAAACCTAGGGGTTCTATGGAGAACCTTCATTACCTCTGTGGGAGGTAGAAGGAAGGAAACAGGGACAATTTCACATAATTCCCCTTAAAAGTTCCCTTAAGGAGCTGTTTCACAAGGACATGGTTTAAAGAATTATGTGATTTATTATGATGCAAACTTCTCTCTCTCTTATCATCTATCTATTATCTATCTATTTAGCTACTATCAATCCAGCTATCCATCCATCCACCTACCCACCCACCCACCCATCCAACCACCTAGAAAATTATACTATTGTTCCCATTGGGCAAAGGCAGCCACTGGATCGATCGATCTCCTTGAGGTCTATTCTTTTACACAGACCGTCCTCACAATTGTTGCAATGTTTGAGCCCGTTGTTGTAGCCACTATGTCAGTTCATCTCGTCAATGCTCTTCCTCTGTTTTTGCTCCCCATCTACTTTACCAAGCATGCGGTTCTTTGCCAGAGGCTGGCGTTTCTTGATTACGTGCCCAAAGTACCTGAGAGGAACATTTTCTAGCTCAAAAAGAAGTATCATTTACGCAGCATTTCCCAAATCCATGTACCAATGAAATCCTTCTTTAAATGCTGCATGTCCTAAGCCTGACACAACAACACAACACTGTTCTACTATCTTAAGTTATTTTGATAAAAGACACACAAACAGGAATAAAGCAAGACAGTACAGACAGATTTCCATGGCTGAGAAAGACACTTAATTTTTAAGGATAGTGGTGCTTCAAGGTGAGTATCCTAGCCCTGCTGCTAAATTGGAATCGATAAAAAGTACTCTATCACTTGAGTTTTATTTAGTTCTTTCCACGTCAAAAGATGGTAAAATAGTTAAATGCTGTAAACAATCTTATTTGATCCCTCATCCTTTTTAAGACAAATTGAATATTATATTGTCATGGCCCGTAATGACAGACTGATGGCAATATCCAGTGTAACCTTCATGTGAGCAAGTAGGCTGAGAAATCTGGTCCCATGGTTTGTTAAGAAGAAAGATGGCAACGAGTTTGGAAGAGACCTTCAGAAATGAGAGAAAATTTCCCTTTCTTCAGGAAATAGACTAGGTTATTATACTGCACTTTGATTCTCTACTGAGGATATGCAGGGACTTTGATTTTCTCTGAGAACAAATCAGAGCTAGTAGTTTGCTAAAGATCGGGGCCCACTGTTCGGGAGAGGGCTTAAACAGTTCTGACAGTGAGAGGTCTTCTCCTGGGGCCACTTTTAGTTTTTGATCTCCAGGATTCCGTCTATCTCTAAAGCTGCTTTGAATGTAGGAAATGAGTCTGCATGATAGATCAGATTTTTTTTTAAGTGGATGAAATCTTAAAAGGAGACAATCATAGAACTACGCATTCAGTTGATCTATCTTGTAGTTGTTAAATTGAGTTTATACATTTGCATTATGTGGCTGCCTCTGAAGACACAGCCCTTGGCCTCTGAAAATGTCATCTATGATAATCACGTTCAGTAAAAGGTCTGCTGTGTTAAAGACAGCGAGCTGGCCACCTAATATTGTTCACTCGCCATCGTTTGGAAATATTAGTGGGAAGTGACTACCTAGCCAAGAACTACGTTTCCCAGTATCCCTTGTGTTTAAGTGGGCCACATGTTTAGGTTTTGGCCAATGACATATACAGAAGTGACTTGTCTCTCTTCTAGGCCAAACCCCCCAAATTTCCAGCTGGGTCTCTACTTCTTTCTTCCTCATTTATTAGTTGATTGCTGACAGCCATAAAGACCCCCCAAAGCCAGTGATGCTTTCATGAACCAGAGCCCTCAGCCCCCAAACAGGTGAACAAGAAATCAACTTTCATTGCATTAGCCATCTAAGATTTCAGAGTTTATCTGTGAAAACAGCTAGGGTTGCCTTCATTAACACACTTAGACAATTTGATGTAATTTTGTCTGAATTCTGCTTCAAATGTTTTATTAAATTTGCAAGCATTCCCCCCCCCACCGCCCCCCCGGCAGGATCCTGGCAGGATCTACTGAAAGAAGGGACAGAGCATACCCAGCAACATTCAATGTTGCCCATTCACTTAACACACAGCCAATTGTTGCATGTGTCTGTACAGTTTAAGTACTGAGGACATAATAATAAGACAAATGTGGCTCCTGCTCTTGAGTATCCAAGGAAGCAGATCACCAGGACTGTCTGCCAAAGATCCTCTGGGTGAACTTGAACTGCCAACCTTGTTGCTAGTAGTTGAGTGCTTAACCATTTACCATTGTGTCCTCTAGGGCCTCCTAAGGCAGTTGTAGACCATTGTTGAACACATGAGAGTGGTTGCTTGTTCAATAAAACTTGTCCAATCACTTATTTCCGTTTCCACTAATGACTCCAGAATACAAGCCACCATCCACACCAGTGGTATTCATTGAGATGCCCTGCCCAGTCCCTCTCATCCCCCTAGTGTACCTCCGATTTCCTCTCCAAGGCATTTCCTACTACAAAAGCCAGGACAATAAATTTCAAAAATATGTCACATTACATGGTTCCTCTGCTTCAAAGTTTTGCTGGCTTCCGAGTGCGTGCCAAACAAAATGTAATTTCTTACCTTCATCTTAAAAACCCTACATGATGTTGCCCTCCGACATCAGCTCTTGCTCTCCTTTCGCTAGCTCATTGCTCTTCAGCTAATCGGATATCCTCCAGTTCCGTGAACACATCCTTTATCATGTCTTCAGGCATTTGCAACTGAGCACTTCCTGTGCCCCCAAGGCTCCTTCATTCACATGCCCGCTGCTTTTGGATCAATTCATGACCCCCCTTCATAGGGTTTCTGTGACTATAAATCTTTATGGGAACAGACAGCCTCATCTTTCTCCAGAGGAGTGATTGGTGGGTTTGAACTACTGACATTTGCTTAGCAACCCAACATCTAACCGACAGCACCATCTGTGCACCTTTATTCACATTGTCATTAGAGTAGATTCCAACTCACAGTGAGCCTGTTGGACAGAGTAGAACTTCCTTTGTGGGGTTTCTTAAACTGTAATATTTCTTTTATGGGGGTAGAAAGTCTCATGTTTTCCAGCTGGTATTTTTGAACTGCTGGTCTTGGTGACATGTTGGGCTGCGATCTGCATGGTCAGCAGTTCAAAACCTCCACCAGCTCCTCAAGAGAAAGATTGAGCTTTCTACTCCGATAATCAGTTACAGTCTCAGAAACCCACCGTGGGTCACTATGAGTCAGTACTGACTCATGATGGTGAGTTTGATTTTTTAGTTTTTGACCTTGCAGGTCGCAGCCCGATGGGTAACTGCACACATCACTGAGGCTCCAGATGTGTTCATACAGAGAACCCCGTATCAGTGCCCCATGGTGAAGTGGCATCTCTGAATGGGAGTCCCCTAGGATTCCATTTTGGCATCTGAAGCTCCTGAGCTTTAGAACTGTCAGAGCATGATTCTTAGACCTCACACATTTCAGTAGACTGTCAGATTGAAGGCAGCTACCTGGAGGATCTATTGGCAAGTGAGTGGGTATGGTAGAGTCCTTCCCGGGGAGTGCTTCCCGAGGCCTGGATCAGAGAGAAGCAGCTCCTCTTCCTCACACATGTCAGGTAAGGCCAGGTCATGGTCCCCAGAATGAGCACAACTAGGCCACCCTCGGATCTGAGAAGTTGCGTTGCTAGGAATCTGATTGAATCAAAGGCCTGAAGACACAGGCGTGGAGGGAGGGATTTTCTGAAAGTCAGCTCCCCTGTAAACAAAGGATACTTAAACCCACATCCTAAGGAAGGATTTAGTCATTGGAAAGTAAGTTTAAAAACAGCCTCGGGAAATGAAAAATGAAGCACAACCATTTGCTTGCGGATTTTAAAGTTTGTCAGTTATTTCATTTATTTATTCATTCTATGGGCTTGTAGAGTCTGACTCACTTCAGCTCCAGGCAGACACATAATCCCTTTGACCTATATTCAAATAAACAAACAAATAAGCCACAACCTAATTGTCCGTGATGCCAGGTGTTACTTTTATTAATTCCTTATTGCAGGTCATGGGGGAGATTGTCTCATTTGATTATGATGATATTTGTGTCGTAAAGCAGCATACGGACTCCCTTTTAGAGATGCTGTATATAGCACCAAAAGGCCAAACCCAAACCCACTGCTGCTGAGTCCACTCTGACTCTTGAGGATCCTAGGGCTCCTGAGACTGTAAATCCTTACTGGAGCAGGTAGCCTCATCTTTCTCCTGAGTAGCAGCTGGTGGGTTTGAACCACCAATCTAGCCTTTAACAGACTAGTGCTTAGTCCACAGCACTACACAAGCTCCTTCAGTAAGCCCCATAGTAGCTCAATAAGCTGGTCAAGGTCACATGCCTAGTAACTAAATCCTGGTCTGTTGACCTCTAAGGCTGGGTTGAGTAGGAGATGTTAAAATGTGCTCATTCACAGGCATCATCTCTGTTTTCCCTAAAGAGAATGCCCAGGAACTGAGGCCCATGAAATTCCACGTTTAACATGTCCTCCAGGTAATTCTTCTTTCCCTGGAGTTTGAGAGTCACTGTCTCTAGTTCAGAAGAGGAGTCCTGGACGAAGAGCAACGGTCAGCCTGAAGGGATGGTACCCCTGCTCCCGTCAGTAACTTTTGGGGACAGTCACAGCAAAGGGAAGTCAGGCAATTTGTGAAAGTCCCTAACTCCCCCACCACAGATAAAGTCAAAGTTCAGTGAAACAAAGCAGGAGGTCGATGTGCTTGTGGAGGAGAACCAAAGAAAGTCCCCCAAACACAGAAAGCCAAACTCACTCTCCTGGAGTGGATTCCGACTCATCGCACCCTGCGGGACAGGTCAGACTGGTCTCTGTGGGGGTGAGACTGTAATTCTCTTTGGGAGTAGGAAGTCCAATCTTTCTCCCGTTTGAGGACGAGAGGATCATGAAAATACCATAAATAAGATGGCATGACATTGAGTGTCAGAACTGAGAGAGACTGGGCCACCCAGCACCTATCATGTGATTTAAAGACCCAGAAAGCGGTAGCAGAGACATACAAAGGGTCACACAGCGAGGGGATGGTACAGTCGGGGGCAGATGGCTCCTGGTTCCTATTTTCCATGGTTGGGCCACCACTTATTGTTGAGAGGTGCAGTGCACTAGTTCTGACCTACAGAGACGCCCATACAGAAGATGATGGGACACTGACTTGCCACCTTCCTTCACCGCCATGGAGTCCATTCCAATGCATATGAACCCTATAGACAGGGCAGAGCTGCCGCCGTTGGTTTCCGACACTGTAACTCTTTGTCGGAGTAGAAAGCCTCATCTTTCTCCCACTTGTCCCATCTTGACCGTTATTGCTGTATTTGAGTCCCTTGTAGCCACTGTGTCAATCATCCTGAAGGGGGTTTCTTCTTTTTCTCTGACCTACCACTTAGCCAGTCCACTATTAGCATACAGAAAATAACCTGGCTTTATTTTAAACCACTCCTTTATTTTGTAGGGGTGGGAAGTAGGGAATCAGCATTCATTTATTTTAATTCTGAAAATCACATCTGCTCATACATAGAATAACTCACTGCCATCAAGTCGATTCTGACTCATAGCCACTCGATGTTGGTTTCTGAGATTGCAAATCTGTATAGGAACAGACAGCCTCATCTTCAGAAATGTCAATGTCTCCCACCAGGGACTAGGAAGAATTCATTTTCCCCAGGAGGGAAAAGCTTATTTAGAGCCTTCTGTGGGACCATGAGGTTCATGCTCAACAACGGTTCCTCTAGAAGATGGCTCAAAGCCTAACACAAAAGAGCTATGACATCTAAACTTTCAGCCTCAAGGTTTCAGTGACATCACACTTCTTCTCAGACTCTGAAGGGAAGATGACCTTGGGCAGGGACCACTTGCCTGGGGTCCTTTCCATGGGCCACCAAAACTCCCCTGGGCCTGTAGCCCTTTCCACACCAGTCATCAGGAATGTCCTGATTGTGTCACTCTGATCTGCTTGACTCTGGCCAGGGCTGCAACAGAATGAGCTAGAAACAGGGACCCTACAGGATAGTGGAGGAAGAAACGATGCCTCCCTGTCTCTTCAAAGAGATCAGTTGATGAAAGCTGGGTTCACAGGGGCCTCCCCGCTGGTCTGAGTCCAACTCAGCACTTTCTTCCATGCAGAGTGGAAGCCAAGGGACCCTTACCTTTCTGATGCCATCATGCTTCATTTCAATCACATGCAGGGTGTAGTTGGTCCGGCGTCCTTTCTCATTAAACTGCACATTTCCTGTCAAGCCTTCAAAGCGCACCTAGAAAACCAAACAAGTCATAGAACAATGAATGCAGGAAATGATACAGAAGGATCTTCTATACCTTCCACCTTAGTAGTATGTGATATTCAAAGGCAAGAAATGCAGGAGTTTCCCTTCATGCTAGTCTGGTTTGTTCAGGAGAAGCACAAATCCCGAACCTGAGAAAATTGCCTAGGCCCCGTCTTGGAGTAGCATCCCTTGCCCGTGGCAAACCCACACCAGGCGCAGTTGAGTTGACTCTAGGATGGCAATTCCATCTGTGTCAGAGTCTAACTCACGGGCATCGCAGGGTGTTCAGTGATTGACTTTTCAGAAGTACATTGCCAGGCCTCTCTTTCAAGGCATCTCTGTGTAGGTATTACTATTTGAGCAGAATCCTCTTTCTCACTGAGTTGGAGTCACCCTAAAAATCTTCATTATCCATTACTTTAAGCAAGCATTAAAAACAGGTCAGAATGGACACCGATTCCTGATAAAAATATACCATCACATCATCATCATTGCCACTCCACAGACATACACTGTATTATGAAGAAATTAAGGAGAACCTGCGATGCTTAAAGACCTGGTTTCCATCATTGATAAGTCAGAAGATTCAGGGTCAGGCACTTGCCTTGTGATATCGACACTATGCTTTGGAATGGCTTATTCATCCTTTTGTGAATCTCAAAAAAAAAAACCAACCCCCAAACTAAACGCACTGCCATTGAGTTGATGCCAATTCATAACAACCTACTATGGGTTTCTGTAATAGTTTATGGGAGTAGAAAGCCCCATTTTTTCCCCCAAGGAGCAGCTGATGGTTTCAAACTGTTGACCTTGCAGATTACAACCCAATAAGTAACTACTACACTACCAAGGTTCCTTGGGAATTGAAAGATCTGTACTTGAAAAACCTGGATTTGGCTTCAATCTGCCAGCCAAGTGACATTGAACACTACATTTATTTGAGCCTCCTGTTTCCAAAATCCCTGCCCTGCTTATCTTACATGACCTTTCCCTTAAATGTGCAAGGGCCGAGACAACTAGGGGCTCAGTTAACGTAAAGCAGTCTCACTAGGCTAAAACTGGATTTATATTGGACTCCCCAAAACATTCTACCTTGGATGTCTTCTCCACAAATGAGTGAAATAAAAGTTTCTTGGCCTCATATCTTTTAGATATTAAATGTCAAGGGATCAACAGGAGGACCCAAATCTGTAAGTTCATGTCTGTTGCTCTGTCAGTGACGTCAATGAAGTTAAATTTGGACTCTGACATTGAGAAGGAGTCTAGCTATCTAGCATCAGCTCAGGAACAAGAAGTTATTTCTCTAGTGGTGAGTCACAGCAGACCTAGAAAGGCAGACGACGAAGCACTCGGGCAGCTAACTCAAATGTCAGTAGTTCAGACCCACACACCACTCCATGGAAGAAAGATGAGTCAGCTTGCTTTCATAACGATTCACATACTCGGAAACCCTCTGGAGCATTTCGCAGTGTGTATATTTGCTTGTTTGTTTTTTTAGGTGACTCATAGGAGCCCGGGTGATACAGTAGCTAAGTGCTTGGCTGTTAACCAAAAGGTTGTGGTTGAAACCCACAAGTTATCCTGTAGAAGAATTTGGCAGGCAGTCTGTCTCAGGAAGGTTTGGAACCTAGGAAACCCTACGGGCAGTTCTATTCTGTCCGATAGGGTCACTCTGAGTTGGAATTGACTTGCCAGCAATAGGTTTGGTTTTGGGAATAGTGATTCATGTTGTGTTCTTAGGCCAGTGAAATGAGACTCTCTACAAATACAAATCTAGCCCTGAATCCTGACACTGTTTATATCCCACCTCCACCCTTTCAGATAGCTTAAAAGGAATGCTTCAAGTGTTTTAACTTTTTCTGACAGGGGCCAGCTCCTCCGCCTTCACAAGGAATAAGAATAGCTAAAGTTTGTATTAGAGAGTATGAGAGAGAGTGCAGGCGTGGTCATGTGTATGTGCACTGGGGGTGGCTGGGGTGGGCCTGTTCTGAAGTTGAGCCTCTCATCATTTTCTGGTTGGAAGTCTCAGTGGGACGGCATGACAGGTGCACAGTGAGGAGGAATTACACAAGCTTTTTCTCTTTCGCAGATGAAATCTGGAGGAGTCCCTGTATCAGGAAATGGCGGGTTGTCTTTGATTTCAGAGATGGTGGGTGGGGGGCTGAGAAATGTGAAAATCTTGCTGCAGTGAATGAGAAGGAGCAGGTTCAGTCCTGTCAGCAACTTCCCCCTCCCTTCACTTGGTCCTCCCTGTCCATCTTGCCAGCTACTACTCACACGGGTCAGGTGCTGCAGGCATTTAGACTCATCTGGGAAATCAGAATGGGACGGTTGGGCAGAAGACCGGTTGGTGGGCTGAGTTACCTAAACCAATGGAGGTGTTCTTGATCCAAATGGGCATCTATTATTTGGGCCCAGTCTTTGCAACACACTCGTCATCAGAGTTGCACATAGGTAGGGAAGCCTGTTTAATCTCTAGAACCCACTGCCCTTGCTGGAACAATGGGTTGAACCATAAAATCCATCACGAGGCTGGCACCGGACCGGGCAGTGCTGGGTTTGTTGGGTTTCACACAGGCTCGCTGTGAGTCAGACGGCCTCCATGGTGTCTCACAGCAATGGCTTGGATGACTTATTTCCCAGGGCCTGCTTGTCAAAGGTTTAAATGGCATAAATCATGATCAGGGCGTGGCCCATGTTGGGATTGAGTGTTTGCCAGTTGTTATTGTTACTGCTTGTATGGCAGCTTTGTGTCTGGGACGCACTCATGCGTATTATTTCCTATCTGCTTGTCGGGAGCCCCTGAGGTGCACTGGCTAGAGATTATGGTCTTCCTTTAGTGGGAGAAAGAAACCAGTCCTCTGGGGAATAAAGTGATTGACTCAAGAAGGTCACCACTGGAAAGGGGCAGGGCCAGAGCTAAATCTCAGAGGTTCTCAAATGGGGCCAGTGTTAGTGTGCTGGGCGCTAAGTCAGGACGCAAAACATGCCCCGTAGCATGTTCTCGACACCTCCTCCTGCTGTGGACGCACAGCTGGCCACTTTGCTCTGTCGGAACCGAACTCTGTGGCTCTAGGCTAACGACAACCCCTTGTGTTTGAGTTTCTTCCTCAAAGAACTCAGATGCTCACTGTATCATCTGGGACATGGCTATTCAATACATGTTAGTACCAGCCCAGCTGCTATGGAGTCAATTCTGACTCCTGGTGACCTCACATGTATCAGAGTAGAATTGTGCTCCATAGGGCTAATTTCTTGGAAGCAGAATACCGGTCTTTCTTCTAAAGTATGTTTGAGTGGGCTTGAACCACCTACCTTTTGATTAGCAGCTGAATATATGGACTGCACCACTCAGGGACAGTTCAGTAGTCTACATGATTTAGATGGTGATGGGGTGGTAGTGATGGTGTGTCGTATGACGACTGTGGTGTGTAGAGTGGGTAGAATACTAAAAATCAACCCCCCTGCCGCAGAGTTGACTCTGACTCATAGCAACCCTATAGGACAGGGTAGAAGGGCAATGTCAGTTTCAAGATTGTAACTTTGTATGGGAGAGAATCTCATCTTGCTTCCACAGAGGGGCTGGTGGTTTCAAATTGCTGACCTTGTAGTTAGCAGCCCAATTTGTAACCACTATGCCACCAGTGTAAAGGATGGAAAAATGAAAGATTTCAAATGGAAGCTCTGGGTCTGCTAAGTTGGCATCTCAGTGCAGGGACTCAGCTGACACACGTTACAGTGATTGTCACTTTTACATGACTTGCTCAGTGTCCAGTAAGGTTGAGGGTCTCATATATAGTTCCAGTGACCTGAAGGCCCCTTGCATTTATACAGTGTTTGTGCAGACAATAGTTTATTTGATATTCACAGAAACTTAGTAGCAAGGGAGTTGTTTGTTTGTGGGGTTTTTTTGCTTAACCCCCTCCCCCATTTTACAGGTAGTATTATTGTGATTATTCCAAGCTTAAGGGATTTAGTTGAAGGATTCACATAAAGCCCTTTTGGAGGATATGAAACTGAAGTTCTCAGTATCTAGTTTGGGAAGCCAAGACTTACACACACTGAGATAAATCAAAAATTGAAAACCAAACTCAATGCCATCCAATCTATTCTGACTCATGGTGACCCTGCAGGGCAGGGTAGAATCACCACTGTGGGTTTCTGAGACTGTAACTCTTTACAGGAGTAGAAATTCTCATCCGTCTCCCTTTGGGTGGCTAGTAGATTCAAACTACTGACCTTGGCAGCCCAATTCATAACCACTCTACTACAGAACGTTTGGTGAGATCGATTAAGGTATTTGAGAAATGGGAAAGCAGATCCCCAGAACCAACATTCGATGATACCAGGCAAAATGATGCCAAAGAACGGTTCAGCTCCAAATCATTTCTTACAGAGCATCACACTCAGAGGAAGGTGTTTCTCAGAAGTAGCTGCTTTGCATAGGACCAGAAGTGTTGTCTGCATCTATCAGGGCTAAGCCCCTGGCACCCTCTGGGCCAGCATAACTAGTTTCAGACTGATTGATACAGGGCCGTTCCCCGTGATTCCTACTTCCTGGAACTCCCGAGGCCATTCTGGCACTCATCATTGCTCTCCATGAATGATGGAGAATTGACCTTGGGCTTCCTGTAAGTGCTATTGGGTGATAGCTCATAGTCTGCCATAGAGCGTGTGATGCAGTGTACATTTTCTTTCCTGCCTGGTGCAGGGAAGGTGCTGGTTAATGTGTGTGCTACTTGAGCCTTCAACACTGTCTTTGCCTCTGCTTCTCACGTAGCATCTCCCTAGTGGACTCTGAGCATCTGAGGGAGACAGAGAAGCCTCTTCTCGCCTTCAGCAACTGCTGCTTCCTTCAGGAGGGTCCTTCCCCTTCATTCCAGCTGGACCATGCCCTAGTTGTTTGAACCAGAATGCAGCTCAGGTCCCCTATATAGCTTCCACTTTTCCACCTGAACAATGGGAAGCATAATCTTGGCTGTCTTATGCAACTTCCCTAATGTTCACAGAAGCATATGCATTCCCCCCTTTGGTTTCCAGCCTTAGATCAGATATTTTTTGCGACCTCCATTTAAGATAACAAGTAATAGGTGGATCTGAAGCCTTGAGATGGTGCAGTTACTGCGACTGCTACTACCAGAAAGGGTGGCGGCTCGAATGACCCAGAGGTGCCTCGTCAAACCACGTGGGAAAAACCAGCCGCTGAAAACCCTGCAGAATGCAGCTTGATTTTGATATACACAGACTAGAGCATTTGTTTTCTTTTTATAGAAAAATGGCAATTATTTTTTAACCTAAGATAGTTATTTACAAGTATCTAGGATTCTTGACTCCTGCTCATCCTTAGCATCTGGCCATCAGAGCCCTTTGTTGATACATTTGAAATTGATGACCTCATTATCTCTAAGAAATACCTATATCTCATGACCTGACTTGGGGAGCTGGTCTTCTCTGCCAGCAGAAGCCGACACACAGGCACCTAATGCGGTCCCCTTCCTGGAGCTCCCTGGCTTCAGGATGTGCGCTCATTAATATTCCGAACAGTCCCCAGGATATCAGGCAGCAGGCCGGCCAGCACGCTGATTGTCTTCACCACGCTGCTGGCGGGGAAACTGCAGCAGGATGAGGGGGATGGGAGGCACACGGCTAATGCCCAAGCAAGTGCTATTGCAGGATGGGTCCTGCTCAGATCCCCCTCCCTGCACTGGCCCGGGACTTAGTGGCTTCAGAAAGCACAGCTAAGCACATGCAGAGAAGTAGCAAGTGGATGTGGGTTGAGTTCTAGCCTCATCACTAACGGGCTAGACGACCTCAGGGAGCGTTTGAACGGGCAAAGCTTGTTTCTCCATTCATAAAGCACTGGTAATAAGACCATTTACCTCCGAATGTTGTATCGAGACCACTCATCTCAAGAATGATTACAGCCTAGTCCGGATTGAGCTCTCAGCACACAGGTGCTCATACTATTATCCCCCCTGCCCGGCCCGACCCCTGAGAGGCTGCCTGTTTTAGGCAGTTGGTGGCTGAGCTTCTAGGCCCAACTCACAGACCTCCCACTGTCGACACAGCAAAAGCACAACACGGTGCCACGGTACCTTCTACAGGCTAAGGTCTCAGCGGCCACCGCACATGGGCAGACAGCTGCTTCCTGGTGGCATGGCCATTTCAAGAGCTGGGACTCAAGGTGCATTGGCATGACTGTGGGGAAGCCCCCCAGAGGGCACTGCTGGTTCATAAAGGTCCCTGGGGTTGCAGCCCTGGTATGTGGCAAAAGGAAGAGCCCTGGATGGGCTCTGGCCAGGCTCTGAGGCTAAGCTGTCTTGGGGCCTTCGATGAATCTCTGCCCAGCCTGGATGGGCTGCCTCACTTAGAAAATGAGGGGAAATTGTAGCCAGTGATCTCTAAGATCCCTTTCAGCAACACATTCTATCACATTCTAGGTGCTGGGCAAAGATTTGTAAAGGAATCTGTTTGAACAGCTGATCTTCGGGTCAGACGGTTCTGTGTTCCAGCAGGCTAGGTTTTCTCCTCCTCCCAGAGAGACTGGAGTCCCTGGGTAGTGTGCACAAGGTGTGCTCAGCAGCTAGCTGGAAGGTTCAGATGCCCCCAGTGGCAGAAGCTCTGTGGAACAAAAGGCTGGCTGGCATGTGCTTCCAGAGAGATTCCAGCCAAGAAAACCACATGGAGTAGCTCCATGCTCTAATACACAGGTCAAGGTGGGCCAGAAAAATCAGCTGCAGGGTCTGGGGTTCATTGGGTTGTTTTTCTAGAGACTGAACGAGCTTCTTGAGGTTTAAGTCTTGCCTTCTCCGTCTTATGCTCCTCAGGGCTTGGCCCGAGGCCTGGGCTCACTGTAAGCAGCTCTCAGGAAGCAGGCAGACACAGGGCTGGACTCCAGAGCCATATTTTTTTTTAAGAAACAGTTGTTGTCAAGGCGATTCTGATTCGCAGCAATCCCTTGTGTGTCGGAGCAGAACTGTGCTCCGTGAGGGTTTGAAGGCTTTTATTTTCCCTGGGACGTAGATCATCGAGCCTTCTGGAAAGGTACTGCTAGATGGACTACATCTCCAACCTCTCGGTTAGCAACTGGGGGAGTGAACCTGCATGACCAGGGACTCCACAGCAAAAGAAAAGCTGTCATTACTTTTTTGACTGCGTCAAACTCTTTCTTTTCCAGCCCCACTGAGAGCAGAGGCAGAAGAAGAATACATGTACAGTAAAACAAGAATGATGCACATTAGATCATGAGAAAAATAAGTATTAGACAATTAAAGGCCTGGAGTCAATTGAGACCTGGGAGTTCCTCATTTTCCTGGATAAGAAACAGTGAGTCCACAAGGCTCTATGTAAAAACCCGAATAAGAGTTTCAGCATCCCCTCGAGAGTCAGGGGCCCTTCGTGCTTAGTCATTGTCATTGTCACGTCAAAATATCCAGGGCGTCATTAAGATGGGAGAGGCATGGAAGCTGGGAGACTGGGCAGCTGAGGGCCTGCCCTCAGACCTTCTGAAACCTGTCTCACATTGTAAATAGACTCTGTCTCGACAGTGGAGTCTGGGAGAACATTCCAAATAAGACTGGGGCAGGCGCCGCACCTTGGGCAATCATTCAGGAAGCTAGCTGGTGTCCGCTATTGACTGTCCAGCGAGGCAGGGGTCACCCTGCTCGGGAACTTGGAAGAGGGCCGAAAAGGCCTGCTCCTCCTGTAGTCAGCAGATCATGGCTGAGCTCTGTTCCAATGCACAGGACCGCATTGTCTCCTCTACCTAAAGGTACTTCATCAGGGCTGAGCAACAGCTGGAAACAAGCTCCTCTTTCGCCAGGTTGTGAAAATTGCAAGAGCTGCACACACGTGGTTGGAAACAAGTGGGAATAGTTGTACATTTGGCTCTACATTTCTCCCTCATTCAGAGAGGGAGCCCAAATACACCTTCTGTTGAATGTAGTTTTTGAGAGCAAAGCTGGTCGTACGCAGGCAGCTCTAATGGAGTGTGTGTGTGTGTGTGTGTGTGTGTGTGTGTGTGTGTGTGTGTGTTGGGAGCTGGGAGGACAGGACCTGGTAGAGAGAGCTGGGTGGGTTCCCGAGGGGCATGGACATCAAATGAGTTTGCTGTTGCTGGCTTCCCCCTGTGTCCGATGCTCTGTCCACCTTTCATGATTGGCATTGCTCTCTCCCTCCGGTTCCCCTAGGAAATCCCGCCTATCTCTCAGGAGACACCAGTGACATCACCTGGTGCTGTCCGTCAACAAGATGACAATCATAGATAGGCTTCAAGGTACTTGTACAGCCCCACTTCAGAAATACAAAGGTGTTAAAAGCTAAGGATCAGTTCTCAGAGTCTTCTAATGCAGGGATATTAAATATGTGGCCCACACAATGCACTGAACCCGGTGATGCAGTAGTTGATGTTCTTGGCTGCTAACCAAAAGGTCAGTGGCTTGAACCCACCAGCCATTCTAAGGAAGAGCCATGTGACAGTCTGCTTCTGTAAAGATTGACAGGCGTGGACACCCAAGAAGCTGCTCGACTTTGTCCTAAGGGACTCTCTGGCATCAGATTACCCATGCCACTGCCTCATCCTGCCTTCAATCGGATACCACTAATTGAATATTTATCGTGTCTGTGTTTCCATCCTCCAAGCTTCCTGTTAAATTTGGATTCAACCGCAGAATTTTTGCATCCGTGTTCTTTAACTCTCCTGAAGTGCAAACGGCACTGATGGTTGCGATATTGAATCACTGGAAAGCACAAATGGCTAATGAGCTCAGGTCCTCACCCAAAAGTTGGAGTTTGAGTTCACGGACTACTTCGTTGCAAACCGCAGGGGAGTGCATCTCTACTCTGACATGCCTGGGGTTGTCATGAGTCCAGTGTGACCCAATGCTAATTGATCGGATCATAAGTGTTGAGAAACTTTCTGTATCTCCCCACACATTAAAACAACAAACAAACAAGCACATACAAAACAAAATAAACCCCAAATCCGTTGTCATTGTGTTGATTCTTACGCATAAGTTTTCCAAGACTGTCAAATCTTTAAGGGAGCAGAAAGGCTGGTAGGCTTGAATCACCTTGAGGTCAGTAGCCCAACACTAAACCAAACTTCTTGCATTGGGTCAATTCTGACTCACTGTGACGCAGCAGGCTTCAGTAGAACTGCCCATGTGGCTTTCCAAAGGGGTCAATCTCGCTAGGAGGAGGAAGCTGCATCTTTCCCCTGCGCAGTCGCTGATGGACTAAACTGCTGAGCTCGTGGCTAGCAGGCCAACCTGCGACCTACTATGCACCAGAGATTGTGCCCTCGTAGGGGTGCACAGAAAGGAAAGCAGAGGATGAATTCCAGGGAAATCCGAGCAAGAAGGAGGATCTCAAGGCGACCGATCCAATCATGTAGCTACGTCTCTGCACATTTCAGTTACCTTTCTGAACACAGAGAGTCGCCAGCTTCTCTGCTTGAGCACATCCTTCAACAAAATCAAGAGGAAAGCTGTTGATGCTATAGAATTCCCTCCCATCAGTGTCTCCATTAGCTCCCAGGTACACCATGAAAGCCTCAGGCACATGGCAGTGGTTGTTCTGAAGTTCAGGCAGGCTCTTCCTTTATAAAAAAAAGGGCTTAATTCACCTTGAATAAGGCATAAAATTTCTTTCAAAATCATTTTATTGAGCGCTCTTACAACTCTTATAACAATCCATACATCCATTGTGTCGAGCACATTTGTACATATGTTGCCATCTTCTTTTAAAAAACATTTCCTTTCTACTTGAGCCCCTGGTATCAGTTCCTCATTTTTCTCCTCCCTCTCCCACCCCCTCCCTCATGTACCCTTGATGATTTATAAATTATTGTTTTCATATCTTCCACAGACTGCTGTAACATCCCTTAAGAGGGTCCCATGAGATGGCACTGCCAGGATAGCCTTACCTGCTGAAGAGCTCTCTGAATGTCGATGCCCTGGCCCCAGGGCACAGCTGGATTTGCCAGACAGTCCCCGGCATTCCCCCGGCGAGATATGTCGATCCTCTGCCTCCGCAGACTCTGGAAAGCCTCGGCCATGACCTTCACTCCATCGTAGGTGAGTGCAGAGGTGTACTGGCGGGAGGAATGGAGACACGTAAGGAACAGAAAGAGTGGTTAGGTGAATATGGTGGGAGCAGCGGTGGCATGTGCACAGGGCCAGGTGAAAGGGGGCAGGGGTAAACCAGGGGCTGCCTGCTTTGTCATCAAGCCCATGCTGCCCTTCTGAATTGTGAGTTGGATCTTGCCGGGGGTGACTTTTGAAGGGAAGCTAGAATTTCAGATTTCTGTGTGCAGCCTTGGGTTTCTAAACTTTTGATCGAGTTGCTGCTGTGCTGGGTGGGGAGGAGAGCACCAATGAAATAAACCATGTCCGCCGGCCAGATCCACCCCTTGAAGAACCAGTCAATTTTCTCTGTGTTACAATTGCCAATTGGGAGCCAAGAGGAATTATTTACTCCACTATCTCTTGTGACAGTACAAGAACAAAAGAATCCAAGAAGAGAAAGCCCTTAATTATTTCTCGCATGACTTACCCAAGTCCTGAGATTACCTCCTGCAAATTTTCCTCTTGTCCTTAGCCATGAAAACTCTCAATATGTGTATTATTTTTATGTCAACCCTATGGAGACTAAGGTTGGATGAAACAGGACCAGGATGGTAGTCCAGGGGTAGGATTTCCTGGTTTGGAACTGACATCTATTTCTTCACCAATGTGCCCCTGATACTTAGCTTGCTGCCTGGCATGCTGCACAGTCACAGTAGAAAGTTGTAGAATGTATGTAGACATGTCTTTCCAATTTCTGGCTTTGTGTCTTTCCCACCTTACATCTGAAACAATTCTATTGCATATGGATTTTTTTTTGGTAAACTGCTCCAATCTTTGGAAATGAGAAAGGGCATTCCCACATTGGATTGAAGGTGATGGAAAATATCAGGATGACACGGGATTGGAATGAGTCATTGACTTTGAAAAGATCCACATATTCATTAAGTGGCACAATTGTTAAGCATTCGGCTGCTAACAGCTCCACTTTGTTTAGGTTTTTGGTTGTGAATAATAAATTTATACAGACAGCATCATCACTGTTCTTGAAGACGATGAGAAAGCACAGGTTGTTGTTGCTGTGAGCCTTTGCGTCAGTTCCAAGTCATAGATTCCCTATAGGACAAGGTAGAATTCCCGACAGGGTCTCCTAGACTGTATTCTTTCAGGGAGCAGTTTGGCAGGTCTTTTCTCTTGCAGAGTGGTTTGTGGATTCACCCCCTTCTGGTTAGCAACCAAGTGGTTAATAATCGAGCCACCAGGGAACAAAGAAGAAACATGTCGTTGTTATTGAATATGCAGATGCTGTCAAAGTCAGTTACTGCAATGGGTGAGATTCTTCATTCTTCCAGGGGAGTCCTGGGGTGGTAGTAGTTCTATGTTGGACTGCTAACCTCAAGGTCAATTGTTTGAAACCACCAGCTGCTCTATGGGAGAAAGAAGAGGCTGCTTACTCCCATAAATATTTAAATCTTGGAAACCAACTGCACAGTGCGACCTTGTCTTACAGGGTCACTTTGAATCAGAATCTGCTCGATGGCAGTGAGTTTTAGGTATGTCCTTCTTGGAAGAGCCAGATTAGTTTGCATGCCAGTGGGATGAGAAGTGTCTCAGGCAAACATTCTGGCATTCACACAAAAATGACCAATTGGTAAGAAAAATCTGCCCCAAATTCACAGTTGTTTCCCAGATAGACAAAATTGCCTCCGGAATCCTTCTCAACTTAGTGTTGCACACAGCTCCTGCCATACTATTGGATTTGACAAGGGAAAGAAAAATTACTTGCTATTCCTATTCTAAGTAACCCCCAAGTAACAAACAAAATAGATTCTGGCTGCAACATTTCGAGTTGCATGGTCAGAAGCGAAAGGCAGACTGCCTGCATGCTGAAGGACTCTCTGAGGCTGAGATCTGCTGAGTATCACTTAGTTAGATTCCCCTGGCTTTTACTTGGGCACATCCCAAAGCCAAAACACCAAACTCACGGCCTGGCATCATTTCTAATTCAGAGGGACCCTGTAGGGCAAAGTAGAACTGCTCTTTTGGGCTTCGGAGACTGTATATCTTCATAAGAGCAGAGAACTTCATCCTTCTCCCATGGAATGGCTGGTGGATTTGAACTGCTGAGCTCATGCTAAACAGGTCAATGCATAATCCACAATGTCACCAGGGCTCACGGCTGATTAAAATAAGGGATGTCACATTGCCCAATTCAAGGAGTCTTTATTCACAAAGAAATAAATGAAAGTAGCACCCCACTGGAGTGGGGCAACATGGAAAGCCTGCCAAGAAGTCAGACACCATTTTCTAACCCCCCTTGCACGCCTTCTGGGGACAGGTTTCTAAGATGTGGCCAATGCCATGTGAGCACAAGGTCTATGTGTGATTTCTGAAAAATGTTTTCAAGGTAGCAATTGTGCTTTTCATTTTTCTTTCATCTGCTGTTTAGAATTCTGCGGCAACAGCTGGTTCTATAATGTAGCAGTCATATGCGTTTGATGGAGATAAAAACACTAGCATCTTGGAAGTTTCAAGATTTCTAGAGTCATTTGATAGGCCCTGGAATGAAGTTTGTTTACATAGGCGAAAGATAAAATGCCTCCCTTGCTAACACCATTATCATTGTGGAGTGTCTGATTCGTATAGCCTAACTTTGCTCATTAAAGGTCCGTTTCCCATAGTCCTTTCCTCTTAGAGTACCTGTTCCTCATCTCGGGGTGCCTGCTCACCTTAGGTCTCTTCCAGTCCACTCGGGTGTGGTCTCTAGCATCGCTGTTCTTCCACTGCTGCATGATCTTGGCCGGGATGGTGTCTGTGTAGTTCACCAACTGGAAACCTGTCACATTTGCTCCACTCTCCTTGAACTTGTTTAGGTCAATGTCCATAAATCCCTGTGGAGGGAGGAAGAGGGGGTAGAAGTAAAAGCATGCTTCCTGGAAAGAGGAACTTGGAATAGAATGGTATAAAATCATAGAATGTTCTATGATTTATTTGAGTGGTGGTGTCTCTTCTTTCTGAAGTCCATTACTACTTTGTGCACAAAGTTAGCAGCATGGCCACGAGCATTTGCTTGGGCTTATGTGCTGACTCTTCTACCTACGAGCCACTAGCTTTACAGGCTTGGGCTCGCATAATGGTTTTCTTGTTTGTCTAATGGAGTTCATGGGGTTGTGGGGAAGATTCGACACAATGATTCCTGTAAAATGCAGCTACGAACTGTGTGGTTAGCACATTACACTTCAGTAGATTACAGTGACCAGGCCATATGGAATAAAGTAGACACAGAAGGAGGCAATCATTTCATCTCTATTCCTCTCCACTTACCACAAGCCCCTTTGAAAGAACAAGGATGGATAGTCCATCAGAGTCAAGTTCCTACAACTTCTCTTAGGTCACCAGAAAATTTGTGGTGACCTAACTCTCCATTCCTCTCCCTGAATACTTTTACATACAACGGACTAATTCTTCTCTGCCTGATGAGTCATGAGCAATTCTAATACTCGCCATGATTTTCTAACTAGAATAAAACTACTACTCCAATTTGGTGAAGTTCACCTAAACTCAGAATTATCTTCCACCAAAAAAAAATAAGAAATCTTGCACTTATATAATGCATTCAATAATTTATAGTAATTCTGTACATGTGGCCTCATTTCACTTTAGACAATCTAAAGTTGAAATTATCATTTCCATTTGCCAAATGAAGAAGTGGAGAGTTACGTTGCAGACATCTGAGCAGGGATCATAAAATCTCCACAGCTGGGGAAATTGCCAGATTCCAATAAGGGAAATGATAATAATAATGGGGGAGACAGTGTGAATGAAGGAAGCCTCAACTGAGAGCCAAAGCACCCGAGTGCTGGCCTCAGCTCTGCCTCAGCATCTCTATAACTCTCTGGGAAAGCTCCCTGATTTCTCAATGACTGAGTTGCCTTACCTACAAATGGACTTGAAACCTCAAAAGCACTCCTCCCATAAACAAACTAGACTCAGAGCCTGTGTCTCCCTCAGTCCCACTCAGGGCTTTTGTCTTCGATATTCTCTGTAGAAATTTGCTTCTCTTGGCTGACTCCCTTAAATCTTTCACACGTCACCTAAAATGCCATCTCTTCTGAAATGTTTTCTTGACCCCTGTCTAAAGAACCATTTTTGGCCTGTGATAGCTATATGCAGCCAATGCGAACCCATTTCCTCTCTCCTTTATACACTGATACTTCTTGTTGCATCCTAAACATAAACACTTGGTACTCTGCTCACCTGCACAGTAAACCATACATTCAGGGAGTTTCTGCTAGGTGCCCTCAACCAATGCCATTTGAGTGACTTAAATGGGAGGATTGTTCTGCACTGAGTTCCAGAAATCCCAATTGAGCTCCTTTGCACATATGGAAACTGACTAACTTAAAGCACACAATAATAGCAACCAACTCAATTGCCATTGAGTCAATTCTGGTTCACAGTGACTCATGTCTGCCAGTGTAGAACTGTGACCAGTGGGTTTTTAATAGCTGCATTTTTCAGAAGTAGATTGCCAGATCTTCCTTCTGAGAACTATAGTTGAACTTGAATCTCCATCCTCTTGAACCTCTAAGTATGTTTATTCTTTTCACCATGCAAGGTCTTCAACTTCTGGATCAAAACCAAAACCCACTCCCATGAAGTTGATTCTGACTCATGGTGACCTTATATAGGTCTTCGGAGACTTTGCAGATCTCCAAGGGAAGATATGTCCTCATTTTCCTTCTGCAGAGCAACTGGTGGGTTTGATCCAATGACCCCAGGGTTAGAAGTCCAATGTTTATCCAACAGCACTACCAGGGCTCAACTTCTGGACAACCAAAACCAAACTTTCATTGATTACAACTCATAATAACTCTATAGGACAGGGTAGGACTGCCTCTGTGGGTTTCCAACACTGTAATTTTTCACTGGACCAGGAAACCACATCTTATTCCCCTTGGAATTACTGGTAGTTTCAAACTTCAGCCCGATGTATTACCACTATATTACCAGATCTAGATCATGCACCCTCTCTGAGTGTCTTTCTTTGCCTGCCACACTTCATGTCTATTGGTATGGAATCAGTATCTGTTGTGGATTGTATTGTGTTCCTAAACATGTGTTGAAACCCTAACCCCAACAGCTGTGATAAGACCTTGTTTGAAAATAAAGGATTTTTTATGCTATGCCAATAGGAGCATACCAGTGCAGGATGGCTCCTAAATCTAATTTCTCTGAGTGATGTCATACTTAAAGAGTCCAATAGGCCCAGAAACACTCAAGGGGGAGAGATAGTCACCATGAGCAGGATTAATCTTCAACTAGCAAAGGAATGCTAAAGATTGCCGGAAGTCACCAGAAACTAGATGAAAAGTCCCCAGAAGTGAACAACAGGGCCCAAACTATGGACGTCGGGCCTCCAGAAGTATAAGATAACAAATTAATTTTGTTGTTGTATACACACATCAGGAGGCCTGGCGATGTAGTACTTACACATTGTCCTGCAGTCTACTGGACCGCAGTTTGACACCACTAGCCACTCCATGGGAGAGAGACTGGGCTTTCTACTCCACAAACAGTTAAAATCTCTGAAACTCACAGTCCCTTTGACAGAAAGTTATACTCTGTCCTCTAGGGTCACTGTGAGTCAGCAGCGATTTATAAATATATAGAATGACTCACGACCACTAAGTAGATTCTGACTCATAATGGCTCCGCATAGGGTTTCTGAGGTGGTCAAATTTTACAGGAACAGACACCTCTCATCTTTCAGAGCAGCTGGTGGATTTGAACCGTTGACTTTGAGGATAATAGTCCAAGGTATATGGTACAACGTCTCATTTTAGTTTTCTGAAGCCACTAATTTGTGATATATGTGTGTGTATGTATGTGGTTATACATCTACATGTATGTATATGTATTTGGTAGCACTGAGTTCTAAACACAGGATCCAAATAATCCATTTCCACTTGAATTCTTGATTTAGTACCTGCTTCTGGGAAAGTTCAAATCAAGTGACTCCAACACCGTGTCTAGTCAGGTCCAGTTTCTCCAGACCTTTACCACCACTTGAGATTCTCAGTCTACTCATCTATCCCCTTACATATGTTCCCTGCATATGTTCACCTTACATTGGAATGTCCAAGAGGGGAGAACCCTCTCCCTGCTGTCTGCTGATATATCTACAGCACCTAGAACAATGCTTGGCACAGAGTGGAGCTGCACTACATGTTTGCTGAATGAATGAATAAAAGCCCAAGCCTTTCCTCAAGTGAGGATGGTACTTAAGCAAGGGAACTATGATCAGTAGGCAGCAAATGCCAGTGGATAATTTTACTTGGAGGAAAGGAGAGTCTTGGGACTTTAGGTATCCTTTGAGATTAACTTGTCCCACAGACCAGTGTCTAGGAACGCAGAAGTCAAATGGACTTGCACAGGGATATGGGAAGCTGTTGAGAGCGGAGAAATCAGAATTGGATATTCCATGAGATGGACTGAGAGCCACCGTGGGCCCCAGCAGAGGGGCAGCTGCGAGGTCGGTGCAGTGCTGCGCAGTGTGATGAGGCCGAGCTGACTGGAAGGCACACAACAACAACAATGACACGACGTAGAGCCCGGCTGGTGCCATTGTTGGGTGATCAGCTGCTCACCGCCACGCATACCATGCAAAGCCTCCAGGGCCTCATGGAGTACAAATGTAGCCATTTATCCTTAAAAATGATGGTCTTGGAAACCACATGCGACAGTTCTACTCTGTGCTGTCGGCTTGCTATGAGTTTGCTTTTCTTTTATGATCCCCTATGTAAAGTTCATGGGTCTACAAATGGTGTGCACTGGAGGACTAAACTAAAGGTTGGCAGTGTGAAGCCACACAACAGCACCTTGGAAGAAAGGCCTCCCATCTGATGCTGTGAGCTTCCCAGCCAAGGAAACCAGGGAACACAGTTCTACCCAGTAGCGCATGCAGCGAAGAGACCAAGCATGGAAAAAATGTCATTGCAAGATCACCTTATGCAGTCTAGAGTCTGATATAACCTCCCCAGTGTTTTGAGGCTACTGCCATTTAAAAGCAGAAACTTCATTAATAGCTGAGAGATACTCATAGGTTTATGTTAAACATATCTTGATCACATAATTGAGGGTCCCCATGAGTCGGAATCCACTCATTAGCAACTGGGTTTTGCTTTTGTGCTTGCTTTCCCCAGGAGGCGTTCTAAGACATTCTATCACAGAACAGCACTGCCATCCTACCGCTGGTTAAAAGCTAATGCACACTTGAGAGAGTTCCCATAATTTTTAGGACTTTAAACAGAACATCTTGTCCATGAAATAACTATTGAGAGAATGAAATGGAAATTATCTCCTGCAGTCACATTCTGTCACTTGACAATCAGTAACGAACTCCTCGGGGTTTTGTACTGACTGCCTCCAACTCGGACATCATAGAGGCCAAAGGAAATGGCAACATTTGTCCAAACAGGAATGCCATTCAACTCCATCACCAGAAGGTCTCTGTGCAAGGCTGGTGGAGCCAAAGCGTGCTTACATAAATGCAAATGAACGGGACACTCCTGATAAGGAGTAGGCAGAGAATAACAGTGAAACAAGCTCATAATTGGGTTGTTCAGTAAAAGAAAAAAAATACTAGGTAATTACTTGAGGACAATATATGTTCCAATATAGCTGATATGCTCTCACCTGCATGACACTTCAGGAGCCATGGTAGTGTAGTGATTATTTCTTTCCTAATGGAAAGGTCAGTGGCTCAAATCCACTAGCTGTTCCATAAGGGAAGGGTACAACACTTCGCTTGCATAAAGATTACAACCGTGTAAACCTTATGGAGCAGTTTTACTCTGTCCTACTACACAGGGTCACAGTGAGTTGGAACTGACTTGTCAGCAATGGGTTTGCTCTTTCTTTCTTTTCTCATGTGAGATTGCATGCTGGCCTTGATAATCTTGCATCCCCACAATCTCCTTCATCACTAAATTGGTCTCTTATCATTGCTAGACATGATTTCCGTATAATGTTGGAAAACAAACTCTACCAATATATGAAGGTGTTCCTCATTAAATAAGAAATAAGGGAGTTAACTATTTGTTCACAGTTAACTAGGAAAGTCATCTCACTCATTCTTTTCCCCTGAGCACTCTCATTAAGCAAGGTTTTGTTAAATCACTTTCTAATTTTCTTTGTTCTTTTATTTTAAAAAGAGGGTAATTTTTTAATAATTAGTGTATTTTTCAAAATATGCCTTATTTGTGCTATTAATTATATTATATGCATCATTATGAATTGTATCCTATTAAAGATTTAAATATAAGGTTGGATTGTCACTGGTGTCTTTGAACTGTTTTGAATGTTGTACAACATGTCCTCAAAACTGACTCGAATGCCAGGCTCCCTGTGAATGCTGAATGAACATGAAATTAACCCACAGGGTGCTGGTGTTCTAAGCTCTTTGGCATGAAAACCCAGGTCCCCGAAACCAACGCCCCCTCCATTTTTCATGTAGTCAGATGTTTATTGTGGAAGGATTGCTTCTCATCTAAAATGGAGCCTGGTGAGGGGGTGGCTCCTGGTGCAGTTAAGTCAGTGAGCTCCTGTCTGGCATCTTCATGGCCCACCGTGTGGTCCTGTGTGTGACTTGGGGAGGGGGAGGGAGAGGATGCTCTGCCTATCATCTCCATTCAAGCAAAAATGAGTGGGCTGTAGGAAACACCCAAATACCTTCCTTTTTCCCCAACATTTTTCATTTATATACTGATATTTTGTATATCTTATGTATGTTCTCAGATAAACCTTATTTTGATTGAGATAATTGCAGACCCATATACAATATTCAAAGGCAAGAAATGATGCAGAAGGATTTTTTTATACTTTCCATCTTAGTAGTATGTTATATAACTCTAGGACAATATCACAACCAGGAAATTGGAAGTGATCCTCTGGTTGGAGCCAAAGTTAAGTGCTTGACAACAAACCAAAAGGTTGACAATTTAAATCTACCCTGAGGCACAACGGCCTTGCCATCTACTTCCCAAAACATTACTTATTGAAGCCTCCTGGAATACTGTGCTACACTGACACACATGGGGTCACTATGACTTATGATTATTTCCATGGGGAAGGACAAAAGCATTGCTACCTCACAGAAACCTCTATTAAACAAAAATGTCAAAATGTGAAGTGACTTCTTCTTGTCAGATTGTCTGTGTAGATCGGAAGCCTTCTGAAGGCTTCGTTTCCACCTCTCTTATCCTTCTCTGAAGAATTCTGAATGCTGCTGCTTACACCACTTCAAAACGTTTTTCAGTCTGGGTATCTTGGAGCAACACAAATCATGTTCCTTTCACATCTTCTTTGAGTTTGGGGAGCAAAGAAAAGGTCTGAAGGGCCAGAATAGGGTTGTAGGGTAGTTAAGATTTCCTAAGAAAAGTCATCTTCAATGAACGAGCAAATGGATTGTAGTAATGAAGGGGGGAAAAACAGTGAAGTTTCCTGGTCTTTTTCTTACCCATGCAGTTTATTTTATTTTATTTTCTTATCTCTGCAGGTCTATCTAAATAAGATAAGAAGGATAAACAATCTGGAGGAGAAAACAATGGGAGCAAAGGTTCTGGGGAGGACATGGGAGAAGGGGATGTGGGGAAAAGGGAGTGGGTGTTAACAAACCCAGGGACAAAGGAACAACAAATGATCCAAAATTGGTGGCAAGGAGGGATTAGGAGACTTGGTAGGGTGTGATCAAGGGCAATGTAACTGAGAGGAATTACTGAAACCCAAATGAAGACTCAGCATGATAGTGGGACAAGAAGAAAGTTAAAGGAAATAGAGGAAAGAACTAGGAGGCAAAGAGCATTTATATAGGTCTAAATACAGGCATATACATATGTAAATCTATTTATATATGATGATGGGGAAATAGATCTATGTGATATATTTATAAGTTTAGTATTAAGGTAGCAGATGGACATTGGGCCTCCACTCAAGAACTCCCTGAATACAAGAAAACTTTGTTCTATTAAACTGGAATTCTATGATGCTCACCTTCCCAACACGATCTCTGAAGACAAAGTGAGTGCATAAGCAAATGTGGTGAAGAAAGCTGATGGTGCCCGGCTATCAAAAGATGTAGCATCTGGAGTCTTAAAGGCTTGAAGTTAAACAAGTGGCCATCTAGCTGAGAAGCAATAAAGCCCCATGGAAGAAGCACACTAGCCTGTGTGATCACAAGGCGTCAATGGGATCAGGTATCAGGCATCAAAGAACATAAACTCATATCATTGTGAATGAGGGTGAGTGCAGATGGGGGACCCAAAGCCCATCTATAGGCAACTGGACATCCCCTTACAGATGCATCTCAGGGAGGAGATGAGCCAGTCAGTGAGCTTTGTAGCCACAATGAAACACATAACTTTCCTTTAGTTCTTTAATGCTTCTTCCCCCACTATCATGATCTCAATTCTACCTTACAAATCCAGCTAGACCACAGGATGTTCACTGGTACAGATAGGAACTGGACAAACAGGGAATCCAGGACAAATGAACCCCTTAGGACCATTGGTAAGAGTGGGAGTGTGGAGGGAAGGTCGGATAGAAATGGGAAACTGATTATAAGGATCTACATATGACCCCCCTCCCTGGGGAATGGACAACAGAAAGGTGGGTGAAGGGAGATGTTGGACAGTGTGAGACATGACAAAGTAATAATAATGTATAAATTATCAAGATTTTATGAGGGAGGAGGGTCACGGAGGGAGAGGAAAAAATGAAGAGCTGATACCAAGGGATTAAGTAGAAAGAAAATGTTTTGAGAAGGATGATGGCAACAAATGTACAAATGTGCTTTACACAATTGATGTATGCATGGATTGTGATAAGAGTTGTATGAGCCCCCAATAAAATGATTTAAAGAAATAAAAAAATAGCTTCCTTTTAATAACCCCCATGATTTCCTGTGTCCTTTGAGAAAATCTATCAAATGACCCCTTAGATGTCTGCAGAAAGAGTTACCATAAACTGGAGTGGACCTCGCTGCCTTGACTTGTACTGGAACAGCAGCTCTCTCTGGAAGCCCCTGTTTTGACTGATCTTTTTTTGAAGCCCCCACCTCCAGCCCCCCAAGGAAACTAAGACAAGTAAGTGTATTATGGGAAGAATTTGTGGGCAGCCATCCATTGATTACAGAGCCATGCAGAAACATGTCTTGCTTGGAATAAAGTCCAGCATGTATAAATCTTTGCACTGCTTTTTTGCTTACCCTCATCTACGTATTATGTTAATTTATATTTGTAGAGACTTGTTGTTGCTCACAGCAGACTATCCTGGGAGTTTTTGTGAAATAGCTGATGCAAGGATGACTATTCAGCAATGCTGGCGAGAAAAACAGATATTTGTATTTTAGTGAAGCTTCAATGCTGGTGAAAGGAGACCTGCTGGTGCAGAGGATGGAGCTATGGCAGCTAGTGGACAGATGCATGGTTTGAGTTCCAGGTGTTCTGTGGATGCAGCTGTCTGCTGTTGCATACGCTCAATAGCAAAGGTTAGCCTTGAAGCTTCTAGAGAGCAAAATAAAACAAAAAGACCATCAGCGTCAGAAAGAAAGAAAGAAAGAAACCCCTATAGAGCAGTTTTATTCTGTCCCATTTAGACATTATGAGCTGGAATCAACAAAAGAGGCTGGCGAAGAAGGGCCCTGGTTGAAGAACGTGGTCTGCACTTACTTCGCTGGCAGGTGACAGGCTGATTGATACTCAGTCCTGCCTAGTGGCACTGTTGAATCAGGGCTGGCAATTTGGTCCCATAGAGGTTACAGGAAGGAAACCCAGAGGGGTACTTCTGCCTTAGCACATGGGTGGCCTTGAGCCTGAACGGACACAGTGAAATTATCAACTACAATAACAATAGTAAATAAAAAATTCGAGGTTCAGCAGAGTCAAATAGCAAAGGCTAAATTCCGAAGAATTCCAAATGAAGGTAACTAGCAAGCATTGAGGCAGGCATGGGTGTGAGGGAAGGGTGAGATGATTCATTGTCTTTCCCAAGAGATGTAGCCTAGTGGGTGGAGGTGTGGAGGTCACCACCAGAATAAGAAAACACCGCCAAGGTTTAACATGTCTGAGGAGGGAGAGCACAAGCCTTCTCTTTTCGTCTAATACCCTTCTGTAATTGTTGATGTGTTTTAGCGTGTGAATATATTATTTCTATACTACTACTGAAAACAAAAACCTGTCCTTGTTGGTTGAGGAACCCTGGTGGTGACACTGGGTTTGCTAACCCCATGTTTGGTGCTTGAATCCCACCGTCCTCTCTGAGGGAGAAAAGGGTGTCGGTTTGCGTAAAGATTTCCAACCTCAGAAACTTCGTATGAGGTCATTATGAATTGAAATCAACTCCATGTCTCTGGGTTTGATTTTACAAAAACATTAGCCTAGCAGGTTCAGACTCATCTATTCTTTCCTTGGAAGGGAGGGAGAGTGGCATCGACAAGAAGGGAAACAGAAGTTATTGTATTTATTAAAGCTTTGGTGCTGCCTGTTAAAGGAGACCAGGCTAGCTTGTTATTGGATTGCAATTTGAAAACATGAAGTCCAATAGAAAGCCATGGTATTGAGTTGATTATGACTCACAGTGACCCTATAGAACAGAGTAGGGCTGTCTCGAGAGTTCCTATGGGGGTAATATTTATAGACTAGCTTGCCGCATTTTTTTCCCTGTGAAGTAACAGATGGGTTGGTACCATAGATTTCTGGATAGCAGCCCGATGCTTAAGCCACCATGCCACTTGGACTCTTTAACAGAATACAGGTGTTGTTAAATTCAGCAAAACACAGCTTTAGAAGCATTGTGCATAAAAATACTTAAAATGACATTAATGATAAAACTGCCACTTTTTATGCATTATATATTGCTTGATCCAAGCCCTCTTATGAAGAATTTTTCAAGCTGCTGCCAATTAAAAGTGAAAACTTAAGTCATTAGGCAATAGTCATTCTAGATTTATTTTAAACATCTTCTGAGCTCTTAACCTCAGTTAGCCATTCTATCAAATACTACATATGTGTATATTTTCTACATATGTAAACAGTTGTCTTAGAAACCCACAGGGTCAGTTCTACCCTTAGCAATAGGTTTGCTATGAGTCAGGATTGATGTGATGCCAGTGAGTTTGGTTTTATATATAGATACACATACGCACACACACATATATGTACACACATACATATATGTATATATAATATACATATACTCACATAATACACACATATGCATATACATTATATATAATGAATATACACATTCCTGTTTAATTCCCCCCTCAATGACATGGACTTGAAAAATGGCTTCAACACAGGGCTCCACTACAGCCACCATTGTGAGGGAGAAGCCGGCAGGGCCAGGCAGGGCTGGTCTCTGTTGTGCTGCTATGAGTCGCAGCTGGCTAGGTGGTGCCTAACAACAACAGCATCTAATCCTTCAAGCCACCCTGAGGGGTAAGGTTGTATAATAAACACCTGGTGCTTATTTAAAGTTAAATGAATGAATGAGTATCCAGCGCTGTTTGGTTGTTGAGGAACTGTGACTCAGAGACCTGATATCATACAGGAAAAAAAATTTTCAATTCTGATCCAGCCATCAAGTCTGTCTTCATTATCAATGTGTTGCCTTGGAGGAACCTGTGCACTTAACTTCAGAAGGTTGTGCCCAGGTGACCCCAGACAAAGAGGGTCAAAAAACCTGACACTCTACCTGGCATAGTTAATATCCCAGGTGAAATGTCTCATTGAGCTCGAGAGGTGCCCTCACAAGTGGACTTCTGCCTTACAGGAATATTTGAGGGAGGCCCTATTAGATCTGCTCCCTGGGTATCAACCTCCTAGGGTTTAGTTGTTTCCCAAACCTCTGACTCATGTGAAACCTGTATGTCAACCTACCCCACATCTACTCCTACCTCCCCTTGAGACCCCATGATCCCTGAATCCATTCCGACTCACAGTCACACTCTGTAGGGCTTCTGAAGCAGTGAATCCACGGGAATAGATGGCCATCTTCTTTCTCCCTCCGAGAGGCAGATGGATTTGAATGCTGACCCACAGTGCCAGAAGGGCTCCCTTACATCTCATCCAAGCAGTCGTCAAACTCTTTGGTAAGGATCAGTTTGTGAAAATGGTAGAATTTACAAAGCATAAGGTTTCTGTAGCAACTACCCAACTCTGCTGTCACACTGAGCGAAGAGCCATAGCCCATGGAAGAATGAACTAGCCTGGAGGAGTTCCAATACATTTTATTTATGGACCCTGAAATTTGAATGACACAATTCTCACATGTCTGTTTTTTATTGTTTTCTAATTATTTAAAACTATAGAAACCATTCCTAGCTGATGGGTTGTACAAAAACAGGTGGCGGATTACATTTGGTCCATAGGCTATAGTTTCTAAAAACCAAAACCACTATCATGGTGTTGATTCCAATGCATAGCGAGCTGTATTGGACCTAGTGGAAATGCTTCCTCACCTCCTAAAACTGTCAGTATTTACAGAAGCAGATTGCCTCAGCTTTCCCCTTCAGTGTGCTTGGTGGATTTGAGCTGCTGACCTTGAGGTTAGCAGCTGAATAAATAACCGTATATGCCACAAAGTCTTCTTCTGATCTATATAAACATAAAGAATTTGGAAGTTGGCTTTATTAAACAAATAGAGAAACTGAGGTCCAGAAAGGAGAATAATGGCCAAAGTGTCCATGGCCACCCGAGTGTATGGAAGCAGAGCTTTCTGAGGTCCAGCTAGGATTGGAGTTCGTGTCTACTACATGCCCACTGTAGGAAATGGTGCTGAGCTCAATCACCCTGTGAGCAGACTGACAAGGAAAGTACTCAACTAAGTAAATTAGTTATTACGCTTCATCAATCACGTGCCAATTACAATTTTCAAAGGATTAAAACGATGCTTAACACTATGACTACATTAGAAATACTTTGATCTCTCTGTGAAGATGTGCAAAACGCTTTAAGGATCATGAAGAGGCTCTGGGCCATCATTAGGGCGATTAATGATCATGTGTGCCTGGCAACAAAAGAACAGATTCTGTGTACTTTCTAGTTATTTAACCTCTCCAAGGCTCAGATCTCTGCTCTTCCAAACGCAGATCTGACGCCACGGACATCAGAGGGGCGCTCCAAGGTTTCGAAGAATGGGGCATGTAAACACTCGGGACGGGGCCTGGCACAAAGCCAGTGCTTAATGAGTGCTCACTGTTATTCTCATTGTCGGCACCGTCACCATCGTCACTGGGTCAAAATGGGTCCGATGGTATTTGGTCTCCTTCAAATCCAGGACCGAGTCAGGCAAGACAACTGAGAGGACCTGAGATGGGTGCACAGGCACACGGCTTTCAGAGGATGAGAAGCGTTTTCTTCAAAGTTGGATTTCCTTTTCTCTGGGATTCTTTCAAAAGGTCACGTACAAGCTGTTCAGCCTTCATCGCTGTGCCTGTGCTGACCTCACACAAGCCCGAAGGGGGAAGGAGCATCCGCCGTGCCAAGGAACGGGGATGCAGGTAGAAGGTTTATTAAGTAAGTCCTTGGACAGGGACTCCTTCCACCTCACCGCCTTGAGAAGATGTGACATTCGAACCAATCAAAGAACTCACCCTGAATGGCAGAGATGGAACCTGCCAGGCTTCCTGCACCTTCGGATAGATTCTTAGATGACAGCTCCATAGACAGCAGTTACAAGGACGTGAGGTTTGAACTCCTGTTACAGGCGGAGCGCTCGAAAAAGGAACAGCAATCAGCCTCAAAAGGCTAGAAGGCTAGAAGGGTAACTGAAGGATGCATTTGATCCCCAGAAAGGCGGCCATGAGCAAGAGATGGAGGGTTTGTTGTGCCGACACTCTGGAAGGTGAGCGAAACAATGAATGGGCTGATGTGCAGGGGAGGCGATGTTAGTGTGGCTGAAATAAAATTGACAAGAACCGCCATCGGGCCTAACAGGACTCAGGCTTGTGCTATGTGGTAGGCATGGTGCTCAGTGCTTTATTTATACTATCTCATCTAGTCCCCATGGCAACCCTTGTGCAATAGAAGGTATTGTCATTCTCATTTTTCCAATTAGAAACCTGAGGCTGAGATTGGTTGAGCGGTTTGGTCTCAGTAGACCATAGTCGTGAGAGGACAGAGCCCTTCGCCAGAATAAGTAGCAAGACTCTGGGGCTTGCATGGCCCGAGAGTGGCATGGGTGGCCTCCTTGGGTGGCACAAACAATTATCAAACTCAGCTGTTAGCCAGAAATATCTGAGGTTGGAATCCACCCAGAGGCATTTCTAAAGAAAGATCTGGCAATCTACTTCCAAAAAAGCAGCCAGCAAACACCCTCTGCACAGTTTTATTCTGACACGTGGTTGCCATGAGTTAAGACTGGCTTGATGGTTACTGGTTAGGACTTGTGTTCTAAACATGGTGGTGTTCTGTCTTGTAAGCTTTAGTTTCATCAGTCAAAGTCATCTATGTCCCGTCCAGAAATGGGCCACTTGGGAGGGGATGCATCTCTCTGATAAGAGGGCATTAGCAGGTTTTCATGAGCGCAGGCATTTGTGTGCGATGGTGGCGTGAACCAGAAAGATCTTTACTCATGTTTATCCTTCTCCTCGCTGTGTTTTAGAGAATGTGGTGGTTTTGCTCATCAGCCCCAAGAGGACGTAAGTTTCTAAAAGGCAAAGTCCTTGATCTCCACCGTGTCCACAGCACAGAACCAGAGCAGGAGCTCTATGGAGCCTGCCAAATGAAGGAACAGGCAAGTCTTGGCTCACTTGTTTCAAGATTTTCTCATAAATGTCACTCCTATTGCCTCTTGATGTCTCCATTGTTATTTTGCAAACCTAAGACAAAGACAATGTTTCATTGACTTTAGTGCATCGTGTCTTTTGATTCAGATCATCAATAAGAAGTGTCAAGAAAATAGTTTTAAGAATCAGCCTCTAAATCCAGTCCTGTCTTTGAACCTAGTGTGTCGTTTACTTTTGGGCAATTGCCTCTCCAGGCATTCATTTGGCTGCAGGAGAGCCTGTGACTAGCTGGTTTGACACAGGGGCTGCATCTCTGGGCTCAGTGTAGATACAATTGTGAGGATGGCGTAGCAGACACGTGCAGTGTTTCTTTCTGCTGGGTCGAAGCCGACTCCATGGCACCTAGCAACAGGACTCGTTTGTTGTCAGCAAAGCAGGACAGTGAGGGGGTGATTTTGCCCACTCCATTTCTTGGCAAAAGGCATTTTAGAGTTTGGGTTGGAAGGAGGACAGGTAAAAGGACAGGGGTGCTAGGACCCCATTTCTGTCATGGAAGTTCTGCCTCTTGTCTGTTTGGCATACTGGGCCTCTCCTCCAATTCCATTTGAAAACAGGGTTTCAAACCAAAAAGTTTGGGAAGTTCTGAGTCAGATCGTTTTTCTCTCACGGGCACTTCCAGCTTTGATGTACATGTCTGTAATCACACAGGTGTGTGCACATGAATATGGATGCATGGGAACATGTGAGTGTGATCACACAGGTGTGTGCACATGAATGTGGATGCATGGGAACATGTGAGTGTGATCACACAGGTGTGTGCACATGAATGTGGATGCATGGGAACATGTGAGTGTGATCACACAGGTGTGTGCACATGAATATGGATGCATGGGAACATGTGAGTGTGATCACACAGGTGTGTGCACATGAATGTGGATGCATGGGGACATGTGTGTGTGATCACACAGGTGTGTGCACATGAATGTGGATGCATGGGAACATGTGATTGTGATCACACAGGTGTGTACACATGAATGTGGATGCATGGGAACATGTGAGTGTGATCACACAGGTGTGTGCACATGAATATGGATGCATGGGAACGTGTGAGTGTGATCACACAGGTGTGTGCACATGAATATGGATGCATGGGAACGTGTGAGTGTGATTACACAGGTGTGTGCACATGAATATGGATGCATGGGAACATGTGTGTAGATTGCTCCCCGGAGGAGGACTTCATTGTGTCGTCAAATACCGTGCATCCATGTAAAAGTCTTCCACATTTTCCTATTGAATCCACTTTAGCCAACAAAACCTTCAGTTTATCCTCACCTAGTTCATCCTTGATAGCACACATATTTGTCTGTGCTACTTACATTAGAATAAAGTGGAAGTGCCAGGTTTCCAATTCCATTTGTAACCAGAGAGCCATGTACCTGCATACCTGCAGACACTGAAGCGCACATACTCCTAAGCATGGTGCCCACCACTGACAAAGCAATACAAAAACCAGCCTCATTCCCACCAAACCAGTTTCCCTCAGCCCGGGAATTTAGAAGGAAATGCTGACACTTTGTGGCAGAGAGTCCCCGGCCCCCAGGTGGGTTGCTGATGCAAAGGATGGAGAGATGTGCTGCTTGTCGGATTTGCTCCTCCTCTTAGTTCGGCCTCACTGGCTACAGTCAGGATGATAGCTGACCAGGGTCACTTTAGGAAAAGAGCAAACAGTTACTTCAAAATTCAGCCCTTTGTAGTTCCTTGGCTTGGATGGGGCCTGACTACTGGAGTTCTGGGTGGACTTGAAACCAATATCATTTTCCTTCGAAATGGTGAAAACCTTTTCACCTAAGGAGGCACTGGAAACCATCTTTTGGGGAAATTACAGGTCAAGCATTCATGTAGTAGGTGTCATTTGCTTAGTAAGGAAAATGAATAAAAATAAACCAACACATCTTTAGTCTTTTGAGAAAGAAATATCCTGGATACTCATTCATTCATGTTTAATATTTCCAAGTGCATCATTTTATACAGGGTATTCCAGAGTATAAAGCAGGTTGGGCCCTTGCTTTCAAGGAACTAAAGTCTAACAGGAAAGGTTAATATTGTATAAATATACTCTGGAATAGAGATTCAGGATGGGAGTGACAGAGGCTGATATATTAGCAGGGGTCCTCAAACTATGGCCTGCGGGCCACATGTGGCCCACCAAGGATATTTATTGAGGCCACAAGGTGTTTTTGCCCCGTTTTGTTTTTTTACTTCAAAATAAAGTAAGTGCAGTGTGCATAGGAATTTGTTGATAGTTTTTTTAAACTATAGTCTGACCCTCCAACGGGTCTGAGGGACAGTAAACTGGCCAACTGTTTAAAACATTTGAGGACCCCTGCAGAGGAACCATTTGTCCTTGAACTGAGATTTGAATCCAGGGTGCCAGTAGGGTCCGGAGTCTGAGTTCTGTGGTCCACATTCCACTGGTATGGATGAGGACGATGGTTCCTTGCTGTGTGACCTTGAGTTTCAGCATTCACTGCTATAAAGGAACGGCTGCTGTGAGAATTAAATGAGCTCATATGCATCTCACAGTGTTAGTGCATCCTCACCCAGAGTCCCTTGTTCCCCAGGGCACCGTGTCCCTCACAGGCTTAGCAGAGTGTCAGGAACATAGCAATAAACACTCAAACAAAAGACAGTGGCCACAAAGACAACTCTAAGTCATGTGTGTCAGGGTAAAACTGAGGTGTCCCGTAACTGTGTTGTCAGGAGTGCATAGCCAGCCTCTTGTTCTGAGTTCCTTCTGCATGAACTCAAACCTCCAACCTTCCAGAGAGCAGCCATGAACAGTCACCATTGCCAGCACCCAGAGAGCCCCTTCCATAGTTGAAGGAAGAGCAAAAGAAGAGAGGAAGAGCAGGACCGGGGGATGGGATCATGGGAGAGAAAAGAGGGAAGAAGGGAAGTTAAGAGAATGACGGTGACAGAATGACATGAGAGCCACCTGCCCCGACTCCCTGCTCTGAGCAAGCTAGGGGATGTTCTGGAGAAACAGTGCAGTAGCCCACGCCTGCCTATGAGCCTCCTGCATGCAATGGAGAAAACCCTTTCCTCCTTCATCCTGGCTAACTCCCTCCTGGGAAGTGAGGCACCCCACGTGGTGCCTTGTGTAGCACAGAAGTACATTCCAACACTGGTGACAGCAGTGGCTGCAGTTACTACTGCTATTCTTCTCCCGGCCACCGCCATCACCGTGACAACACTTGTCATCATCATTCGTGAAGCACTTGCTGTGGGCCAGGAATAGTGCTGCATGCTTCGCATACAGTTAGCATTTCATATGGCAACACCCTCGCTCTTTATGGTGGTAAATAATGACATTAAGCCCATATAAGAGCTAAGCAAATGGAGGCTTGCTGATGTATTTGCTGTTCGTCGCTGTCAAGCTGGCTCTGGCTCATCTTCCCGCGCTAAAGATAACGTGCAGCTGTTATCCCTGGGCTTCCCTTGGGACATCTTCAGAGTAGATCTCCAGATCTTGCTTCCTAGTCTAGCTTAGTCTAGACATTCCACCGAAACCTGGGCTGACATTGCTGATACGCGAAATATCACTGGTATAGCTTTCGGCGTCAGCACCATCCCCAAGCCATCACACTGACACAAGGGTTATGGAAAGGGATGCTTGGAAAGGTTAAGCGATTCATCCACAATCACAAAGAAGCGGATCTGAATTATGCTCCTCACTATCACCCCACAGGATAAAATCCAAGTCAGACTATTTACAGATCATTCCAGATGCAGGACATTCACCACCCTGCAGGGGGTGACTTTGGTCTACTCTCCATTTGCATCAACTTTATGAGTTATATAATAGAATGTGGATATTGTCCAATTTTTTGTTTCCCTTGAGTGCTATGAGGGTCAAATAAAAAATATTTAAACAAGTCCCAGAATTGTGGTAACCATCGTCTACAACATAACACTTTTCTCTGATCCTCAAGGGAGAACAATTTTTCAGCATCTGGGAGGAGGGATAGGAAGTGGCCAACTGAGAGGGAGGTGATCTCCAGTGTAGACACATGTAGGAATACTGGTCAACTTCCCTGCTTTCTCTCAAGGTCCTCATGTTGTTAACATTGTTTCTGAAAGGCAAACCAACCACGCTGCCATTTTCCTGGAAAAACATGCTGCCATTCTCCTGGAAAAACATGCTAGTTTTGGTCACGGATTTTGCACAAAAGTTGGAACTGGCCAGGGAAGCAGGACTTTCTTTAAATCTCTCCACCTAGCCCAGTCTCTGGATAGTTCAAGACCTTGACTTCTTTCCAAACTAATCTTAAACCAACTCTTCGAAAGACCTGGCAATTCTCTGTGTAAAGACTAACCCAATGGGAAAATCCCCTGACTGACTTTAGCCCTTGCCTCTTAATCCTCTGGGAGCGCTGGTGTCCTGATGGTTATGAGTTGGGCTGCTAACTGCAGGCCATTAGTTTGAAACGACCAGTTGCTCTGAGGGAGAAAGGCCAGGCTTTCTACTCCATAAAGAGTTATAGTCTTGGGACCTCACAGGGACAGGTGTCCGCATCTTAAAGGGTCACTATGAATCCGAATGGCAGTGAGTACTTTTTTATTTGTTTGGTTTGAGTTTTCTCGATTTTTTTTTTACCATCTCATCCCCCAAAATCTAGAAAGCAGGATTGCACAAAGGAGTCCTTTCCTAGTAAGCTGAAGAACGGGCAAAGAATGATACATCTAGCAGTCCCTACAGATACAGAGCATTTTGGCCCATGCGTGTCTCAGCCAAACTCAACTAAACCCATTCATTTCCTGAGTCCCTCATAGATCATCTTCTCAGCTCTTCCTGGAGCCCCTCAGGAGAAAGGCATAGCAAAGCCAAACGTCTGAACTCTTGGTTGTGAACCTGAGTGAAATGCAAGAGGGACCTTTGGCCCCAATGTTCTTCAGCTTAAGATGAGCTCAGTCAGTCTGCCTGCTGCCTCCCGAAGCCAAAAGCACAATCGTACTCAAACAGAGACAGTAGTGGTGTTCACCTGGGGGCACCTGGGGAGAAGGACAAGGCTTTCTATTCCAAAAACAGTCACAGTCTCAGAAAGCCACAGGCAGTTCGTTCTACCCTGCATATCTAAACAGTTCTACTCTGTACCTCGAGGTTGCTGGGAGTCAAAATCGACTCCACAGAAATGGGAATAATATACAATAAAAACAATAGCCAACCATTCTTGTGTTCTTCTCCAAGCCCAGAACAGTGCTTGTCACTTTGTATGCATTATCTGATTTTACCGTAAGGACTCAATTCTCACACCGGTTTCACCAAGGAGGAAACTGAGGCAGAAGGGGTTAAGCCATTTTCCAGGGTTCAAAACCAGCCAGTTTGCTTCTCTAGCCAAGAGTCACAGTGTGACCTATACCCTGGAATTCTTGGCCTGGCCAATGTAATTACTTTTCTATCTTCAAAAGAGAGATCAGTAAAAATAAATAAATAGACGTTCCTCTTAACACCAACTGCTTGCTAAAATTGTGTGCTAAGGGACCCTCTGCTTCTGAGCTGGTGGCAGCAGGGGAGCTGCCTTCTCTGGCAGAGCAATGACAGCCACTGCCGGGCCATCTCCAGTGGCCTTCAGGACGCCGGCCCAGTATTGAGAGGCACGAGGCCAGTATAAGTCCACTGAGGTGCGTGCAGCTTGCAAAGCCAAGGAGGCACCCACAGAGCACTGAGATTAATGTGGCGGCCTCTGCCTTCTAATGAAGGGTGCCTGTGTGCCTTCGCAACTGCAGAGAGAGGCAGAACAAGTAGAACCTGCAACTGCACAGTGAGAAAACGTCTTTGGATGAATGACCCCTTTGAAAGCATTGTGCCCGTTCTCTACAAAATTGAGGCCCTCAAGAGGGAAAAACGATTTGCTGGTGAAAGAGTCAGGTAGTATCATATCTAGCCTCTGGTGTACACACTGCTCTAAAAATTCACATCCATTGACTATAACGTAATCTTTATCTTGTGCGGTATGTATCAACAGCCTGCTTACAGAGGAGGAGGTCCAAAGATGTGTAGTGACTGGCCCAGTGTCACTATGCCAGAATTTGAGGGGAGAGGGATTTGTTTCCCAGTTTTGCTCAATTACAGTAATAGACCTAAGAATGACCAACACATCTCTGATTTGAACAGAGAAAAAGCCTTCTCATTGTCATCAGAGAGGGTAGAGTTCAAGATCTAGCTTTACCAAATGATGCCCCAAAATGTTATTTCAACAATTTGACCCCCAATTTTCTGACTCAGAAGAGGAAGCTGTAATCCCACTTTCAAGAGCCCTGGAGGAGGCAGCATGCCAAGATGGGAAGGGAACCAGGGCGTGGGTATCAAAGAGTACCGGGCCCTGCCTTGCCTGCTGGGGTGCAGTACTTTGAGGTCTTGGGTTTGCCTTGATGCCCACCCACGCTTTTCCTTCTAGAGGCTCTGATGATCATGAAGGGGTCCACATACTCCAACTGCTAAGAAGAATGAGGAGCAAGTGGAGGAGGAGAGGGGAGGTTTGTGGGAGGTGAAGGGACCACCTTACTGATCCCATCAGGGAGAAGAGTCTCTTCCAAGGGAGGAGGGAAAATAACTTCTGAGCTTGTTTCTCTCTCTCTCTCTCTCTCTCTCTCTCTCTCTCTCTCTCTCTCTCTCTCTCTCTCTCTCTCTCTCTCTCTCTCTCTCGTCTCCCTCCCTCCATCCCTCCCTCATACATGCTGTGAACACAAAGAGAGGGGCAACATAGGGAGGGGAGTCACTGTACAGAGCTGAGCACATACTGCTGTCAGCGATGGTAGGCAACTGACGAAAGTCACACAGCTGTAAGCATAGAACCAGCATGTCTGCCCCAAGAGCCGCCCCCACTCCAACCAGGCGCAGCAACCAAACAGGGCTCTGTGCGGCGCTGAGACAGCGGGGAGAGAGGCATTGAGAAGAAGTGGGAAGGCTCGGCCTTCCAGAAGGAGCAGGCAGATTTTGCACCACAGGGGAGCAGGAGACCGAAGAACAGTTTCTTCTTAGGGCTGAGCTGGCAGAGGGCGGCCACACAGAGCGGGGCTCTGGTTTCTACCACATGGACTAGAGTTTGTGACTCATTTCATAGGAGATCATCTTCAACCACAAGGTGGAAACGGCTGACTTCCTGTTCTGAATGCCCCAACTTGAACTAGGATGAGATGTTGGGATTAATCGGGCCCTGCTAGCCACAGTCCCTTGGGTGATGCACGACATAGTGGAGCCTCGATGCCTGTGGTTATAATCCCATTTTGGAATGAATTCCCAACTATGATAACGGCCAGAATTAAGGTGAGTTTAAATCTCTACCTTAACATCGAGTATGGACCAATTTATCACCCTTTATTTTCCTGGGGCTAGATCTGTTGAAAGACAAAAAATATCAACCCCCTATCAAAGCCTTCCTCTGGGTATAAGAGCCATCTCAGAAACACACAGGGGAAACCTTGGACCATTAGAAGAAGAGCCACGAGGGGGCATGTTCTGGTTCTCTGTCTGAAGTGATGGAGGCTGATACGTGAGGCTCCAGAAGCTGTGGCATGGAGGCCATGGGGCAGGGCACAGGACCCAGGCGAGACTAGGTGGAGGCAAGGAGACCAGAAGACAGAACAGAGGAATGCCAAAGCTATTAGAGTGGGAGACTGGCCCACGGAGGCACAGGTGAAGGTACCACTTAGCTGAGAGCCTGAGGACCAGAAACAGAGATTTGGCGGCTAACGGCGGAGAGGGCATGGCTGTGTCTGTCCTGCTTACTTCTTCTGACTTCTGCCAACCTGTTTTCTTCCCTAATATGCCCCTACAATCATATTTGTGAGTCCTCTGTGGCCGTGGCAGCAAGTTTTGGAACCCAGCAAAGAAGTGGCGTGCCGGGAGAAATGGTTGCTGAGAGAATATGGAACAGATGGAGAGCGGAGGCATGGGGGACCACGGCCTTGCGACACTCAGGAGCCAGAGGAGCTCAGCCAGGGCCTCCACACCTTGTACCTATCGGATGTCCTGCTGCCACAGTTACTCTCTCTCTGTGTCCTTACATACTGGAAATAATGATAAGAAGGAATCCCATGGATGGAGAACAGAAAAGGTGTCCAATAAATTTTGAGAACCTGAGTTGAAATTGCAAGTTATGGCTGGCATGTAGATGAGATTGACACTTAAGCCATCTTGTTAATAGTCCCTCCGACGCCTCCCCCCGCCTCCCAAGGCTCAGCAGATACAATGGCACGGTTATGAGAACTTGCACTTTGGAGATATAGAGACTTGCAGGGGAACTGACCTCCACCGCTTTGTAAACTTTGTGACCTTAGAAAAGTCACTTAACATTTTTGAGCCTGTTTCTTCAACTGGAAAAAGGAGAATCCTGTTTATCTCGAGAGCAACTTTGAGGATTTAAGGGGCATCCACCTAAGGCTTTTTCACTGATTTTGGAAAATAGCAGCTATTAGGTCAATTGCCGAAATTGGCATTGTGACTATTGTTATTATCTCTTACGGGTCGAAGGAATTCCAGTTGGGTTTATGAAGCTTGGCATAACGTAAGCCGGTCCTCCTGTTCTGGCACCCACATTGCTTGGCTTTCCTCAAGTTCCTCAAAGCTGAACACTATTTGCACCCTCATTTGTGCTTTAGCCATTAACATCTGTGAGCCTCCGTTCTCACATCTGCATAATGGGGATGATGGAGTCCACTTTGGTGACCTCGCAAGAATTCTGGAAGCACGCTGCTATTGGAGTGCCACTGGGACCCAGTGCTGTAAGGCTCTCGCAGAAGGTTCCGTGGAGCCCACACTGAAGAGCAAGCAACATTTCAGCATTTTCAACCTGGGCCTACAGGGCCTTGTTTGAATTCTCAGAGGTCAGCTAGTTCTCTCTAAAAATTTTAAAATGATGTGCTTTTGTTTCAATGATATTTTATTTGTATCATGATTTGGGTATTTGTGTTCACAACCCCAATGACAAAAAGTGTTCAATTGTTAGTGCACTCTGCCCAAACAGACTCTGGAGACACATTACAGGACTCTACAGGTCGTGTGTGTGTGTGTGTGTGTGTGTAACTTTTCATTGTGAATTTGATGAAGAGTGACGGGTTAAGTTGCTATTACATTCAATACTTCATGTACATTTTGTTCCATGTCATGGTTTGCACAGCCCGCGACACATCACCACTCCCCCCTCCCCCTCCCATTCTTCTGATTTCATCCTTCTCCTTTCCCTGACCCCCTGAACTTGGGCCATGAACAAATACTTCCCTTTTGTTCTCAAAAGGTCGATTATTCTAAGGTGTGTCCCCACCAGTGCTATTGATCCCCTTATGAACCTGGTTTGGGGCTGAAAATTGAGGCACCAGGGATGGGTTCATTTCCAGAACTTAAGGGTGACTGCAAGTTACAGTCCTGGGGTTTACACCAGCCTCTAGTTGACTAGCTTTGCCTGAGATTTGCTAAGAGCATTAAAATTAAACACATTTTTAGCCACCGTGGTTACAAACATAAGTCTCAAGCCATGAAGCAAATAGCCAGATGATTAACATTAAAGATGAGAGGATCCTTGACATGGAGACACAGACTTGTTCATGGGTCCCAACAGAAGAGCGTTAACACTGGGGGCTCTGCAGCTGAACTGCGGCCACCCCATGGGGTGCAGAGTAAAACTACTCTTTATGTTTGTCCAGGGGGTGGCCTGTCGAAGCAGATCCCCAGACCTGTCTTCTGTCGTGCCCATGCTGGGCTTCACTCACTAATATTTTGGTTAGTAATCAAGTGCTGAACCATGTGTACCATCCAGGAAGTTCTGTGAATCTACCCATACTGTGAAAATAGAACCACAAACCTGTTCTCGCATATGTACATCTCAAATACATATAGACAGAGTCATATCTGTATGCCAATATACCTATAGATGTATATATGTGTGTGCTCATATATACACATACATCTACATGTACACAATAGGTGACTATTTATAGACAGGTGGATTTAGTAGATGAAGTAAGAATGGCACACCCATGCAGAGCATTGTTAATTTCTCTAAGCATGCTAGGCTGGACATTTGATAAGGAAGACCACATAAAAATCGATACATTTAAATGGCACTGCTGGTGAAGAACATTGAAAGTATCACGGATTGCTAAAAGTGCAAATCAATCTGTCTTGGAAAAACTAAGGCCTAAGTTCTCCTTAGAGGCAAGAATAGCAAAACTTCATCCTACAGACTTTGGTCATATTGTTCGGAGAGACAGTCCCTGGAGAAGGACGTAGTGCTTGGTAAAGTGGAGGGGCCATGAAAGAGAGGAAGGTCCTCAATGAGGTGGACTGACACCAGGGCTGCAGCAGTGAACTCAGCCACAGGAACCATGTGAGGAGGATGCAGGACAGGGCAGGGTTTGATTCTGTTGTGCACATGGGTCAGAGCTAACTCGATATGCACCCAACGACGACAACAACAGCTGCTATTTGTCAACATATCGGATCTCCATCAATGATACTGTGAGTAGATATAGCAGGAACTGCTATTCCTACTTGATGGATGAGGAAACTGAGAGCTGAGGAATTCGCAAGACCACACAATAGTGTCTGGACAAAAGCGAGGTGTTTTTTTTTTTAACGGTTTCTTTTCAAAATGCTGTGATTTTGTTTCAATCATCTGTCTAGTCATCTCCTTCTTTCTTTTTCCCAGGAGCCTCCAAAGCAATCATGTAGGGCACACTGCTGGTGACTTTGAAGCTCAGGCATCTAGCAGGGACGGAAAGAACTGCAAAATACAAGTGTAGCCTGTTCTGGGCTTAGACCTTTCAGAGGCTTCCGTGGTGTCTAACTCTATAATTACACCCTCATCACAAACACTCTGAAAGAGGGGTCAATCCATGCAGCAGCAGGCTAATTATGAGGCAGAATTTCTAAAAATTATCATCTTATAAATTGCGTTATTCCTCTGAAGGGGGAAGAAAAACACACACTACATACCCGACTATGTTTCAAACTTGAATTAATTAGTAATTTGAAGCCTAATTATCAACTAATCTATTGGAACATGCAACTCTTTTGTATTTGGATGGTATATGCAATTTGCATCTTATTAGCTGGCAGTTGTAAGGGTTTCAGAACTCATTAGGTCAGAAGAAGAAAAATGCAGATTAGAAGGAGACAGAAACCCAAGGGGCTGACTTAGTGATGCTGTGACTGAGAGGTCACTGGGTAACAGATGAGGACGGGCAATGTAATTACCTGGGGTCATTCAGTGGCTTGGATGATACTGATGTGTAATTTCTATCCTCCCCCGAGAGGTAATTATACATGTCCTCACTCTGGGTGTGTGCATTCTTTAGCAGCAGGGCATCCACAAGGTCTCTGTCAAGAGATATTCTAGAATGGTGGAAAAGGCATTGGATGCTGCCAGCTACCTGTGCTAGGTATGGTTCTATCACAGACTTGCTGTCTGACCTTTGTTAAGTCAGACCCTCTGGATGTTTCTATTTCCCTACAAATAAATGGGCTTTAGGTGGAGTCTAGCTCTAAATAGCTGGGTCTTGGGGATGCCAGGGCTCACTCCTCACAACTATGTCTCCTTTGGGTGAAAACTTGAGTCTCTAGAGCATTACCACCATTTAAAATACAAATGCCTCTGCGCCCTTAACATCTGAATTTAAATTTCATTGTCCCCAGATGCTGTGGAGTTGACTCCAAATCATGTACAAGGAAGGCTTCAAAGCGTTCCTTGGAAAACAGAATGAAAGATAATAGATTTTTTTTCATGACAGTTTGGAAGCCCCATTCCTCTACCCCACCCTGTATGTCAAAGAATAACTGTGTTCTGTAGGGGTTCTATCGTTTTTTTTTTTTTTTTTTTGGAAGTAGATCACCACCAAACCTTTGCTTTTGTTTTTCCCAAGGTGCCTCTGGGTGAACTTGAACCACCAATCTTTTGTTTAGTGGATGAGTTCATTGACCGTTTTTCACCACCCAAGGACTCTCTGTCTAAATTAATCTATCACAGTTGGTATGCTCTGCTACCAGTCTTAACCATGAAATACTGGAATAACCAAGGAGAAGAAATTTTGAAGAGGAAAGGAGGGTAAAGTAAGAATCGGTTTAGCACTGGACACCAGAGCAGAGAAACAAGGGCAGAATTTAAGGTTCGGCAAAGTGTATTGATCCTCCATTTATATCTTCTTCTTTTGACATTCACACACTCATAGCCGCATTATTAATTGTAGTCAAAAAGTGGAAACAAATCAGAATGTCCATCCACAGATGCATGGTTAAACAAAAGGAAGTGTATCCAAGCAATGGAATATTATTTGGTGATGAAAAAGAGAGAGAAGTGCTGACACATGCTACAACATGGATGGTGCTGGAAAGCACTGCATAGTCACAAAGGGCTATGTATTGTATAATTCCATGGATATGAACTGTCAAGAGTAGGGTAGGTCTATTTTTATCTATATAAGATAGGCAGGTTGAACAATCCTGATGAGAAAACAAAGGAACCAGAAGTTCTGGGGGGACATGGCAGAGGAGGAAGTTTGGAAGACGAGTGGGGAGCCAACAAACTCAGAGCTAAGGGAACAACAAGAGATCTAAAATTGATGGCAAGGAGGGCATGTACAATGCCTGGTGGGGTTTAATTAAGTGCAATGTATCTGAGAGGAATTACTGAGAGCTGAGGAGGAAGGTGAAAGGAAGCAGAGGAAAGAAATGGGAGTCAAAAGCTATCTATAGAGGTATAGCTATAGGCATGTATATATGTAAACATATTAATTTATAACAAAAGGGATAGAGGCCAATGTACATATGTTTATATATTAAGTATAAAGACAGCAGATGGCCTCAACTCAAGCCCTTCCTTAACACAGAAACACTTTGTTCTGATAACTTGGCACTCTTTGATACTCACTTTCCTGACATTATCTGATTGCTGAAGACAAAATGGTGTATAGGCAAATGTGGTGAAGAGAGTGGATGGTGCCTTGCTATCAAAAGATATAGCGTTCGGGGTCTTAAAGACTTGAACTTAAACAAGCAGCCATGCAGCAGGGAAGCAACAAATCCCACATGAACGAAGCACACCAGCCTGTGTGATCATGAGGTGTCAACGGGATCAGGTATTGGGTTGTAAAAGATCCAAAATAGCAACTATATTTATGTGAATCAGGGGCTTTGGAGTGGAGACCCAAAGCCCATCTGTAGACAATTGAATATCCCCCCACACAAGGGTTATAAGGAAGGGATGATTCAACCAAGGTGCAGTGTAGCATCAAAGGAATCACACATCATTCCTCTAGGTCATGAATGCTTCCTCCCCCACCACTACCATGACCCAGTTCTACCCTACAAATCTGGTTAGACTGGAGAACACACACTGATACAGATTAGAGCTCTCGACACATGGAATGCAGGACAGATAAACTCCTCAGGAACAGTAGTGGGAGTAGCGAAATCATGAAGGTAGGGGGATGGTTGGGGAGGGGAAAGGGAGAGTAAGAGGGAACCCATCACAAAGTTGGATATATAGCCTCCCCCAAAGGAGACGAGTAACAGAAATGTGGGTGACGGGAGACAACAGACAGTGTAAGATATGAAACAAATAAATAAAGCAATATATAATTGATCAAGGATTCACAAGGGGAGGAAGGTAGGTAAGGTAGGGGAAAATAGAGGAGCTGATACCAAGGGCTCCAGTAGAAAATGTTTTGGAAATAATGATGGCAACACATGTACAAATATGCTTGATACAATTGATGTATGGAATGTTTTAAGAGCTCCCAATAAAACATTAAAAAAAATAGGGTAGGTGGCAAAAATATTAAAGTAAATGTTCATCTACTAGCCCAAATATCAGTAGTTTAAACCCACTCAGAGGCACCTTAGAAGACAGACTTGGTGATGTTCTTTTGAAAGGCCACAGTCTTCAAAACACTGTGAAACATAATCGCACTCTGTACACATGAAAACCATGAGTCGGCATCCACTGGATGCTAACTAGCCACATCAGGAACAACCACAAATGATCATTGTGTCCGAATAGAGCCTCAAAAGCAGCGTGGTACAAACACCTCTTAGGCATTCAAAGATGTGGTGATTCTGACCATGTTACAAAGTTGAGTGACTGAAATTATCATGACCGAGGAAGCCCTGCCTACAGGCACGCTGGATCCCAGGAGCACACTAACTCTGTGTGGTTATTTGACAAGTGGAGAAGGAGGAGTGGGAGGAACTTTCTCCAAGGCTGAAGGTAATAAGGTTCTTTGCATCATAGAATGCACAGCAGTCTGTGAATACGGAAGCAAGTTAGAGGCTCATGCACAAGGGCCCTGAGCTGAGAGCCTGCAGCGCTCTACTCACCAGATTTGCAAGGATGTAGTGGTAGCCAATGCCATTCTTCTCTAGCTTTATAATCTACAAAACACAAAGGGAAAGGATTTGTCAACAATAATAGAAACTAAGATGAATTGAGAGCTCGGTTCTAAGGGATCCTCCTAAAGCATCCCACTTTATCATGGAAGAAAGCACTTCCTAGAATAAGAACAGAGGCTCCCTAAGATCACTCAGTTATAAAGGGGCAGGTGCCAGGATTTGGAATCAGGCTTGTCTGTTTCCAGAGGCAGTGTGATCTTACCATAGACCCAAGGACCCAAAGGTGAAATACTCACCTTCGTGTACTCCTTTCTCTATAAAGCTTTCCCTGGACATGAAGATTCTCCCCTTAGTGAGGATCTTATGCTGTGTTATATCCCTTTAATTGTTATGACAACACGTGCCACTTTGCTAGCCCGGTGGTGGGTAGGTGGCTGGGTAGGTGGACAATTAACACCTTAGTTCTTGACCTTCAACTCTTTGCATGAACAGTGCTCAGAGTCAGCTTCATGTTCTGATGCAGTTTGGTACCTTTCTCCCTAAATCAGAGAGGGGTACGCAGGTACAAGTACATTGCTCAACCCAGAATCTGGAGGGCACTGTCAAGGTTATCAGATCCAACTAATCACTCTACAGATGGGAAGCTGAGGTCCAAGAGGGCAAACGACTTGTTCGGGGCCACTGGTAAACCTGACTGTTTTGAGCCTTCCAACCTGATGCTTGTTGAACACTAGAATCCCCAAACAGCCCTCTGTTCTGAGTGCATGGTGTCTCCGGATTTTGACAGTAGGAAAGATGTCTGTGTGAGGGAACAACCAGAGAATTGATCGAGCAGACACTGTCCAACCAGAAACAACTGAGACCCCAGGCTTCTTCTCACCTGAGATCGCAGTCTTTGCTCAGCCTGAAAATATAGTTGATCACCTTCATTATTTTTTTCATCATTAAATTGGAATTAGTGCTCACCACGTAGTGCCTCTTGCCCTGCACTATTGCAAGGCCACACAAAATATGTATGAGAAATATTTAGGTGTCTGGTCTAACTGAAGACAATTTCAAGGCTGTTGAAGTCCACATTCAGACCTCCACTTAATTGGATGTATGTGTGTGGAGTTCCGTATTTTTTAACATGAGCAATAATTACACAGGCACTGAATGCTCTGAAGCAGTGGATCGATTGTGATGCTCCAGACCACAGAGCTGAAATACTATTGGGTGATAGTTTTATTAATCATTCTTCATTACTTTCTCATCTTCTTGTCAAATGCTTTGTTGTCTTTTCAACCTTTATCAAAAACCCATTCGGCTTCTAATAAACATAAGACAATAAATAAAGATATTTCAAATCGCACTACATTCAAGAGCTGAGAAAACAGTCCCTGCAAGATGACATTTCAGGTTGGATCAGGGAACAGTTGATAATGGACTAAAGGATACTTAACCTACCAAAAAATCATCTATTTCATATGATTCAGCCTAATACCAACCTTCCTACCCACCTCCTCCCTGACCTGCACATTGACCTACCTCCTCTCATTCCCTACCTTCCTTTTACAAATATTTATTATTTACTGGTCTAGTGGGTTGTACATTAGGCTGCTAAACACGAGATCAGTTGTTCAAATATATCAGTCCTTGAAAGAAAGTCTTTCTGTTCCCATAAAAAAATACAGTCTTAGAATCCCACAGGGGCATTTCTACTCTTTCTTATAGGGTCTCTATGCATCAGAATATAGTTAATGGCATTGAGTTTCATTTGAACTTTTGGTATATGCCAAGCACTGTACTGGAGATACAGTAAAAATGAAACTGGCATGATGCTTGCCTTCTTGGGGGTTACAGTCTAGAAGAAGGAGACAGATATCCAGACAAATACACACAAAGTAAAAAAACAAGGAAGATATTATAAAGGGAATGCATGATTCTGCATAGAGCCTATCACCTCATTGCCCCCATCCTCTGGAAGACCATTTCCTTATGATTGTCTTTTTGACCTCTGTATTTGGAAGACTCCATCCCATACTCTTTTTCGCATATCCTTTAGACTAGGACTCTATGCAATACCAGCTTCTATATAAAACCTTCTATGGTTAATCAATCCATTCAACAACTGCTTACTGCTGCTGAAACAGAAATACCACAGGTGGGTGGCTTTATCAACCAGACATTTATTTTCTCATAGCCACGTCTATGGTTCTAATACAGTTTATCCACACATTGCAGTAGAGGGGATTTCTTCTCATAGAAGAAACTTTGCACCTTAGAGGAAAACAGCCCACAGCATTTCCCAGGCTGTCAGTCTCTAAGGAAACACACTGCTACTCTTTCTCCAGGGTCGTGGCCGATGCCTTTGAGCACTGACCTTTGGCTAGGAGAGGAACACTTAGCACAGGTCACTGAGGAGCCTCCTCATGGCTCAGGAGGCCAACTATCAGAACCAGTTGGGTTTGACTTCCTACTTTCTTATGTGCTATGCTGGGAGACTTTGGGGAAATTTAATCCTGTGTTTCTTTATAACACAGGGCAATGGGAAGAAGCTGTTATATAGGCTTATGTGTGGAGTAAGTGGGGTTACATGATGGCGCTTCAAGGAATTTGTACAGGAATGGAATTTCCCATGAGCTTTTGAAGAGCCCTTGTGTGTAGAGAAGGCTCGTCATCGCACCTGTGTCACTGCAATGGCGACCGTATTTTTCTAGAGCAATATAAGCCAGTCATCCGTGTAGTAAGAGTACTTCATTATGGTTCAGCACATGTCTGCCTTCTATCTCTTCTTTGTGCAATCTTGTAGATCAGGGGTCTTTATTCCTATTTTACAGGTGAGTATACAGATCCCCAAATAGAAAAGTGACTCAAGAAGCCAATATGAATTGGAACCAAGAATAGCAAAAATGGGCAAACACTTCCATCTATCATGCACTGAAGGGGATGCTCTGTTCTAAGTGTATCAATTTTTTAATCTTCATAAGAGCTTTCAATAACTTAAGACCTAGCAAACACACTGCTATCAAGTTGACTCTGGCTCATGGGGAACCTATGTAATATTTCTGAGTCTGGACACCCTTGTCGAGTAGGAAGACTGTAGGGTGACTAGAAGTGTTGAGCCACTGACCATATCAAAGGTCAAAACTTGGCCCAACATCATAAATCTCTCGTAAATAATAGAGCCAGGATTTGAGTCCATGCTGAACTGGCTCCAGAATCTACTTTTACCCGTTATACTCTGCTGCTCTCTAAAAAATTAAATTTAATTCCTCTGATCCTATTCCAGAGAGCTTCTTTCTACCTCCATGAACACAATTCTTGCTGGCCCGAGTTGTACTTTGTATAAGAGAGACCATATGGTTAACATCTTGAAGAATCCCTGGCTTTCATAATCTCCATCCTGTTGAGTTGCGAAAACCTCTGGGTAAATGCGGAGCTGCTGCTTGAATTTCCTGTGGGGGCCCCGGGGGTCTTGAGGTCCATTAACAAGCTCTGTCAGGTTGTCAAGTACCTAGAATTACTGTCTTTGATTATATAGCATTGTACATAGTGATTGCAAACTATACTTCCTCGTTAGTATATCTGAATACACACGTGCGCTTTCAAAGCACTAATGACCTGCAAAAGGCCTCATTCTTAGGTGAGCACAGGCTTTACTTTTGAGGATCAGAGAGGAGTTAAAGACCTCTGGCCGAAACTGATGAGTTTACAGTGTCTGCTCATGAACTGTACAATCAATTGGATTCTCAGAAAGATGAGAATGTTCAATGGAATAGTGGAAAAAACGGTGCTTGCTGCCTCCTTAGATTCTTAAGCCAGGCCAGTGGGCCAACTGTATTCGCCAAACATTGGCGACAGAGCCCATAGCTGAACACAAGAATCTGTCCCTAATGTAGCAACAATTTATAGGTTGTAATGCAATTATTATTGTGTTTTAAAAAATAACAGGAACCATTGTTGTAAGTAGATCTTTGATGAACTGTTTTGAAAACCAGTTCATGTGTGCCATTTCATAAAAATCACAAAATTAAATTATAGAATGTTAAAAGAAAAACATCTTGTTTTATGGGGTCAAAATCCCTCTTTATGCTCATTCAGCTCCTCGATGAGAACCTGTTTGAAGTGGGAGCATTTTACCCTTTAGGAAAGATAGAAGGAAAACAGAAATAATATCAAATACGGAGCCAGAGATGTGAGTCCCTTGTGACCTGTTTCTGGGTGAGACATAGCAGCCACGTGGGCCCACACTAAAGGACAGACCCTTATAAGACCTCTTTCAGATGTTAAAAAGTAAAGCAATTACTTTGAAGACTAAGGGGCACCTGAACCAGTCCATGCTATTTTCAGCAGCCTCATATACATGTGGAAATGGGACTGTGAATAAGGAAAACTGGAGGAGAATGGATGTCTTTGAATTATGGTCCTGATCAAGAATATCAAATATATTGTGGACTGCCAGGAAAATGAATAAATCTATTCTGGGAGAAGCATGGCCAGGATGCTCCTTAGTAAGACTGGTGAGACTTTGTCTGCAATGCTTTTAACATGTCATCAGGAGAGCTCTGTCCTGGAAATGGACACCATGCTTGGTCAAAGAGGGCTAGGGAAGAACAGATCGAGCATCAATGAGAAGCATTGACACAGTGGTAGCAAGTGTGGGCTCAAACAGTGGGACCCACGTTTGAGAGGACGCAGGACAAGGCCGTACTTCCTTCTGCTGCACCCACGGTCACAAGGAGTCATGCAAACCCAAACTCTTTCCTGAATAAAGAGAAACCTCTTTAGCTCTAGGAGGTTTATAACCACCCTCTTCAGACTGGGTTTAGACCCTTCTCCACCAACAACTACAAAGACGCAGGGCTTTGAAATAGTTCAATCACACAGATTGCATAGCGTCCAAATATCCTGTGAGTGGGACTTTGATACAAACAGTAGCAAACGGGCAAGAGTGACCCACTGAAAACTCCGGGCCAACTGCACCCTTTGAATGTGTTGGCCATCCCCTTTGATGGGGCCCTGCTGCCTGTTTGCACCTCGAGTCAAAATCCCCTGTACAAGAGACTTGGTAGCGATGCAAGTGTATTCTCCACTGGCTACAATGGAACTGTTTTAAAGCAGTTTGAAGATCTGCCAAGAAAAACAGAAATAATCTTCTCTGAATCATCATCAGATAATATAACTTTTCCTTTCTCATTTTAACTTCTGCTATCTTCAAGTTGTAATAAAACAATTGGAATAAAAACCAGGTTTTACTGGTTTTTCCAAATACAAATTATTAGAAATCATAATGTGTATTTAACACTCAAGTTCTCATCTCCCTGGTGACAACTAGTCTTCATCTTCACATCTTTCATCTGTTTAATTCCACTTCAGCCTCTCTAGACCTCAGCACACTGATCATTTAATCAGGGAAACCTTTCTTGACCACCCAACATGGCAAAATTCTACTTTGATCCCTCCTAGTTAATACTTGGTAAGCCTTTGCTATAAATCTCAGGTACTGATTTCAGAGCTCTGCATTTATTAATTAATCAAATCCTGAGAAAAGCCCTATAAAGTAGATGCTTTATTAATATCACCATTTTTCAGATATAGAAGCCTATTATAGTAGTAAGCTTGCTGCCATTGACCACAGATATATCCTTCAGAGTACTAAAACTCTCGAGAAAACTAGCAGCTCAGTGTCAGAGAGATGATGCCGTCCTATAGCCACCCTATGAGATAGGGAAGAACTGCTCTTAGAAGTTTCTGAGACTAACTCTTTAGTAAGTAGAAAACCCGGTCTTTCTTCCGCAGAGAGGCTGGTGGTTTTGAACTTCTGACCTTATAGTTTGCAGCCCAAAGTGTAACCACTATTTGATCAGGGCTCCTCTCAGAGAACTAAACACAACTGCAAATTTGTTTTTATTTACGTTAGTATTCCACTAATCTTTGTCTCTCTCCTTCATACATGGTGAAGGGCAGAATAATGTCTGTTTTACCGCAGCTCTGTCTGCAAGATTTGGAATCATGCCTGCCACACAGCCAGCCCTCAATAAACAAATGTACACAGGCTTTTAGCAGATTTCCTCCCACCCTGGCCGCCCACTGACTCTAGAAGCAGAAACGCAGACTAGTATTTGTATCTTCTTAGGCTTGGGAGAAACTTCATACTTTTCTGAGTTCACTTGTCTTGTCTATAAAGCGAGATTAATAGTACTGTAGAATGATGCTGTGAGGACCTTTGCACATATGTCATGTATTGCAATAGCACGGGCTCTTAAGAAATTATAGGTGTCATCACCATAATATTGATGATGATGATACAAACAGCTATATTTGCTACTCTCCAATCCACTGGACAATCTTTCCATTCATACCAGGCCTTGGGAGGTCACCAAATAAGTTATTAGACCCCATTTTCCTGGCAGAATAACCGAGAGACAGATGAGTCATTTGGTCACACCATCAAAACATTGCTGTTTGCTGGCCTCCATCCGATCATGCTTCCATGTCCCACACTGGCCTTCTCTTCACCCCAGTCACAGGCACTCTCGAGTATCCTGCATGTTTGTTGCATTGTTATATCATCACACAATGTTTACTTGCTATTTTGATCTACATAAACCCCATGAAAGTAAAAACATCATCTCCCTGATTCTCTACTAGATCCCCAGTGCCTGGCACCCAGTAGGTGTTCAATACACACTGGTGACCAGAATGAAAGAAAAAAAAAGAAGATTGGATGAACCAAACAATACCAACTGAATGCTCCTCTTTCTCTTTCTGTTGCTGCCCCCTTTGGCCTCAGCCCCCCCTCCCGCCCCCTTGCCCTTGATGCCTCCACTACCTGGCCCAGGATAGCGTTGAGGCGCTCCGATTCACAGTCCACTACCACCAGCCTCTCCTTTTTCTTCTCTAGGTCCTGAAAGAGCATCCGGTAGCCTTCCTCTGTGGTTGTCAAAATGTTGACGGCTGTCACCTGCCAGTTCTTCTCAGCAGCTGTGTCGAGGACTTTCTGGAGGACGGACAAGCCTGGAGGGTCGTGAGCAGGACAGACAAGTGGCAAACAGATCAATTAGAACATGTAGGCTCCCCTCTTATTTCCCCTAGACACCCATTGCCTTCAATCCGTGCCCCACTCCTCCAGAAAGCTCAGTTCCAGCTTTCTCTGATTGTGCAGCTTTCTCTGATTGAACTCCATGACCATAGGCACCCTCTCTCTCTTTCTATTCTCTTTTATGGCATTATTCCCAATACATAGTAGGCAATAGGACTAGTGATTAGAAAACATAAAACATAAAGTGAGAGTGTCTGAAGCTCAAACGTGATGCTACAATATATTAGTTAAATGACTTAGCACAGGCTAATTAACCTGTCTAAGTTACCATGTTTTCAAAGGTAAAAAGATCAATGTTAATAATATCTACCTCACAGTTCCAACAGGAGGATTGAATGAAAATGTCTTATGCATGCCACGGCATGATCTGTGATCACTGCTGGTGTGTTGATTCTAACTCAAGGGATGCATAAGTGTTAATCATTATTATTGAGCACTCAGTAACTGTTTACTAAATATGTGAGCCTAGCAACTAATTAGGCATCTGATAATTGTTGATTATGGTCTTAAGTGGTTCAAATGGTTCGTACTTTAGTCAAACCAAAATCCACTGTCATCGAGTTGATTCTGATTGATGGCAACCCTATGGGACAGAATAGAGCTGCCCTATATTTCTAAGACTTTAAATGTTTACAGGAACAGACAGACTAATCTTTCTCCCAAGGAATTTGAACTACTGACTTTGCAGTTAGTAGCCCAATGTATAGTCCACCACACTACCAGGGCTCCTGCACTCAAATACTGACTCACAATTGTGGCAATTCAAAACTTCACGGCATCATGACACAAAGACCTGCTATCTGCTGCTGTAACAATTACAGTAATGAAAACTCCATTGATGCACAGTTCAATATCGTATATTGAAATCAACTGCACAGCAATTTTTGTTGTTTAATTTAACTGCTGATTAAACTTTCAAATGCTTGATAAAACCCATTGCCATCGATTCTTACTTATGGTAACCCCGTAGGGAAGAATAGAACTGTCTTATAAAGCTTTCTAGGTTGTGAGCCACACAACCCATAGGACAGTAGTTCTCAACCTGTGGATCTTGACCCCTTTGGGGATCAAACGACCCTTTCACAGGGGTTGCATAAGACCATTGGAAAACACATATTTCTGATGGTTTTAGGAACTGAGCCCCTCTCCTCTGTCTGTCACATCTCTAGGCGGGTTTGCCCACATGCAGATATGCCCAGAAAGGAGTACCCAGTGAGAAGACTGTTACCCATGCTACACTAGGCTTCAAGACAACATTTCATTTATTTGTAATTAGGAATAAATATTTCACAATATATAATTACCTATTGTTTTGTGATTAATCACTCTGCTTTAATTATGGACAATTTGTAACAATGAAAATACATCCTGCATATCAGATATTTTCATTATGATTCACAACAGTAGCAAAATGACATTTATGAAGTAGCAATGAAAATAAGTTTATATTTGGGGGTCACCAGAACACCAGGAACTGTGTTTAAGGGTTGCGGCGTTAAAGAGGTTGAGAACCACTGCCCTAGGGTGTTCTGGGCTCTACCCTGCAAAGGATACTTTGTGATAGTGGGTTTTATTAAGCACCTACTGTTAGTAAGAAAGTGTATTAGATGTTAAGGATATTTTTAGCAATCACTCATTTAATCACCAACCACCACCATCAGCACCAACAAAATTTGATTGAGTAGAGTTGACTTAAATGACTTTAATGAGGTAGATAAAGTAAAGCTTTCAGGGCCTTCATTTGCTGATATGGTACAACTTAAAATGCAAAGAAGCAGCTTCAACCATCCATTAAGAATCAGAACGTGTAGTGCACAGGGGATATATGTCTAGGGAAATTAGGAGTTGTCACAAATAAAGTGGGTGTCGTAAAGTCTGGTGTCCTGGGCATTAGCAAGTGGAAATGGACGGCTGTTAGCAGTTTTGAAGCAGGCCCTGATATGATCTACTCTGCAAGGAAGGACATACTTCCAAAAAGATCATTTCAAGATCTGTCTGGAAGACCAGTGCTGTGATAGGCTAATATTCACACATCTACAAAAAGACTAGTTAATACCAGTATTATTCAAGTTTATACACCAATGACTAAGGCCAAAGATGAAGAAATTAAAGACCTTGACCAACTTCGGGAAGCAGAGATCGATCAAATGTACAATAGGAATGCAGTGATGTGTATTTGAGATTGGAATGTGGAAGTTCAAAACAAAGAAAAATCCACAGTTGAAAAATATAGCCTTGGTGACTAGAAACAAAGTCAGGTATCTCATATAGAGTTTTGAAAGAATCACAACCTATTCAGGAGAAGCATCTTTCATCAAAAACACAAAAGAAAGAACTATGCATGTGAACCTCAACACATGGAATATACAAAATAGATCACATCTACCAAAAGAGACAAGAGAGAAGCTCAATAATATCAATCAGAACAAAGCCAGAGACCAAACGCAGTGGAGGCCCTGAGTTGGTCGTATGTGAGTTCAAGAGGATGCGGAAGAAAATCAAAACAAGCCCACAAAAGACAAAGAATGACATTGAGATCTCCTACCTGCATGTAGAGACTTTCTCAAGAAGAGGATCGACTCAGTGAATGGGCAGGGAATGGCATATTGCCAAAAGATGACTTTTCAAGGTCTACCTTGAAGAACAGTGCTGTCAGGGAGAGGATAATATCCACACGCCTACAAAGAAGACCACTTAAATACTAGTATTATTCAAATCTCCACACCAAAGATGGAGACTCATTATCCGGGGCTGGTAAGAAGCATTTTGACCGTATTCCTTCCAAGACAGAGTTGTTTGCTCTTCTGGTAGTGCGTGGCAATTTCATTGTTACATGAAACTGTACATCAGCTCTTCTCCAGTATCCCTTATTCACGGCCAGCTGTCTCACGCATGTAAGACCACTGCAAACACCCTGGCTGGAGTTCTGGGCACCTTCATCTGCCACGTGGCATCTCAGCCTTTAACCCTTTCAAGAGGTCTTTTGCAGCAGATCTGCCAATGTGGTAAGTCATTTGGTTCCTTGACTGCTGCTTCCATGATAATAGATGGAAGAAAAATGAAATCCTTAGCGGCTTCCACCATTTCTCCATCTGTTCTGATGTTGTGTATTAGTCCAATTGTTAGAATTTTTATTTTATTTATATTGAGGTATAATCCATACCGAAGGCTACGGCCTTTGATTTTCATCATTAATTGCTTCAAATGTTCTCAGGTTTCAGCAAGCCGGGTTGTGGCATCTGCATATTACAGGTTGTCAGAAAGCTTTCCTGCAGTCCTGATGCCACGTTCTTCGTTTCGGTCATCTTTGGGAATATTTACTAAGGACACAGGTGGAATAAGCATGGTGAAAGGATAGAGCCCTGACACACACCTTTCCTGATTTGAACCCGTTCAGTATCCCGATGTTCTTTTTAAACGATTGCCTCTTGGATGATATACAAATTCCACGTGAATGCAATAAAGTGTTCTGGAATTCCCATTCATAGAAACGTTATCCATAGTTTGTCATGACCCACACGGCCGAATGCCTTTGCATAATCAATAAAACACAAGTAAACATCATTCTGGTATTCGTTGCTTTCAGCCAGATCAATCTGATGTCAGCAATTATATCCCTGGTTCTTTGTCCTCTTCTGAATCGGGCTTGAACTTCTGCCAGCTTCTTATTAATTCCCCTTGGCCATGTAAGATAACATATTCATAAATAAATTTTATGGATTAGGATGTGGATTATTCTGCTTCTACAGATGGTTATTTCTCCTTTGAATTATTCATCAATCTTAAGTATATAAATCATTCATCTTTCCCTGTCACAGATTATACCTTCTCCAGCAAACAGTGGAGTGCCTGGCTCCAAGAATCACATCTAGATTGATTCTGCTAAGCTTTCCAAACTTCATTTCTTTCTAGTATGAGTTGTTTGAGTCGCCCATCTACTGAAAATCCACTACATTCTACTAGCTTACCAGGACCAGTTGCTCTCAAATGGAGTCAAGCTTCTGATGACCTTGTGTGTCAGAGTGGGCCTGTGCTGCACTGGGTCATCATGGTTTGACACCAAACTTTGCTCTGGACGCATCGCTCTGTCGATTAGAATCACCTACCATTCAGCACAGTAACTATATATTTTTTAAATCCATCGACTCTTCTACTGTCTTAAACCAAACAACCCACACCCAATGTTGTGCAGTTGTTTCTGACTCATAACAACCCTATAGGATGGAGTAGAACTGACCTGTAGGGTAGTCAAGTTTGTAATCTTTATAGAAACAGACAACCACATCTTTCTCTTATGGAGCAGCTAGTGGGTTAGAATCGTCAACCTTCTGTTTAGCAACTGAGCACTTAACTGTTGTGCCACCAGTCTCCTTTTCTCCCATCTTACCTGTTTTTTATTCACGTAATCCTGTGAGGTGGGCACCAGTGGCATTACCCTGGCACGCGATTATGGAAAGTAAGGCTGAGCGGTATTCAAGCTCACACAGTTAGCGTGTGGCAGCTCTGTTCCCAGCCCTCTGAGGCAGACAGAGCTTAGTCAACAGCACGGGGCTTCCAAGGGTCTCGGAGACATTCCCCACAGGCATAGTTACGTGGCTCAGGTTTTGCCACTTCCAGCCATCCGCTGCACCAGGCTGCCCATTGTCCTGAAAGAGACTTTCTTCAGGTCACACCCACAGAGCTTTGGTATGAGAAGGACAATCATCAAAATAAGAGAGAGGGAATGAACAACGGAGAAAAACTGGTTCTGGTCTCTCCCTCTGCTTTTTCCTTTCTCGTATGAATAATGCCGTCTCTTCCTGACAAAGCATTGCGTACCTTGTCAGCGCAGGACGCCTCTACCTCAACTCCTCGACGTGCAAGGAGGCCTGCAATGATGCAGGCGTGTGTTTACATGCATAATCACCAAGGTCTGGGAGGACTGGTCGGTGTTCAAGCGGAAGCTGGGGAAATCCTACAATTAAAGCAGGAGCCAGAGAAAAGGCAAACATCCCATCCGGAGCATCCGGGAATGGGAAGTGGTGTCGAGCAGGCCTCAGAAGAGGAGTTGAGCATAAGGGCTGCAGGGGCTTCTTCCTGCGAAGTGGGGAACAGAGTCCTTTGTTGTCTGTTCTCAGTCTGGAAGCTCCACTGAAACCTGCTCACTCTGGGGACCCTGCTGGCATTGGAAATACCACTGACACAGCTCCCAGCATCACAGCCACACACCGGCCACCACAATAGGCCAGAGTGTTCCTTAAAGGCAAGGATGGCAAGAGGTTGTCTTAACATACTTGGGCGATGCTGTCAGGAGAGAACAGTCCCCAGGCAAGGACAGCATGTTTAGTAAAGCGGAAGGGCAGCGAACAAGGAGGACGGCTCTTGAGGAGATGGATTGACACTGTGGCTGCATCGATGGGCTCAGGAGCAATTGTGAAGCTGGCACAGGGACATGCAGTGTTTCATTCTGTTGTGCATAGGGCTGCTATGGGGTCTGAGTCCACCGGATGACACCTAACAATGGCAACAACCACTGATGAAGAGAAGGAATTACACATGCAGATTTGAGAGGGGACCTGCATTGTGAAACAATGGAGTGAGCAGAAAAGTTTAATGCACAGCAAGTGTTTGGAGCATGTAATTTATAATCCATATTTAAGTGGGGGCAGGACTGCAAAGATTTGAAATTTGGATGATGGTAGTGTGGACAGTGATTATCTAAACCAAATCTGTTGCCGACTAGAGGATTCCAACTCATGATGAAAATAAACACATACACACATTATATTCCAGGCACTGTGAAAGTACTTTCCAGTCATTATCTCATTTAAACCTCCCAACAACTCTCCAAAGTAGAGATGGTTTTTATCCTCATTATAGAGAGGAGAAAAACACGGCATCATACACTTGTTATACAAATGAGGAAATCAAGGCACAGAAAGCTTGCCCAAAGTCACAGAAATCTGTTGCTCTGGCTACAGAGTCTGTGTTCCTTACAGTCCTGCTGCGAGCTATGAGCCATTCCGCTGGGCTCCTTTGGCTTTGAGCCTGGACTCCGGAGTCAAGGAAGCTTGAGGAGCCATGCCATGCCTATGTGGAGGGGGCCCGAATCTTCCAAAGGGTGTGTTTCTACATTGCGTATTAGAGATCAGCCACGGAGACATCCGTCCATGGCAAGAAGTCTTTGGAGAGCAGACCTCCGTCGTGGTCAGGGAAGCAGGGAGGCATTGTTCTCCGTCCGTCTGGTAACTTTCTCTCCCTCCTTCAGCTGCCTCCCCTCCCCCAACTCTGGCTTACCTCGGTCAGCATCATAAATGTAGACAAATTTCTGCCACTTGTAATGGTCGATGATGCTGATGAGGGCGTCCTGCAGCTCGGGGCGCAGCTGGAGCACAAATTGATTGGACGTGTCGACAGGAAAGCTGGGGGTAATGAAGCAGACGTGGAGGGCTCCGCAGAAGGAGGTCAGCATGTTCACAGTCCTCCGCTCATAGAATCCAAAAATGGCGTAGACTCCTTTGGAGAACTGGGAACAGACTGGAAGAGAAGAGGAGGATTAATGGATAAGCACTGTTCCACACAAGCTGTCAGATGATTGCAAAAGTACTTCATTCATCTGTCTATTCATCCAACCCATCACTCATCCGTCTATCTATTCATCATCCGTACACCCACCCATCCAACCAACCAATACATCCTTCCTCTCAAAACACCAATATATCCAACTGTCTGTCCATCCCACTTATCTATCCATCCCACTCACTCATCCATCCAGCTGTCTAATGCAATATTTATTAGATGCCTCATCTGCTAAATGAAATGTAGGCAGTTTGAAGTCACCAGATGATCAGTGGGAGAAAGATGTGGCAGTCTACTTCTGTAAATATTTCTAACTTTGGGAACTTTAGGAGGCAGTTCTACTCTGTCCTATAGGTTTATGATGGGCCCAGAGAGGCTCAACAGCAGTGGGTTGTTACATGCAAGATGTTGTCATGATTGTTAATTGTAGAATTCATGTAGACAAAGCATTTTTCATGTGTTACTTTATAATCACCCTGTTAACGTAGAAAGGAATGACTGGGTGGGTCCTCTGTTCAAGGAAAATGAAAGCTAATGACCATTTCGAGTTCGAACAGGGAGGATGTATTTGAGTTGGGCAGATCTGCCCTTATCCAGTGATCATTCCCTTACCCTGGCCAAGGAGAGGCATGAAACCATGGCAGGAAAAAGGAGATCTACCGGCTATTGCTGCTGAAACATGTTTGATAAAACAAGTGCTTCCCCGCCCCCTCCCCCAACATAGCCTTTAGCTTTCAGTGCACATTTCCCTGCTGATGTTTATTTTGTGTTTGCACATCCTGCTGGCTGATCTGCAGACCTCCCAGGGTATCAGCTATAGTAATAGCTTAGCTGTTTGAATATCCCCACAGGATCCATTTTGTAGGATCCCTTTGAATTTACCAATTCTGCTTTACAGTTGGTTAGACTGCTGGTTAGGATATAATGCCGGTAAGACCAAGGTCAAACTGCAGGTTGGTCAACTACTGAGCTTCATTTTAATATATGATTCAGGATAAAGGTTCATTCTCTTTGTTCCAGGCAGGGACAAACCCCAACAATAGCCCCAGCACCTGAAAATTACCCTCCCCATGTGGATGGTTAAGCAGGTAAGTCATTGTCATAATAGTATTTTAGAGTCCTTTGTAGTCTTTTCATATCTATTAGGCTTTTTAATCCTCTTCACAATCATCTATTTTTTTTTGTTTTTAAGATGAGAAAGGTAATGGGTCTTAGTTCCACTGCTTTCTTTATTACATTAACTGCTTCCACAACCTTGAGTATGTCCCATGAATCTTTGGTACCACAGGATGCTCCTTAAAAGCAAAGAAAAAAAAGTTCTCTGGCCCACTATATTTGGGAAATGATGTACATGTACACACTGCCCCCAGCCTGGGGGTTCATACTGCACTCTAGCATGAAAGATGTAAGAGTCCTTCTTAAATTTAACCCAATGTTTGCTGAATCTATTTGCTGAAGGACACTTCTTTGGTGAATGTTTACTCATGATCCACTCAAGGTACTCAGAGGCACGCTGTGCTAAATATTCCAACTAAGCACTGGTCCTGGGTTGCCTATTTGCAGGTCTCAGGTCCCAATCAGTCCCTAGTGGGTTCATCCCCTATTAAAGATTTGGACTGAGTCATGTAAATCATCTTTCTAAACTCCCTCCCATTTATTTTTTTATTTTTATGTTTTACTCCTACCCATTTAAAACTAGCATCTTATTTATAGGAAACATGGAAGATGCTCCTTAGCATCTGCTTGCATATTTTTCACTAGTGGGCTCACACTACCTCCCAAGGTCACCCGTTCACTGATAACCAATCTTTAAAACCTCATGGAAATCAGCTCCTAACCCATTCTCCAGCACTCCTGATTCTGAAGGTCCCTGGCTTATAGGACGCGATTTTCACTAAGGAAACTCGTTCTTTGAAGGTAGCTGCATCTTATTAGAAACAAAATAAAACCAAACCAAACTCACCATTTCTCTGGCTTGTGAAAAACCTCTCAGAGGGTTATTTTCAGGTTTCTCTTTGAGCCCCACTAAACTTCCCCCCAGGACCCAGGGCCCGGTAGCTTTCCCTCCACGCCCTGCTCGTGTTCCCTGCTAGAGACGTGCTGGCCTGTGCTCAGCTTGCTTGGGGGACTCTGCATTGCCTGGCTCCTTCCTCTGCATACAAGTTTCTTCATCTGCCTCTTTGCAGGGAAGACTCCTTCTCAGTGGACCCTCAGCTCAAACCCTTGCTCCTTGCACAGGTCCTATTCGGTCATTGCATCTAAACAGTGAATCTACCCTTCCTTCTCCCTCATCTCCTCTATTCCATCTAGAAGTTCTTCCTTCCCTGACTGAAATACTCATGCTAGGAGACCATTTTCCTTTTCATCCTTTTTCTTTTTTATTGCTGTGTGTGTGTATGTATCTATATATGCAAAATACATAATATTTTCCAAGTCAACATTTTTCATTTGTACAAGTCAGTGATGCTCAACCACATTGTTGATGTACCTATACCAATATCCCTTGCCAAGTGATTCATCACCATAAACAGAAACCCAATGCCTCCTGATGTTCTGTGTCATGGAGTTGAGTCCATTCTAAAGCACAGCTCTCTGAGCTCACAGGGTGGAACTGCCCCAGCGCTGAAATCTTGACGGGAACATCTCCAGTTCTTTCTCCCACAGAGCTGGGGGTGGATTAGAACCACAGACAATTTGGTTAGCAGTCACTCAAGCACTTAACCACGGGTTCCCTGGTGCTTCCCAGACAATGTGAAATCATTGCTTTTTTGTTTACTTGCATATGTCTGTCATCGCTCAGGTCAACAGGATCTCATGGGTGCCCCCAAACCAGTGTGGTGCTTGGGACAAAATAGATGTCTGGTCACATTTGTTGAATGAATTAGTGAACACGTGATGAGAGGGACATGTGGCTCACAAGAGAGCATGCGAAGGAGCCGCATCTCTGTAGTTGATGAGTGGGTCACCTTCAGGCTCCTGTTCTGGGGCGCTGTCTACTATCAGCACCTGTTTGGGTAGTTATCTTCTGAGGGGACTGTTTATTCTCCCGCACTCTCACTGTTTTCTCCTGCGCCCTAATGCGGGGCACCCCTTCCTTTCACAGCAGACAATCGCGCTATCTTAAAATGTCGACTGTAATTGCCAGCATCAGGATTTCCATAAATATGGATTTCTCCACCAGGAAGCATACATTCTGCATAATTCTTTCCATGTTAAATATAGATTTGTCACAATGCAGAATCCATCTTACAGGGTGCAGTGTATTGGGGGAGCACATAAACCCCGTTAAAATATTATAATATGGTCTCTATGGTAGTTTACACATCCAGTCTCCCCTTGCAGCTGTGAAACATCATCCTGTGAGATATAAGTCTTATGTTCCAGATCCAGCCCTTCAGCTCACCTTCTTCCTTTCACACGTTTCGTTGGGCCTCTGGGGCCTTTCTGGCTGGCATTTCTTGCGAAGGCTTTGGAATTGGATGAGGAATGGGTGGGATGTGGTGAAAAGGTGGGAGGAGGCAGATAGCATCAAATCCTTTGGCACAGGGGAGGCCCTAAAATCACGTTTTCTCCTTAGAATCACATCCCTATTTTTGCCTTGAAAATGCACGGGTGTCACAGTGGGTTAAGCATCGGGCTGCTGAATGCAGAGTCAGTGGTTCCAAACCACTAGCCATTCCATGGGAGTCAGCTGGCTGCTCGTGTAAAGATTTACAGCCTTGGAAGCCTATGGAGCAGTTCTTACTCTGTCGTCAAAAAAGACTCAAAGGCATCGAGTATGTTTTTTTTTTGGCTTCCCTTTTCCATTTTGAAAATCTCTCTTCCCTTAAACTGAGTGCTTTATCCTCTAGGGCTGAGAAGGTGTATTTACCCCCTACTCTCCGGGAACAGGCCTCAGAGGCAGCCTGACCTGGATTTACACTAAGTAAACTCTGGCTTCCAGAATTGTTCAATGGATGACCTTTGAGCTGCCTCCTGATTTCTGAGAACCCAGAACAGTTGCAGCGAGTATATGACTCTGTGGGTCCAAGGTCTGTGGCAGAACGCATTCGCTAGGTAGAGGGTGTGAAGTATTCAAATAATGAGTACTTGAAAGGCATGTCTTTGAATCTGTCCCAGTAAATAATAAGGAGAGATAATGTAGTCTTATAAAAGAAGTACTGGACTAGATTTCAGAAGATTGTATTTTTGGTTTTTGTCACTGCCAAAAGCATTAATGTGGCCTTCAGCAAATCCATGGCTTCAACATGCTCCCTGGCCTCAGTTTCCCATCTGTTAAAATGACAGTGGACTCCATGATATGTAACCTCGCCTTATGCTCTGACTCTTTCCATTTTAGTTCAATTAATTGGAAATTGCTAACTGAGTAGAAAGCATGTTAGTTATTTGCTGGTCAAAACTTTTCCAGAGGAAAGGTTCTGAGGTCATGGGTTTGCCTATGACAAAATCCTGGCACTACATCTAGATGTTTACCCAACCTTCCAGAGCCTGGCATTCTCTTTGGGATACAATTATCAACCCATTGTGTGGTTTAGTCGCCTAGTAGAGAATGTATGGAAGGAGGCAGTTAGGAAAAGGGACTGTACTGTCCAATGTAGCAGGCAGGAGAGAAGAAATCAGGACATTAAAAAGCAGAATCCTGAGCTCTGCTGTATCCTGCTCTAATTATAGATTCTCATGATGATGACGTTGAATCAGAGAAGGCTGGACCATGTGTTACCTTCCATTTAAGAAAATAGTGGTGGATACAAGGTCTTCTGAGAAGAGTGAATACGAGCTAAGAATGGAGAACCGACTACGCACTGGATGCCTCACCGGGGACTTGTCTTTGCATTGGCTCCTTTCATGCCACAGAGTTGCAACCTAGGGAAGGAAGGCCAAGGGCCGGCACCATCAATGCTAAGATGTTGACTCTGCCACTTGAGTGCGGGGCTTGAGCTCTTCCCTCTGTGATCCACCACGCTCCAGAATGTTGGAAAGAAACAAACCTGGCACATGAACCAAGCAAGCAAATGGACATCAACAGGGTGGTGCACTTTATGCATGGGCCCCTCTCCTCCCTGGGATTATGGAAGAGCACAGGTGTATGGGCTTATTCTATTTGTCCATCCACCTAGCCATCCTCCTTCTCGTTGTCTAGCATCTTACTGCTTGCAGACACGCTGGTGACAGTAGGGGGAGATAGACAGCTGCCCAGGCAAAAATGACTCCTTCTAGTGCTATGGCAGGGATGAGCTCAGGGTTCAGGCAGGGACATCTAGCCCTGCATTTGGGGACCTGAATGGAAGTTCCCCATGGGAAAGCAGTGGCTTCAGTGCCTAAAGTTAAGCAGGCGCCAGCCAGGAAAGAAAGCTTAGTACAGCTGTATGCACCTGAAAAATAGCCTTGGTTGAAGGACCTGCAGGGAGTGCAGAGGCAGGGCTTACAGGGGCCCGTTGCAGAGTGTCCGCTTCTGAGGTCTTTGCCTCCAGGAGATTCTGTAGCAGAATGTTTCCAACAATCAGAGTGAGTGAAAAAAGGAGGCCAGGAATTCCCTCTTGGAGCGGCAGGAGGGGAGGGACAGGCAAGGGCAGGAAACCCACGTACTGCATGGCTCTGGCTAACCAATCCCAGCCTCCGTTTGCTCCGGCTTCTTTGATAATCCTTCCCCGTTAAGGCACCATCCACTTACTATCAATAAATGTCCCTTCCCTGGGCACTGGCCCCGACAGCTCTCTCCCAAGGAGGGAACTCCTGGTATTAGCAACTCCTTTTTTTCTTGTCACTTCATTTAGGCCTCTCACACTGACATTTCTCCTGGGCTCCAGGCACCAGTCCCCAGGAATGTGGCAGCCTCACTGTAAATAGTGGATAATGAGCTGACAGGATAGCTTCATTGGGGGGAGAGAAATAGAAAGTGTGTGTAGGTGGGGATTTTAGACAATGGTCCCCAAATCATTCTGTCTTTAGTGTTGGGAATGACAGTCTTGAGCTGATTCTAACCTGGTGACATCAAATGTACTTCGTTTCTATCATTCAGAGGGTAATTAGAGTACTGCTTTACACCGACAGATATGTGCTTTTACATCTTAGATAGAATACTTAGACGACATGCAAAGAATCACCATAATAGATATAAATTGTTCCAGCCCCTGGGAACCATTACTTAGCATCTCCATAGTTTCAGTTCCTGTCTTTTACCAGATAAAACCTTATCATCTATTTTCTAAATTCAACACATATTTTCTGAGCACCAGAAACTAGTAACACCACAGACTTGAGATTTAATGATAACACAAGGACAAAGATATGTCCTTCACAGAGCCTAGCAGGAGTTTGCTAATTTTTACATCAAGGAAGTTAAGGAGAGTATGAGAGAGTAATATGCGCACCAACTATTGTTTTATCGGGGGAAAGAGGGTAGGGCATCCAATTTGTCTGTGATACTTACTGATCAACTCAAAAACTCAAACGCATGGTCATTGAGCCTGTTCCAGTTCACAGTGAGCTGAGTAGAACTGCCCCTGTGGATTTCGGAGGCTGTGAATCTTTACAGGAGCAGATTTCTCTTGTAGAGCTACTATTGGGTTTGAACCATTGCCTTTATGGTTAGAAGCCCAATGAGAAACTCACTATACCACGAGGGCTCCTTTAGGATAGTGATGCTTAACTTAAAATGAACAAATACACATTTGTCACTACTATAGTCCGTGTGTATTAGCAGTTACTCACAGTCAGACGCTGACCTTGGCTACCTTGTCTTTGTTCAAGCATAAAAACAAACAAACAAACAAACAAGAGCTCAAACTAGTTGCCATGAGTCAACTCAGAATCATGATGACCCCACGTATGTCAGAGAAAAGCTACACTCCATATGGTTTCTAATGTCTCATTTTCCAGACATAGATTACCAGGGCTTTCTTCTGAGGCACCTCTGACTGCATTCAAGTCATCAGCCTTTCAGTTAATAACCTTTCAGGGACCAGTGTATCCAAAGGTGCTGATGATGTAAGAGAGATAATGGAGCACCAGGGGACTCCAGAAAAGTCACCATGGCTGGGGTGGAAGATAGAGCACAGAGTCTGAGGTGGGTGAGGACATGAGGGTCAAGGGTCTTGTGAGGATTCTGGAGCTAAAGCTCCTTCATACCATGTCAGTGTCATATTTCTTCTTGGCTTCACTCTTCTCAGCTTCCTGGAGCCTGCATAAGAGGGATGGCAGTGAAGGGGGGTGGAAGAGGAACCGTCATTGTTACTCAGATTTGTGTATTTATTAGGTGTTCATTACCAGGCACTGAAAACCAACAAGATGTGACTCTGTGATGAGGCTAAAAATTAGCTCACCGTGGGGCTCAATGGTCTTGGTATTTAGATTCACCTTGTAAACAAGCTGATAGATTGGAGGTTCTGCCGAAAACACCTCAGGTGCCTGATACAGTTCCAGAGGAGCAAATGCAAGGAAATAACACCGAACACTCCCATTTTCTTTCCAGAAAGCATATGCCTCATCTGATCTAGAGGAATTTGCATTAAATCTAGGTTTCTCAAACTTGTTTCTAGTTTAGCACCTCTATCAGGAAGAGGAACTTGACCCTTTATACTCATTAGGAATTCGGAGGCATAGTTCTCTAAATAGGGACTCTCCATTTATTTGATGCATTTTTCTTCCAGCTATCCATTCTCCTATGTGTCTAAGAAATATTATGGAATACTTTGTATAGGTCAGGCAGCAAGCTGGATGGGAGGGATGCAACACAGACTAAGGCAAGTGACTGCTGTCACGGAGCTAGGTTCAAGGGAAGGCAGGGAAGATAAAGAAGAAAGGCCTGGCAGTCTACTTCCCAAAATTAGCCAGCAAAAGTCATATGGGCCACAACAGAATACTGTCCCATATAGTCATGGAAGATGAATCAGCTAGGTAAGTAAGTACTACACAATGGCCACAACAATGGACCCGAATCTGCTAATGATCCATAGAATGGAACAAGATGATGTGGGGTTTCATTCTGTTGTGCATGGGGGCACCAGGAATCAGCTGGTTCCATGGCAACTAGCACCAAAGCATTATCAAGAAAATAAAATAGAGTGAATTTTGGAAATATTTTATGTAAGGCGTCAAGAAGATTTTCTCTGAGGAAGAGTCCCTGAGCTAAAAAATACCTTATGAGAAGGAGCTTGTGGACAATGGGTCAGAGACAATGGGTCAGGGACAATGGGTCAAGTTCTTCAGACAAAAGAAATAGCAAGTGCAAATACTCTGAAGTTAGCTGAGGAACAAAATTGATGAGCTGGGAAACACAAAGAAGGCTAATATGGTTATAGACCAGGTGATGAGAAAAATAAGGTTAGTGATGAAGTTGAAGAAAAACAGATTATATATATCTTTGAGCAAAACCAATGAATTTCTAAGATGTATGCTGCTTTGCTTGTAGCCTGGCTGTCGGGAGAGTGCTAGTCCATCACCGTGGTCGGAGCAGGTCAGCCCCAGGATTCTCCCCAGACCATTCACGTCTTACATCCTACAGCTTAAGTCCGTGGAGGAGAGTTCGAGCAGAGTGTAGGCAAGATTATTCTGACTTGATGAGATAACTTGGGAAATGGAAAAAGGAATGTCTTCTGACTCATATGCAATGGGGCTTTACACTTAGGATGCTCCATGTGTTCACTGGATTCTGGTACAGGTGTTGCTGTTCGGAGCTTGCTTTCTCAAAACAACAACAACAACAACAACAACAACAAGGTGTTGAGACGATGTTGACTCATAGGGACTCTGTAGGAGTGCAGGACACAGTATAACTGCCCCTCTGGAGTTCTGAGACTGTAATTCTGTATGAGGATAGGAAACATCATCTTTCTCCCATGGAGCACTTGGTGGTTTCAAACTGGTAACCTCATAGTCAATGGCCTAACTTATAACTCACTACATTAGCAAGTCTCCTGAGCTTGTTTTAGATTCTGTATATTCAACATTCATTCATGCTTTTGATCCAGCCTGCACACCCTTCCAATAATACTCAAGTATTATCATGGGAAGAAGATCTTTTGAGGCTTTTTCACATGATACAATGTATATGTGCACACTATCTCTTTTATCACTTTACCAAGAACAGAGGGTATGGGTTGTTACACTGAAAGACACATTCATCTCTAAGTCCTTTCCATTAAAGGCTCAGCTCAAATGCCACTTCCTTCATGAAGTCAAATCTATCTGTGGTCAGAAAGTCTCTGTCCTTTCGAACGTTCCAGGAGCTTGAATCTCTTACTCATTTTTAAGTAGCTTTTGCGTTTTACTTTTCGAGGTTTTTCATTGCAGGCACAAAAATAAATGGAAGCTAACTTAAAGCAAAATAACGTGTGTTGGAAGGATAGGGAGGAGTCCCAGTGCAATCCTTGACCTTAGAGGAAACAGACTATAGCAGCTCTGGAAATGTGTGGTGGTGGCGGCGGTAAGATGCCATTGAGCAGGTTTCAACTCAAGGTGACCACGTGCGACAGAATAGAACTGCCTCATAAGATTTTCTAGATGTGTTATTGGGACATAATCCACATATTATACAATGCAATAGTTCAAACATCAAGACGATTATATAATCACTACTTCAATCAATTCTTTAAGGAAGCAGATGGTCAAATATTTGCCCCTCGGAGATGCTGGGTGGGTTTGATCTACTAACTTGTCAGTTAGTTGAACCCTTGTGTTACTAGATCTCCATTTATGAATATAGAAGTCAGGGGTTCACAGGCTGCCTGTCTCTTTGGGTGTCATCCTTTCGCTTGCTATGTGTGATAACTTCTCAAAACTTATTGCTAGGATGGTAGCCAAAGGAATATGAAGATGCTTTGAAATACGCAAGATGCATGCTGGGTGTATGAAGTCAACCAATGTCTACTCCATTTCTATTTGCCAATAGTTTATGACCTCAATCAAAGTCCAAGGTGTAGGTTAGGTACTCCATAAATGTCACATCCATCCATCTAAGTATTGGACTTTAAGGAAAGAGCTGTATCTAATTTAATCGCCTGATATTTATGAGTTCAACACTAGGCCTGTACTGAGGATCCAGTGTTGAGTAAGACAGATGGCTCTAGCCTCATACAGCTTACACCGATCTTTACAAGCACTAGGAGAAGCTACACAGCGGCTTAGCCAATATTTTTAGTACATAAGTGAATGAAATATGAATGAAAAAAGCAAATCGGTCCTCTACATTTATTAATTAATGCTATCATTGGAAATTGCCTCCCTAATGACACATGGCATTTCTTGCATTGGATTGAAGAGTTATCATTTGAATTACCAAGCAACCTTGTAACTTTTTGTGCATTTCTTCCACATCACCTATCCCTGAGATGTAATCTCCTCAGGGTTAAAAGTCTGTCTTTCTTTGTTCTTGGTATGTAGATTATCCTATTCTCACGCAAAGAGAATGAGCATACATTCTTATTGATGTAGCTTTTTTCACATTCATCTAAGTTAGGGCTGACCATCTAGCATCCAAAGCCTGAGCGATAGGTGACGTCACACTGTGTTGTAACTCACTGAACTCTACCACTCCCTGTGTTCACGGTTCATCACCCAATTGGGTTCAGAATCCCAATCAAACTTAATGTATCACTCTACACATTAAAATACCCAGTTCCCCCAGTCAGTGCTCCTCGGGCAAGAAGGGTCCCTTCCTCCTTTACCTTCTCCTCACTTAAAGATACCCTGTTATGTCAAATTGGTATTATTGGAGAGTTGGGGGCTATACCCTGTCTTCAGTGCTCATGCCTCCCATTGTCATTCATTGACTTTGGGGTGTCTCTGGTTAGTCTCAGGATGCATGCAGCATATTGGGTGGATAAGGGGAATCTTCAAATTGACAGAAGTTGGGAGGTGTTGGGGACGGTGCTAGTTGGAAGTTGTCAACCACCAGCCACTTGCTGATGTCCAACTGAGTGGGGATCCAACTGGCCATTCTCTGTCTTCTCTGACCCCACACCCCCACATAAACTCCTTATCTTTTTATCCTTTACAATAACCCCTACCAACCTCCTTGGTACCCAGCCAGGCTCTCCATGCTAGTGCACAAGCTCTTTGCAGTTCTGCCATTACCCTGTACTTTCTATAATATAACAGGTGAATGGGAGAGAGCATTCTATGGCTAGGGTCCCCCACCATCCCTCAGGTGGCCTGGTCATTACCAATATTCAGTACATCATTTGTGGTAGCCTGCTGAGGACAGACCTGGCCCCACACAACGCCTAGAAAATGGGAGGTTCTGACTGAGTTTTTCAAAGTTATCTGAATGTATAACGTCCGGTAATGAGATTGTGATAGTTAGGGTTCATTGTGCCCACCTGGCCGATGAACACATGTGGAATTTATCGAAGGGCGGAGAGATAAATGGCTCAGTGAGACTTGCTTTTCTGACATCTTGCTGTCTGATGGTCACACCAGTTGTGGCTGCCTTAGCTAATTCTCTGTCTCGGCTGGCTAGGCTCACTTCCTGTAAGAGATCCCCGAGGAGAAGCCACATGGATTTCTGGGTGTTGGATCAGCCGCGTGGAGACCCCTGCCAGCAGTGAGATGCTTACACGCTCACTGATTCGGCTTTCCTCCTGCATTCAGCATCATTGTGTGTGTTGTGTGAGTTTGAGGAGGACTTTGTAGATCAATGTCTGGCATATGGGCTAATGTTGGTTTTATCGGCTTGGACTGGGATGCTTAATGTACAATTGCCCTTTATATAAAACTCTTTCTTATAAAATGAGTGTTTATGAATTTTGTTTCCCTAGTCTACCTAGACTAATACAAGATACTTCATAAGTGATGAGTAGGTACACATAACTCAACCCTTGAAATAGCAAATGGATTCACAACAAGGACATTTGTATGCTGCATGGAGAGCTGCTCAGCATCATTATATGGGAAGAAGAACTTTAGAGATATTTCATAAAATGTACACACAAGCAGGGATCAATCCTTGAGAAAAGGCATCATGTTTGATACAGTCGATGAGGAAGACGCTCCTTGAAATGGATGGACACTAGGGCTGCTACAATGGACTACAGCGTCAGGAGGATCAGAAAGGATCAGGACAGGGCAATGATGTATAGGATCGCTATGCTGTCACAGGATGTCACTGAGTTGAAGCAGACTTGACGGCACCTAACACAACGGCAACATGATGCATCTATTTGTAGTTGTAATGCCTTCTTTGACCTACCACTTAATCCTCAAATGATTATAGAATCATAGGACACAGATTGGTTGTGCTGAAAGGAATCTTGCCTTAAGGTCCTATGGGCCTAGACAGATATTTTATAAACCATACTTTGATGCCTACTTAATCTACAAGGGTGTGGAATATTCAAACATTATTTCTAGGGGTACTCTTAAACACAAAGTAGCTAAAGTTACTTAAAAAAAGATGAACAGAAAATGTCAATGGGCAGATAGAAAAGACAAAGTATTAGAATAAAATGTGCAAAGGCCTAGAGTTAGAAAGCCAAAAAAAAAAAAAGAAAAAGAAAAAAGGAAATTACATTCAGCTTTTCTTAAGCTGAAAGAAGTGAAAAAAAGAATTTCATTTTTGAAGGATTCTTTAGGTAAAACAGGGAGCACTAGTGGCATAGTGGGTTATATGTTGGACTGCTAACTTTAAGGTCAGTAGTTCAAACCCACCAACAACTTCTCAGAAGAAAGTTGAGGTTTTCTACCCCTGTAAAGTTTTAAACAGCTTTGGAAACCCACAAGAGCAATTATACCTTGACCTGTAGTATGATAATGAATTGAAAATGGTCAATGGTAGTGAGGGAATGAATGATATAGAACGTAGCAAAAGATGACACAAGGAATACAAAGTTATTATGCTAAAAAGAATTGGTAGAGATTCAACCATTTCAAGAGGTAGTATATTATCAAAACCCAATGGCATTGAAGGATTAAGTCCAAGCACGCTACACTGAAGACATTACAGGGGTAAAAAGTCTCCCGGCACTGATGGAATACCAGTGTTTTCAACCAATTGCTGCCGTGCTGGGTGCACTCACTAATCCATGCTGATAAGTTTGGAAGACAGCTAAGTGGCCAACCACATGGGATTTTTATTTGCACCCATTTCAAAGAAAAAGATGGCCCGACACAATGTGGAAAGTATGGGACCATATCATTAATATCAAGTGCAAGTCAAGTTTTGCTGAATATAATTAACAAATGACTGGGTATCTATAGCTCCATCCTTGGGATGTTAAATGGATTCAAAACAAGACCATGCTTCATGGAATACTGCTTGGCCTCATTATATGCCTATGGGTTATCATGGGAAAAGGAACGTTCAGAGGTAGTTCATATAATATACGAGCATGCTAGGAAAGAACAGTCCTCGTAGAATGACATCACGCTTGGTAGATTCAAGGTCCATGAAAACGAGGGGGAAATGCTCAACTAGATGTGCTGATGCAGAGACTGCAGCAATGGGCTCAGACTTAACAGGGAGGGTGGTGCGGGACTGAGCAGTGTTTCCTTCGATTATACATAATCTCTATGAGTCAGAACGTCCTGGTCTCTGTCTTGTGCTGCTTCCATGCTGATGCTGGTGATTGACACTGCAGGGAGTGCGTGAAAAAGGGACCCTGAGTGAGCCAAAGTCAATGGTGTGTTCCAACTTGACTGAAAGCTGCTCCCTGGCTTCTCTGCTAGAGCTCGTGGGGGGTGCAGAGCTTTCAGAGCCTGCCAAAAATGTTCGCTCAAGAACAGTAATAAGGCAAGTAGGTGGGGACAGCTCTGAACTCTAGACTTCCTGCCCTAAACACTGACTGTCTTAGACTACAGGAGGCTCTGTCACTGCCCCACGGCAAGACGTTACTTTGATGAGATGGTAAGGGACACTCCAGCCTTGAGAAAGCAGGCTCATTCCGAGGTTGCTTTAAAAATGGGCATGCCTCTGAGGACAGATAGTATTGCAGCTGGACCGTTTGGGGCCAGGACTCGGCCAAGGTCAGGTCTCCATCAGAAATGCTGGGTCAGGGACTGACTCTGGAGTAGATGGGATGAGGGGATCGATTGGGGACAATGGTCAGGACTCTGACTTGGAGCTGAGTAAGAGCTCATTCCGGACTTGAGTTGGAGGGCTGAGGCTAAGATTGAAGATCAGGGTTGGAGTGAGGACTCAGTGTGGGAAAGTGTTAGGTACTCAGACTTGTCCTGGGGAGAAGGGTGTCACCACAGAGTTCAAGTGAGAACAAAACGTACAATCCTTGGGAATTAGCACATAAACCAGTCAGAGACAGATAAGGCCAAGGGGGATGGGTATAAGAGATCAGCCTCATAGCTGCCCCTCCCTCTGGTTTAAGCACCTGAAAATCAACTCTTGGTTTGTGGATATACCGCCCCCACCAGGACTATCAGGTAATCATTCATGAAGTGAAGCCACTCACTCTTCTTTTGGCAATATTGATTCCTGTTCCCTGATCAGTGAGAGAAAAAGTATCGTTGTACTTCTTACTCACTATTCTGTTTTTCTGAAAATCATACATGCAAATGAATTTTCTAAGCCACAATGGCAAGCCTATAGGGCAATGCACCCTTGTGAACTTGATTGGCAGGTGCCAATCAAGGCTGTTTTTACAGCAATCCTCATATGACAGCCTGAGGGTGCCCTAAGTCAGCAAAATGCATCCTTCAGCTAGGGTATACCTGCTGAGAGGTGAAAGGACAGAAATAAAGGAGAAAATAGGTCACCGAAAGCAAGAGGTTACATGTTTCCCAAACCAAACTATATGACAGGAAACCAAATCCCGCTTTGTCTAATTCCTGATTTTCACCCTCTGACAATTTCTAGAGTTGAAAAAAAAATGAATCAAGTTCAGTGAAGGAGGCCGAAGAAAAGCTTAATCGATTTTCTCTATACACGTTTAGTCCATGATCTGGTCAAAGCATGCTGAGAATAAAAGGAAAAAAAGGGAAAGAAAGAAAGCGAGAAAGCAAGAAGAAACAATTACTCTGTAGTTGATTGTAACATATGGCCACTCCACAAGCATTCATGCAGCACTGCGCTCCATGAAAGTGTGAATAGCTGAAGTGTGGAGTGCACCACCCGAGCTTTCTTCCGAGGTGCCTCAGGGTGGATTGGAACCCCCAGTCTCTCATTTAGGAGCTGAGCATGACAACTGTTTCCAGGAGCTATGGAGTCCATGCTGAGAATGCCACACTTAACCTAAGGGTTGTACCAACAGAGGTTTGCTCTGACTATGCACTCCGTTCTCTTTCCAACAGGAGTCAGTGTGAAGGACAATCGAGGTCTCTGTGGAGAGCACTGTGTCCTTGCACACTGCTCTGTCGTCTATGTTTCAGGACGTGTCAAACTTGATTGCCTCGGGTCTTTGGCATGTGCAGTGTTCACGCTTGAAATTGCTCTCCCCCTCCTTAAACGGCCAATCCCTCCTTTGTCAGGGCTCAGCGTCAATGGTCTCTCTCCAGAGAGGGCTTCTCTAAAGTCAGAATCCAGTCCTTCTATCCTCGATTGCGGCACTTTGATCTGCCTTGAAGGATCCCATTTGTTTCTTTGTCTAGTAGGATCTCCTCTGATAGGGCTGGTATCATGTCTATATTATTTCCCCCCGTCTTCCTGGAATTGGGTGCAGTTCCTGGCCTATAGGAGACACCAACACATACTTGCTATAGGGAACAAATCGAGGCATAAAGGAATGCACAGGCTGCTGGTTTTCCTTATGATATTAGGTTCAACGCCACATTTGTCAAAAGGGAGAGAGGTTCAGTGAACTCCTGATGCTCATCTGCCACTAGCAGCCCACCGTTTCTCACCATTGTGCAGTTGGAGGGATTGAGGGACAAAGTCAGAGTAGAGTGCACATGGTGTCCCAGCCCATGTCTCCCGGACAGTTCCCACCACCAAGGCTCTGTAGCTACAGTCCAGCTGCCTTCTCTATGAAGCACTCCAGGCCACCTGGTTTCTAGTTCCCTTTGCTTCCACATAAATCACTTATCAAACTTTCTCAGCACTTGGAAGGAAACAGTAAGGGCTCCTGGAATGCTGGAGGAAATTCTGAGAATAAAAGCATTTCTCACTATCCTGGGACGTTCTCTGTGTGTGCCCCTAATAAAACAGAGTTCCAGGAGGAGGAGGACGTGGGGACAAGACTGAGATTCAAACGAATCAAAAGGAATACAGTAAGCAAGGAAGGCATCTGTAGGAAGCATTGGCACACATAGAATATGGAACTGGGGAGAGCATGAAAGCCTTGATGTGAATGCACTAGGTTTTTGTTTTTTGTTTTGCTTTCATACAATGCACGTGTGCACTGAGCTCTATGTAGGAGAACATAGCTGGCTCCGTTTCAGCACTTCAGCCTCATTTTCCTACCACTGCACCGAATACTCCAGACTTCAACCACCTTCTTGCAGGGAGGAAATCATCTTTTAGGGTCTTTTAGGGTCTGAAGTGTCTGACCCTCATCAATCTGGACAACCTCCTCATGTCCTTTCCCTCTCAAACTCTTCTTCAGACTGTCCTACATACGAAGGCCTCTCACATCCTTTTCTCTCTCCCTAGAACTTTGCTCCCCCACTGTTTCCTTAGCGACCTTCTTCTCATCCTTCAAGAAGCACCCTCCAAGGCATCCCTGCTGTTCCCTGTCCCAGCACCCAGCTTTCTTACTTCACCGCACTTCACTCAAGCCTAACTACAGCAGAGACCCTTGTATCTGATGCAATGGGGACTGGCAATTACAGTACTTGAAAAAAAATGAAGAATCATAAAAAATGACTCATAGCAGATATTTTCTTTTCACTTAAAACACCTAAGTGCACATGTATTTATCTATCGTTTGATGTAGTGGGATCTTCGAGACGCTTCGAAAATAAATGTGAGTGCAGAATCTTCTAGCTCTCTCCATGACTTTTATAGTCGTCTCGCCCACACCTAATATTACATGTCGAGTGATTCATCTCTGAGCCTTTCAAAAGCACTTGACATAGTTTACTGAGAAATAAAGTAACTTTTTGGCATGCATATTCCTCAGTTTAAATAATTTTTCATTACATTGCCAAATATACTACAAACATGAACATACAACTAAATTAGCAAACACAAGCTAGTGATTCTTAGCAACTCTCCAATGAAATTGAAGGAAGCGGAATAAACGGACTGATTAGAAATATATAGGTGGGCCGGGGGCTCGCGTCTTGTGTTTTGACCGTGGGTCCTGGTGTGGCTGGGAACAGTGACTTCAAGGTATTCCTGAGAGTCGTTCACATGGAAGTTGGTCATGAGAGAGTCCGCGGCATCTATTTGTTGGCTTGCTGGCTTTCGGTGTGTCCTTTCAGGGCATATGTTTGAGAGGGCAGGGCCTCTTCTCCTTTGGCTAGCACACCTCCCCAGAGTGTAGCCCTATCAGTGGCATTGAGAGGCAGAGTCCATGCCAAGTAAACGAACTATAACAAAGACACAAGCCCACTTCTGTCAAGTCAATTTCAACTCAGAGCAACCCCAGATATGGTTTTGTATGGATCCGCTGGTGGGTTTGAACTACAGGCCTTGTTGTTAGCAGTTCAGAGCTTACCCCACATCACCACCAGGGCTCCTTATAAACAAACCAAGGACTATTTGCATTCCTTAGTGATGAACTTATGGGTTCTCATTTGAACAAGGTGAGTTTATTTGAAGGTTTAAATTTTATGACTACCAACTGTATTTATTTCTATATTTCCATTTCTGATTTCTTCCATAGGTTTCACACATACTTAAAATCATGCATTGTTACCTCCTCTCCAAAGCCTCTCCCGTTCAGCAAACAACAACTAACCATGCTACCACCTACCCTCCCAATCTGGGAGCATCTATCTGCTGGGAGGAGGCAAGGTCAATTATTAGCTGTGGTACCAGCACAGTGCCAGCTCTTTGGGCACTGTGACAGGTCTGGGGATGCTTCAAGAATGGAACGGAGGGGCTTCCACCATGAAGATCTGAGATACAGAGCTTGAACCTGCTTACTTCACCATTATGTTGTTGCTGGTGTCACAGAGTCAAATCTAACAATATGCGACAGAGTACAAGAGCTTCCTCACATTGCTTCAGCATGGTGTGCAACACATATGACTCAACGCATCACATGTAATGCACTATAAGCACCGAGAAAAACATATCCTTCCTTTTCCTCCATTACTGTGGGTTAGCTTTCTCTGGTCTTCAGAGTGTCGAGGTCCAGAAAGCTAAGATGAGGGGTGGCTGCCAGGAAAAGAAGCCTTAGTGGATCCTCCACATCACAGAAGCCCACAGCCCAGTTTGGACAGCAGCCACATAATATAGTTTAAAACTCTAAATGTATCCTTTTCACATTTCCTTCACACACTGAAGAATAAAATAAAGGCGGTTAGAAGGACCTGGGGACCCTGACTATCAGCATGAGCGCAGTGGCAATCATGATGGTGGCAATCATGATGGGGATGATGATTTCTGTCAGTACTCAAACTCTCATCAACTCAGTTCCAATGAGTAGCAACAGGGCAGGGCGGAAATGCCCCCTGTGACTTTCCGAGACTAATTCTTTCTGGGAATAGCAAGCCTTGCATTTCTTTCCAAGAGCGGTTGGTGGTTTTAAACGGCTGACCTTGTGGCTAGCAGCCCAATTTGTAGCCAACTACGTCACTAAGAGCTGCTGACAAATATTGTGTCCTTTATGCCAGCTGATCTAGTCTAGGCTCCCATGCGCCTTTCGTTCTATAGAGCAATTGCTTTCTTGGGTCCTTGGTTTTCTTCATTCTCCTTTGTTTCAGATGGGAAGAGACTGATAATTGTGTCTTAGATGGCTGCTTGCAAGCTCTTTAACACTCTGCACACCACTCCCCAGATGTAGTGTGGACAATGAAGAACACTATCTTTATGAACTATGCTATGCCGATTGACTTACATGTCCTCTGATTATTAACCATTTTAATCCCTGTAACAGCTGTAGAGTCCCAAAGAGGTACAAGTGGTTAAGTGCTCCATTTCTAGTCCAAAGCTCGCTGGTTTCAATCTACCCATTGAAGACAGGCCTGGGAGCTTACAGTCATGGAAACACAACAGAGCTGCTCTACTCTACACACTTGGTGTCACCATGAGTCACAACGGCCTCAAAGGCAATGAGCCACAGCAAGCGCAACAGCCCTAGACAGTAAACTGTTATTATTACCCTTTTACAAAAGTCTGAAGCACCGGTCGGCAAGTATTACAAAACCGGTCATTGCAAACCTGTGTGTGTGTCTACAATACAAGTTCTTAGCACTATGCTAAATTACTTCTCAACATATATAACACCCTAGCACTGACTGAATAATTTATTTACTTATTTAAAATTTCATGTGGGATATATTTTGGAGTGAACCAGAAATCAGTGCATCTACCTTTAAGAGGGATATTCTGATGTGATGAAGGGGACCACCCATGGTCCACCAATAACAACAGTATAAGAGAAAATGAAATCCATTTTATAGCTGAAATGCAGCATGTTCCATGTGTTCAAAAGAAAAAGAAATTCATTCTCATGAAGGAAAACAGAAAACACTTGTAAGATTTCAGTCTTGATGGACAAGCATAGTTTCAAACGTTCAAGGCAGAAGTCTTATCTGTGATGTGTCATGTGTGCAAACGCCACACACACACACACACACACACACACACACACCTGCTCCTAACATTCTTTCCCATAGAGATCAGACACAGCTTCTCAACCCAACCATCACCAATCAAGGAGGGGTGGCACATGAGTCTAAAAATATTTCTATCCTTGGAGCATGGGCCAGCAGAAGAAGGAAAACTTAAAATCTTTTTCTCTGTACCGACTCTCTCTACAATATTGGTCACTACTGCCCCTCACTTTCTTTCTTAGTACCTTTTCCCAAGCTAAGGCAGCTTAATGTACTTCTAGCCTTCTCTGCTGGGTATCAACTGAATGTCTGCAAAGGCACAAGGCTGTTAGGCTACCTTGTGGTAACAAGAACTACATGGAAAATATGGGCCTCTTGGAAACCTATCAGCTTGTTTTGTCTAGAATAGACAGAGCAGTGGAAGGAAGAGACACTGAGAGGGAGTGGAGGCAGAGGGAAGGAAATACATCCACACAGACTCGGTATACAGGGCCAGGACAGCAAGGGCTTGCAAAACCATTTGCGGTATACTGACCTGGGATCTGGCCTCCACACCTGGGATCTGAAAGACAGGATTACCTCTCCATAGTGACTTGCCAAGTCCTCTCTTGTCCCTGGGCTTTCCAAGTTCTCAAGAGTAAAACAAAGATTTGGCTGCAGATTCCTGCAGTTCAAACCCTCTGTATGATTTTCAGCAGTACAGTAATGGAGAAAAACTGGTGTACAGCCAGACTGTGGGTAGTGAAGAATATTGAGGGGAAAGCTGACAGTGGTCATGGCTCTGGTGAATTTGCTAAAGGATCTGAAAATATAAAAAGGAGAGGACCCTTCACTGAAGAACTATACTGCCTGAAGAGAAACTGAAAACAGGACATTTGCGGTGGCGCAAACATTTAACATGCTCACTGCTCACCAAAAGTTAGATGGTGCCAGTCTTGGCAGGGAAGTCTGGTGATCCACTTCTGGAAAAGCAAGCCTTGTGGACCCGGTGGAGGTTTGCAGGTGTGCTCTGCCACGCATGCCCCCACCATGAGGTGGAAATAAATTGACAGCAACTCTTTTTCATGTGTTCGCACGTGGTTTCCTTTTTGTATTGCCCAATGGTCTCAGACGTCATTTTGAGGATTTAGATAATGTTAGATAGACCTCATTAATAATAATAGTACCACAAATATATCATTTATTGAGCACTTATTAAATACTTGCATAACTAAACATGTGTTAATTTTTTTTTAATTCCTTACATTTCCCAGGGAGTAGGCACTAGGCTTTCTATTACAGATGAGGAAATCAAGGGTCATGGGAGATGCCATGACTTGTCCCAGGCAGATCTGGGGTGCAACCTTTCAATGTGAACCTCAACTCCATTCTTGTGGCCGTTTTGCCTTCAGAAAAGCAAACACAGGTCTACCACCCATCTTCTTTATACTCCGCCCCATGCCAAGGAGGAGGAGAAGTTTTTCACTGCCTTTCTCCACTCTGCTCAATTCCTTCCAGGTCCAACGGAAACCCTATCCCTCCTATGAGATCCCCATCAGAGTTCATTCATTGGTCTCTAGGCTCCGGTAGCAGTCAGTTTATTCGTCTACTAGTGCACACGGCATTTTCTGCCTCCTGTTAGAGTTCATTTTATCGGATTCTCTCCCCATTCTCCACTCAAACTGCTCTAGCTACTCATAGCACTTAGCACCTGGGGTTAATCTGAGCTCTGCTTGGGTTGGTCTCTTGTCTCATTCCTCTCTTAAGGGCAGGGCTGTGTCGTAGACATATTTGTGCCTACCCAACACAGATGCTTTCTAAGGCAGGTGCACATACAGCTGATTTCTCCATTCTGCAAGAGTACACTGCTGGCGTACTCTTCCGTGGGCCTTTCCCAGGGTTGGGGTTATTAATAGAGTAGTGCTAGATAGGGAGAAGGAAATTCTCCTCTCATGTGACTGCAGGATTTTCCCTGAGCACAGGTAGCCCTTTTTTTCTGTGCCACTCTTCCCCCCACCCCTTGGTCTTCTTTTCTTTAATGGAGACTTAACTGTCCACATTTGCATCAAGTCAGAGTTCACTCCAGGGAAAGGGCTGCTTGAGCTTGCCCTATCTTCATGCTCTGGAATTACTGACCTACTTCTGCCTGGGAAGAAAGGCTCTGATCCATTTAAAGAAAAAAAAAGTTATAGATATTATATTTCAAATGAAGACACTGAAGGGCTTCATGGAACACATAGGTACACCTGCTTGTGTTCACTCTTGGCCGGATCCCTGAGTGGTTAACAGCATGGGTGTCATGTCAGACAGGTGGATTAAAATCACTCCTCTGCCCTTTGGCCAAGTTAATTAGTCACTCTGAAATTTTCGTTTCCTCCTCGGCGTTATAGAACCAATACTATTCCCCACCTGATGGGGCTGCTCTGAGAATTAAGTATGTTGCATGTATTTGTAGTACAGTGCCTGGCTTGATAAAGTACTATTCCATGGCTGCAGTTACTAGTGTGACTGTATTTTTGTTGTTGTTTTGGTAAACAGCATCATATAGCCAGTAGAGAGTTAGGAGCAACTTTTCAACAGCTGGAAATTTTATCTCCACAATTAGTAGAAAATGCAGAATCACATGGAGTTTCTAGTTGGGAGTCTAAGAATAGCTATAGTTAAGCTTCTGCTTAAAAATAACTCACACACTTTCAGGCTATCAGAATGGAAAGTGCTTTAGAAAGCATCATTATTAATTGTGCCATTTTACAGGAAATTGAAATCTAAGAGGTGAAGTGGCATTTCTGGAGTCAATCAGCTAAATATCAGCAAAGTTGGGCTTAAATCCTTGTTATAGAATATCTGTCCATTATAATATTGTTGCTAGCTATGAGTTGGCCATGGCTTATGCATAATGAAGACATAAACATTTGGTCAGTTCTGTGCCAGTCTCATGATTGATTGCAGATAGGATAATGTTCCTTTGTTCACCACTGGGTTATCCTCAGTTGATTTTCAGAAGTAGACCACTAGACCTTTCTTCCTAGTCCATCTTAACCTGGAAGTTCCACCGAGACCTGTGTAACACCACAGGAACACGCAAGCCTCCACTGACAGACAGGTAATGACAGGACACACAAGGTGCAGTAGATGGAAATGAAGCCTAGGTTTGGGTGAACTCTACCACTAAGTCACACGTGCCTTCTAGTTCAGTGTATCTCTCTTGTAGTACATATGCACCCAAGCCTGTTATTTCCCTAGTCAATGTTTGGTTTGGAAATCCAGCATACCACAGTGGCACAACAGTTAAGTGCTTGCCTACTTACAGAAAGGTTCATAGTTTGAACTTACCCACCCTCTCTGGTAGATAGAGAGACCCGGTGATAAGTATCTATCAAGATTCTGGTAGTTGTTAGATACCCTAGGGTCCGCTTTGACTCTTAGCAACTCTGTGTGCAACAGGACCAAACACTCCCGGTTCCTGCACCATCCTTGCAGTCGTTGTTCTGCTTGAGCTCATTGTTCGAGCCACTGTGCCAATTCATTCATGGAGGATCTTCCTTTTATTTATTCCCCCCCACCGACCTTCTACTAAACCAAGCAAGCATGAGATCCTTCTCCAGGGACTGACCCCTCCTCATCATATGTCCAAAGAATCATTCTGGCTGTACTTCTATGAATTATGGTGTTAGCAAAGAACATTCAACTTCCCAAAGATTGCGAGAAGAACAAACAAATATGTCTTGGAAGAAGGACAGCCCTTAAGGATCACATCCTTCAAAACCCCAAGGGCCTGTTCTCTTCAGTCATATGAGATCATTGAGTGAAAATCAACATGGCAGGAACCAATAACAACATGCTCCAGTTTGCTCATCTGGAAAATGGTATTAATCATTATCTCAATAGCAAAGGACTGGGAGAAGTAAATGAGTGATGTAAATGTGCAAATGTGCAAAATAGTTAGAACGGCAAATGGCACCTAATACCTGTGCAGCAACTGTTGCTATAGAAACTAGGCTGTGTCCTGTATGAATTCTCTCTATTCCAAGGCTCATCTGAATTGCCGAGAAATCTTATTCTGACTTTTTGTAAATAGATGCAATTTTGGCTTCTTTTAGACCCTGTAATCATTTGTACTTTGCTCACAGCACACAGCACATTCTGCCGTGCACTGCAGATGTCTGTAAACTTGTTCTTGCACTACCCGCCATTAGCAGTGAGAGCAGTGGGGTGAGAGACTTTGCTCTAAGCATGTTCCCAGTAGGGCTGTGTAGGGTGCTTGCTGCCAGGAAAGAAGTTGGCATAGGCTGGTTCCACTGACTCAGTTGAACCTAAAATCCACCTCCCACTAAGTTCTAGAATGTTAAGACTGTGCAAGCTTCCTAAACTGATGCTGTTCAATTGAGGCTGCTGAGAGCAGGCGAGGGAAAGATACTTGTCAAAGGAAGAATACTTGTCAAAAGATACTTGTCAAAAGGAAGAACATAGCTGAGTTTCAATTTAGAACCAAATGCTAGAGGGAAACTGTGGAATCAATATGGTGGTCATGGTATAGATCAATATTTCCTAAAGTGAGTGATATACCCCCTAGGGCCACTGGAATGAGAATGAGGTCAGAAGCAGGTGCCTACACTTTATCCTGGATTATAGGCTGCTGTGCTAGACCGGGTTGACTAGAGTAACAATCCAGTGACACTCATATATATAAACGAAAGAGCTTTCTATCAAGAAGTAATTACTGTATATACTTGAGTATAAGCCAACCTGCATATCAACCAAGGCACCTAATATGACCACAAAAACTGCATTAAAATATGTGCTGAAAAAACTCGGCTTCTACACGAATTTATACAGAATATATCAAGAAAACATCCCAGCCCAGTCCAACTCAACTGCTTAAGTCCCTCTTCAGACTCAAACAGCCACATGCAATGATGCAGAAAGCGGGAGGATCACGGGCTGGTGTGTGCAACGCCATGTGGATCGAATGGTAGTGGCTCTGCCAGTAATCGGGATCAGCCATCAGGAAGATGAAGGCAGAGAGAGAAGGAGAGGTCCCCAGGGCCCTCTTTATGAGAAGGCCATGCCACAAGGAGTCATAATCAGATTATGACTTGATTTACTGGTTGAATATCACCCCTACACTTTTATATATCTTCAAGTTGACATGAAATTATATAACTACCACAATTACATTACAAAATTTTTTATTGCCAGGGGGCACCGAGTTTGTTTGTTTGTTTTCTGTAAAGGAGACAGGAGGTCAAATAACTTTGGGACCCTAAGAGATAAGGCAAACCTGAACAATATTTCATCCTGATGTACATAATGTTGCCATGCGATGGACTTGATTCCACAGCAGCTAACAATTGCCCTCAATACCGGTGTTGCTCAAGGGATGGAAATGCATTAGAATCCTATGTGCAGAAACCTACCAGGGTAAAGGGCATAGCTGACCCACCGTGTGTTTCTGTGTTACATGATGGGTGAAGAGATGCTCAAAGGAGACTATTGAGTCTTGACTGCTCTGAATATATTAAATGTAAACCCTTCAACAGCTTTCTTCTTTCTTCCATTTTATGTGGGATCTAAGCTGAAATTCTTAGCCATGGGGCTGGGAATCACCCTCTCTCTGTTGGCATTTGTAGATAGAAGCTTCTAAAATACATATGCCCTTCACACAGAGGTCATTCTCAGAGCCCCCATGTGTCCGATAAATCTAGTAAGGATGACAAAAGCTAAAATCCTTATCAACCTCTCAGAGACTCTTCTTCACGGACTGCTGTCATGTTTCCTCACTGGGTTGAGGTTTCAGATAATGTTTAAAATGTCCAATGAGTCAGAGATAATTTTGCATGGATTGTGTGGCTAGCCCAAAGAGAGGTTTTGATTCTTAGTACTGTCAAATCTTATCTTCCAAAATGAGATAAGGTAAATAAGTTTAAAGGTGATACATTCGTCACCATCTCGGATGCAAGTGCTTTGTAGTGGAAGCACCAGGGAAATTTTCTCTCTCTACCTGCAGAGGATAATATGTGAGGTGATAATTAAGGGGTCCAAACTGGAGAGGGGAACTGCTCAGGGCCACATCTTCAAGTCCTGATTGTTCAGTAGAGAACACACAAGACTGCCTTTAATCACAAAATGATCTCCTGAAAATAGGAGTACTTGCCAAACCCTGTCAGCGAGTCATGATCATTCATAACCCAACCTTCTTGGGAAAATAGCTCTGCTCTTCTGATTTTGGGAGAGGGCATAAGTTCGTTCATCTCTGTACCAGTAAATAAGCCCTTAATTTTTTTTTTAATATCTAGGGGTAAACAGGACTTCTAATAGTGAAATACAAAGGTAAGTTGTTCTTAGCAGCCTTTGAATTGGTCCTGAGTCACAAAGACCCCATAAGCAACATGGGTCCTGGTTGGTTATTAATTAAACAGTGTCATCCACAGCATTTAGTATGGCTGATTGATGAAGAAGATCTCCAGACCTTTCATCCTAATCGACCTGGAAACTCTGCTGAAATCTGTTTGGAATAAATCAGCACATAAGCTAGGGATGAGCTATACTGGCCTTCCTGTATGTAAGGCAGGAATTCTACTACTGAACTTTTGTAACCACAAAACTAAGCGATGGTGGAAGGAAAGCCTTTTTTTTCCTAAAGCAAATCCACCCAGAAGTAATTTCCAAGTACTGACCAACACGATGGTACGCGCTTTTTCCTTTTGGTTATTGATGGTAGATGCCTCTGAGTTGGCTCTGACTCATCGTGACCTCATGTAAAACTGAACAAATTGTTGCCACATCCTGTGTCATCTTCAGCACAGTGTTAGGGTCACAGAGTGCCTTCAATACCTTCCAAATTAAAGTGCTCAATTTCCAGCACTATATCAGACGATATTCTGATGTAATCCATAGGGGTTTCATGAGCTAAATTTTGGAAATAGACAGTCAGGATTTTTGCAAGGCTTTTTCCACCATGGTGGCTCTTCTAGTATTTGAAATATTAATAACATAACTTCCAGCATTGTGACGACACACAAGCCTCCACAGTATGGCAAACCCACCACAGTATGACACACTGATGGATACAGAGTGATAGTTGGATCCTTGGGCTCAATTATGATCATTACTATAATCCATCCACTGGCTAAACAAGCATATTGTTGAAAAAAAACCCAATACTTAATTAGGCATAATCTTTACCTCCAAACCCCCCACCCCATTTTGTGGGCACTATACATTAGGTGTGCTGTGAACTGGCTATATTTTATCATCCTCTTTGTCTTAAAGAGCCACCTCTTCAATCCCATGACTGAAAGCAACTTTTGAACCGCTCCACCGAAGAGCCTTTAGAATGTTGGATGCATGCATTGCTTTCGCATGGCATTTCTAAATTTAGGTTTCCCCTGAGCTCCATGGAACCAATATTGTGCATCTGAGCCCCATGACTCCAAATAATGGCATTCTCTGTCATCTCCTTTCATATTTATGGAAGAAACAGAGATAAACATAAATACTAAATTGATCTATAAATTTTGAAATATAGTGAATTAATAAGCTTGATTGTTGTTTGTGTACATGTTTGCTTTTTCACTCTTACCCTTAAGTAATACTTCTCCCTTTAAAAGAAAACAGCTCTTTTTCTTACTGAATGTTCTATCAGCCTGTAACAGGCTAGACTGTCACTTCCTACCTCCTACTAACATAATAAGTGCCCACTGATGCTGCTGAACTGTAAGGCTTTTGAAGTACGAGCCAATTTTACACGGGTAACAAACAGGTCCACGGCTCCCTCCTTCTTTGTGCCTCCTTCTGAAGGAGGGCTCATTGTTGCAGGGTCAGCGGAAGCTTGACACATATCCTCCCCTTTTCCGCACTCGGGGCAGACATCGCTAATTGATCATGGCCTTCTTTCCAGTTGAGCCTAGACAAGGTCTCAGAATCCTTATCATCAGCATTTCTGGAAGCCACTACCAATTCATCAGAATTGACAAGTTTAACACAAAACTTATTTTCTGGCTGAGCCTTAATAGTTAAATGCAAGGACTTTGGAAAAAAAGTCTGGCTTGAATCCAAATCCCCACACTACCACTTACTTACTCTGTGTCTTTACATGCAGTTACCCAAGTATCCTAAATCTAAGTTTTCTCTGCTATCTAACGGCCAACACTCTAATTTCTCAGGTCTAAATAGAGCTACACCTTCCCAAAAATATGACATTTATAGAGGTATAAATGTAAGCATCCACATATGTAACATATTAATATATAATAAGGATATAAGTCTATGTACATATATTTAAATGTTGCATATTAAGGTAGCAGGCAGACGTTGGGTCTCTACGCAAGTACTCCCTCAATGCAAGAACATTCTGTTTGAATAACCTGGCATTCTGTGATGCTCACCTTCCTGACATGATTGCTTAAGTCAAAATGGGTGCATAAGCAAATGTGGTGAAGAAAGCTGATAGTGTCTGGCTATCTTAAAAGAGAGAGCATCTGGGGGTCTTAAAGGTTAGAAGATAAATAATCGACCACCTAGCTGGGAATCAACAAAGGCCACATGATAGAAGCACACCAACCTGTGTGATCATGAGGTGTCAACAGGATCAGGTATCAGAAGACCCAAAATAATCAAATCAATGCAAAAGCTGGCAGGGGGTGGGGGGTGGCACATGCAGCTCGGAGTGGAGACACTAAGCCCATCTGTAGACAACTGGACATTCCCTTACAGAAGAGTCACAGGAAGGGATGAGACAGTCAGGACGAAGCATAGCACTGACAAAATATACAACATTCCTCTAGTTCTTTAATGCTTCCTCCCTGCCACTATCATAACCCCTATTCTACATTACAAATCTAGCTAGAACAGAGCACGTACAATGGTACAAATGAGAGTGCTTGACACACGGAACCCAGGCCATATAAACCCCTCAAGAGCAATAATGGGAGTAGTGATACCATGGGGGTAGGAGGAAGGTGGAGAGGGGTTGGTAGGGGGAATGGATCACAATGATCAATGTATACCTGCTACCCCACTTACCACACCCCCCTCCCCAGGGAATGAACAACAGAAACGTGGGTGAAAGAAGACAGCAGTTGGTTTAAGATATAAAAATAATAATTTATAAATTATCAAGGGTTCATGAAGGAGGGAAGGTGGGGAGGGAGGGGAAAAATGAGGAGCTGATACCAAGGACTCAAGTAGAAAGAAAATGTTTTTTAAAAGATGATGTAATATGGCAGGGACCAGACCAAATACAGGGATACACATGGTAGACAACTAAAAAGGAGGTGGGGAAAGGAAAAAAATAATTTTAAAAACATGGGTAGCAGGGGCACAGGGCACTAACACACCCAAGGGGAAGATATTGTTTATATCTCCAAAGGGAAAGAGGGATCAGTTCTCCAAGATGTGAATGCAATATGTCAGTGTGGAGTAGGGAACCAATGGAGGGGTCTGGGGGGCGGCCCCAATCCTAACTACTAAGGGGATACCTGCCCCTCCCCCCCCAGAAGAATTTAATTCAGAGGACGGCATTGAATCTGCATGTCCGGAGAGGGCCATATCGGATCGGAGCACTCGGGTGCAGATGAAGGGGAAGAGGAGAGAGTGGACCACATTCTGGCTCACCAGGCCTTGAGAAGATGTTCCCAATTAGAGCAGCAAATCCATAGAGAGGACCACATAGCCGGCCCCACTATGAGACATGATGCCCCTCACTGACCTATAGCCCCACCAGAGACACAGTGTGGGAATTGCACCTGATCTGATCCCGCCATCCCGAGGCAAAACACTAAGGCGGTGCAACAAAACAGTAAGGGAATGGAGCGGCAAGATCCCCAGGGAATGCTGAAGGTGGACTTTGGGGCCAGGGCGTGGTGCCCCAACAGACTGGACTGGTCTGGAAAACACTCCTAAAGGCCAACAAACAATCCTTGAAATAACTGAAAACTTTTCTTTCTTGTGGTTTGTTTTTTGTCATTGGTATGTTGTTTTGCTGTATACTGTTTCTTGGTTTTGTTCTGTCTTGTTTTTGTGCATGTTATTATCTCTGCAGGTCTGTCTAATTAAGATAGGCTGGATGACCAAACTTGAGGAGGAAACAATAGGACCAACAGTTCCGGGGGGACATGGGAGAGGGGGAGGTGGGGGATAGGTAGTGGTGTTAAAAAACCCAGGGACAAGGGAATAACAAGTGATCCAAATCGGTGGTGAGGAGGGTGTGGGAGGCCTGGTAGGGCATGATCAAGGGTAATGTAACCAAAAGGAATTGCTGAAAACTGGTGGGGACTGAGCATGATAGTGGGACAGGAGGAAAGTCAAGGGAAATATAAGAAAGAGCTGGGAGGCAAAGGGAATTTATAGAGGTCTAGATAAAGACATGTACATATGCAAATATATTTATATATGAGGATGGGGAAATAGATCTATGTGCCTATAATTATAGGTTTAGTATTAAGGTAGCAGAAGGACATTGGGCCTCCACACAAGTACTCCCTCAATGCAAGAATACTTTCTTCTATAAAATTGGCATTCTATGATGCTCACCTTCCTGACACAACCGCTGAAGACAAAGCGGATGAATAAGCAAATGTGGTGAAGAAAGCCGATGGTACCCGGTTACCAAAAGATATAGCATCTGGGGTCTTAAAGGCTTGAAGGTAAACAAGCAGTCATCTAGCTAAGAAACAACAAAGCCCACATGGAAGAAGCACACCAACCTGTGTGATCATCAGGTGCCAAAGGGATCAGTTATCAGACATCAAGGAACAGAAAACCATATCGTTGTGTGCTCATCTCCATGATACGATTGCTGAAGACAAACAGGTGCATAAGCAAATGTGGTGAAGAAAGCTGATGGTGCCCGGGTATCAAAAGGTATAGAGTCTGGGGTCTTAAAGGCTTGAAGGTAAACAAGCGGCCATCTAGCTCAGAAGCAACAAAGCCCACATGGAAGAAGCACACCAGCCTGTGTGATCACGAGGTGTCAAAGGGATCAGGTATCAGGCATCATCAGAACATAAAAATCTTACCATAGTGAATGAGGGGGAGAGTGCGGAGTGGATACCCAAAGCCCATTGGTAGGCCACTGGATATCCCCTTACAGAAGGGTCTTGGGGAGGAGATGAGCCAGTGCGATGTAGCAACTATGAAAAATACAACTTTCCTCTAATTCCTAAATGTTTCCTCCCCTCCTAATATCATTATCCCAATTCTACCTTGCAAGTCTGGCTAGACCAGAAGATATACACTGGTACATATAGGAACTGGAAACAGAGGGAATCCGGGGTAGATGATCCCTTCAGAACCAGTTGTGTGAGCGGCAATACTGGGAGGGGTGAGGGTGGGGGGCTTGAAAGGGGGAATCGATTACAAAGATCTACTTGTGACTTCCTCCCTGGGGGACGGACAACAGAAAAGTGGGTGAAGGGAAACATCAGACAGGCCAAGATATGACAAAATAATAATTTATAAACTATCAAGGGTTCATGAGGGAGGAGGGAGCAGGGAGGGAGGGGAAAAATGAGGACCCGATGCCCGGGACTTAAGTGGAGAGCAAATGTTTTGAGAATTATGAGGGCAATGAATGTACAGATGTGCTTTACACAATAGATGTATGTATGGATTGTGATAAGAGTTGTATGAGCCCCTAATAAAATGATTTTAAAAATAGAGAGAGAGAGGGAAAAAAGGATGATGGAAACATATGTTCAAATGTGCTTCACACAGTGGATGTATGGATTGTTATAAGTGCGGTAAGTGCTCTTATAACAATCAAATGATTGAATCAAATGATTAAAAAGAAATACAAAAGAAAAAACTAGCACTTTGGAATTAAACTGGCTTGAATTCAAATCCCAACACTCCCACATACTTGCTCTGTGTCTTGGCATGCAGCTATCCAGGTATCCTAAATCTTGGTTTTCTCTGCTGGCTAACGGTCACCACTCTCATCTTTCAGGTCTACATTAGCTCCACCTTCCCAGAGAAATGTCTAGTTACAGAAGACTGAGTGTAGCTGCTTCACCTCTGGAAACTCCTTGAATTTGCTTTCATAACTCTTCTCAACTGGAATGGTAATTGGCTCATTTTTTTTATAAAATTCTCCAATTGTAGGGTGAGCTCCTTTTTGGATAGTTTCTCTTGTTCACAGCTCTACTTTCAGAGCCTCAGCAGAGGATTAAGGAGTGCTGGGGTTGCAATAGTTAAACGCTTGGCTGCTTACGGACACAGTGGCACTTCAATCTCTCCTGCAACTCCTCCAGAGAAAGACGTGGGGATTTGCTCCCATAAAGAGTAGAACCTAGAAAACCCTGTCTGTAGGGCAGTTCTGTCTTTGACATGGAGTTTCTATGGGTCTAAATCAGCTCCATGACATATAACAAAAGCTGAAGTTCGGTACTATAATTGAGTTTTAAAAGTACCAATGCACATGGGCTAGAAACCACAGCAAAAAAATAAGATGGAGAGCATTGTAAGGGGGCTTTTAGCAACCGTTCTCAGGCGGAAATGTAATGTCTTGCAATATCGCTCTATGGATCCAATAAGAATTTACACTAAGCTTTCCTATTCTCTGCTTTCTAATAGATCAAGGTCTCTATCAGTTTTGTATGGCCCTTATTAATGGACCTTTGGTTGCTTTCTGTCCAAGCCTTGTGCAGTTATCTGTAGAGGGAAACTGGGATTGATGGGAATAGGAATACAGGAATGGGACGGACGAGCACCTGGGGCCAAGGAGTGGGAAGGAGAGAGAGATGGGGAACGCACATTGAGGTGTGAAGTAGAGGGAAGGGCTATGAAGTTGATTGTGATGACAATTGAACAGCCCTTCTCAATATACTTAAACCACTGAATCGTGCGATGTGTTAATTATAGACCAATAAAAAGTGCTAATATTAACACATAAAAAGAACTTAAACTCGAAGACTATGATAAAAATTCCACAATGGCTACATGTTATTTGTAATTTTGGGGCTCAGGGAAGGAAGTATTTTATGGAGAGAATGTTTCCTATGAATAATTCCACTTTGAATTGCTTGTACCAGGGGTTTCCCATAGTGATAACGTTAGCTAATGTTTTTGTATCAATGAATGGAGAGAACTCCATTCCTTGAGAGAGAGAGCCAAGGTCATTTCTCTAGGCCCATAAAACCTCCTACAGGTGCTGACCAACCCAGGGACAAGGGAGCAACAAGTGATCCAAAATTAGTGGCAAGGAGGGTGTGAGAGGCCTAGTAGGGCATCAGCAAGTGCAATGTAACTGAGAGATATTTACTGAAACCTAAAAGAAGGCTGAGCATGATAGTGGGACAAGAGGAAACTAAAAGGATATAGAGGGAAGAAATAGGAGACAAAGGGTATTTATAGAGGTCTAAATACAGGCATGTATATATGTAAATATATTTATATAGTATGGTGGAGAAATATATCTATGTGCATACACTCATAGGTTTAGTATTAAGGCAGCAGATGGACATTGGACCTCCACTCAAGTACTTATTCAGTGCAAGAACACTTTGTTCTATTGAATTGGCATTCCATGATGCACACCTTCCCTACACAATCACTGAGACAAATGTGTGCATAAGCAAAAGTGGTGAAGAAAGCTGATGGTGCTTGGCTATCAAAAGTTATAACATCTGGGGTCTTAAAGGCTTGCAGGTAAACAAGCAGCCATCTAGCTGAGAAGCATCAAAACCCACATGAAAGAAGGGCACCAGCCTCTGTGACCACAAGGTGCAGAAGGCACCAGGTATCAGACATCAAATAACAAAAAAATCATATCAGTGTAAATGAGCATGAGTACAGAGTGGAGACCCAAAGTCCATCTGTAGGCACCTGGACACCCCCTTACTGAAGGGTTGTGGGGAGGAAATGAGCCAATCATGGTACAGTGTAGCAATAATGAAGCATACAACTTTCCTCTAGTTCTTACATGCTCCCTCACCCCACTGTCATGACCCCAATTCTACCTTACAAATCTGGCTAGACAAGAGCATGTACACTGGTACAGATAGGAACTGGAAACACAGGGAATCTGGGACAGATGACCCCTTCAGGACCTGTGGTGAGAGTGGCGATACCTGGAGGGTGGAGGGAAGGTGGGGTAGAAAGGGGTAACTGATTACAAGTATCTGCATATAATCTCCTCCCCGAGGATGGACAACAGAAAAGTGAGTGAAGGGAGATGTCGGACAGTGTAAGATATCACAAAATAATAATTTATAGGGATGGCTAGGTCATAAGGTAGATCAATTTCCATTTTCTTTAAGTATAGCCAGATTGCTTTCCATAGTGGCTGTACAAATCTACACGACCACCAGCAGTGGAGGAGGGTTCTTATTTCACCACAGCCCCTTCAACACTTGTTGCTCTCTGATTTGCCGATCTGGGTTAGCCTCAGGGGTGTTAGGTGGTATCTCATGGTTCTTTTGATTTGCATTTCTCTTATGGCTAGGGACTTCAAACATTTTCTCATATGCTTATTGACCATATGGGTCTCCTCTCTAGTGAAAGTTCTTTTCAGTTCTTTTGCCCACTTCTTTAGGGGGTTAACTGTTTTCCTCTTTTTGCAGGTCACGATGGTGTGGTAGATTTTAGCAATGAGCCCTTTGTCCGATGTGTCATTACTAAAAATCTTCTCCCAGTCTGTGGGTTGTCTTGTCAACCTCTTGGTGAAGTCTTTTGAGGTGGATTGTGATAAGAGTTGTATGAGCCCCAATAAAAAGATTTATTAAATTAAAAAATAATAATTTATAAATTATCAAGGGTTCATGAGGGAGGGGGGAAATGAGGAGCTGATACTAAGAGCTCAAGTAGAAAGCAAATGTTTTGACAATGATGATGGTAAAAAATGTACAAATGTGCTTGACACAATGGATGTATGTGTGGATTGTGATAAGAATTGTATGAGGCCCCAATAAAATGATTAAAAAAAAAACCTCCTATGGGATTTTGTTCATTGTGGAATACTTGAGTAGGTATTTTTTTGCCACATGTACCATGTTTTCTAACACTGGTCTACACTAGCTGGACTCACTACAAAGATCTTTGCTGACACTAGCCCTTCTGGGTTATTGGACCCCTACCATTCTATTTTGAGGGCCCGTGAGCAGAATAGTATCCCAGGATATCTGTCCTGAGTCATCACTTATTGCAGTGGTTTTTACTCTTGTATGCATCAGATTTACTTGTTAAAGAGGATTGTTGGGCTCTGCCCCAGGGTTTCTGAATCACTAGGGTCTGGAGTGGGGATCCAGAACATTCATTTCTAACAAATACCCAGGTGATTTTGGCAGGATCATTCTTTGAGAATCACTAACTAATGAGATTAAGGAGATAAAAGAAGAAACCACATACTCTATTTAGCCTTTCCTGAAGTGGCGATGTTCTCCATCTCAGGCCTGCAGGTTCTATTTACAACCAATTCTCATTACAGCCAAGGATATTTACACAGAAGTACCAGCTGCAGGATCTTGCTGAAGGAGTGAAAATCAGGCCTTCTATTGCTCACTGATGAAATTGCCATTTCCCCCCTCTTTCTCAGTTGATGACTAGTGAAATGACTTGATACTTTAATATCTCACAGTTAATATTATATTTTTGCAGTATAATTTTTTTGTTTTCCCAGACTGCTTTCATCCATATTATCTCATTTGATTCTTCTAATACCAGCTTCAGGGAAGGCTGGCCAAGATTGCCCTCTTGTTTGAATGACAAGGCCATAGAGACACAGATGGATGTCCAGATTCACACAGCGGGCTCATGGCAAAGTATACTAGGACCCAGAATCCCGGAATCCTTGCTCAGCCTCTTTCTATGATAGAAAGCGGTCTCTACCAAAAGTCATTTCTATCTTTGGGCTCTTTCCATGCACTGAACAAACAATTTTTTTTTCAGAACTCGAACACATCATATGGTAATCAGATGTTTCTTGAGCACTTTGGAGAGACAGACTCCACTCAGTCTCAGGAAAGCTTTGTCCTCTTGTCTAAAATAATACAGCAGGGTAAATATGTAAAGATAAAGATGCTTCCATAAGTTTTTCAAAAATGGAATTAGAAGAGAATTTAATTTTCCACAAGCTTTTGTTAAACTCCCTCATAGAATCTACATATGATTTCAGGTTATATACAAGACCCCTTAAAGTTCAGGGCTGTCACATTGCATGACTGAAAATGAATCCCTTGAAGCCAGTGAATACATTCCCAGTGAACTAATTATGGCTCTGTGAAATCATCCACAACCCGTGGAAGAAGAACAGAGGCTATACTTACTGCTTTGGTTAGTTGATTAGCTGGAAGTTTGGCTTGTATTGTGATTTTTTAACAGATGAGTACACTGGTAAACCAAGTAAAACCAAGACAGAAGAATGTAAGTGATCTTATTGTTAAGGCACCATAGTCTAAGAAAGGCTGGGCAAGACTGGGGACCAGGAGTTCAGGGTAGATGACTTGGTATATTATGGAAAGAGGACAGATTTGGAGTGAGAAAGTATTTTAGTCTGGATTTTATCATTTATAGGCTGGAAGACCTGAATTAACCCCTCAAACACCCAGTTTCCTCCTTTCACAAATAGCAAGTCATGTTGAATAAAAGACTTAGAACCAGTCCATTCTGGTAGCTGTTGATGCTTAGTTATGCCAGTGAATCTTGTTAAAATGTAGATTCTGCTTCAGTATATTTGAGGTGGAAATGCAAATTTTCAGTAGGGGTTCCAACTGGAATGAGCTGGTTTGCACATTAGCTTGAACGTTCTGAAAGCTGCCTTTTGTCTAGGGATTAAATGGAAAAGAGCATTTGTCACATGCTAATACAAACTATGACACCCAGTAAATAACAATTCCATTTTTTCAGCTTATCGTCATATATAACAAGTTAATGAAGCTTCTTTTCTCTAGGACAGGTAGATGGGCACCAGAAGCCATAATACTTGGTACTCCTGGTTGTATAAATCTATAAATAGTGTCTTCACTATCACTATGCTTAGATGACTGATGTTCCTGTAAACACTTGCTCCATTCTCCCAAGTCAAACATCAGGGACATTTGACTCCTCTAGATAAGCAAGAGTGTAAGAATAGGGTATATGTCAACACCATCGACAGGGGAACAACTAGGGAATTAAAATCAACAAGGAGGAAATAGAGATCCTGGGGGTGTTGTCGCAAGAGCAATCTAACTGAGAGGAATTACTAAGAGGCAGAAGAAGGGTGAACATCATGGTGGGAAAGGAGGACGATAAAAGGAAACAAGAAACATCTAGGAAACCAAGCTCTGGATAGAGGCATAACCTAGGTGTAAATATATTAATTCATAGAAATAGAGCTACTGGAATATGTACATATATTTTTAAGGCAACACATTGAGGAAGTGGACAGACTTTGGGCCTCTGCCCAAGCCCTCCCTCAATGCAAGAACACTTTGTTCTAACAACCTGGAATTCTGTGATGCACACCCTCCAAGCACGATTGGTGAAAACAAAATAGGTACACAAGAAAATGTGGTGAAGAAAGCTGATGGTGCTGAGCTATCAAAAGATATAGCATCTGGTGTCTTAAAGGCTTAAAGATAAACAAGTTACCATCTAGTAGCAAATCAACAGACCCACACAGAAGAAGCACACCAGCCTGTGTGATCATGAGATGTCGATAGAATCAGGTAACAGGCATCAGAAGACCCCAAACAAACAAACGAACCAAAAACCTACTGTTGAGATTGAGGGGGATTGGCACAGAGATTCAAAACCCATATGCAGACAATGGGACATCCCCTCACAGAGGGTGGCAAGGAAGGGATGTGTCATACGTAGTGAAGTAGGGCACTCATGAAACACAATATTCCTCTGGTTCCTTGAGGCTTCTTCACCCCCAACTATCATCACCCCAATCATTCCTTTCAATGTGGGCTAGACCTGAACATGTACACAGTTAAAGACACACAGAATGCAGGTCAGATAAACCTCTCAGGAATGAAAATGGGAGTAGTGATACCAGGAGGGGAAGGGGAAGGTGGGGAGAGGAAAGGGGAAGAAACCGCAGGGGACGGGAGACAGCAGTCAGTGTAAGATATGAAAATAGTGATAATTTACAATTTATCAAGGGGTCATGAGGGTGGGAGGGGGAGGGAGTATAAAAAGAAGAGTTGATGCCAAGGGCTCAAATAAAAAGTAAATGTTTAGAAAATAATGATGGCAACATATGTACAAATATGCTTGAAACAATTCATGTATGCATTGTTATAAGAGCTATGAATGAGAGCCCCCAATAAAATGATCTTAAAAAAAAAAAGAAAGAATAAGGGTTGTGTTAGTCTGGGTAGAATAGAGAAATAAATCCATAGACTCACATATGTGTATAAGAAAGAGATTTATATACAAGAGCAATTGAACATTGAGAAAACACCCCAGCCCAGTCCAGATCAAGTCCATAAGTCTGATATTAGCCCATAAGTCCAATACCAACTATAAAGTCCTCTTCAGACTCACAAAACACATGCAACGATGCCAAATGTAGAAGATCACAGGCCAGTGGGTAAGAAGTCTTTGGGTTCAATGTCATTGGAAACATCTCAGCACTGGCAGGGGTCTGTACATTGGGGTGGTCCATGTGTCTTGTCAGGTCCTATGTCTTCCAGGGTGTGGCAGAGAGAGAGGTGTCTTCCACCTCCAAGGAGGAAGTACCAGATTTCCCAGAGTTCTCAGGAGACGTCCATGACCACACAGAAGTCTCATTGGCTGTCTCCAGGTTGACAGCCTAGACTCCTCCCCTGCACTCTCAATCCTTAAATTGACACCAGATGAGGTGACTACCACAGGGGGATAAAAAGTCTACTACAGATGAAGAAAGCCCAGGCTAGGAAAATGCCTAGTTTTCCATGCATATTTTAATGTTTGTCTGAGGTGGTGAAAGAGTCATTCTTCACACTGCAAAGGAGCCACATTATACTTTTTAAGCTTCAGAGGGAGAATGATTTTCACTCTAATTCTACATTCTGTATTTGCATCTAATTCATATTTAAAGTTAATCAGAATTTATAGGTCAGTTAACTGTCTGCCTTTCATTGTGTATCATGCATTAGAAAACAAACTCTTTGGCTTAAACTATTGTAGATCATAGAATTCTGGAATGGAAACAATTATGGGAGTTTACTCTGATCCCCTTGAATCACAGGCAAGTGGAGGCAGCTCTGGTGTAAGAGAGGTGCGGGTGAGGGGTGGGGTGGAGGGCAGTGAGGAGCAATGTGTCCCGACTCACACAGCAAAATTGAATGCAAATTCAAAGTCCTTGTCATGTATTTTTTAATCTGCTTCTGATCTTAAGAGGTCACAAAAGACAAACATTTCTGATAATATTTTGTCATTCTTAATGTCCTCCTCTTGCTGTTATATGCCATTAAGTTGGTTACAACTCACAGGGACCTTATAGTAAGACTGCCCCATAGTGTTTCCAAGGCTGTAATATTTATAGCAGTCACATCTTTCCGAGGACGGTGGGTTTGAACTGCCAACCTTTGGGTTAGCAGCTGAGGGTTTAACCACTATGCTTATTTTGCTCCTTGTGGTAGTTACATAATCTGATGTCAATTTGAGAGCATTATGAGTAAAGGGGTGGAGTCTAGTCTGTCAATTGGATCATAGACAATGAGGCCTCTGTGTGGGCATGACCTTTTCCTGAGAATTCTGGGAAATCCTGTATTCCTTCCTAGAGGCGGGAGATTCTCTATACTCACATCTTGTGAGACATCCCTGAGGAGAAGCCACATGGACCTACCCTGATTCAGCCCTGGGAACTGAAGAAGCCACGCAGAGACCACTGCCAGCGTTGAGATGCTTACAGTGTCACTGGCCCCAAAGACTTTCTGCCAACTGGCCTCTGATCATCCTCCATTTGGTGTCACTGTATGTGTTTTGTGAGTCTGAAGAGGACTTTATGGATTGATATCAGAAATATGGGCTTGAACTGGACTGGGTTGGGATGCTTTATTAATGTGTAATTACCCTTATATAAAACTCTCTCATATACACATGTGAGTTTCTATTATTTCTCTAGTCTACCCAGACCAACACACTCCTGGTTGAATTACTTCCTAAATTCCACTAAGAAAATAAAAATAAAAATACACATTTATTTTATTTTTATTTTTTAGTTGTTTCTGGTTCTGTAGCTTTAATAAGTCTCCCATCATGTTCCTCCTCATTCATACCTTCCATGTTTTATGGAAAAGATCTCATCTTTCTCCCCAGTCTCATGCAGGATGTCACTGGTTAGCTCCCTTGTCTCTCAGTGAACATTATGCTGCCAACCATCAGTCGTTGACCCCACATTTTTAAAGTTATTTTAGAGGAGTGCTCTCATCAGGGAAAACGCCTTTTGGAAAGTGAGTGCCATCTTCAGATAACTCAACTGTGGATGACTTGATGGAATAGAATGGCTTGATGGAATAAAGTAACCACAATGGTCAAAGACACTCAGGACAAGTAAGTATGGTAATGGTCTCTCACCACGGTGAACCTTAGGGAGAATCTGCAGCTTAAATCTGAGAACTATATTTATTCAAGAACAGAGAAAAGGAAGACATTTAAGGCAAGCTGTGTTTCTGACCATAGCTCAGACAAGTTATTAAGACATTACCTGGCTTAATTGGGAGCATGGCTGTGTGTTATTTCAGTCTGAACAGAGAAAAAGTTGGATGAAATTCATGAGATCATTTTCCAGAATTGCCTCCATTATGAGCATTCTCAGAAAGTAGGGCTTTCAAGTGAGTAGTAATAAGTTTCCCTTAAACAATTGTGAAAGTTTTTACTGAAGACAAAATGGTGCATAAGCAAATGTGGTGAAGAAAGCTGATGGTTTCAGCTAATAAAAGATGTAGCATCTGAGGTCATAAAGGATTGAAGATAAGCAAGTGACCATCTAGCTGGGAAGCAACAAAGCCCACATGGAAGAAGCACACCAGCCTATGTGATCATGAGGTGTCAATAGAATCAGGCATCAGAACACCCCAAACAATCATATCGATGTGAACTAGGAGGGTCAGAGTAGAGACCCAAAGCCCATTTGTGGACAATTGGACTTCATCTCACAGCAGGGTTACAAGGAAGGGATGAGCCAGTCAGGGTGTATTATAGCACCAATGAAACATACAGCACTTCTCTTGTTTTTTAATCCCCCTGCCCCCACTATCCTGACTCCAGTTCTGCCTCACAAACCTGCTAGACCAGAGCATGTACACTGGTACAGATAAGAGCTCTTGTCACATGGAACCCAGGACAGATAAGCCCCTCAGGACCAATAATAAGAACAGGGATGCCATGAGGATAGGGGGGAGGTGGAGGGAGGAAGAGAGAAATGATCACAATGATCAATGTGTAACCCCACCCACCCAGGGTGATGAACAACAGAAACATGGGTGAAGGGAGACAACAGATGGTGTAAGGTATGAAAATAATAATAATTTATGATTTACCAAGGGTTCGTGAGAGTGGGAGAGGAAAGAAAAAAATGAGGATCTGATACCAAGGGCTCAAGTAGAAAGAAAATATTTTGAAAAGGAAGATGGCAACCTATTTACAAATATGCTTGACACAATGGATGTATGGATTGTTATAAGAGCTGTAAGAGACCCCAATAAAATAATTTGAAAAATAATAATAATTGTGAATGTTTTGATGAGCTAACTTCCCAATGGATTCTACATTTGCTTCTGCTAAAAGGATGCCTAGCTCCTGAGTGGCACAACTGGTTGCAATACTTGCTGCCAACTGAAAGAAAGATGGGAGGCTCAAGTCCACCAGTGATGCCTCCCAAGAAAGGGCTGCTCCATCTATTCTGAAGGCCAGCCATGAACAACCTGGTGAGGATTGTTATACTGACACACAAGGAGTCACTACAAGTCAGAATCAACTCTACGGCAACTGGGTCTTTCCTTGATCAATGTGGTAGTGTCACATACATTCAGAGCTTGGGCTCAGTTCTACATTTTTTTCTATTCTCCTTAAGTTCTTGAAATGGAATCTTGCCTATAGTAGGCATCTGCTAACTAGTGTCTGATTAATGATCTTGAAACCTTATAAACAAATGCATGGCTGGCAAGTCGATTCTGACGCATGGTGACTATACTGGGGGGTAGGGGGGGAATGAGTAGAAGTGCCTCCACTGAGTTTTTCAGGCTGAAAATCTTTCTGGAAGTGGAGTATCTCCTCTTTCTCATGTAGAACCACTGGTGGGTTCAAACCAGTGACCTTTCTGCCTTGCTGCCTACTATAACCAATATATCCTGAAGGTGTTTGCTTTGTTCTTCAGACAGCTTCATGTGGGGTGTGCCTGCAGTCTCTCCTGGTCCTCCTTCCTTATGGATTGTCACTCCTCCCTTTGTCAGCAGACCTCTCCTTCTCCTCCAATTCATACTCCTGTGTTGCTTGTCTTGTTGTTAACCAGTTCAATAACTAAAATTATTAAATCACTCAACTCACACTCCAATGGAGTTTTCAGTCAACATGCATTTGCCTGCAGGGTATAAGAGTGATTCAACCCTCTCCTCTGATTTAGAAAAGTTTTTATTCTGTATCAGGTACTGGAAGTTTTCCAAAAATGTAAGGCTATTGAAAGTTTGACAAGTTTGATCATTAAACTTGTGTGTTGTTACATTAGCAACCAGAAACTTTAAATCCTAGACTTGATTGATCTTACCTCCCATTCTAGCCCCAAAGAGATTTCTAGCCTACTCACGTGCACACTAGTCCCAACTGATAATTTCAAACCTAACTTGAAAACCATTTTCAGATAACCTTATGCTGCTTCCCAGTTGGTACTTGATGCTCCAGGCTTAGGGCCACATTTATTTGACAGGCATTATGGAAATTGAGCATTATTCATTGAGGAAACAGTCTAAGCAAAAGTCAGGGATGCCAAAAGAGAGTTTGGGAAGCATGGGGTGGGCGGGCAGTGCTTTTAGCTCTCTAGGGGAGCAGCATAGAATGCATAGAGGCCACGAGGGAAACACATGGAAAGGTAAAGTCAAATATTAGACATAAAGAGAAAAATCAACATTTTAACTTGTATTGTTAAGATCGATTGTAGTATGAGACAAGAGAATTGACTTGTTCTAATGTATATTCTAATCAGCTAATTCTGTACGGCCTGATGGAGCTTTGTAGGTTGGCAGTTCAAACCCATCTGCTGCTCTGCAAGATAAAGAGATGCTTTCTGTGCCTGGAAAGATTTACTGTCCCCCAAACTGAGACACGGCCACTGAGAGTCAGAATCGGCTCAATGGGAGAGGGTTTGCCTTTTTTTTTTCTTAAGTGAAGATCAGAGGTGAGGATAGAAATTAAGGTATCATGTACACTGTAGGTTACCAAATGTATCGGGCCTACCAATCTATATTCAGAAAGAAAAAAATTACTCAACAATTAAAAATATTTGTAGCGCCACACATAATCCAGTATAAAATGTAGTTACCTGCTTTTGAAGCCCCCTCCTTGGGGCGGTATTGCCTATGTTAGGAAACAGTGAACAAATCATCTGGAATGCTGATCACAAGAATCCAAATCCCATCTCACCCTAGGATTCTTGGAGCAGCTTAGTAAAGGACTGGAAACCCAGAAGCAGAGACAAAGCTGGCATCACACCTCCAGAGAAACAAGACAGCTTCGGACACCCCGATTTCCCCCCAACGTTACTGAATTAGAATTTAATCTCCAAACACTCACACTCCTGCCATCGAGTGGATGCCATTTCATAGCAATGCTATGGGACGGGTAGAGTTTCTGAGATGGGAGTAGAAAGCTCTGTCTTTCTCTTGAGGAGAGGCTGGTGGTTTTGAACTGCTCACCTTGCAGTTAGCAGGCCATCTTGTAACCACTCTACCACCAGGGCTCTTCTACAGCACCCTATTTTGGGGGTGAGCATGTTTTCACTAGCTAACTAGTTTTCTGAACATATGATTCACTGGATTCTCCTAACAATAGCCTATCTCAACAATGCTATGAAGTGTTTTTGTACCAAAGGCAGAAAACCTCGCCATGCCTTTGTACATGGACTCAGAAGTGTTCTTTTTGACACAAATGCCCATTTTCCCAACTTTCCCTATAATCATTCTAAGAAGACAAGTAGCAGCAGTGAGAGTAGCCGGGCAAACATCAATCTTTATAAAAGCAGAGCACTCTGCATACTTCTTAAGTGCATTACCTCATTTCAACTTCCCAACAACCCCATTTTTATTACTCAACTCTATAGCTAAGACACCTGAGGCACAGACAGAGAAGATAACTTGCCTAGGGTCACACAGTTTAGTCAGCCCCAGCATTCAGAGTCTGGAATCTTAACATGGTATGCAAATTCAATTTCTCAGAAGTCCTTACCCCTGAGGCTTCAATCTATGGCCAACAATGGGCTGCCCCACCTGAATTCTGATGCGCATACGTTAGATCCATCTGATGCCAATTTCTACCTAAAATGAAAATTCATTCCCCCAGTAGATGTAAAGTGTTATACTATATGCAAAGCACTGGGTTAGCTATAGAAAGATAAAGTATCAATCTGGAGTAGCTCGAGGTCTACAGGGTGGGTAAGGCATCTTTCGGAGGATTCAGAGGGCTACGGTTGTGAACAGGACAAGCATAAGGGCAGAGATCACACAGTGTTGGAGAAGCCTTCCCGGAAGAAACGCCACAAACACTGGGAGCTCAATAACAAGTAAGACTGCGGCTGGGGCGGCTTGGAGTGTTTCCGGCCATAGGCACACCTGGAAAGGCTGAGTAGGAGTCCTTGCACTGTGCTGTCCCTCCCTATTTCAGATGTCATGCTGACAGCCCCTCTAGTGCCACTTGGCCTTGCCCACCGGATTTGGCTACAGAAGCAAACAGAGCTGACTTCTTCAACTCCTTACTTCCCAGTTCCCCACTTAGTGACCTTGGAAAAGTAATGAGCATCTCCAACCCGGGTTCCACATCTGGACGTGGCTGTTGAGCATATTGCTACATTTTAAGTTTGTAAAGATGTGCATGACTTAATAGCATGTAGAGGTGTGTAGGACCACTTCCATGCCAGGACAACTTCCGTGAGGGCAGCTTTAATTAACAGTGGCAGTTGTTAGAGGCTCCCCACCTAGATTGTGACCTCTTTTAAAAAAAGATCCTGCGGTATTTGTCTGTCTGTGTCCCTCACTGTGTCTTGAACCATAAAAGTTTTATGACAGGTATTCATGAAATACCTGCTAGAGAATTTGTTGAAATGGGTTTTCTAATTACTTCACTTCACACATATTTATCGAGCATAGTTGTGTGTTGTTTTCCTTGTGTTGTGGAGACGAAGGCGAATAGGGAAATCACCTTGGAGTGCTCAAAGGATTCCCGGAGGAGTGCTGGCCGCTCAGCCTTTCTGTGGTGGGCTGCTCACCGCAAAGGCAGTGGTGTGGAACCACTAGCCTCTCTATAGCTGAAAGACATGGCTTTCCACTTCTGTAAAGAGTCACGGACTGGGAAGCCCACAGGGTCATTCTGCCCTGCCCTATAAGGTAGCCATGGGTCAGAATCAACTCCACGGCAGGGGGTTTGGATGTGACCTTTGTTGTTGTTTGTTCGTGTGTTTTTGTTTGGTGGTCTGCTGGTTGAAACATTGGGCTGCTAACCTTGTAGTTTGCAGTGAAGACCCACCGACGGCTATGTGGAAAAAGACGAGGCCGCGTGCTCTCATGAAGATTTGCAGTCTTGGCAACCCTAATGAGCAGTCCTACTTGGTCCTATTAGGGTGGATCTGAGTCAAAATTGACTTGATGACAGTTGACTTGGCTTTTTCTTTTCTTTTGCTTCCACAAAATTGGCTGTTGCCCTTTAAAGGAAGAATTATAAAATATCATCCAGAGCATGAGAATTACCTAAAAGTGTTAGTGATAATAATTGTAAATCCACTTGATGTTTCTGGAGCATCTGATTTCTTATCGTAAGACCTCTTCAACTGATTCAGTGTTTTTCCACCTGCCATTGGTTCCTGCCTGAGTCCAAAATTATGATTTGTACTCCACTCCAAGATCTGTATCATAGGCTTCCCCTCCCCACAACTGCCGTCAGCTCATCAGCCTTAGATAAACTGGCTAATTTTCTTTTTGTTCTTTCTACGAAGTTTAGCTGGTACCTAAGAGACCGTGTATTTGCATAGGAAGAGGAGTAAATTATCAAGCAAGCAAACTAGGGTTTAACCTCAGCTTTGCTATTAATCCATTTGGTGATGCTTTCAGTTAGGTTTTGGATACATATTCCTGGAGCATCTAACAGAAGAACAGAAGTCCATGGTTAAGCATGCAGGGTTTAGAGTCAGAGGGCGTGGGTTAAAGGCCAGACCTGGTCTCCTGGACTAAGAGGTAGTGTTCGGGGGAGGAGGTTAGCTTAAGGACGACTGCGTTTCTATTGGGGGTGATTGAAAACTTTTAGAAACTGTGATGATGACAGTGCAACATGGAGGAATGTAGTTAATTTTAATGAACTATAAACTTAAAATGATTTAAGTAACACTTTTTAAATGTTATAAATATTTCATCCTGCTTCAACCATACCCTCAACATTATTGCCAGGGAGTGGATGACCATACACAGTGTTCCTGCTGGACCATGTAGATCTGCCCCATGGAGATTCCCAAGGCTGTAATCTCCATGTCGGAGGTACTGCTAGGGTACTGGGTTATGTATTAAACTACTAACCACAAGGTCAGTGGTTTGAAATCATTACCCACTGTGTAAGCAAAAGATGAGCCTTTCTACTCCAGACTAGTCCTGACTTAGAGTTTCAGAAACTCAGGAGCAGCTCGACTCTGCCCTGGAGGGTTGCTCCCAATTGGAATTGCTGCAGTGGCAGCAAGTTGAGTTTGAATTTGGACTCTTTATGGAAGCAGACTTCCACAGTTTTCTTCCAAGGAGCAATTGAACTGAATGTCATCCAGGCAAATCTGACTCCTGGCCGCCCTACAGAAAAGGAGAACAGCATGTGGTGGGCCTCTGAGACTGTAGATCAGCCCCCCCATCCCCCCAGGCTATAAATCTTTTTTGGAGTAGAAAACCTCGTCTTTCTCCCAAAGAGCAGCTGCTGGTTTCAAACTGCTGACGTTGTGGCTACCAGATCAGGAAGGCCAAACTTTATGTTACCATGGGAACACTTGACCATGGCACCACTAAGGTTCTCTTATCCAGCAGCACTTGGTATGTGTGTGGGGGCGGGGCGGAGGGGGGAGGAATAGTCAGTATCCCAGCTGTGATGGTGGTTATGTGAATCTCCTCACGGACCTATGGCACAAAGGAACCCTGGTAGGTGGTATGCTGGTCAAGCACTTTGCTGTGAAACAAAGGCGGGCTGCTTAAATCTACCATCCGCGCTGCAGGAGAAGAGACAGTAGTCTGTAACGATTGCAACCTCAGAAGCCCCAGAAAATAATTCTGCTCTGTCATGCAGCATCATTATGGGATGGAACAGACTTGACACCATAATAGACACCCCCCCTTCAAGACACCCCCAAACACACACACACACACACACACACAGCTGCATGGAAGAATTGGCGAAATCCAAATATCATCTGTAGGTTGGTTGGTGGAATGTTGCCAATGTCAGATTCCTGGGTTTGAAAATGTGCTGCAGTTGTGTGAGAAGTGATTATCAGGGATGGCCAGGAAGGCTGTGCGGGAACTTTCTGTACTATTTTTTGCAGCCTCTTCTGATTTTATAATTATTTCAAAATATATTTTTTAAAATAATAAGAAAAAAGTCTACCTCTGTTACTTTCCTGCCATGTAATCTCAGGCAACTGATTTTGTCACTCATTTTCCTCTATTGTGAAAGGGGAATAATAGCCATCTCCATCGCAGAGTCTAGTTGTGAGGACCAAGTGAGCTCATACGTCCACATACGCAGCTTAGAGCAGTGTGGCCAGCAAATGCAGGTACTTCTTGAGCATTGGACACTATTACTTTAGTGCCAATATTTGGTTTTACCTTTAAATGCCAGGTACCATATATGGCACTGGGGATTAATGAACAAAAAGGAATATAGCCCCTGTCTTCAAAGAGCTTGCTTTCTACTATGCATAATAGAAAGTGAACAACCAAATACCCAAATGAATATCTAATTACAAATGGTGATAGTGCCATGAAGGAATTCAACAGGGTGGGGAATGCGGTTCAATGAGTGATCTTCGGGCTAAGACCTGGCAGGTAGCTAGTCAAGTGGGAAAGACGGGGTATATGCCATTGTGTGAAGACCTGCTGAGACGGATTGGGAATTTTATATATGTATATGTATGTATATATATGGGGGGTGTGCTGGGTGGCTGTGCTGAAGTGTGAGCCCAGCTAGAGATGAGGCTCAAGTGGTGGACAGGGCCTGGCAGGCAAGGCCAGATGAGCATGTTCGGGATCTTGAGGGTTCCCCTAAAGGCAAAGAGAGAATATTGCCTGAGAACAAAGAAAAAAACCCACATCTCTTCAGAAAGGAAGAGTTCTTCAAAGTAAAGTTAGACAAACTTTCTCAAGACCCTACAGGCTGAAGACAGCTCAAGACTCTATGAAAATGGACAGGCAAGAGACTATTTCTGGAGAAAGTAGTAAATCACAGAAAGAAGTCAAAGGGGGTGGGGTGGGAGAGAAGGAGGTAGAAAAGATGGGAAGAGGAAGCTGACTAACACTTCAGTGGAGACATGAAGCTTGGAAATGAGCTGTTGAATATGCAACTCAGATGGGGACTGAATCGCTGTTGCTGTTACGTCTGTGCAGGGGTAGGCGTGGTGGACTGATGCCTCTGTGTGTACCTTCCCTGATTTGGCAGGGACCCAACCTGGAAGCGTCTTGCCCTGGGAGACGAACAAGCCTAATAGGCTGGAAATATTGGAGAGGGGAAAAGGCTGCGTCAATCACGTGAGTTACACGCATGACTACTGGATATAGGATGCCCCTGGAGAGGCTCCTGAGGAACGCTGGTGTTCGGGAATTGAAATGCCCGCCGAGGCTTGGGCCAGCGTCTCCTCTCAGGAGCTGCTCAGGGGAAAGCAAACAGAATTGCATTAGGAAAGAGTGGCGGAGACAGTGCTCTCTGGAACAGAAAATGCGGTTGGAGGAGGAAAGGCAAAAGCAGTTCAGTCCAAGAAGAAAGAGGAGCTCCAAGAATGCTAATTTGTTCCGGCCTTCTTGCGCCCCAGAGGAGCTTGAAAGCTTCTTGCCTGGGTATTCAGATGCCTTGGTGAAAGGAAGCCAACTCGGCAGCGAAAATCAAAGCGAACTCAGTGTTCCTGGGGCCCAGCTTTCTCCTTTCCAGTGGACGGTGACTCAAATTTTAGGATTTATGATGAGGAGACATACTGGCCGAACTCTGCAAACACTTTAAAATGCTAATGTCGCCTCTGATTCTGTGAACTTACTATTGATATGGGCATGTCAGCTATCCCATGAATCTTGCAGCAATTGGTGGAAAAAATACTGATTCGGGTTTTGTCAGTGCAGTGGGAAATAAAGCCCTGTAGGCCTGTTAAATTTTTTTTTTGGTAAGGTAATATCCACTAACAATATTGTCTTAGAATCTTAACTAGTCCCCAATTTGCCAGTGATTCAATTGGCACACGCCTAATTTGAGTTAATAACAGCATCGGCCGTTTATTGTACATTTACAAGATGTTTTCTGTGTCTAATGCACATGATCTCACTGAATCGTTGCAATAAATTACAAGACAAGTTCTCATATTCCCATTTTACACATGAGGAAACAGAGGTTGAGAGAAGTGACTTGCACATAGGCACAACGATTGTAAATGACATTGCTGGTGTTTAAATGCAGAGTGGAGTCTGAAGCTCATGTTCCCTTGGGGCCCATGATTTGTTTGTTTTGGGGGGTGGCAAATAATATCACCTTCAGATTTTTGTGTTCCCTGCGCTCTCTCAGGGAGACACAGTGTCAGTAAGTCCCCAGGCATTTCTGTTTTGAAGATATTGCTCACCCTCTGGCGCTCTCTTCCCATCCAAGCTCAACACTTCAGTGCCCCCAAAGATTGTGTCTTGTCAGAGCCCATTCGGATATCCTTCATCCCTGGGTAGGTGCCAATGGCAGCTAATAGAAAACAATATTTAGCAATATCATTGCTGACTTTTCTGTAGCTGGTGTTTGAGGGCCCCCATCAACCATTCTTCGCATCAATGAGAAGCAGACAAAGCAAGTTTTCTCCTCATTTTTTTTCAGGGGAGAAATGGAGGGTCTCATAGGCTGAGAGACTCAACCAAGATCAGGCAATGAGCTAAAAGCAGAGTCGGCTCTACAAGCCTACCTCCCCTGAGTAACTCCCAACAGAACACACAACTTCCTAATCACCAGCGAGTTGCAAGCTCAGAGGCCAGGCAGATTTGGGAATGAATAAACAGGCAGGCGAGAGAACAAACACTTTGGTCGCCGCCAACGTTCACACCGTTGCAGCCAAATTTTGTCAGGTGAAAGCGTGGTGAAAAGTAGACCCAGCTCTTTCATTGTTTTAAGAAGGAGAATGTGAGACTATATAAGTTTATGTTCACTTGCATGAGTTTTAAAAGTTGCTTCAAGTTCTATTTTCAATTTGAGCGAGAGGCTACCGCCATACATCTGTCATCTGGAGTCACCAGTGGGCCACCGACTTTCCATCTCTTCCTCCTCTGGAGGAGAGGATGGAGAGCTTGATGATGGCGCAGGGGCATCCACTGGGAGGCCTGCCAGCCGTAGGAGTGCCACTGCCGAGGGGAAGCAAGTACGCCTTGGAGAACCACGGAGACTTTTAGTTTGAACCAAAGGACAGTCAGACAGACACATTAAAAATGTGCCAGTGGCATGCAGGTAACCTGGCTTGCCAGCAGAAGAAAAGAATATGGTAACCTTTGCCACCTTCCCTGATGTAAATATTCCCACCATGGGTAGTCCATGTAAGCACATGTAATAAATAAATAAATTTATGAATATTTAGGTATTGATGAGGACTGTGTGAATTTATGAAACTCGTGGTCTCAAATTGGTTGCATAGCATAACTACTTGGTGCACTTTAAGAAAGACATACATGCTACATCAGATTCTCTGTGGGCAGGTCCTGGGAATCTGTGTTCTCTGAAGGTTTTTCAAATTAGGAGGGAAATATGGAAATCTTCCAACCTAATATCGATATCCTACTAAGAAAGAAGTATTTTTTGATCAATGAGGAGAAAACGTGTTTAGAATTGTAAAAGAAAGCTTTCAGGCGAGAGAGAAGAAATCCAGGCCTTCTGAGTCTGAGGAAGAGATGGATGATAAACATGTTAAATAGCTTAAATAATTGTGGTGATAAATAATTAATTCTGGATTTGGGTTTTTTTTTTTGAGTTCTTACTAAGTGCTAGTCACCCTTCCGGGTACTTCATATGCCATTGCTCTTTGTTAAGCCTCACAGAAGTCCTTTGAGCATTGCTGTTATTTCTGTCGTATAGATGGGAAAATTGTGACACAAAGAAATGAAATAACTTGCCCAAGGTCACATTGCTAGTAAGTGGTTTGATGTTGACCTGGACTTCAGGCAGTCTGAAGCTCAACCACAAATAGAAAAAGTGCCTTCTCCCGAAAGGCAGAGGCTACTTTACATAGAGTAGCTGTACTCAGAACTTTTCATTAAATTAGAGAAGGACAGGAGTTCATTTATTAAGAAACACACACACACACACACACACACACACATCTGCCTTCCTCAAGGAAACTAGCAGTCTGCACAGCTTTCACTCCCATTCCGCAGGCCCTTAGACAAAGCTTATTCTGCGTCCCTTCGTTCTTGAGGCAGAAAAATTAGCTCATCGTCAAAAAGAGAGCTGAACCTTCTTCTACCTTGCATTTTTGCCATCTTTTCACCCTGCTTGTTATGCTGGAGGGCACCATCATTCATCACGCTGGCAACTGCTCTGGATGTGGGTTCTCTACTCCATAGGAGCTATATGCCATCTGTTCGCCAGTCATCCTGTCTTCAAGCCTTTATTCAGGACGCCCCCAGTCTTTTATAACAACTAAATCTAGAACCCAAGCTTTCCATCAGTTTACCGCCTAAGGGAAGCCTGGATCCATTAGAAATTCCAGAGCATCAGTGTTGTTGTTATTGATAGGTGTCCTGGAGTCTGTTCCGAACTTCCACACCGTAGAATGAACCCTGCCTGGCCCTGCATTGCTGCAGTCACTTCCCTCTTGTCATTGGCCTTGCTCTCTCTCACTGACTCTCCGTTAATCAAGCACGATGCCCTTCTCCAGAGTCTGGTCTTTCCTGAGAACATGTCCACAGTATGTGAGAAATTTTGTCATCCTCACTTCTGAAAGAGTTCCCTGATTATACTTTGTCCAAGAGAGATTTGTTTGTTCTTTTGACAGTCCAGGATATTTTAAATATTCTTTGCCAACACCATAATTCAAATACATCTATTCTTCTTCAGTCTTCCATATTAATTGTCCAACTGTCACATGTAATATGGTGTTTAATTTCTTGACTCCTGCTTCCATAGGCATTTTTGTGGATCCTAGTAAAATACAATCCATGACAACTGCAGTCTTTTCTCCATTTACCATGATGCTGTGCTGTTGTGAGTTTACTTTTCTTTATATCGAATTGCAATCCATTCTGAAGACAGAAGTCTGATTCAAATCCTCCTCAATTTCAGCAAGAAAAGTTTGGTCATCTGCATATAAGAAGCTGTTAAGAAGCCTTTCTTCAATCCACATCTTCTAGGCATATGGAAAGGAGAGAATGGTATCATCCCATTTGGAGTTTCCCCAGCAGAGTGGCAAAAGAGAAAGCCTTCATTCATCAAGAACATCAGGTTTGATTTAGAAGAAATAAGTCTAAGAAGATCAAATAAAACTTTAATGGAGTGTTATCATTTGCTTTATTTTTGAAAGGGTTTAAGGCAAGACAGACCCAAAGGCCATCTGTAGACAATTGGACATCCCCTCACGAAGGGTCACAAGGAAGGGAGGAGCCAGCCAAGGTGCAGTATAGCACTGATGAAACACAGCATTCCTCTAGTTCACAGGGGTCGCCTAAGACCATGGGAAAACACGTTTCTGCTGGTCTTAGGAACCAAGACACCGCTCCTCTGTCCATCTCCTGACAAATCCACACACATGCAGATATGCCCACATATGAGTACATGGCATGAAGACTGCTACCCATGCTATACCAGGCTTCAAGACAAAATTTTGTTTATTTATAATTAGAAATAAATATTTCACAATATATAATTACATATTTTTGTGATTAATCAGTATGCTTTAACTATTTTCAATCTGTAACAATGAAAATACATTCTGCATATCAGATACTTACATGATGATTCATAACAGTAGCAAAATTACAGTTATGAAATAGCAATGAAAATAATTTTGTGATTGGGGAATATCACAGCATGAGGAACTGTATTAAAGGGTCATGGCATTAGGAAGGTTGAGAATCACTGCTCTAGTTCTTTAATGCCTCCTCCCCTCCCACTATCATGACCCCAGTTCTATCTTACAAATCTGGCTAAACCAGAGCATATACACTGGTATCTATAAGAGCTCTCGACACACAGAATCTGGGACAGATAATGCCATCAGGATCAATAATGAAAGTTGTGATACCATGAAGGTAAGGGGAAGATGGGGGAAGAAGGGGGAGAAAGGGAGAACTGATCACAATGATCAATACACAACCCCCCCACCCCCAAACATCCCACCTCAGTGGGAAACAAACAGAAATGTGGGTGAAGGGAGACAGTGGACAGTATAAAGTATGAAAAATAAAAATAATTTATAAATTATCAAGGATTCATGAGGATGGGAGAATGGGAGGGTGGGGAAGGGAGGAGAAAAAAGAGGAGCTGATACCTAGGGCTCAAGTAGAAAGAAAATGTTTTGTAAATGATGATGGCAATATATATACAAATGTGTTTGATACAGTTGGTGTATGGATTGTTATAAGAGCTGTGAGAGTGCACAATAAAATTATTTATTAAAATGAAAAATGATTCTGCAAGCATAATGCCCAGCATTCAATAAACATATATAATATATATTCAACTACATCAGAATTTAAGACAGCATAAATAAAACTGAACAATGGCATCATCAAACAAAAGAAAGAGAGAAAGTATTTATCAGACATGGAAGACATAGATTTTATAATTGACTATACTAACTATATTCCAGGACACAAAATGCAAGACCAATAATTAATGTAGATAACTGAAAACCATTTAAATCATCAGGAGGAAATTCTAAACCTGAAGAGTGTAATGACTAACAAAACGAATTTGATGAATAAACACAGCAGAAGATTGCACACAGCTGAAAGGAAATTAGCAAGTTTCAAGATAGATCAGAAGAAAATAAAAATAAGGCAGAGAAGAAAATACAGCAGAGAGTGGGTGATATAGCAGGCACGGTGAAGTGCTCTAAATTACATTTAAATTGCATTTCACAAAGGTAAGAGGAAGAAATGGAAACAATGTTTAAAGAAACTGCATAAAAATAATCAAGAATTTTCCTAAACTGCTTAAAGACATTAAGACATAATATAGACCTTTCTATGAGGGGATGTCCAATAGACTACAGATGGATTTTAGGTCTTTAATCCGACCCCCATCCCTGTTCACATTGGAATGATTGTTTGTTTGGGGTCTTCTGATGCCTGATATCATATCCTATTGACACCCTGTGATCACATGGGTTGGTGTGCTTGTTCCATGTGGACTTGGTTGCTTCCCTGCTAGATGGCCGCTTGTTTAACTTCAGGCCTTTAAGACTCCAGACGCTATATCTGTAATAGCTGGGCACCATCAGCTTTCTTCGCCACTTTTGCTTATGCGCCCATTTTGTATTCAGTGATCATGTCAGAAAGGTGAGCCTCACAGAATGCCAGGTTATTAGAACAAAAGTGTTCTTGTATTGAGGGAGTGCTTGGGTAGGGGCCTATGTCCATCTTGCAGAATTATTTGTAGAAATAATTAAACTTCAATTCCTTCAATTACATGTCTATTTCCAGCTCATCATTACTCCTTTTGGGTATCCTTTCTAAGCGTCAACCCAAAATGACTACTACTTTTTGATCCTAGAATTCAAAACCCCATCTCTGTATGCCTAGTCGGCTTTTAGATGTGCTTCCTTAAGGGGTCCCCTCAGGAATTGCTAAACATTCTTGACATAAAGTATTTCTGAAGAAGGTGTACCTCCTTGGGTTTTGTTAATTCCAAAATCTTGACTCTTTAATCCATGAATCTCCTATTAGTTCTCCTATCCACCTGGTGGGGTAGTGGTTACGAACTGGGCTGAGACCTATGTGTTTCGCAGTTTGAAACCACCAGCAACTCTGCTGGAGATAGACCCGGGTACCTTCTCCCCTAAATAGTTACAGTTTCGGAAACCACAGGTTACTATTAATCAGTACTGACTCCATAGCAGTGAGATTGCTTTTTGGTAATATACTCAATGCAAGTTAAAAATAAATCATGGCTACAAAAAATATAGCACACTATTTTCCATTTTAACCATTTGTAAGTGTATAATTTACACTCAAAGTGTGTTGCCACCTTCACCACTGTCCATTTTCAATTTTTTTCATAACCCCAAACAAATAATTACCATGCTTTCCTCCAGCCCCTGGTAGCCTCTAATCTATTTTCTGTCTCTATGAACTTTCCTGTTCTAGATATTTCTTTCAAGTAGAATCATAAACTATCTGTCCCTTTATATTTGCTTTATTTCATTTAGCATAATGTTTTTTAAGGATCATCCATACTACAGCATTAATCAAAATTTAATTCCTTTTTATCTCCAAATGACATTCCATGTATGTCTAGGTGATGTTCTATTTATCGATGTATTTATTGAAGGATATTTGAATTATTTTCACATTAATATATTTTAAAAAGCTACTGTTTATATCGACATCAAAACATAAAATACTTAGGGAATAAAGTGAAAGAAAGATATGCAAGATCATCATTAGAACTATAAAATATTAACAGACTTAAATAAGTGGAGAGATGTATTATGTTCTTGAATTCAGAAACTTAATAGGATAAAGGCATCAAACCTCCTAAAGTAGTATATAAATTAAATGCTATCCCAATTAAAATCACAGAAGTGTGTTTTGTTTTTTTATGAGACATGACTGCTGGTTTTAATACGTATAATGAAACATGATGGCCATATACTCACATAATTTCCTTTTTCCACAATGTTTAAATTCTATACCATTGGCTAAACTAATAACATGATCAATGTGTAGTGGTTACGAATAGGGCTGCTAACCACAAGGTTTGCAGTTTAAAACCACCAGCCAGCTCCGAAGGGCAAGGATAAGGCTTTCTACTCCTCTGAAGAATTGCAGGCCGGAGACTCTTAGAGGGCAGTTCTGTGCTGCCCTGTAGGGTCACTATGAGTCAGTATTGTCTTGATGGCTGTGGAAATGATGCCCAAGAAGGGCCAGAGACATGTATAAACCATAGATACATGAATGGATTTTGGCTTTTCACTTAATTCTAGCCCTGATCTAAAAGCATAATCAGTTCTTGTGACATGATCCTGCTTGGTATTTGACCTCATGAAGAAATCACGGAAGATATGAGTGCAAAGTGTGGTGAAGAAATTAGACAGTGCCCACCTATCAGAAAGAATAGTCTCTGGGGTCTTACGGCTTGATTTTACACAAATAGCCATCTAAGTGAGGTTTCAACTAAGCCCACCTGTAAGAAACACGTCAATAATATAGTCCAAATCTAAAGGAGGGAATGGCATGGCATCAGAGCTTAAATTGTGAACACCCAGTTTGCAGGCTATGGAAGACCATGGAAGCCATAAATTTAGTTGAGGGTCAATACATGGATTAAACCTCTGGTGAATCCCCTCCAACCATAGTTGCATTGTAATATCAATTATGGCAAATATAGTTAGGTCAAAATTTAATATTTTATCATTTGATCTCCATTATGGTTCATTTTAAAGTTTCTCAGTGAAAAGGAAAGACATGGGGATTAAGCCCCTATTGAGTCCTCTCTGTTCATGGACCAGAGATGTGACGAGCCTAGCTAACGTGCAGACTGTAGTGCAAAGTGGATTGTTGCAGATGCAGTTAGTAACAATTTAGTACCCTCTCGTTTGCTCTTCCCTATGAGCCATTTGCATTTGTTCTTGTTTTTAATACGTACTGCTTTCTTTTCAATTGAGGTTTTATCTGTTTTACTTGATTGTTCTTATTAGGTTTGTTTATTTGTTTGTTTTTGTTTTTTAAGTGTATTTATATTCATAAAATCCAGGATAGGTAAGACTACAGAGACAGTAACTGGGTTAGTGGTTCCTTAGGGGTGTGGCAGGGGCTGTTGGAGCAATTAGAGAGATAATAATTATGAGGACAAGAAAGAAGAGTGTGTTCTAAAACTGACTGTGGGGTGATGATTGTACAACCCTTCTTGATGAGACTGAAGTATTGACTTGTATGATATGTGAATTATATGGCAATAAAACTGTTGGGGGAGGGGAGGGATGTGAAGGTCAAACAGCAAATCAAGCAATGTTGAACAACAAGGTAGAGACTGGCTGTGCCAGGTATTCAGACTTAGGCTAATTCTAAAATCTTAGGTTAACTCTAAGGTAAACAAACTGATGAAATAGCAAAGAAATACCTGAAACAGTGCCTCACATATGGGGCATCTCATTAACCATGAAGATTTTTCAATAAATGATGTTGGGCAATTATTCTACGTGAAAAACTGATTCAAAAGCCTTAAATAACACTGTATGTAAAAATAAATTCCAGATAGATTGTTTATCTAAATAAAAGGGGAGAACATAAAGTAACCAGAAGGGAACCAAAGAGACCAAGTCCCTGCCTCCTTTGGAAAAGTCTTCTTAAAAAAGATAGCATGCTCATCATAATAGGGGAAGGGCACTTGATAAATTGAACTGCATTAAAATTAACTATATGTCTGTACATAAAAATATGAACCTAATGTATTCTTATTCCTAGTGCGCCCATCAGAGTAGACTTGGCCCTAAAGGTCCCTTGGCTGTAAATCGTTACTGAAGGAGACAGTTTCGTCTTTCTCTGCAGAGCAGCTGGTGGACTCAAACAATCACTATTTTTATTAGTGGCCGAAAGTTAAACTATTGTGTCATCGGGGCTACTTGTACATCAAAAGACATCACCTACAAGTAAAAATGTGACCAGCAGAGAGGAACAAGGTATTCTCAACATCAATATTTGGCTAAGTGTTCACATATGGAAAACCTATAAATCAAAAAGAACAGACAACTCAATAGAAAATTAGACAAACAGATTAACTGCTACTATAATAAAAATGATATAACCATTTAAAAAATATGTATAATAAGCATAAGATATATGAGTTAGAATTGCAATGAGCAAATGCTATACCCCTACAAAAGGCCTAAAATGAAGATGACTGGAAATTCCAAGTGTTGGAGAGGATTTGGAGCAATGAGAATTGGTACATCCTGATGTTGGGGTATAAATTGGTATAGCCCTTTGGGACAATTATTTGGCAGTATCTATTAATACTGAATATTCTCAAACCCTTCACAGATTTATATTCAACAGCACTATGTGCATATGAATACCATGAGACATTTACAAGACTATTTATAAGCTTATTATTCAAAAGTATAACCAACCAAAATGCCCATTAACAAAGTAAAATTAAGGATGAATAAATTGCAATATAGTCATACAATAGCATCAAATACAAAAAAATGAAAATTAATAGGATACTCGCCCACACAAGTAAGAAATATTGTGTTGAGAAAAGGAAGTCAGATACACACACAATCATGCTGAATGATTCTCTTTATATATAAATCTCACACAGGAAACAAGCTTAAACTCTAGCATTTAGGAATGCATTCTTACGTGGTAAATTTACAAATGAAAACAAAATGCTATTGTAATATAAGTCAAGGGCTTGCTGGGCTTTGTTAGGGAATTCTCAGAGACAGAGACAGGGCATATTTTTATTCTTGGCCTGGATGGTATTAAATTTATGATAAATCTCAGAGCTATATCTCTGCTCTGGCTGCTATCTGCTAGATTTTATGTCCCAAAATGCAATACCATGTGAGAGAAGCCAGAAACTAAAATTTTCAAATGAAAATTTTGGGTTTCAAAATATCAGCAGCTAACTTTTAAAAAATGTTGATATCCTGGTTGGCTACACACATTTTCATCTGTGAGCTACCATTTTGTAACCCCTGAAGGCAATTCCTGTACTCGATTAAGAAGATACGGACTCTGAATTTGATTCTATTCTGGTGCATGGGCCTGAGGAAGTTAGGGACCATCACGTTCATTTGTGTACAACAAACTAAAACAACACTAAGAAAAGCAAACAAAACAAAACACCCTCTCTGCCTTTGACGCAAGGCTGACTCACAGGGAACCTGCAGGACAGTGTATGTCATCCCACCCCTGTGAGCTTCTGAGGCTGTACCTCTTTACAAGAGGAGAAAGCCCACGAAAGTAACAAGTTTAATGAATTTTATCCTACCCCTTTGCTACCCCTTCTCCCTCTCTGTTTCATTTGATGGCAAAGCCCTGAAATCCAGCTCCAGGGAGAAATTAAAACAAGAAGAGGAGGAGGACTGACGCTGAGGCTTCTGAGGTCTCATGGAGATTATAAACCAGATGAAAAGAAATCAGAGTAATAACAGGCTCAGGGAAGTTAGGCCTCACTCCCAAGAACACAGTTACACATTGCACATGGCAGAGAGGGGATTATTTTTCATGCCCATCTGTTATTAACCATTTTACCATACTCGTGAGGCTATCTGCCCTTCTGTGAGACATATAGCCACACTTCCAGGATGTCCTCGATTTTGAAGAAGGAAAGAGGTATTTGCATATTCAATATGAGAATGAGCTCCAGCTGCTCACAGCCTCACTCCATTGAGCACTCACTGAATGAAGGTAATTGTTACCATCGGTTCATCCTCTTCTTCTCCCTAGCCTCATGGTATGTATTAACTCAGCAAGATTAAACAAAGTCTAGCCCAGGATCCTGAGAAAAGAGAGTTTCCCCAGCAGGAATACAAAAGGCACAGAGAGTCGCTGAGAACCGGGGTTGTAGGCAATCATGACCGGAAAGAATAACACAAGAGTGAATATCTAAAGCAAACTCAGGAGGACAGTAAGAGCATGTTGGTCTTAGAAAAAGACTACTAAGAAGGATCTTGTTCTAGGTCCTCATCACAGAGACATGAGAACAGAGGCCAAGAAGGTATGAGTCAGAGAGCTACAGAGGAATTGCTGCATCTCAAGGTTGATTCAGAAGAGGAAGTGGCACTAGGGATGTCATTGTTGACATTATCAGATGGATCTTGACTGAGAATACCAGAAAGATGTTTACTTATATTTCATTGACTATGCAATGGCATTCGGCTGTGTTTATCATGACAAACTATGTATAATATTGGGAAGAATGGGAATTCCAGAACACTTCGTGGGCCAAGAGGCCATCATCAACCAGAACAAGGGAAAGCCGTATGACTATAATTCAGTGAAGGTGTGCATCAGGGCTGTATACTTTCATAATACTTACTTACTTTTTTGTTGCTCTTGAGCAAAAAATCTGAGCAGCTGGACTATATGAAGAAAATCTCAGCATCAGCACTGGAGAAAGGCTTATTAACAACCTGCAACATGAAGTTGACACACCCTTGACTGCTGAAAGCAAGGAGGATGTGTAGCACTTGATGATGAAAACCAGATTGTAGCTATTAGTACGCGTGATGGTGTAAAACAAAACAAAACACTCACAACTAGACCACTAGATAAGACCATGATAGACAGAAAAAGATTGAAATTGTCAAGGATTTGTTTTTCTTGGATTTGAAATCAATGTTCAAGGAAGCAGCAGTCGGCCCGCACAAGGCCTCTTTACAAACTTAAAGAGCAAATATGTCACTTGGAGGACTAAGGCCAGTCTTAACGAGAGCCAGGGTATTTTCAATCACCTTAAATACTTGGAAAAGTTGGACAGTGAATAAGGAAGATTGCAGGATTGCAGAAGAACTGATACATTTAAGCATGATTGTCAATAAATATTGATAATACAATGGACAGGACATTGGCAAAGAATATTGAGAATACCGTGGACAGCCAAATGACAAGCGAATCTGACTTGGTAGAAGTACAGCCAGAATGTTCCTTGAAGTCAGGATGGCGAGACACTCTGGAAATGTTATGAAGAGCAGCCAGTCCCTAAGAAAGTACATCATACTTGGTAAAATACAAAGCAGCAAATACAAAGAACCATCAATGTGGTGTATTCGTGCAGTAGCTACAACAATATGAGTGTGGTTTAGGGTGAGGCAGTGTTTCACTGGGTTGTGCATAAAACCTCTATGAGTTGGAACTGACTAAATAGCATCTAATGACAACAAGGTAGCAGTGCAGTGGGTTAAGTGTTGGTGGAAAATGAGGTTGTCCACTCCCATCATGATGTATAGTGTCTGAAACCCTACGGAGAAGTTCTATTCTGTCCTATTGGGCTGGGTGGAATCAACATAACAATGCATTCATTGAGTTAGCATCATCTTTAAACTAAATCATAATTGAAATGCCAATATAGCACAGACAACAATGAAGGCTATGCATGGAATGGTGAGTGGGGGAGGTGAGTGTGTCTCCTTGTTCCCTCTCTTGTAATGGACCAAACCTCTACTGGTCTAATGGCTGGCATGCACACAGCTCATAATGAGTATTTGTAGAACACACCATGAGTGATAGGGTTCTGTGGAGCACAGTTTCAAGTGACTTGATTCTCAGCCAATGCTCCCCAAGTTCATCCACTACCCATCCATGTCTAGAGGTGCTGCTAGGATGCTGAATGGTTTCAACGGAGCACCAAGATTAAGGTGTTCTAGGAAGAAAGCTTGTTGATATACTTCCCAAATATCAGTCATAGAAAACTGTAGGCATCCCAACGGCCATGTGCAAATGATCCTGGGGATGGTGCAGGACCTGGGGGCATGAGGTACTGTTTTGTATGGGTTACTATGGGTCAGAGACCAAACTCTTCAACAGCTACCAATAGCATGGTCCCCTTCAACTTATGAAATTTCAGTAGTCTAAAGAAATGGCCTGAGATCATCCAGCGAGCAAGGCAGGGACAGAACTGGGTCAGTCACAAACTGGCTCGGCAAACTGGCATTCTAGGTTCTAGGCTGTGTCATTTGGTTTCCTTGGCAACTTGCTAGTTTACATTTAAGTACTTAGGCACATGCTCAGCTCTCAAATGTTGTATGGACAGATGCTTCCTGCTCTGCTCCTTGTAGTTTTTAACCTCTGATTTATTGTCACCTTCGCCTTAGACAGGCACCCCATGACACGAAGCAAATGGACACAAGAGTTAATGAAACTTCAACTCAAATCCTTCATGTTCTATTGAAAAGGTCAGGAGCCAAAAAGGCCTTCATCTTGAGCAGTGGACTCATGAAGTGCTAGGACTAGAGGGTATATGAAAGTCGTTTGCAGAATGGAATCATTGTGAAAGCAGTCCCTGGATGGTGCAGCCAGTTAATGTGCTTGGCTGCTAACAAAGAGGCTGGAGGCTGATGTCTACCCAGAGGTGCCTGGTGATATACTTCCAAAAACTCAGCTATTGAAAGCCCTGCGGAGCATGATTCTGCTGTGATGCATGATCCTACTGTGATCCACATGCAATTGCCCCAAGATGGAATCAACTTGCTAGCAACTAGTTAATCTCTATGAAGGACCTGAGCTTCAGAATACTAAGAATAAAAACTTAAGCAAAAATAAAGATGGATCAGACTGGCTGTCTCAAATCTTAACTGTATCACTTAATGACTACGGGATCTTTTGCAAGTTGTTTACCCTACTTGAACCTCAGATTTCTTATTAGCAAATGGGACACAAGACAAGAGTGCTGTTTGTGTCCCCAAGACACAAGAGGGGAAAGCTCTGAAGTGTTAAAGAGCGAGGCACTTCGTTAATGCACAGCCAGGGCTGGCCATTGTCATTCTAACCACTCATCTGGAGAATCATCCTCAAGCATCTGATACACTCAGACTGTTATTTTCCTTATGAAACAAGGAAGCCCCTGAAGGCCAAGATGAGGTTTTTCCAGGTAGGATTCCAGAGTGTGAAGCCACTCTGACAGGAGATGCTATAGTTAAACTTGAGATAAACAGACAACTTCACCTTCGAGGTCTGTCAAGTTGGCAAACTCAGTGTAAAGCTCACCTAAACCCAAACTCTGGGAGTGTCAGACATAGGGGAACTCTGACATACATTTTTGGCAGCAAGGTATTAAGGTGGCAGACATCTCTCTACGTACTTTCCTGGTGCTCCTCCAACTCCCAGCCCGGCAAGAAAGAGACAAACACTTCTCTGTGTGTCCGTGGGATGCTCATTTTTTACCCAAAGATTGGCGACTGCCATGGTGTGAATTCCAATATACTTCCTCTGATCACACCCATGGTCAAAACCTGCAGGGGAGAGTGACATTTCTTTTCTAAAGAAACTTTGTCTTAAAAAATCTCTCTTTTTCGACCATTTGAAGACTTAGAATCTTCATATTGGAGATGACTCTCATGACTTGACAGCAGTGGGTGTGGTTTGGTTTGATTGAGACCTGCATGGTTTTCAGACTTTCAGAAGTTTTTCACACTTTATAAAGCCTGATCCATTAATTTTTCTGGACAAAATAATCTAATTGAGGTGATAAAAAAATGATTAGCTGACCCAGCAAAAGACTTCAAGTCAGTGGAAAAGGAAGCAGGTTATATCATCAATAGGCCCACTCCAGTGAACCTTGATCAAATTTATAATATTTAATACCAGAGATATAAAAAATCACCCTAGTTTGACCTCATTTAATATCATAGGATAAATAGTCAATTTTACTGATCCCCAGTGGACTACATTTTGCACTCAGCAGTGCTATAAATATTCTAAACATAAACTACTTTTCTATTCACATCTATCATAATTTTTGTATGTGCCCTTATATTCTTGCAAATGGGCTGTTTGGTGTTCTCGAAATACACTTTTAATCTCTTACTGCTTTCTTTATTTATGCTTTTCCTTTCCTCTTGAAATTTCAGCCCCAACTGCTTCTTCTCTGAAGCCATCGGAATAAAAGTAAAGGTGAAAACACAATAGGCTGTGATCTCCCTATTCCTGAATTTCCTCTTTCCCCAACTAGTTTGATGATTTTACAAGACTTTGCACACTTGACCTCATTTATGTGCCAGTCTCAAAACCTTCGCCAAGATGGTGATCTCTGTAAGGGAAGGGGTAGTCTTTTATCAATTTTGATTTTCAGCCCGTAGCATTTTGAATCAACTGCACTTTCACAATATCTAATAATAGTGTTAATGAAACCAAACAGATGGCCATTGATTAATTTCAAAATCATAGCAACCTTATAGGATAAGAGTGGAATTGCCCCATAGGGCTTCCAAGACTACACATCTTTAACGTAGTCCAATGACACATCTTTCTTGCATGGAATAGTTGGTGGGTTTGAACCTACAACTGGGACTCCTAGTGTTATTAATCAGTAGTTAAAAATATTTTTAACTGTTTAAGAACTTGTCCCTATGGTAGATACCAAGCTGAAGATTTTACTTGCATTGTCTCCTTGAATACTCACAGTGACGTTCTGAAGTAAGCATACCAATTATTGCTTTTTTTAATAGGAGGAGAGTGAGGCTTAAATAAATTAAGTGACTTGAATCAGCTACACGGTTGTGAAATGGAGGGACCACAATACTAGCTCTGGGGGAAGGATGCATATGTGTGTTCTGGCTAAACAGTACCTGAGTTCTAGAAAAAAGATTGTCGGTGCCCCTTGGAAACAACCCTAGAGAAAGAGAGAACTGACTTTGAGAAATGGCAAAAAGGGGCACAAGATCCAAGGTGTAGAACTATAGAGAGCCTGACTTTTTGTAATGCCAATTCATATTTGGTAGTCCCAAAACATTCCAAGTATTTCAATGAAAACGAGTTCTAAGGTCCAAATTTCTGTTAACCAAAGCTTCCCTTAAAAATACGACTCAAGGCTCTGCTGAGCTGAACATTTCAAAACCACCACTCTCCCACAGAGTGAAGCCTTCCACGGGCCTTAAAGCAGCATCCCTGAGGTGTTGCTCTCCCTCTCTCTCAGCTCCCATCCTGAAAGCTAAATCCACAGAATAACTGGGAGGAAAGGGAGCTGGACCAGCTCATCTTGTGCCCAGTATCAGGCCAAGAAAAGCCCTATTTCTGCCTCAAGTCTGCTGCACATATTTAAAGGGCATCACAGTAACACTAGCACTTATTTCCCAAGAAAGGACCAGGTATATAAGGGGGTACCCCCCCCAAAAAAAAGGAAACAGAAAAATATCTGCTGGGTGGAACAATACCCAGAATGCATTTTTCCCACTAGGTGAGCTGTGAGCAAATTGCCCTTAGTTTGTGCAACCAGTGGCATCACCTGGGAAGGTTCTCTTTGGTCACAGTGATTTTTTTTTTTTTTTGTAAAAGCAGTTTTGCTCCCACCTTTTTAATTTTTTTTTTGATGGATGATTTAAGAAAACATATGCAGCTGTGAATTTTTGTTTCCTGCTCAAGAAAAATGCCACAGAAATTTGTAATGTGAACACAGCTTACAAGGATAGCACTATGGGAAAAAAATTCAAGTATGTGAGTCGTTTTCCTGTTTCAAAAAAGGTGAAATGTTGTTTGATGACAAACCCCATTCTGGACATACGTCAACTTTCTGAATGGACGAAAATGTCGACAAAATTCATGCACTTGTGCTTTAAGATTGACAATGGACCATTGAAGAGATTAGGAAGTGATCTGGACTATGTTGGAGGTCAGTTCATTGACTTTTAACAGAAGATTTGGGAATGGGAAGGGTCCCTGTGAAATTTGTGCCTCAGCTTATAACTAACCAGGAAAAAGACTGTGGAAACATGCTGTGCTTTGGAAGAACAGTTCTGAAGTTAGCCTTACTTTTCCCCCCACTTGTCACTTGCTGGTGACAAGATATGGTGGTTTTGTCATGACTCTGAAAGCAAACATCAATCAAGCCCAGGAAGACACAATTGTCACCTCATTCACAAAAAGCTTGTCAACTGAATTCAAAGATCAAGACAATGCTCGTTTGCTCTTTTGGTGTGAAGGGGATAATGCATTTGGAGTTCATTCCACCAGGGCAGACTGTTAATAAAGCTTTCTATTGAGAGGTTCTGAAAAGATTGCGCAATAGTGTGCGACAAAAGAGGCCTGAGTTGTGGCAGATGGTGGACTGGTTTTGCAACCATGACAATACACCTGCTCACGCAGCCAACTCAGTGTGTCAATTTTTGGCAAAAAAACAGAACCTGACCTCACTCTGTGTGACTTCGTTTTGTTTCTGTGAATGAAGAGGGCCATGAAAGGACAGTGATTTGACGGCATAGAAGAGGTGAAGAAACAAAGGAGGGAGGTGCTTTCAGACAGCCAAACAGATGAGTTTGAAAATGTTTTCCGAGAATGGAATTGTAAATTTGACAAATGTATTAAGTGTAATGGAGAGTACTTTGAAGGTAATATGGTTGTTTTGTAAAGCAATTTAAGTGCATAGCTTTATAAAAAATTACATTTTTGGGGGGTACTCCCTCATAGATACCAGATATTGCATTTGTTAAACAGCTTATTAAACTGGCTAAGAAAATGGTGCAGAGTTCTCTTTCCAAGGGATAGAAGGGGTTAAGACATTGGCTACTCCTTCTCTTCTTCCAGGCTGACATATTCAATGTCCCTTGAGAGGAGAGGGCAGGGACACCAGTGACAAAATCAACCACAAAGTTTCCATGGTCTCCATTCTACCCCTTCTCATCTCAGTGTTTTCAGGTCCCAAACAAGTGCTTCTCGGGTTATAGGCAGGCTGTTAGTTTTAGAGCCAGAAGTTCTTACCTCTATCAGCATGTCTCCTATTTTCAAACTACATAACCTCCAGGAGATTAGGGGCCTCTCTTCACTTTCTAAGGATCCCTAGTGGCTTAGAGGGTTATGAGTTTGGCTCCTATCTAAAACTATCAGCTCACTGGGAGAACGATGAGACTTTATTCTCTTGGTTTTCTCATTATTCTATATAATATACATATTCTATACATCATATATATAATTTTCTAGTAAATACCTAGTATTAATAAATAAGGTAGTCAAACAAGCATTTAATGCTCATCTTCAATGTGCCTAACATTTCACTAGAAGATAAGCTCTAGAAATATGCTTAAGACATAGAGCCTAATCATATTATCTAAACCACAACTTGCTTTTATGAAGAGGTTTGCAATGAAAGAGTAGTTTCACAATTTGAATAACAAAATAAAGTAGCATTGGATAATAACTCAAAGTATAAAATAAATATATACTGATGGACATTATTGAGTAGATAAATAAGAGTGGAGAAGAATAAAGAATCTCCCAGGAAGAAAAATTCCAAATAACTTATGTAACTATCCTGCCCTCAGAGGTAGAGCCTAAATCCCAGCTCCATAAGCCACTTCACTCAAAAGAATATATACAGGGTGGCATCACCCACTGCCATCGAATCAATTCCTACTCCAAGTCTACATCTATAGCAGATAGCCTCATCTTTCTCCCACGGAGAGGCTGGTGGGTTTGAAGAGATAACTTTTAAGGTAACAATCCAACACTTAACATACAATGCCATCGGGGTTCCTTTACATTGTGGAAAGGGGAAAGCAATAGAGCAAGGGAGAAAGCTGATGGGCACCACTCTCTGCCAGGTGATCAGGTTAACAAGGACAATCGCATGCCTCTTTGATATGATGTGAGGAGAATGACATTTTACCTCTCTACTCTTCCTTACCAAATTCATAACCCAGTTTAATCACGTGAAAGACCTTAGTTAAATCCCAACTGAAGGACAGTCTGCAAAATATCTGACCTGTGCTCTTTAAAACCATCAAGGTCACAAAAAATAAGGAAAGTCTAAGAAACCGTCACAGCTGAGAGAAGCCTCAGGAAGCAAGGGAACTAAGTGTAATTTAATATCCTGGATGGGAACCTGGAACACAAAATGGAAATCTGAATGAAGTATGGAGTATAATTAGTAATGATGTATCAATACTAGTTCCTTAGTTATGACAAATGTACCATGGTAATGGGACATATGAACACTTTCTGTACTATCATTGCAACTTTTCTGGAAATCTTAAACTCCTCTAAAATAAAAACTTCATTTTAAAACCTGCAATTTAGCAGCTGTGTTTGTCTATGCATACCATACACGAAGTAAACATGATTATATTTGCTGTCTTGGCTAAGTGCGCAAAAAAGCATAAGAAAGGAATGAAATAGACATGAGTCTGTAGAGCAAGAAAAACTGAGAAGAGACAGGCAGACAATTTGAGAAAAATCAAGAGCATACAAAACAAGTGGAAAGTGGATGAATAAAGGGGGATGCTTTAGCAAGCTGAAGACATCTGAAACATAGTGACATGCAGAGCAGAAGCAGAGGAGGCAAGTAGAAGAAAGACCGTCCGATCACAGTACTTCAGAAAGGTCTCGGAATTGGAATCACTGGATGACCTGAGGGCCGAAGGTTTGGGCGGCAATGGAAATGGATTGAAAACGCTAGATCCTCCACCACCAACTCACTCAAACGATTCCTCTTTCTCATGCCCCATAAGACTGGAGGCTGACTGAAGACAGCTAGCTGAGAAACTCTGGACTAGCCTTCTCTCTCCATACACGCAGGGAAGACCATTGCCTTTCTGGTTTTCAGAATAGGTAGTGACCAGCCCCTAGATTTCTAACCTTGCATCTTGTGTGCAATCAATCACATTTTAAAGGGTACTAAACATATCTCAAATATTCAAGATCTAAAAAACATTCTTCCCATCTACTCTTTCTCAGGAAGCTGCTGGCAGATGCACGCCAGCAAAGCGAGAGAGTTAAGTGGAGAGTGAGGAATAACGACAACCAGAGAAAACGAGAATCAACTACAGCAAGTTGGTGACAGTCCCAGGATAGTCACTCCCCTGCAGGTTCCAAGAGTAACCACACTTTATAGGAGCAACAGGCTCAGGACTCACAGAGATGCCTCTATGGGAAACCAATGTAACGGAGAAATCATTTAATATGCCTGATTCTAACCAAGAGTTCTTAATACACCCAGAAAGTTTGGGGCCACCGTGAATCCCCTCTGGCCATGGACCAGCAATATACATAGCTTTGCGGTCATGCCAAATGCATTGGAAAGTGGATTGTTGTAGATGCAAATAAGTTAAACTTAGTATCCTCTCATGTGTTTTTTCCCCAAAGATTGTTTTATTGGAGGCTCTTACAGTTTCATGTGGCCTTCTTTATGATCCATTTAAATTTGCTCCAGTTTTTAATACTCACTGCTTTCTTTTTCCAATGAGATTTTTCTTTGTTATATGTTGTTAGTCTTGTTCATATTTTTCAGTATTATTCTGTATTTGAAATCCAGACTAGGTAGCGACAGTAGTGGATGAATGGCTCCTTGTGGGTATGGGAGGGGAGGTTGGGGGAAATGAGGAGCTAATAATGGTGAGAACAGGACTGAACCAAATGTTCTGAAACTGATTGTACTATGATTCTTGATGCAATCAAAGCATTGAATTGTATGAAATGTGGAATTACTTGCTGGTAAAACTACCGAAAAAGTTCTAAACACTCAGGTACAATTTTTGCTGTCAGCATTAAAAAAATGATGGGGGAGGGGCGGACAAATCAATGAGAAAACACACAGAAAACAAAGCTAAAAAAAAGAAAGGGAAACCAAAAGAGAGCAGAGAAAAAGCCTGAGCATAGGCTCAGTGGTGAATGGTATTTATCTAGTTGTAATACTGAATAGTGAATATTGATTTGGAAAAAATATTCTACTTAGAAAAGTAAAGTGGAACAAAATAAAAAATCTTCCATTTTTATTTTGTTTTCTCATTTTAAAATATGCTTTGGCTTTTCTTCCCACCTAGTAAATCAGCATTTGCTTTTCCTACTACCCTGTCCGTCTCCTCTCTCTCTGCCTGATACAGGTACAGCATGTTTTAGGTTTTGTTTTGTTTTTTCTGTCGTGTGAGATATGTTCTGCTCTGGGCCTTTGCTTTCCTGGTACAACCACAAACAATTGTTCTACTTCCTTAGGCCTCCTTTCTGTCCTGTGTGGGTTTCTTTTTGCTGGTACTTGCCTTTTCACAGTTTTTTGTTCATTTCTGGGTTATTCAAATACCTGCCTTGCTTTCTTTTTTTTAAATCATTTTATTGGGAGCTCATACAACTCTTATCACAATCCATCCATACATCCATTATATAAAGCACATTTGTACATTCATTACCTTCATCATTCTCAAAACATTTGCTCTCCACGTAAGCACCTGACATCAGCTTCCCATTTTCCCTCTCCCTTCCCACTGTCCCTCTCTCATGAGCCCTTGATAATTTATAAATTATTATTTTGTCATATCTTACACTGTCCGACATCTCTCTTCACCCACTTTTCTGTTGTCCATCCCCCAGGGAGGAGGTTATATGTAGATCCCTGTAATCAGTTCCCCCTTTCCACCCCACTCTCTCTCCACCCTCCCACTTTTGTCACTCTCACCACTGGTCCTAAAAGGATCATCTGCCCTGGATTCCCTGTTTCCAGTTCCTATCTGTACCAGTGTGCATGCTATGGTCTAGCCAGATTTTTAAAGTAGAATTGGGATCCTGATAGTGAGGGGGCAGGAAGCATTTAAGAACTAGAGGAAAGTTGTATGTTTCATCGTTGCTGTACTGTACCCTGACTGGCTCATCTTCTCTCTGCAACCTTTCTGTAAGGGATGTCCAGTTCCCTACAGATGGGCTTTGGGTCCCCACCCCGACTCTCCCTCATTCACAATGATATGGTTTTTTGTTCTTTGATGCCTGATACCTCATCCTTTCGACACCTCATGATCACACAGGCTGGTGTGCTTCTTCCATGTGGGCTTTGTTGCTTCTGAACTAGATGGCCGCTTGTTTACCTTCAAGACTTTAAGACCCAGATGCTATATCTTTTGATAGCCGGGCACCATCAGCTTTCTTCACCACATTTGCTCATGCACCATAAAATTATAGTGTGTTTCTCAAACGCATTCAAGCTCCTCTTGGATAGACCATTCTTCCTTCAACTGTTTGTTTTTGCACATTTCTAAGGAATAATTTCTTTGTGTTGAGCCTTAAATTGGGCTCTAGTAATTTAGCAATGAACAAAACAGGCATCTGTCCTTGCCCTCCTGGAGCTCACGGTCAAGTAGAAAGAGCAGAGAAATGGGAGATATATCAATCTTATGTATATCTGACCTGTCTTGTGCAAGGTAATTTTAGACACTGTTATGGATTGTGTCCCCTATCCTCTGCCTCCAAATATGTGTCAACTTGGCTAGGCCATGACTGTTAGTCTTAGCCCACATTGTGATCTGATGTAACTATTCTATGTGTTGTAAACTCTAACTTCTACGATATTAACCAACTTGAAGGTATCTAACCACAATATGTGAATGAAGCAAGATTAGTGGTGGTTATGTTATTATGGCAGAATGCAATCTATGAAGTTAGGTTGTCTCTTGAGTCAATCTTTTAGATATAAAAGAGATTAAACAAGCTAGCAGAAATCATGAGGAATGACAGAAAAGCCCAGGGTTCCTCTGCTGCGAACCTCCCAGACCCAGGGAGAAATTATGCCAAGACACATGGAGAGTTCCAAGAGGCATCTGGTCCATAGATGTCGAAAGGATACAAAGATTTTTCTCCCAGAGGTCTGCAGAGAAAAAGACTCTTTCCCTGCAACTGGCACACTGAATTGAGACTGTTAGCTTCCTAAATTGTGAGAGCATAAGTGTGGTTGTTGAAGGAGCCCCTTGTGATATTTCTGTGAGAGCAGCAGTAGATTCCTAAGACAGGTACCAGGAGACCCCGTGAATTGAGTTCTGCACTAGTTAGGGAAGGCTGGTGCTCAGGGCTGTTGTACGAGCTAATCGCTGCCACAGAGTCATTGAAACTCACAGCAACTCTCTCTAAAGACAGGGTAAAACGTCCCAAGTGGGTTGCTTTGACTATACATTTCTACAGGAGTAGAAAGCTTCGTCTTTCTCCCACAGAGAAGCTGGTGATTTCAAACTGCTGACCTTGTGGTTAGCAGTCCATCATGTAGCCCTTTCTTCCCTTAGGGTTCTACAAATGCCCTGAAAATTAGTGAAATGACTAGTTCAACACCTAAAACAACCACCCCCTGTGGGTCAGGTGATACTGACTCAGAACTGCCCTGTAGGACAGAGTTGCATTCTCCCTTGGGTCTCTTAGGCTGAAAGTCACTATAAGAGCAGGCAGCATCATCTTTATCCTACGGGGCTGTTGGTTAGTTTGAACTACTGACCCTATGGTCAACAGCCCCACACATAACCTTCTAAGTCACTAGGACTCCTGAGTGACTAGTAAGTACGCAACAAATATCAGCCATTACTTTGATGAATATTCTTAAAATGGTTTTGAAAAGTTAAGAGCATTCTACAGCTTAAAATTATTATTATCACACAGAAAGATAATTGAAAAGTCAGGGGGAAATGTCCTGCTTAAAACCAGGCTTATAGTAGATTTGGAGGAAAACCAAGGGAAGGATCCTGTGTCGACAAGAGAGGTCTAGATAACTCCTCTTCTTATACTTCCTTGCCCTCTCTCAGTTCATTTTCAAAACCACTTTCTTGGATAACTAGGACTGGGACAGGATGTAACGAGATCATTTATCACTGAGCACAACAACCATGAAATAGCAAACCACATTTGCAGAACTGGCAATTAACACAATCCCCCCATGCAAAGGGGTAATGCTTAGACCTTTCCACACCCTCAGAAATATTCTTCTCAGCTTTGAAAGGGTAGGAAAAAAAGACAAACACAAAAGGGTGTCCTTCTAACAAGTGCTGTACACACCCTAAATGGGAACAAACATTTATAGACACAGCCGCTGAAAATAATGGCTTAGCAACTAACAACCAGAGTTTTCGCGCTTATACAATAACTCCGTGTAGGTAAAACAAGGATACCCTTGTTTAACAAAAGAAGCGCCTTTTATTAAATATGATTTTAAAGTGAATTTCTTGCAAATGAATGCCATTTCTTCAGATTTTAATTGGAAAATCAGAAAAGTAGTTCAGTAGGAAAAGGACTCCAAATCACTGAAGTAGAAATGCAGCCAGGCACATGCAGGAACACATGCACACACATGCACATCTCAGAACTTTGCTGAGGCTGGCTGGCATTTCTAGAAGCTCATCAGTAACAGCAACACATCTATCTCAACCTTGAATTTCCCACTTCATCCAACCTTGAGAACTTCTTTAGAACTTCAGAGCTGTGCCATCTTAATGGGAAGCTGTTGTTCCCATCATTGCAATTCTTCACACTTCTGAGGCCTTCTTTTATGTTTGTTACTTGGCATAATAAATTTGCTTGGCATAATAAAATAGAGCACTTTCTTGAAGATGCTGCCGATTACCCACTAATGTGGTTTTTTGTGTATGTACTTGTAATTTGTGGACCCCTCCTTTGAAGGAAACTATGTAATTCCTGGACTCACAATGGTCCCAAGTTATTTTCATTATAATAATACTTAAAATTATACAAGCACTAAACCAAGGTTCGACTCCATGCTTATACTTCTTTTAAAAATATCAAGCCAAAGAAAATTTACAACCGAAGCCAACACAAACTTATAAAACCAATATTGTCAGAGTGCCCATGTTAATTGAATGGGAGAAGCTGTGGTATTCACTTGAATTTTTAAAAGCCCTAAAACATTTGTGTTATTGATAAGATGCTATGCTATCTACGTTGTGCTAACATCTGCGTGTTCGGCAGTTCAAAACCACAAGCAGTTCATGGGAGAAACACTGGGCTTTCCACTCTCACAAAAAGTTCATCTCAGAAGCCCATGGGGAGTCAGTAGGAGTCAGCATTGACTCAATGGCAGTGAGTTTGTTTTGCTTTTTGTTTACTATGCTATTGAATGGCTTCTATGAATGAGTTCAGCAGGCCTACCCGACTGTGCACTGTATGAGTGCATATTCTCTGAGCAGTGTGCCATCTCCTTCCATCATTATGCCACCTGTTGTCACCTGTTCAACCCCTTGTCTATTTTCACCCTATATTCAATAGTCCGCCACAATTACACTAGGGTTTATAGTACCAATATAACAGTACATGAAAATGCAATCAACAACCTTGATTCTTATGGCAGTACTCAGTTAAAAAATGACCATTTCAAGATATATTCATCATTATTTTAGATGACTAAAACACACACACAGAGATACACAGTAACACACTGAAATCCTTTAGAAAAATGTTGCTTGGTGGCTGACTTTAATCTGGGAAGCTACTTATATGATTCTTTATAATTATTCTATATCCAGAGGCCAATGTAGGAACCATTTTTCCAAGTTTTACAGTTCAAAATTCTTCAAAGAGTATACATTAGGGACATAAAAGATATAAATTAATTCACCTTTTATACAAGGATGTACAAAATCCTTGGGGGCCCCTCTGCAAAAGTAACCCTAAATTTATGCATTTCACCAAATTGATGTTTTCCTCTTTCCTTACTGGAGCGGTCACATGCACTACTTTAAATTTCTATACCATCTTTCCCCCAGGCCGTACAAAGCACTTCATAAACCTATTTAGTCAGGGAGCTAAATATATGGTAGGCAACATGATTCCCAGATTATAAATAAGTAAACAAGCTTAGCAAGGGACATAATGTTATTACCAAGATACATTGATTAGCTTCTTCTCCCTTCCACCCACTTTTAGCACTATTAAAATTTGTATTCTTTTCTTTAGCTTCATTTTTTTTCTGTTGTTAATTATTATTATTCAAGGACACTGTATTAAGTGTAATGTGCCAAATATTACACTCAATATTAAAAGGGCGGTTAAGCAAATAGAAAACAGGATGCCTGGATTTATGAAGCTAATAATTAGAGCAGAAGAAAAGACACAAAAGAAAGCTGGAAAAATGATTGGGAAATAATTGACACAAATGAAAGTGTATGAGATCCAACTCTAAGTATTCAGATAAAAAGCAATCCTAAAAGGCTGGTAGAGATTCAGGAGACAGAGTGACCTGAGACCAAAGGGTTCAGTTAGATTGTGTGGTATAGAATACATACATTGTTTCAGTCAAGAGAAATAGTGCATAATCTTGTTGAGAGACCTTAGCTAAGCATACAAGATGTTAAGCTCATCAGTTGGTCTATTAGGTTATTATTTACCCAATACTTTCTATATACTGTGGATTATGCACAAGGATTTGTATCCTTATCTGATTTAATTCTTACATTTAGGTCCCATTTTATAGATACAAAAATGTCCGAGTCCCCAGAGTAGCAAATGGAAGAACCAAGATTCAAATCGGCTCTTTGATTCCAAAATCCCTGCTCTCAAACCATATGATCTGTGGTTTTCCCAAAAAATGAGTGCTAGCGTATGAAGAGTTATTGGTGCTGGATTATAAACATCACCTGGACAATATGTCCAGGATCCACCTGGAAGGAAGTGGAAACAGCTGCTGATGGTTGGAGTCGAGCAATAACAGAAAGCAAACACACATGGGGTGTGCTGGAAAAGAGACCCTGGTCATGGGTATCTACGACGTCAGAAGACAAGACAGAGAAGGAGTGTAAGATGGACTTTTCTAGGCATCTGAGGTAAGTAAAAACAACAACAACAACAACCCTGCTATAACATGATCGAAGCTTTATCATATGAAAATATCAAAATGTGACGTTATTGTTTGATGACAAAGAGTGCCCTCAAAAGCATGGACACCTACACCTCTGTAGGGCACCTGTACCTCTATCGGTCTATACACTTTTACGAATACTGTTTCCTTCTCCCTAACTCTTCACCAAAGAATTTTGTACATGAAAATGACAGTTTCAGCACCCTTGACTCAAATCATGTTCCTTTTCAATACTTTTTTTGAGTATTAGAAACAAAAAGAAGTCTGAAGAGGCAAGATTAGGGATGTAGTGTAAATTGGGTAAGAGCTCCTGACAAAATTATCATAGGCCAGCACTGGATATCTTGAAGAATGAGCAAATGCTTAGTTGTGGTAACTTTTACTGCCCAGAGAGTCTATGCAGACACATGATGACCCTGTAGGTCAAGGTAGAACTGCCCCCGGGGGTTCCTGAGACTGTAACTCTTTATGGAGCAGAAAGCCCACCTTTCTCCTTCGGAGCAGCTGGTGATTTGATGTGCTCATCTTTCGGATTGAAGCCCAACTCATAGCTACTATGCCACCAGGGCTCCCTTGCTGAGAAATGGGCGTGGGTCTCCGTGAAACATTCCCAGACTTTTTCTCACCAATGCAGTCTTTAGTTTTCTGAAATTGAGATTTCTTCATAGTATGCTCCCGTGATCATCCTGTGTCCTTTGAATAAAATCTATCAAAATTACCTTTTGGGGATCCAAAACAACAACAGCAAAAGCAATGGTCATGACTTTCTAAGTAGGCTTCTTTGCTTTCCATTAAACTGACACAGTGGATCTGCTTGGAAGACACTATTTTGATAAGATTTCTTTATTTCTTTTTGAAGCTATCCTAATGAAATTAAGGCAAGTGTATTTTTGAAAGAACATGTCTGTGACCATCCACTGATGACAGACATGTTAAAACTTGTTTTGATCTTAAAGGAAAACTAATGAAAGCATGTTTTGTTTGAAACAATCCAGTGTATGCATGAAATGAGACCTGATTAGCAATACTCCTTGGCTTATCCTCACATAAGTTAACATTTCTTCCCATCTTTCTTAACCAAGGGCAAAGCATATTTTTCCCATCTTGCATCATCCTGGCTTCCACCTTCCTTCCTTTAGACTCTTCAAACCAGCTTACTTTCACTCGGCTCTTTGGAGCTATCTTTCTCTTAATCGAAGAATATTTGCTCCTCCAAATGTCAGGGATTATTTTTCTCCTCGTTGGTGCCTTAACACTACTACCTATCCTCCAGATCTTAGGTTACATGTAACTTCATTTGAGAAGTCTTCCCTGGTGTCTGCGCCTATGCCAAATGCCCTGTTCGAGGTTCCCACAGCACCATCCCCTCGCCTTTTTAACAGCTGTCGCCATTGTAATTACCCATTTATTGACGTGATACTCTACTTACCGACTCTCTGTCCCCACTTGGATATATCCTCTTGGAGAGAAAAGACATGTCTGTTTTTCAGTCACTGTTGCATTCCCCAGGGCCTGCTGTAGCACAGCAGATGCTTAACAATTGTTGAATGAGTTGGATGAAGGAATTGAACGGATGGATAAATAAATGCACATTCTGGGTCATGAAGAGGCAGTGGCAATGAAAAGAAAGGTAGGAAGCAAGAGTTGGCAAAGGGAGCCAGCGACGGATTTGGGGTGAGAGAGGAAAGACAGAAGGAGGGAACAGCAAAGTTTAGGGAGCTCCCAATGACGCCTCTGACATTTCTCTGGCCACTGACAAAATCAAAGGCCCAGGGGTCATAGTACACTTTACACTCACCTGGAATTTTGCTACAGGAAGCGGAGCAGCAGAAGCAGTTCAGTCCAGAGTAGAGGGAGCCCTTAATCACAGAGTGTGTTGTGATAGCAGCAGGGAGGAGGAGGAGCTAAGCCCCTGGGAGGAAGTGTGCCTCCAGTGCATTATCAGCCTTTCTGTGTGCTGAAATACCTAGCCTACCCTCAAGCCATCTCAATAACACTTGCGTGATTTTATTTACATTTGACTGGCATTTGATTCCTCTTCCTGATCCAAGGAGCTTTCAGAATGTCAGTTTCCCTTGTTGGGAAGCTACACTGCTTGGTGGAGAAAGCATTCTCCTGAAATGTGGGAAGGCTTTGGTCGAATATTGTCTCCAGGGCACGCTCTTGCCTGGCCACTGTACCACTCAATCATCACTGGAAGCAGTGCATATGCTCTTGCTCACCTGGACCTTTAGCATATGTTATGCCTGCTTCTGTCACAGCTGCATTGTTCCTTTTTGCTCGGTTGACTTTTTCTTCTCTAGATGGTAAGTTCTTTAAGAGTTGGGGATGTCACCAAATTATCCTATTGCTTAGGATTTAGAGCAGATGTTCGGGAGACAAATTTCCTGACCTCAAACTCATAGTCTATATGCTGGATATTTACGAAGTGGCTATCATATCCAAGGTCTGATCCAAGATGCTGGAAAGCATCCATAAACGGAGAAACGTTCTCTTCTTTCAGATTTTACATTGCCTGGTTGGAAACAGAATTAAAGTAGAGAAATAAACATGATCATTTCTCCTAGTAAAAAGTGCACTGGAGGGGGCTTATGCTGGTCCATAAGAGCTGAGTGTGTGCATCTCTCCCCAACATTGCATTGAAGCATAGCATCAATCACAATGGAGATATTTACACCATGGAAATAGGAAACTGCTACATATTAGTCCCCTGCCCTAAGCCAGAGCTATGAGCACATTACTGTATAAAGAGACACTTAAAAAAGCTTGCTGCATTAGACAGTGATTAATGAGTTGGGAGTAAAGTAACTTGCTGTCAGCTTTCCTGAAAAGTAAAGTTTGTGCTGCACCCGGAAGCATGAGCAGTCAGAGGTAATAAGACTGGGACCTATTCATGCGTTCATTGTGTGTGCAGTCAGAAGCCATTGAAGAGCTGTCAGCCGAGATACCGTTTAAGAGAATTAGTATGTGCCCAGCACCTAGGAAAGAGCCACTAACTATTAGATACTTTTGTTGATATTTCTCTTCTTGTCTCTGGCAGCTCACACCCTGACACACAGTTTGTTGCTGCTAGGCGTTGTTGAATCAGCTCCAATGAGGAGCCACCTAATGTACAACAGAAGGAAATGCTGGCCAGGTCTGTGCCATCCTCACACCTGCTGCTACAATTGAGTCCGTTGTCACCGCCCACTGTGTCCATCCATTTCATTGAGGGTCTTCCTCTTTGTCTGGGTCCTTCTACTTCACCAAAGAGTTAATGCTGCTGCTTCTTGTGAGCTGCCATTGAACCAGCCACAACGCATGATGAAACCAAGCACAATGGAGTGAAATGCTGCCCATTCCTTTGTGATCTGGTTTCCCTCGACTGCTTTTTGGAAGTAAATCAAGAGGTCTTTTTGTTCCCCTGGAATATTTGTTGAGTGGTGAATAAATGTATGGGCACAAGTAAGTCCTTTCTCTCTGGGAGCCTCACTTGCTTCTGAAACAAAAATGAATCACTTTTAAACGATCTCAGATCTCATCTCTACCTTCAGCGCTTCGTGCTGAATTTCCGTGGATGGCAGACTGGTTTTGCTAACCCAGCTGAGCCGAGGTTGCCACAGCCTTAACATCCAATAATCTCAAACAAACATGTACTATTACTTTGGTGTTATCATTTGAAAACATGGCATTCCTGCCTTGTACACTGGCATAAAGCATAACAGGCTTCATATCCCTCTTATCATATTAAGAGGAGGGGGAGGAGAGATTAAGAAAGAAGAAAAAATATGCACTCACTAACGAAGCCATAAATATTGATGTCTTCCTCAGGCCCCCCCTAGAGTTCTATCATTTTGGCAACTGGCTGATTAATAATAGATTAAACACTTTGGATTTGCTTACTGTGGGCTCCGTAACTTTAAGTGCATCTGCTATGAGAGAAATGACTGAGAAAGGGATCAATGGATCACGCAGCCTTTCTGCATAAAAATACAGTGCGAGGGGATACAAATTGGGCCTGACAGCCAATGTTCCTACTGAGTAATACCTCACATGATATGCGCAAGGCTTGGGATATCTTTTTGGCTGTTAGATTCTTCCCACCGGAACACACCCACATGATAACCTACGTGATAGGACCGTGTTAATACACAGCATATGGTAGTGCTCTGAGTAAGCAAGAGATGAGGAAGGAAGTTTTCCCACACAGATTGTGCGGAACCATATCCAAATGCCAGTGAGTGGCCACAGAAATCTGAGGCTCCATGGACACAGTGGAGGAAGCTGGGATGCATGTCCACGACTGCTGAAATATATCAACTTTCTAAAAGCCTTGTCCTTTGGGATCAAAATACCCATAGCACCCCAGCAGTCCATGACACTCGGGGCAGACATGGGCAACCAAAAAAGTACAGTTAAATGCTGGTCCTTGCAGACCAGTGAAGGCGTCTCCAGCTCTTGATAGCAAAGCACAGTTTGGGCACATTGGGAAGTATGGTGAGATATCATGGTCCCTGACAGTCAGATACTATCACTGACTTCTGGGTGACTCTCCTTTATCAAGTTCCTTCCTTGGATTTCAATGACTCTATCTGTTAAATGAAGGCCTAGATAAAAGAATAATTAATCATTGATCGATCTTTTAAATCACATCTCACTGTCCTTGAGTCAATTCTGACTCAGAGTAACCCTAAAGGACATTCTGGAAGAGTAGCTTTGGGAGATGTAACTCTTTCCAGGGGAAGCAGGTCTCATCTTCCTCCCATGGAGTGGCTGCTCTTTTCACAATGTGGTTTGCACAGTGTGGTTTTCAGCCCAACTCATACTCCACTCTGCCATCGGACTCCTTTGAAGCACACAGAACCCCATCAAAAAGAAAGTGGCAGTGGCCGACAGTCCCTTCCAGCTCATAGCAGCTCCCTCTGCCGGATTTCTGAGCTCAACTCCAGAACCTACTGAATAAAAAATTCAAGTAGGAATCTAAAAATGTGTAGCTGTCAAATGTTTCCTAGGAAATTCTTTTGCATGCTGTGGTTGAGACACATTGGCTTAAATGTCTTGCCAACCCTGGAATTCGTTGATTCCTGTGGGAATCTGACTCCAGCTTCTAGCATCAAAGATTCAACATGGAAATATGTTGCTTAGAACAGAGCTGCTTTGGTAATAAGAAACAGTGCTGTGGTGCAGGGATTTACAATCCACAATAGAAAGGTAAGTAGGCGAGAGGCAGAGAGAGAGAGAGAAAGAGAGAGAGAGAGAGAGAGAGAGAGAGAGAGAGAGAGAGAGAGAGAGAGAGAGAGAGAGAGAGAGAGAGAGAAGAGGAGTGCATCCGTTTGGACCACAAGATCCCTAGGCATTGAGCCTCTTTGACCCCGGGGGAGCAAACTGTGGCATCAGAGAAGCAACAGAGGAGTTACAGAGGGGCAGCAGCAATCAAAGGAAGAGCTAGAGCCGAAACAGAGCTGGTGGGCTTCCTGCCTACAGAGCTGAGTACAGCAGAGTGCCTTTGACAAGAGGCTGGCTCTTGGAGTGGGGCGCCTCCAGGAACTAAGTTGGAGAGTTAAATGTGCTGAGCCACCCCATTGGATCTAAGTACCTTTACACCAAGTCTCCTTGGGGAATGGAATGCCCTCTGGGCATTTACCAGCAGTGTGGAAAGCACTTCACAACACTGCCAGAGCTAGATTAAGGCCACGCCGAAAGGCATGATTGGGAACAGAAGGTCTGGATGAAAAGACTGTGTTGATTATTTCTGATCCTTCATCATCATCGGTTAACTTCCCTACTACTCACACAGTCTGTGAGTTCTGTGTGGACCTTGTAGTGAATTATCTCATGCAGCTGAGAAGCAGAAAGTGCTGTGAAAGGGATGCCTTGTGTCTGAATTGCAAAGAAGGCTAAAGGCTGCATGCATGCATGGTTGATTCTGAGTTTGATATTCCTTCCCCTTGTGGAATCAGAGGAGTTCAGACACAGCCCTCCCACCATTTTTTCAGGTGCCTACCCTATGTTCTAGAGAGCCCCGGTAGCATAGTGAGTTCACACAATGAACTGCTACCCAAAATATCAGCAGTCCACTCACCCAGGGACTTGGTGTTAGAAAAATGAGGCTTTTTTCCCCCCATAAAGATTTACAGCTTCAGGTCCTCCTGGATAGGTAGACAGTCTTATCAGAGAGATGAAGAATACTGATGGGAAAGTCAAGTCCAGAGAGGGGAAAGGGAGCAAATATGTCTAGGGGTGCACAAATGCGTGACTATTGCTAGGAGAAGCGGGATGACTGACCTCCACGTGGGGGATAGGGAAGAATAACTGAAAATACTTTGGGGGGTCCCTGAAGGTATTACTGAGTGGGTCACATTGACCCAGACATCTGGGTTCATTTTCAGAATATAGGCGAGGTGTCATGGAATCCTGGATCTTGAGGGCACACGGCATGCTTTAGATGCTGCATCAGTCAGATCCAATGCTGAGAATCCACTGGGTGAACTGGACTTTGCCTCAGACACATTTGTAATCTAAGGACTTTGTGGTTTCTGAGGAAGCAGAAGACAGCTGTACCAAAAAAAATTGTTGCACTGTTTGTAAGTGGATAAACATGGTCTTGCTGCATCAGTGCCCTATATATTAAGATATATATGATGGTGTACCCCCAAAAAATTCTGAATTTTTTCACAGCTATGTAAATACTTTGTACAAAACAACCTATCACTTTCAAAATACTCTCCATTACATTTAATGAATTTATCAAATCAGCAATTCCATTCTTGGAAACATTTTTCAAACTCATCTCTTGGGATGGCTGACAGCACCTCCCTCATTTTTTCCTTCATCTCTTCTACGTCGTCAAATCACTGTCCTTTCATGTCCCTCTGCACTTGCAGAAACACAAAGAAGGCTCATGGAGTGAGCTCAGTTGAGTAAGGTGCGTGGAACATGCAAGAGAGACATGATGTTTTTTGCAAAAAGCTGGCACACGGAGATGGCTACAAGAGCAGGCGCATTGTGTGGTGGCAAAGTCAGTGTCGTCTGCCACAAATAAAGTCTTTTTTTGTCATATAGTGTTACACAATCTTTCAGAACTTCTAAATAGAAAGCTTGATGAACAGTCTGGCCTGTTGGAACAGGACTCCAAATGCACTATGAGTACACGTTTTCATCTTTTGGGAAAGTTGATAGATGTCCAGAACAAGGTTTATCATCAATCAATATTTAACCTCTTTTGAAATGAGGAACCAATTGTACACTTGAGTTTTTTCCCATAGTGCTTTTCTTGTAAACTGTGTTCAACATCACAACAGTTTCCTCAGCATTTTTCCTGAGCAGGAAACAAAATTGCACAGCTGCACGCTCTTCTGTTAAATCAGCCATCACAAAAATTGAGGTTTGAGTGAAGCTGCTTTTATGAAAAGATTCACTGTGACCAGAGAGAACCTTCCCAGGTGAAGCCACTGGGTGCACTAACTCTGCTTGCTTGATGCTTTCCTAGTAGGAAATATGCATACTATGAAAGCTATGCTTAGCCAAGTGCGATTACAGCTTTGTTGGGGGGGGGGGGCAGGTATCCACTTCATATTATTACGAAAAACCTGTGACTGACATTCTTAGTGAATATTATTATAAATATTCCTCAAGAGTCAACTCCAATTGTGTAAATAGTGTCCAGCCGTGGAATGATGGATTCTGTACACGTGAATAATGCAGGTACTGTAATATGGAGTTAGTCTACATTGGTCCAATATCCCCCTCTCAACAAGGCTTTAAAAAATGAATACCAGGGGCTAATCAAAGACAATATTAACAGGTGATTGTTGTGCCCCACAGGAATGATCCATAAGACTCTATACCATAAATTAACAAGGGGGGTTTGTATGGGAGCCAAAGGCAGACCAAAAAAATAAAATAAAATAATTCAGGAATGGCTTTTGTGCTCACACTTAATCCTAGCTCTAATTTAAAACAATTCGTTTGTACATCATGGCCCTGCTCATTACTTGCCCCCAGGAAGAGAACACAGAAGATATGGGTCCGATAGCAAAGTGTGATGAAGAACTTAGATGGTGCCTGGCTATCAGATAAAATATTATCTGGGCTCTTAAAGGTTTGTTTCCAAACCAGCAGCCATCTGAGATGTCAACTAAATTCACATGGAAGAAGCACACCAAAATCTGTCACTGAAGGTTTGCAAATTATAATCTGAAGTTCAAGGAGGGAATAGTATCAGAGTCTAATTTGTGAGAATCTGGTTTGCAGGAAGCTATAGATGACAGTGGGAGCCCAAGACACATTTGTGGGATCTACATAGGAAATAAGTCTATTATGGGGAGATTTCCCTCTACGCATAACAGAGGGATGGGGGAGGGAGGGCATGTGGTTACCAAATAGAGTGCACTGAAAAGATGACTACGGAAGATCAGAATGATAAATCTGACGCTAACAGCTGAAACTTTGTCAGGTGATGCGCCCTCTGATGCACGATAGGCCTGATCTGGTTTTAACATTTTCTGTATTTTGTTGCTATTGTTCTTGTTTGTCATCTTGGGGTTTATTGTGGATGTGTTATGTTATTGGGGGGGTTGAACTTTTGTTATATGTCTTTCTATTTTCCAGTGTATGAAACCCAGGATTGATGAACCTAAGAAGAGAAGTATAATAAGGGTTTCTGAGGGTGGTGGTGGTGGTGGTGGTGGTGTGGTGGTGGTGGAGGTGGTGGTGGTGGTGTGGTGGTGGTGGAGGTGGTGGTGGTGGTGGAGGTGGTGGTGGTGGTGGTGGTGGTGGTGTGGTGGTGGTGGTGGAGGTGGTGGTGGTGGTGGTGGTGTGGTGGTGGTGGAGGTGGTGGTGGTGGTGGAGGTGGTGGTGGTGTGGTGGTGGTGGTGGTGGTGTGGTGGTGGTGGTGGTGGTGGTGGTGTGGTGGTGGTGGTGGTGGGGGTGGTGGTGGTGGTGGTGTGGTGGTGGTGGTGGTGTGGTGGTGGTGGTGGTGGTGGTGGTGGTGGTGTGGTGGTGGTGGTGGGGGTGGTGGTGGTGTGGTGGTGGTGGTCGTGGTGTGGTGGTGGTGTGGTGGTGGTGGTGGTGTGGTGGTGGTGTGGTGTGGTCGTGGTGGTGGTGGTGTGGTGGTGCTGGTGTGGTGGTGGTTATGGTGGTAGTGGTGGTTGTGTGGTGGTGGTATGGTGGTGGTGGTGGTGTGTGGTGGTGGTGGTGGTGTGGTGGTGGTGGTGGTGTGGTGGTGGAGTTGTTATGGTGATGGTGGTAGTGGTGGTGGTGTGGTGGTGGTAGTGCTGGTGGTGGAGGTGGTGGGGGTGGAGGAGGAGGTGTGGTGGTGTGGTGGTGGAGGTGTGGTGGTGGTGGTGGTGGTATGGTGGTGGTGGTGGTGGTGTGGTGGTATGGTGGTGGTGGTGTGCTGGTGTGGTGGTGGTGGTGGTGGTGCTGGTGTGGTGGTGCTGGTGTGGTGGTGTGGTGGTGGTGGTGCTGGTGTGGTGGTGGTATGGTGGTGGTGGTGGTGCTGGTGTGGTGGTGGTGTGGTGGTGGTGCTGGTGTGGTGGTATGGTGGTTTGGTGGTGTGGTGGTGGTGGTGGTGGTGTGGTGGTATGGTGGTCGTGGTGGTGGGGTGGTGGTGGTATGGTGGTGGTGGTGGTGGTGTGTGGTGGTGGTGGTGCTGGTGTGGTGGTGGTGTGCTGGTACGGTGGTGGTGGTGGTGGTTCTGGTGTGGTGGTGTGGTAGTGGTGTGGTGGTGGTTGTGTTGGTGTGGTGGTGTTGATAGTGGTGATAGTGGTGGTAGTGGTGGTGTGGTGGTGTGGTGGTGGTGGTGGTGGTGTGGTGGTGTGGTGTTGGTGGTGGTGGTGTGGTGGTGGTGGTGGTGGTGGTGGTGGTGGTGGTGGTGGTGGTGTGGTGGTGGAGGTGTGGTGGTGGTGGTGTGGTGGTGGAGGTGTGGTGGTGGTATGGTGGTGGTGGTGGTGGTGTGGTGGTGGTGGTGTGGTGGTATGGTGGTGGTGGTGTGGTGGTGGTAGTGTGGTGGTGGTGGTGTGCTGGTGTGGTGGTGTGGTGGTTTGGTGGTGTGGTGGTGGTGGTGGTGGTGTGCTGGTGTGGTGGTGGTGTGGTGGTGGTGTGGTGGTGGTGTGGTGGTGGTGTGGTGGTGGTGGTGGTGGTGGTGTGTGGTGGTGGTGGTGGTGTGTGGTGGTATGGTGGTGGTAGTGTGCTGCTGTGGTGGTGGTGGTGTGGTGGTGGTGTGGTGGTGTGGTGGTGTGGTGGTGTGGTGGTGGTGTGGTGGTGGCATGGTGGTGTGGTGGTGGTGGTGTGGTGGTGTGGTGGTGGTGTGGTGGTGGTGTGGTGGTGGTGTGGTGGTGGTGTGGTGGTGGTGTGGTGGTGGTATGGTGGTGGTGGTGGTGGTGGTGGTGGTGTGTGGTGGTGGTGGTGGTGGTACTGGTGTGGTGGTGGTGTGCTGGTGTGGTGGTGGTGGTGGTGGTGGTGGTGTGCTGGTGTGGTGGTGGTGGTGGTGGTTCTGGTGTGGTGGTGTGGTAGTGGTGTGGTGGTGGTTGTCGTGGTGGTGTGGTGGTGGTGGTGGTGGTGTGCTGGTGTGGTGGTGGTGGTGGTGGTTCTGGTGTGGTGGTGTGGTAGTGGTGTGGTGGTGGTTGTCGTGGTGGTGTAGTGGTGGTGGTGATAGTGGTGATAGTGGTGGTAGTGGTGGTGTGCTGGTGTGGTGGTGGTGGTGGTTCTGGTGTGGTGGTGTGGTAGTGGTGTGGTGGTGGTTGTGGTGGTGGTGGTGGTGGTGGTGGTGATAGTGGTGATAGTGGTGGTAGTGGTGGTGTGCTGGTGTGGTGGTGGTGGTGGTGGTGTGGTGGTGTTGTGGTGGTGGTGATGGTGTGTGGTGGTGGTGGTGGTGGTGTGATAGTGGTGGTGTGGTGGTGGTGGTGGTGTGGTGGTGGTGGTGGTGTGGTGGTGGTGGTGATAGTGGTGATAGTGGTGGTAGTGGTGGTGTGCTGGTGTGGTGGTGGTGGTGGTTCTGGTGTGGTGGTGGTGGTGGTGGAGTGGTGGGGTGGTGGTGGTGGTGGTGGTGGTGGTGTGGTGGTGGTGGTGGTGGTGGTGGTGTGGTGGTGTGGTGGTGGTGGTGGTGGTGTGGTGGTGGTGGTGGTGGTGGTATTTAAAAGGAGCCATTGTCAGGCGTTCAAGAAAGAACATAATGTTTTGTAACTGATTGTGGCAGCAATTGTATAATAGTGCTTGATGTGGTTGAACTAGAATCATATCATATCTGTATTACCTCCCAATAAAATGGTTTAAAATAAAAAGACAACTTCAGAAACCCAAAGGGCCAGTTCTATTCTGTCCTATAGGGTCACTATGAGTAAGAATCGACACAATGGTAGTGAGTTTGAGTTTGACCCTCTATTCTATAGATTCTATGGCAAAACATAGGAGTCAGGCTAGCAGTAAGCCAAGAGGAAGGTCTTCAAAGTAATGCTGAGTCCATCGCTCCACAGTCATTCTACAGCCCAGAGCCCTGAAGCGCTTACTAGCGACTTACGGATCTTTCGCTAAAGCTATGAATATTCTTTCCAGAATTGTGCGCACACTTTCATGGGGTCCCAGGCAACCTGATTGGCATTCACACGTGTCCTATGAGTTCATGAAAACCACATCATGAGCCTCTGGATGCTACAGCTTGACAAAGCTCCAGTAGGATGCCAAGGTGCTAGCCTTAACCCTTCACACTTCATCTTAGCCCAAAGGCTGAGAAGCAAACTCTAGCCTTAAACCTTCAAAAAGTGACAGAGTCTCTTCTCTGTCTATGACCTCCTTTCAATAAATATTCACTGGGCATCTACTGTGTGCTGTAAGACCTTCATTCTTAAGAGCTGGAAATATGGAAGACAATAAGAAGACAGGATTTCTATTCTCTGACATTAGTAAGACAATAAGCAGATAAAGATGCATTATGAATACAAGAAGCCCCCAGGGTGAGGTGCTGGACTGCTGACGTCCAGTTTGAATGTTCAGCCAACAGTCTGCCCATGGCAGAAAGATGAGGCTGCGTGTCCCCATAACGATTTACCTTAAGGCGCAGTTCTACTCTTTCCTGTAGAATAGCTGGAAGCCATGTAATAAAAACAGTGGTTTAGTTTTTTTGGGTATGGATACAACTGAAAGATTAGTGGGTTGAATCCACTCAAAGGGCTTTTGGAGAAATAACCGGCCATCTACTTCCCCAAACCTGTCATTGAAAACCCTGTAGATCACAGTTCTATTGTGACACGCAGGGGATCACTATGGATCTGAATTGAGTTTATGACAACCCATTTTTTGTTTGCTATTATGAAGACAACACAAAAATATGGTGGAGACAGTGTGTGGGGTGGGAGAGAGTAGGCGCACAAGCATGGGAGAGCTAATCTGATTTGAAAAGTGATCTCTGAGCTGAGGTGGAATTGGATGATGTGAGGGAAGCAGTTGTGAAAAAGAGGGAGAGCTTTTTAGGCGTGTAGTCTCTAATTTAGGAGAAAACTTAGCATGTCTGCAGAACAGACAGAAAGCCGCGGTGGCCTGGGCACTCCGAGTGAACAAGGGCTTTGAGTGGGCAAGGACACCTAAGAAGTCAGGAGACCAAGGCAGATCGGGGCAAGGCAGCTGGATTTTATTTTAAGTGTGACGGTTATCGGAAGAGGATTTTTTATTTAAGATGAGGAGTTTAAACAGCCGACTGAAGTGATTTGCATTTTAAAAGTAGATGAGTGACTGAGTGGGGTTCTTCCAATATCAACATTCAACTAGGAAATAGTCTCATGTCGCTGCACCATTGCTGTCAGTGTGGACAGACTGTCAATGGAACGAAACACAAGAGCATACTAGGGTGACAAGTGATGATGCCTCCCAGATGTGTAGTGAAGGGGGGAGGGCGAGGGAGCAGAGTGGGAAGCTGCCGACATGCCAGTCTTCGAACTGTGCTGCTGCTGCTACCCAAGCCCCCAGGTTCCCTGTGAAAGCCACAAACTACCTTTGTTATTTTTAAAGGGTTATCTAGTGAACCATCTGTAGGCAAAAGCTGTCATAAGATGTCTCTCCAAACTCACAGGGATCTCAGCTGATGCCCTATTAGAATGTTAACACACAGCATCACAGTCAGAGACATCCCAGGAGCAGTATGGCCAAGGTACCAGGGAGTCTGTCTGAATACAGACAGCAGCGGAACGCCGCAGAGAGAGCAGCTCTCTCCTCCTTCGTTCTCTTCTCACTGGATCCAAATTCAGCCTCTAACAACATGCCGCAGCCTCAACCGACTTCGCTGTGATTGGCCTCCCTCTTAGAAACTGGTACCAGCGTAGAACATTGAAAAAACTCAAACCAGACACCAAAGATTATAGATATACTGGTGAGGATATGATAACATGTTAAATGTCTTTGCCATTAGGGAATTGTAAAGTATAACAGTGAGATACCTTATTTTTAAATGAATGAGTCAAGCAACAACTGAGGGCAACCTAATAATGCCTTATGTTGTTTAGTGTTTTGATAGTTGTATAAAGGACATAAGCTCAGAGAGTTGTTCTCTACAATCTGGTCAGGAATATGCACCAACTGTTTTGGTTTTGATTTTTGTGCTTTAATGTACTATGGTCTTAAATAAATAGTAGTATCAGTTTGATGATTTCCAAAGTATCTGTTGAGGACTATTATGGTTAGGTTTTGTGTCAACTTGACTGGGGAAATGTTCTTGATGGTTTGGTAGTTGGCACCTAGTAATTCCTCCTCATGTGAATGAACACAATTCAATCAGTTCCCTAATAGGGTCTGCTGCCAGTAGCCAAGCAGTTGTATGATTAGGGTGAAGCGTAACTCCCTTACTCAGGACACAGCTCTGAAGCAACTGAAAGAAAAGATTCCGCGTGTGTGTGGCCTACTTCCTTTATAAATAGACTGGGAGGGAAACTTGTTAGATTCTCTCTGGGTTTGGATCCTGCATCTGGGCTCTTCAATCTCTCGTTCTTTGAATTTGACCAAAGACTTGAAATACCCCTGCCAATCCTGAGAGTCCACAGTGGCCTGCCATCTGCCATCTGACCTTGGAGTAATATACCTTTTCAATAACAAGTATGACTTGCTAATTTGTATTCACCTGCCTTTAAGCTACCATCAAGTTGTGCTCCAGCCTCTTTCAGGTTTATCAGCCCCCGGAGCTACCGAAGTCAGAAGAAGCCTAAATGAGACTCAAAGACTTAGGATCAGAATGGATGGGCCCACTTCCACAACTGCATGAATAATTCTCTTTCTCTGTCTATCCATCTCTGGTTTTGTTTTTCCAGGGAACTTATCCTTTCATAGATGTTGAATGTTATCACATTGGATTTATTATTCGGTTTTAGAAATGGCAAGATTTAGAATCACTGAGTTTTACAATAAATACCATGACATGCTCCTCCAAAAAAAAAAAAAACACAACAAGATAGAACATTATAATACACAACGGGTTTTCTCATCTATGACCTCATTTTAACCCCTTGTTCACTAGGATGCAAGTTGGAGGATTATTTTAAACCATTTCATCGGCAGAGAAGAAGGTTGAGGAAAAACACTTGACTGAGGTTACAAGGTCCACACCTGAACTTCAGATTTTCAGTTCAAAGTTCATGTTGATCCCACTGCACTCAGGTCTCTGTGTTTTAGGCATAAATTGGATAAGATAAAGTGTAGGGTTGCCATATTGCAAAGACAAATCAATGAAACTGGTGACTTTAAACACTAGTTCCATGATTCAGCATATTTAGGTTTGCGTACTGACTATGTGAGCTCAGGCAAAACACTCAAATGTAGAAACTGTGTGTGTGTGTGCGTGTGTGTTTGCGTGTGTGCGTGTGTGTTTGTGTGTGTGCGTGTGTGAGTGCGTGTGTGTGTGTGTTGGTGGTAAAGGGGGTTAGATGAGATAAAACCACTTCTTCCACTACTAAATTTCCACTTCGGGTGTGATGATGATGATAATGATGGTATTGTAGGTGATGATGACTGTAGGGTTCACAATTAACTTTACGCCAAGAAGTTGGGCTTTGTTCTTTGGATCTTGAATGATAACCTCTAGTACCTTAGAATTTCCCCAGTGATTGAAGTGCTTTTCATGAGGGATCTAGATGGCACCTCTCTAACAGGTAGTGCTAGCAAGCACTCTTGGGTGGAGGCTTGCCATGCCAGAAAGACTCTCCACACATCCATAGTATCAGATGAGCTGAACTCAGGAGAGGGGGAACTTGAGTTCAACCTCACGCAGTAATGATCTAGCCAGTCATGCCTATTGAATGAGATTTCCAGTGAGGGCTTTGGATACTGAATCTCCATAAGCTTCCTTGCTGACCAAAAATGAGGGGGGGGGGCACCTGTGTTTTATGGGACCTGGGAGTTTCACAGTGAGACCCTCCTAGACCTCACCTTGCATGTCTCCTTACTTAAAGCCTCCTGATATAATAAAACTGCAGGTGTAGTATGACACTTTCTGGGTTCTAGGAGTGACTTTAGGGACATCTCTACTTCAAAGGAGTAGTGGATGCCAACAGGTCGGAAAGGAGGGTGAAGTGGGGATCTCTAAGCTGCAATTGGCAGGTGAATCACCCAGTGGTAGTCTGGAAGAGTATGCCCTTAACCTTATAAGGTCTGAGTTAGATCAGGTGGTTAGGGTTAGAAGAAAAAATATATATATTGAATTTGCAGTTGGTTTCAGAACTAAAGTAAAATATAATTGATCTGAATTGGATTTATTTATCCAATTTATGGTGATGATAGTAGTTGCTATGTACTTGTCTATGTCTATTCTTTATATGGGCATCTCATGTCTGGGTTCATAGTGCCTGACACTTGATGTGCCCTTAGTGTGCATATATTTCCTTTTTCATTATAGAGATTTTTTATTATGAAAGTTAATGTTTCAGTACAGAAAAATAAAGTTCTTTCACTAGGACCTGTTCAGTTACTGGCCAGGAAGTTTGAGGTTTGGAGGAAGGGGTTTGGTACTGAAAAATCATGGGAGGAGGCAATTTGTCTGTTTTTTTTTTCTATGTAGAATGTCCCTATCTAGAGCATTGACTTATATTGCAAATAATTCAATGGTAAGGTCAACATAGCCTTAGTTTAACATATTTCACCTAGCCCATACATGGTAGAGACAGAATGGTAAGCTCAGAAGAAACTTGAAGACTCCCTTGTTCAAATCTCTGAGTGTAGAGCAAGAGAGGTCTAGGGCAAAGGAGTGGCAGGTCCAAGGTCACAGAGTCTTCCTTTCCAATGGAAAGAAACAAGTAAATTAGTTGAAAGCTCTATAACAAGGAGAAAGAAGAAAGACGAGGCATTCTGCTCCCGTAATCATTTATATCCTGATAAATCCCAAGAGGCGGTTCTATTCTGTTCTGTAGAGTTGCTGTGACTTGATAGCAGGGGCTTGGTTTGGTTTGAGCAGGGCAAGGTGGAGTCACGCTCTGCCTTTGCCTTTGCCGGAGGAATACCTAACTTCCTCTGCGCTCTCTCCTTTCTCACTCCCCAGCTATGCGTACAGCTGAAAGAGAGCATGACAGGAGTACCAGTTGGTATTGAACAGGTGGTAGAAAAGGGACCTGCCTTTGTGGACTCCTTCACATGGCCCTTGGCTTCGTTCTTTACAGAATGGGGGAGAGCAGGAGGGTTAAGTCACATAGTATGATCAAGAAAGAATTGCTCATGGACTCCAAATGCTCCAGTTCTAATTTATTAAATCTGGGTCTCAGAGTCTACGTTTCGTTTCCCAGGACCCTCATGAGAGCTAAGGGGGCTGCACCCAGACTTCTGGGGCATGACTTGGGAACTTTGTCACCTGGTTTCACCTTCTTCGTCACTCCCAGGGTAACCTTGAGGCAAATCACGTCAGCACGTTGTGGCCATTTCCCCAATTAGAACACTCCCACTCTCCCTCTGCGAGAGTGTGAGCTAAATTAAAACAATGGATAGGAAAATACTTTGAGGAAAGCAGCAAAAGTCTATATATATACACGTGTGTATATATAACTTTATGCATTCCTAATCATTTGTTATTCTGATTATCATCACCATCAGAATTATTTTCCGCAATTCCTTCATAGGTCCTAGGGAACCTATGACTAATGAGGGCCCATTCTCACCTACTGTGGGAAGAAAGCATGAAGTGCCCAGTGTTAGACAAACACCTGCTGTCTTCACTCTCAATGATGCCTGTCGTGTCCTCTCCTGGCACTTTTATTTCCCAGAGTTAAAAAACACACTTGAGCCTGTTTGATGAGTCCTGGGCCAAAAATAGAGAACAGGTTGGTGCCATGGAATAAAGACGCTCAAACTTCACTAAACAAAGGGACACAAAGAGAAAGAACCTTTCATGAGGGCAGACTTCTCTTGCTGATATTTTCCTCGGTTCTATACAAACTCCTCGAACGGGGGCAGTAGAGGTGGGAAATAATGATCGTTGATAGTGCGTTCTACACACATGGCAATGGGGAATTAACAAGAGCTTTCCGGTTGTCATGACACAGTTCCATTCCACTTCACTTCACATGCACCTTGCACTCCTTGGAGCCATGCTCTCTGACAAACATTATTTGACACTCAGCCTCTGGAAGCAGCATAGGGATTTGCATCCCATTTTCAGCAGAGGAAAGGAAGGCACAGGGAAGTTGAGCAACTAAGCTGGAGTCAAATTCTTAAAATATTAATTAGGTCACATCCCATTCCCCAAAGTTCTTCACTGTACTGACTGACAATCCAGTCTTCTTTCCCTGGTCTGTAAGGCTGTGCGCACTTGGGCTCCTCCTCTATCGGATCTCCTACCAGCAGAGGTATAATGATGGGAAACAGCACCGAGGGCAATCAGCTGAAAGTTCCTGAGTAGTGTGCACTCTCACAATGGGTGCTGGTACCTGTGGTGGCAAGTAGAAACTGGCCATTGGTGCCTCTACCCCCCAGGTGGCTCCCAGGACATGTGGCAAACCTGCCAGACCCAGGTAGATCTCTGCTTCTCAGTCCCTCGCTTGCTGAAACACTTCAGCTCCCCTGGAGCTCTTCCAGTTTTTCACGCCCATCCTCAGGTTTCTTCTCTCGGGGACAAGGCGCAAATGTTTCCCTCTGATGATGACCGTCTTCTCTCAATGTTTGTATTGGAAACACTTTCTCAGCCTTTAATTCTGGGCTTAAATATTCGCTCCTCAAAGAGAGCTTTAAATAAGTACATCATTTAAACCAATACTCTGTCGTTATCTTCTCTCAGCATGTTGCTTTAAAACGAAAACTCAAACCTTGGAGCACTGATGCCCTCCCATTGTTGCGTGCATTTCATCACTTAGGTATCCTTCCCTGTCTCATCTCACTGGAGCGAAGGCCCCTGAAGCCAGGTCCCCTGTCCTTTTTTTTGTGTGTGTGTGACTGTGTTTCTGGTGATTGGCAGAGCTACAGAGAAGGTATTCAGTATACAGTGAATCAATTAATGAGGCTTATAAAATTTAAACCTAGGATTTGAATGCAGGTCTTGTGATTTCTAGATGGGCAAACATCCCTTTTATTCTATATAATTTCTTTCCAACCTAATCATTTGTATTCTTGACCCTATGCTCCAGGATAGGAATTGGGCAAGGAGTCTATTTATCGTAAATGAAGGAGAAACGTCACACATGTGATTTCCTACCGAGTTTGAGAAGGGGCAGGTCTTTGTAAAAACAATATTGGTTGTGAAGGACTTTGCTTCCAGGAAAATTACCAGATTTCCTCACTCATGAAATTACAGCAGACAGACTGTCCCCTCGTGATAGGCTTCAGGGCAGCCCAGAGGTAAATGACTGCGGGGCATGCTTGCTTTCCACATCCCAGGTTCTCTGCTGAAAATGGGATTATCACTGTGGGAAACTGATTAAATATGTCAGGATCCCAGAGTAACTATCTACCCCTAAGTCATGTTTCTTCTTCTTCTTCATCCATTTTTGCTTCCTTTCATCTTCTATCCATCCATCCATCCATCCATCCATCCATCCATCCATCCATGCATTCATCCATCAATCCATGTATCCATGCATCCATCAATCCATGCATCCATGCATCCATGCATCCATCCATCCAATAATTATAGAGAATCTAGTATATGTTAGACAACTTGGCCAACTATTATTTACCTCTCTAAAACTCATGCCATTAATTTTGAACTGTGGCCCAGCAAGCATAGCCTAAACTATTGCAGGGCTTGCTGTCAGGGCCAAAAGAGGCCATGCAAATGAACTCTTTCAAATGGGGTAGAAGGGATTATGAAGGCAATTAGCAAGCAGAGAGCTAGTGACAAAGGGGATATAATCCATAGAGGCTTCAAATTGTTCTTGGGGAAAAAAACGGAATTAAAAGATAATGAATTTTTTTCATGAAACTTTTGAAGCCCTATCATTCAGTTAAAGCCCACGTCTACTGATTTTGGTGATTGTTTATTTTTTTAATCACTTAAATATTATAGCAAACACCTTCGGTGAAGAAAAGGAAATTAGCTCCTATGATGTGACTCCTTTCAACAAATCTTCTCCATTTCACCCTAGGAAACCACTCTGAAAAGCAAAATGGAAAACATCTGTGACTGCAGGTGTCACGGACTGCAGTGTTGCTTAGAACAGAACCAGAGTGCCAGAGCTTCACAACCATCAGACGGTCCCTTTGAGTTTGGTTGGGGCTATTTTCCCCGGCTTCCCCTTTTCTCATCTCTTCTCTCTCTCCCTTTTCTTCCAACAGTTTTATTGGCAGCTATTTTAAATATCATATAATTCAATAGTTCAACCATTCATCATATCAAGGAAAATTGTACAATCATCACCACAATTTTAGAGCACTCCCCCCCATGGTTAAATCACCTTTAAAATGAGTTATGTGATCACAATCTGTCTTCCTGCTCCCTCTCCCTTTCTGTCTTCACTATTTACTTCTGAAATCCCCTTTCCTTCCCTATCATCCACTCCCCTCCCCACATTCCCTATGATCCCTTGCATCAGTTATTATCACTGTGCACCCCTCCTCCTGTGCTTCATAGCTCGGAGACCCAACAGAAAACAGTAAAAACAAACCCAAACAATAAAAAACAAAATCACACTGAGGTGGTAAGAATAAAGCCATAATAGTATAAAGACAAAATTACAAATAATGTGTAAGAAGGAAAGGACCCCCAACAATATTCAAAAAGTGAGGGGGGGCGGAATTCTGTCAAGGAACCAGTAAGAGACGCTTCCACCCAGAACAAATCCAGGTCGTGTCTATAGGGTGGTCCACTGGCCAAGTCTGGGTTCAACCCAGAATGATCAGGATTATAATGGCCTTGGCCTGATAGTAAATCTGTGCAAGACTCCTGCCTGCTGGTAAGAGATCTGCCTGTTGCTTAGTCTGACAAGATACTCTGCAGATGGATTTTAAGCTCCCACTCCCCCCCCACACCTTCCACAAATTGGGGGTTCATCATTTTAGCTCCGATGCTTTTCTCCTCACCACATTCAAAACGCGTAATTGTCATCTTTGGGTCACACAAGCTGGTGTGCTTCTTCCATGTGGCCTTAGTTGACTACTTGCTTACATGGCTGCTTGCTTGTATACAAGCCTTTAAGGCCAAAGACACTATTCTTCAGGGCACCATCTGCTTTCTTCACCACACTTTGCTGTAGCACCCTTATGTTCTGTAATTCTTTCATGATGATGAGTGTCAAGTAGGCCCATGATGTAAGAAATGATTTTTCCTGAATTGGAGCTAGGATTTAGTGCATAATATCCTCTCTTGAAGATGCCCCTCCCCTCACCCTCCTTTTGACAAACAGTGGTATTAGCATATAATTCCTGTGCGATACAATACAATGGCTTAAATGTATTTCGAAGAGTTGTGCAGTCATCACCACAATCAATTTTAGAATATTATCTTCATTCTTGTGCCCATTACCCCACATCCTGCCCTGCTCTAACCCTAAAAATCTATTCATTTAGTTATTGTCTCTATAAATTCACTTATCCTGGGTTTCAGATGAAGAAATCATACAAAAATGATACAGAAAAACAATAAAATTAAACACAGAAAAATCTGATTCCAAGAGAAAGCAGTATATAATAGAAACTGGAACAAATTAAAATTGGGTCAAAAGGAAAACAAATGATATATGTTAAATTTTAACCTAACTTTATCTGAAGTAACCCACTTTCCAAAGCATTCTCTCTGAGGACAAAATTATTCACATGCCTGGTCAACGCTGTGAGGGAATTCATTAGAGGTAAATTTCTAAGACATAGCTGCTTTCTGACCTCCTGCAGAAAGTATTTCCTACTCTCTCCAGGATACTTGAGTTTATTTTTTCCTTCTCTAAATTCTCCTAACATACTGAACTTCAGAATTTCACACACAATGCTATGCTGCTTGATTTGTTTTATCATTTAATTCAAGTTAAATTCTGTTCAGTAGGCACCATCCTCATGGGTCCTGTCTTAAAGCTAGGAAATCAAAGCCTCAAAGAACACAATGGTATATTGAAGGGCAAAATGGCCAGCAGGAGATGGTATTGGGATTAGAAATTAGAACCGCAGATTGAGTTCATTCAACAGAACAATAACTTGTATCATATAGGCCTGGTTTAAATTGAACACAGCAAGTGGGTTTCTAAATGAACATAGTTCTTAACCAATGCTGTCACTGCCATTGAGTCAATTCTGTCTCTTCGTCAAGCTATAGAACAGAGTAGAACTGCCTCTGGGTTTCTGAGGCTATAATTCTTCATGGGAGTAGAATCTCATATTTCTCCCAAGGAGCAGCTCGTAGTCTTAAAAAGCTGATCTTGCAGTTAGCAGTCCAACATGTGAGTCACAACACCAGCAGGTCTCCTGTCCACGGTGCCACCAATGTGCCAAAAGATACCAACCCCAAACTCACTGCCATTGAGTTGATTCTGAACACATAGTGACCCAAGGTTAAGGTTACATATAAAGATCAATCCACAAGGTCACACATTGCCTCCCAAATTGAATGGTCACTCAATCGGTCATTCTGGTTTGGATAATGACCCTTGGGTCTGAGGAGAAACCTAAGTTAAGCTGTGCTGTTATTCAGTGGGGAAACAGAAAGCATATTTTGCCTTGCATTTCTTTCAGGCAAAGCAGATGAGTCACGGGGCTCAGGTCATGAGTGGGAACGCAGGAGAGTTACTGAAACGGCATTAGCAGTCAGGTAGGGACTGCCCTGGTCCTGAGTCCTTGGTCGAACTCTGTGGAGATTGTGGTGATGCAGCGAAAGCTGAACCCTTCTCCAGGCCTCAGTGTTGTGTTTTCAGCTTCACAGATTTTGGACGAACATTTCAAGTTCCTACTGTGGCTGATATTTATTAATCCATACTAAAGACTTTCCACGCTCTCAAGGTTGCTTTTCAAAGTCCAAAGTCCTGAATTGTGGGTCTGTTGAATTCCACACCCTTTCCAAGTTCTGCCGTGGATAGAATTATGTCCCTACAAACTATGTGTCAACTTGGCTGGGACATCATTCTTAGTGGTTTAGCAATTAAATAATGATGTAATTTGGAAGTAAGGTAATGATACACTCATGTCTCTGATGTGAGCTGATGTGATCCGCCAATCTACTGTAAGCAGATTCAGGTTGGTTGCAACACCTTACTCAAATCTCACTGCTGGTCTGATATAAGGAATTTCTTTAGAGTGTTGCTTACAACCCCTTTTCGCTCACAAAAGATAAAAGGAGAACGAGTAGAGAGAAGGATCTCTGTTCCTTCTCAGGGGACCCAGTTTCACTCCCACCTCTTTTTTAGTGATCTTGAAAGGAGACAAGAACCTTCTTCCAGACCCAACAGACAGACAAAGAAGATTCCAGACTCTATCCCAGGAGTCAGAAAACTTTGAGATGGAAGAATCAATTCTGCCCAATCCATCCATCCATCCATCCATCCATCCATCCATCCATCCATCCATCCATGTGTCTAGCATTTTTGTACATTTGTTTCCCTCATCATTTTCAAAACATTTGCTTTCCACTTGAGCTCTTGGAAACAGCTCCTCATTTTTCCCGTCCCTCTATGATCCTTCCTCCTTCATGAACCCTTGATAATTTATAAACTATTATTATTTTGTCATTTTACACTGTCTGACTTCTTCCTTCACCCACTTTTCTGTTGTCCATCCCCCAGGGAGGAGGTTATATATAGATCCTTGTAATTGATTTCCCCATTCCAACTCACTCTCCCTCAACCCTCCCAGTTTCACCACTTTCAACACTGGTCCTAAAGGGATCATCAGTACTGGATTCTCTGTGTTTCTAGTTTCTATCTGTACCAGTGTACATCCTCTGGTCTATCCAGATTTGTAAGGGAGAATTGGGATCATGATAGTGGTGGGGGTGGGGGAGGAGGAAGCATTTAGGAACTAGCGGAAAGTTGTATGTTTCATCTTTGCTACACTGCTCCCTGACTTGCTTGTTTCCTCCCCACGACCCTTCTGTAAGGGGGTTTCCAGTTGCCTATAGATGGGTCTTGGGTCCCCAATCTGTACTTCCCCTTATTCACAATGATTTGTTTTTTTTAATTTTTTGATGCCTGATACCTGATCCCTTCAGCACCTCATGATCACACAGGCTGGTGTGCTTCTTCCATGTGGGCTTTGTTGCTTCTGAGTTAGATGGCTGCTTGTTTACCTTCAAGTCTTTAAGACCCCAGATGCTATATATTTTGATAGCCAGGCTCCATCAACTTTCTTCACCACGTTGCCTTATGCACACATTTGTCTTCACCGATCATGTTGGGAAGGTGAGTATCATAGAATGCCAGTTTACTAGAAGAAAATGTTCTTGCAACGAGGGAGTACTTGAGTGGAGGCCCAATGTCCATCTGCTACCTTAATACTAAACCTATAAATATATGCACATAGATCTATTTCCCCATCATCATATATAAATATATTTACATATGTTCATGCCTTTATTTTGACCTCTATAAATGCCCTTTGTCTCCTAGTTCTTTCTTCTATTTCCTTCAGGACAATCAATCCACAGAGAAGACTATATGGTTGACCTATTGTGAGACATGACATTCATCACTGACTCAAAGCCCTACAGTGGAAAACACTGGAAATACAGTGTGGGAATTGCACCCAATCTGACCCCACCACATTGAGGCAAAACCCTAAAGGTGTGCAACAGAACAGCAAGGGGAACAGAGCAATGAAGTTCCAGGGAACACCAAAAATAGACTTTGGGCCCAGGGCATGGCACCCCATCAGACTTGAGTGGAAGGCAGTCCTAAAGGCCAACAGGCTTTTCTTTTATTTTTGTCATTGATTTTGTTGTTTTGTTTTCTTTTGTTGCTTTGTCTTGTTTTGAGGCATGTTATTATTGCTGAAGGTCTGTCTAAATAAGGTAGGCTAGATGAACAATCTGGAGGAGGAAACAACATGACCAGGGGGAAATAGGAGAGGGGGAGGTGGGAGGAAAGTAAGTGGTGTTAACAAATCAAGGGACAAGGGAACAACAAGTGATCCAAAATCGGTGGTGAAGAGGGTGTAGGAGGCCTGGTATGGCTTGAACAAAGGTAACATAACCAAGAAGAATGACTGAAACCCAAATGAAGGCTTACCATAACTATACTTTTACAAACACATGAATTCACCATTATCTGAATAAAATAGTACTTAAATTAAAAAAAATCATTTCTGAGCCACATACCAAAAAAGCCATATATTACTCAAGAGTTGCAGTTGCTGACCCTGTTCTAGCCTCCTAAGGTTTTAAGAAGCTGGTGAGCACTGGAATGACTCACTAGTCTATGCCAGGAAATTTGGAGATAGCTATTTGGTCAACTGATGGGAAGAGATCCTATTTATACCCAACCCAAAGGAAGGTGACTAAGCAGAATGCACAAATTATAGAACAATATCACTAATATCACATGCAAGTAAAATTTGTGAAAGATCACCCAAAATTTGTGAAAGATCAACAGCTGCAGCAGTACTTGACAAAGAGCTGCCAGAGGTCTGGGCTGAATTAAGAAGAAGATGTGGAGCAAGGGATACTATTATGGATGTCAGATAGATCTGGGCTGAAAGCAGAAGACACCAGAAAATGTTTATTTGTGCTTTATTGATTATGTTTTATTGAATAAGGCATTTTACTCTGTGGACTATAACAGACTATGGGTAACTTCAAAAAGAATGGGAGTTCAGGGACACTTCATTGTGCTTATGCTGAACCTCCATATGGGTCAACCTCCATACGGCCTTTGTACAAACAGGACAAGGAAATACTGCCTGGTTTAAAAGCTGGAAAGTGTTGCATTCTCTGACCATACTTAATCTATATCTGAGCAAATAATCAGAGAAGTTGGAGACTATGAAGAAGAACACAGCATCAGGATTGGAGGAAGGCTTATTAACAACCTAAGATATAACAACCTACAGACAACATGACCTTGTTTGCTGAAAGTGAGGAGGTCTTGAAATGCTTGCTGATGAAGATCAAGGTTTTAGCTACAGCTGAAAGAGGTAATTATGATAAAGGGAGAAAAGGGGGCCATTGTCAAGGACGTCTTGCTTGGAGTCCCAATCAATGCTCATGGAAGCAGCAGTCAAGAGATCACAGAATATGGTGCATTGCATAAATCTAGTACAACAAGGCCTCTTGAAAGTGTCGAAAAGCAAGGATTTTACCTGAAACCCTAAGATGTGCTTGTCCCAAACCTTGGTATTTTCAATAACCTCATATGCATGTGAAAGTTGATCATTGACTAAGAAAGACCAAATAAGACCATTTTAATCATGGTGTTGGAGAAAAATACTGAAAGTATCATGAACTTCCGTAAGAAATCTGTCCTGAAAGAAATATAATCAGAATGCTTGTTAGAGGCGAAGATGAGAAGACTTCATCTCATGTTTTTTTGACATGTTGCCAGGAGAGACCATTCCCTGGCGAAGGAACTCATGCTTGGTAAAGCAGAGGGGCAGCGAAAGAGGAAGGAGGCCATTAAGGAGACGAACGGACACAGCGGCCGCAACAATGGGCTCAAATAGAACAGTTTTTAAGGATGGCGCAGGACCAGGCAGTGTTTTAAGGGTTTTCTAAAATCGTTCTACTAGGTACCTGACATAGGTTTAAACAAATGGAAACAGCATTACTAAGCAGTGCTCAAGGCGTTTCTCTCCCTCCAGAAGACCAACTAGCTGGACTCCTGTTTTTGTTGTGATTAGGTTTCATTGAATTGGTTGTGACTCACAGCCACCCCGATGTGCAACAGAAGGCAACATGACCCAGCTCTGCTCCTTCCTCACAAGCATCACTATGTTTAAGCTCATTGTTGTAGCCCCTGTGTCGATCTAGTTCATCATTGTCTACCAGGCACGATATCTTCTTCTAGGAACTTGTCCTGCTGGATGGCATATCAAACATAGTACATAAGAGGAAATAGCACCGTTATCAGGGAGCTCTACTGGCATGGGAGTTGTGCTTTGGGTTGCTAACTACAAGGTCAGTGGTTCCAAACCACCAGTTGCTGGGAAACAAGATATTTACTCCTGTAAAGATTTCCAGATTTTGGAAACCCATAGGGCCAACCCTACTCTTTGCCAGAGGGTTGCTGTGAGTTGGACTTGACTCTATGGCAGTAAGATTGGTTTTATCATGATGCTTACCTTTATTTCATTGACTCCTGTGAGGTACAAAGAAAATCAGGTTAATTTGATGGCCATGAGTTTGGTTTGGGGTTTAGGTACCAAAATCAGGCTACAAAGGGTTAAGCACAAACAAATTAATTTTAAGGCCTGGCTGAGATTCTCCTGATCTTTTTACCTGCCTCTGGGTGGGACAGATCTCTGGGTTAGTCAGGTATATTTTTCTTCTTTTAAACAAGTCTCTCTCCATCTCTGTCTCCTCGCTTTTATCTGACTTCCAGGGGAGCTTTGTGATTAGCACTACTGAGCTGTGGAAGATAAGGCCCAAGGTACCACCCTAGGATTAAATAGAGTCTCCTTGTGATCTAGTAGCCTGAGATTGCCTGCTCTAAATCAACATGAGTTCTTCATTTAATTTGAGTCAGTAGATTTTATGAGTCTGTTTCTCTTTGAGTTTATCAGACAGATTCTCTCTTACCCTGTTTGTTATTGTTTCAGTGTTGCACAGGTAGACGCACCATGCAGTGGCATGCCAGACAGTGACATTAGCAATTGTCTAGAGTGGGCCCTGGGTTTCACCTAGGGGAAATAGAGACCAAGTATACTGAAGAGATTGTTCAAGGTCATGTACCAAGGACTGGAACTCAGGATTATTTTTCTCACTCTCATCTTTATTATACTTCTCCTCCATGATTTCTCCTTTGATTAACCACAAGCAAAGGCTTTCATCTACTACATTTGTTTACCCTCTCATATTGCCTATAAATAATCAATCAGTCTGCTTCAGGAGATACTATCTCAGAAGCATAATGAAACTTCAATTAATCAGGGGCTAGGTCACAAAACCCTTATGTGGAATTATATCTCTGATTAACTTTCTGGAGAAATAGGCAATCTTTCTTTCTTCCTCCTTCATCTCTTCATTTTTTCCCACAAGAAAGCTATGTAAATGAAGAATGAGTGGTATTAACATTGAAAGGGGTCTTATATTTTAACTATTCTCCTGGAAAACCATATTGATTGGTTAAAGCAAACAACCTTGCCTGTGTCGTTGTACCCAAGTTCAATTGCTAACCACTGATTTTCTTCCTGCCTCCCGATTCTGTTAATATGCCAGGCTATTTATCTTTGTTATTATTATTAAGGATAACAGCACAACTATAAGCGAAAATTTACATACATCAAAGTCCACCAAGGCCTTAAAATAAACACTTTCCTTCTTTTCACAGGATAACCATGCTTAGCACAGGAAAAAATAAACTTACTAAAGGAATTAACCATTTCACTCAGCCCTCTCAGTCGACAGGAGAGACGATGAACAAAAGTCTCGCAGGGAATTGAGGACAGGACAGTAGGCAGGTCCACTTCCTCGAGACCCTCCGACTTTTCTCAAGGGTGATGAGCAAGCTGACAATGGTGATAGCATCACTTGCAGCCAACATGTTTCAAATTCAGACCAGGTACTTCGCTAAATGCTTTCTGCATATGATCTCATTTGATCCTCACAATTATTGTCTGAGCTGAATTACATGTTTGTCCCCATTTCCTAAATAAGAAAACTAATATTTATCTTTAGAAAGTTAAGCCAAGTGCTTTAGGTCAAAATTAGTTTTAGATTTCCCCTCGCCTCGCAAGTGTCCTCTACACTAGCCTCTACCCTTCACCTAAAAATAAATAAAAGCCAGTACTGTGCCAGAGGCCTCTTCCTGTGCAAATAGCACACACACAATCGTTGCACTCAACAAAAGAACTCCTGGCCAAGAAAGCGCAGACAAGACGATATGCTCATTAGTGGTAACTTCGGACTTCATAGGTCTCCTTTATTTGAGCTGTCACTCAATATGGCCTTATTTTTTTTCCAGTTCTTTTTCGAACATCCCCTGCTGGTGCTTATTTGTTTATCTAAAAGGCCAGACTCTCTGAGGGGGACTCATTAGGAAGACATTCCCTTTCATGAAGGCCCCGGAGCATGGCGGGGACACAATATATCCCGCATGCCTCCCTTTTGCCATGCCAACAACACAATAGAAGGGACTCAGCCTAGAGCAAACCAAAATCCAACTTGGCACAAAATAGTCGCTGCTGGAGCCCAGCTGTGAAGAATACACAACCTTTATAAAGTTCTTCCCACATTCTCCTCTAGACCATGTAATCTTCCATCTTTAAGGATCTGTCCTTCTTAGAATCCAATCCTATAGCAAAATTATGGAGCCGGAATAAGATTTGCAGTCTAGCGGGAGCAGAGCGGATATGTAGGCTAAGCATAGCAATAAGTTGGCACTGATGGGAGCCACTCCCTGGTTTCCCATCCGTGGCAGACAACTCTAATCAACGATGGCACTCCTCCCAGCTGAGCAGAATATTGCCTCAGAAGTCTTATAGGCAAAGCAGAAAGCACAGTAGGCAGAGGAACACACTTATCTCAGAGGAAAAGGAACCCTTAGATACAGAACCAAAGACATGAATTCGTTGGTAGCTGCTACTGAATCAGAAGCCAACTCATGGGAACCTCGGTACTGCACTATCCTTGTGATTGGGTATGGATGGGTCTGTTGTGATCCGAGGGTTTTCATTGGATGGCTCTATCAAATAGATAGCCAGGCCTTTCTTCCTAGCCTGTTTCATTATGGAGGCTTTGCTTAAATCTATTCAGCTTCCTAGCAAATCACATCTCCACTGAAAGAAAGATAGTGGTTGTGCATGAAGTATATTGGCTGGTAACAAAACCTGGTCTTCCACTTGGAAGGCAAGAAATGAATTCTACCACTGTATCACCCAATACTAATAACACAGAAGGGCCACAAAAAGAAGTCCCCTGTTCACAAATATGATATTCTTTCTAGCACTATACCTTTCTTGATGGTATATTCTTTATAAGTCATCTTAGATGACCACAATCAGACGATCTGTCTTGTTGACTTATCTAGGCAGCTCCTAAGGTACTTAATAAATGGATGGTTTCCATGCTGACAAGTAGATAAGAGGAGTAATTTGACCTCATGTGTGAAGGAGGCATTTAAAAATCTCAGAAAGGATTAATTGGGAAAACCCCAGCTAAAGGAATCACATATAATGCAACCATTCTATGAACAAAATATGAGGGGATTTCAAAACCCTCATGAGAAAATGGCATTGAAAGTGTGGTACAGAGGGTCACTATGAGTTGGAAGCAGCCCCACACCACCCAACAATCACAGCATTGCTGCTTTTGTGCTGTCATGTTAGAATTCAGTTGATGCAACAAAGATCACATGGCCCTTTTTGGAAACCATTTTCTGCCTGCTCTATTAGTCTACCTATCCTTAGTTAGTCATGCGGTCACATGACCTCCTCATGGAAGAGTGCACTGTGCAAAGCAACCTGAGGCAGTCTCAATTCGTGATGACAAACAAACACCAGGACAAACAGATCTGTCTTGAAAGAAGTACGGCCAGAGTGCTTCTTATAAGAAAGTGTGGAGACTCTTCCTCTCATGTACTTTGATATGTTGTCAGGAAAAAGCAATCCCTGGGAAAGAACAGAGTGCTTGGTAAAGTAGAGGGGCAGCAGAAACAAGGAAGAACTTCGGTGAAATTGATTGACCCCGTGGCTGCAACAAGGGACTCAGCATAGGAGCAATTGTGAGGCTGGCACAGGAAAGGAGAGTGTTTCATTTTGTTGGGCAGGAGGTATCTCGCGTCCACACCTGACTCAAGGGCACCTAGTGACAAACAACGATCCGTCCGGCTGCACCATCCTCAAGATTCGTTGAGAATTGAACTATTCTTATCTTCTTATCTGGGCATGTGAGCAGTGGGTTTTTGGATCCCAGAACACATTTGACAATGCCTGGAGATATTTCTGGTGATCATAATTTAAAACAAAAGTTATTGGTATTTTCTAATGGGTAGAGGCAGCCAAGCCTGCCAAACATCTTTAACGAAACCAGAAAACTACCCACAGCAAATAATGTTCCAGTTCAAGATGTCAATTATGCCAAGTTTTAAAAAGACTGGCATACATTTTCTGGAAAGAGGCTGGTTCCCCTCCCCATTATTCATTTCCCTAGTCATTTCCAACATAGATCCTTGATCCCATGCAGATCTGAAAGCAGGACTCTGAAAACGCTCACGGAGCTTGAAGAGAGCTTCTTATTTTACTTAGCTGTTAGGATTATTAATAAATATATCAGGTCCTCTTTTCCCCCATCCCTCCCCACTACCCCCTCCCTCATGAACCCTTGATAATTTATAGATTGCTATTTTGTCATATCTTGCCCTATCCAGAGTCTCCCTTCCCCCCTTTCTCTGCCGTCCATCTCCCAGGGAGGAGGTCACATGTGGATCCTTGTAATCGGTTCCCCCTTTCCAACCCACTCACCCTCTGCCCTCCCAGTATCGCCCCTCACACCCCTGATGGATTATTAATAAATATATAATAACAAATTACTTTCATGAACATTTCCTATATTCTGTGCTGGGAGCTAAATATCTTATATTCATCATTTAATTTTTTTCATCATTTTGACTTTCTGATGTAGGTCCATTTTGATGCCCATTTTGATGAGGAAATTGAGTGTCAGAGAAGTTATGCTGTCCCAAACCATACTGCTACCAAGTTGTATAGATAACCGCTGTTCTCATCTACCTGATACCAGAAATCTAGTTAGTTATGATTATAGTGTGTATTTCCTAGACTACTCACAGACTCTTCATTTCTATACCTAGATGTGAACAAGAGAATTCAATTTGTCCTTCCTACATCCCCAAAATGATACATAAGAAATTTTTGGCTCCAAAAGTCTAACCTTCAAGACGTGAACCTTAGCACAAATAGTTCTCGCTAGAAAATAAACAGTCTGAGAAGTGAAAATGCATTGCATCACTGGGAAGCTGGTGGGTCAGCAAAAAGTTGTTAGACAACTGTATGATCCTTGTTCTAGAGACTTCTTTTGGAAATACATGAGCTTGTTGACTTGCTAGATGTTAAGGTCAATTAGCATCTAAATAGGTTTCTTTCTTTTTCTCACCGATTTAATCAGAATCAAATAACTTTTGTTAAAGAGATAACATTGGGAGGAAACGAATGGATATTAGAAACAATGCATTCCAGGAACAGAAACTATACTGCTCCCAATGCTGGCAGGTTGGCCTAGAACTGGAAAATTCATTTATTTTCCTATATCAATGTGGATTATCTGAGAGGTGATGTTGATGGTGGGTAGTGGTCTAGGCGAAGATCACTTGGTTTCAGATTGTAATTTCACCTACTTTTAATAGCCAACAAGACTGGATAAAACCTACTAACCAAATATTAACCTGGAGCTCCAAGCAATGACTTTAGTCCCAGCACTGTTAATGTATCAGTTGGGCAAGTTAGGTCTCTCTGTGAGTCTAGTTACTTGGCTGCAGCATAGGGGATGATGGCACCTTGTTAAGGAGTTATGAGACTCAAAGAAGCGAATATACAAATGATTAGATGCAGTCATTGCTACTTGTAGGAATCTTTATAGTCCCATGGCATAAACAAACTAAAGCATAATATGAAAAGCCTCGTAAACACTGGAACCAAGTGAGCGGCAGATATGACTGCTAATAGTCTCAAGAAGGAATTCATCAACCACCCCCCAAAATATATCAACATACAAAGTTGGGGTCCATTTTATCAACATTTTAAAAAATCTGGGTTGCCCCAGCCTAGCTGGGACAGTTCACCGGAAATGTAGGGCCTGATACAGCTGTTCAGAAAGTGCTGACCTTGAGGACTACAGCAGGGAGTTGGGAAGGGATACCTGTTCTGACATCCATAATAGGATTTGGTTCCACAAAACACATGATTCCTGAAATAAAAATTCATAATATTTATTTGGTATAAAAATTCTCGAGGACATGCCATGCTACCACCCAGTTAATGTGAGGCAGCCTACCCACGGTTGACTTTAAAAACAGTCCTGTTTATAAAGCTGCTGAACTGTAGCATAGACCTATGCTTGGACATGGGGGAATTCATACCTCCACAACTTTCTCATATTCAAAAGCAAACTGTTTACCTACTTTGTGCATAGCATTTTATTGGGCTCTGGGGAGGGGAGGGGGATAAAGATAGAGCCTTTGTTCTCCAGGATCTTAAAACCTAGTTGTGAAAGCATGTGCTTGTGCACGAACAATGCTATATGACAAGAAGTTGGTGCAGGCTGCAAGTATCATAAGACCTCAGGGTAAGGGGAGACAATAATGATGTGAGTAGATGAGGAAGGATGGAAGTGAGATTTCAGCAGATCCTTGAAGGCAGTGGAAAGGGCAGAGAAGAGTATTATAGCGTATGAATAGAGGTGCAGACAATACAAAAAAAATAACACAGGTAATACATCTTCCGGGATGTGGTCCAAGATAAGACCATCTGGTTTCAAAACCCAATATACATACTTTTGGATAATGAAATAAAATTGACACATTTGCATGGTGGTGTTGGTGAAGGAAATTGAATATACCACAGGCTGCCAGGAAAACAAGCAAATCTGTCTGGGAAGAAATACAGCCAGAAAGCTTTTATGAAACAAGGATGGAAATGCTTTTGCTCACTGACTTTAGACATGTTGTTGTAAGGGACCCATCACCCAAACACTGAAAAAAGACATCATCTTTGGTAAAGCAGAGGAACAAGATGAGACAGCGAGAGAGACTGTTAGAAGGAATTGAACTGACACAGTGTCTGTAAAAATGGGCTACATGTTAATGACTGTGGGCATGGTGCAGAATTGGGCAGTGATTCATTCTCTTGTACATAGACCTACCATGAGTCAGATTCAACTCCATGGCACCTAACAGGAACACCAAGGCCTGCGCTAAGCCTACTCACTGCAGTGTTTGTGTGTGGTGGTGGTGGTGGTGGTGGTGGGTGGGTGGGAGGGATTTCAATGTAGAGAACATGCTAGGCATGAAGGCAATACAAAAAGAAGATTTGAGAATCAGTGAGCTAAAGGCAAATAGAAAGCCATGGGGATAGGGAGTCAGTGTGGACACTGTTGCAAACACCCAGGCTAGCATGGTGAGGGCCAGATACTCCAGGTTAGAAAGGTAGTGGCTGCAGAAGTAGAAAGGAAGGATGCACTACTAAGAAATACTCCATAGGACTTTCTGAGTGAAGATTTACTGGGATCCTGGAAAAAAAGAAATCAAGAGGTGGTATAATTAGAGCTTAATAATGACAGGATTCATCTTCGGACCCAGTAACAGCCCATCAAAAATCATTTAAATGAATGAAATGGTTCCGATGATATTTTGATAAACTAATTCAGGACTTCTTTAGCTTTAACCTGTATACAATTTGCCTGGCGATATTGCTAAAATTTTGGGTATGATTTTGCTAAAAAGTAGATTTTAATTCAGTAAGTTTGAGGTCATGCCTGAGATCCTGTATTTCTAATAAGCTCCCAGAGGACCTGTAACTTCTGGTGCATGAATCATACTTTGAGCAGCAATAGTTTCTCATTGTTGATTTTCATGTCAAATATCAAAAGTTATATTAGAAATTCTTAAACTTGGTGGACTCAGGGGAGGGGGAAGTTATCTTCATAGCCAATTAATTTCTAACATCTTATTTTTCATGATAAGCAGAAACAGCATTCTTTTTTCCCTTTCTTTCCTTTAAGTATTTTTTATTAAATACTTGTATTGGGGGATCTTACATCTCTTATCACAATCCATACATTCATCCAGTATGTCAAGCACATCTGCACATAGGCTGCCATCATCTTTTCCAAAGCATTCTCTTCCCACTTGAATCCCGGATATCCTCTCCCCATTTTCCCCCCTCCTCACCACCCACCCTCCCTCACAAACCCTTGATAAGTTATAGATTATTATTTTCATATCTTACATCTTCCTCCATCACCCCTCACCCACTTTTCAGTTGTTCATCAGACTGGGAGGGGATTATAGGTTGATTCTTGTGATCCATTTCCCCTTTCTCCCACCCCCACCTCCACCCTCCCCTAATCCTCCTGCTATCTCTACTCTCATTGTTGCCTCTGAGGGGTTTATCTATCTTACATTTCCTGTGTTTCCTCTTATTTGTAGCAGTGTGCATGTTCTGATCTAATCTGTTTTGTAAGTTAGAATTGAAGTCATGTATCCCCTTACTGAAGGGTCGCGGGGAGGAGACAAGCCTGTCAGGGTGCAGTGTAGGAACAATGGAACATACAACTTTCCTCCAGTTCCTAAATGCTTCCTCCCCACCCACCCCACCACCACTATCATGATCCCAATTCTACCTTACAAACCTGGCTAGACCAGAGGATATACACTGTTACAGATAGGAATTGGAAACACAGGGAATCCAGGACAGATGATCCCTTCAGGACCAGTGCTGAGAGTGACGATACCAGGAGGGTGGGGTGGAAAGGGGGAACTGATTACAAGGAACTATAAATAACCTCGTCCCTGAGGGACAGACAACAGAAAAATGGGTGAAGGGAGACGTCAGACAGTGAAAGTTATGACAAACCCTAATTTATAAATTATCTAGGGTTCATGAGGGAGGGGCGAGCAGGGAGGGAGGGGGAAAATGAGAAGCTGATGCCAGGGGATTAAGTGGAGAGCAAATGTTTTGAGAATGATGAGCACAGTGAATGTACAAATGTGCTTTACACAATTGATGTATGTATGGATTTTTATAAGAGTTGTATGAGCCCCTAATAAAATGATTTTTAAAAATTGCAAGCCTAAAATAAATAATATTTTATGTACTTTGAAATAGTAAGATTGAAGTCATGATAGTGGGGGGAAGGAAGCACCAAATAAATAGAGAAAAGTTGTGTGTTTCATTGGTGCTATACTGCACCCTGACAGGCTCATCTCTTCCCTGAGACCCCTCTGTTAGGGGATGTCCAATTATCTAAAGATGGGCAGTGGGTCATTGGGTATGATTTTGTTCTGGGTCTTAGAAGCCTCATTGGGTATGATTTTGTTCTGGGTCTTAGAAGCCTGATACCTGATCCCATTGACACCTCATGATCATACAGGCTGGTGTGCTGCTGCCATATGGGCTTTGTTGCTTCTCAGTAGATGGCCGCTTGTTTATCTTCAGGTTTTTAAGACCCCAGATGTTATATCTTTTAATAGCCGGGTACCATCATCTTTCTTCACGCATTTGCTTATGCACCCATTTTGTCTTCAGCAATCATGTCAGGAAGGTGAGCATCACAGAATGCCGGATTGTTAGAACAAACTGCTCTTGTGCTGAGGGAGGATCAATTAACTACTGTGGAGTCTTTACTCTCCCTCATTTAGTAAGAAGACTTCTAGCCTAGGAATCAGGAGACCTAGGTGCTAGTCAGTTCTATCACTATCTGACTGTGGGTGTTAAACAAGAAAGCAAGGGCTAAGAGCTCAAATCCATAGACCACTTCCTATGTTTCAGAGCACACATTCATTCCCAATTTACTGGCTTCCCATTAAACTTGAATCAGTCCCAAATTCCATACAATAGTTTACTACGTTCATCATAATATGGCCCATGCCCACCCTTCTGGTTTCATTTTTTTTTTCTGGTGCATTTTTCTATCCCTCCCCTCTCCTACCATTTTTTACTCTCTAGTTCAATAATCAGGTTTCCATTTCTCAAAGTCACTAAATTATCCCACCTTTAGGACTTTCACACTTGGTTCAGCATCTTCTGGAAATATTTTGCTCCTTAGCTTCCGTGATAGAATCTTTCTCATCAGTCAGGTCTCTACTCAGCGATGTCATCCTCAGATTACTACCTCATTTTTTTTCTCAACTGGAGGCCATTTTGCTTTCTGTGGAACATTTGGCAATATCCGGAGACATTTTTTGGTTGGTACAAGTGTGAGTGGGGTGCTACAGCCTTCTACATGGTGGAGGATGTAATTGTCCTATAGAGCACAGGATATACTCCGGTACAAAGAATTATTGGACTCAAATGTGAATGGTGCTAATCTGTGCAATATTGGTTCCCTGTCTCTGACTTCTGCCCCATAAAAAAATTTCTGTCTCAAGTTAACTTTATTTTCTTAATCATATCCATCTTTATCTGACATTTCCTGAGGTATTGTTATCAATTTATTATGAATGGAATGTTAGTTTCATGATAGGAGAGGACAGGTTCTGTCTTGTTTATTGATCTATCTCAGTTTCTAGAATCATTTCTACAGATTATGGCTCCTCAATGAATGAATTTGTAAGTGAAGACAAAAATATATGTTGAATATAAAATGAAATAAACAACTTAATTAAAGGCACTAAAAATTAACTTCAAAATTTAAGAGAAATACACAAAGAGAAAATATTTTCCAGTCATTTACACATTGTGGATGTTACATAATGTCCTATCAACTACAGCGAAGGGGTGGAGTCTAGGCTGTCAATCATGTCACGGCTGGATGACCTTGTTTGGAGGGAGGAAGGAGAGAAGTAGCTCACTCGAGGTCAGACTTGCTCTGTCTGCCTTCCCTTTCTGGAGAAGACCCATGAAGACCATGCCAGACTTGAGATGCTTCCACTGCTACTGGACCCACAAGACCTGCTCACCGACCTGTGATCTTCCTGAATTCGTCATCATTGCAGGTGCGTCTGAGTCCAAAGAGGAATTTATAGACTAGTATCAGACATATAGCCTGTTATAGAACTTATGGACTTGATCTGGACTGGGCTGGGATATTTTCTCAATATACAATTGCTCTTTATATAATGTTCTTTCTTCTATATGTATGAGTGCCTATGAATTTGTTTCTCTAGTCAACCCGGACTAACACACTCAATGAGAAACTTGTGTCTAGAATATACGAGGGAGCTTCAAAAAGGTTGTGGAAAATAGAATTTAAAGATAATTTAATTTTTCCATAAACTTTTTGAAGCTTCTTGGTATAAAGAACCCTTACACATCTAAAACAAAAGACAAATCATCTAAATAAAAACTGGGTAAAGTATTTGAATAGACATTTCTCTAAAAATGAAAATAAGATCCACGCCACCATTCATTAAGGAAATCAAAATCAAAATAAACATGAGATAATATTCCACAAACACTAAGATGCATATAGTAATTTAAAAATTCAAGACAGCAAAACAAGTGATAATGAGGATCATAGAAAACCATCAGCCTCATTCATAAATTACTGAAGGGATGAAAACTGATACAGCCACTTTGGAAAACATTAAATATAAGGTGGACATATAACCCCAATTCACCCTGAGCCATTTATCTCCCCACGCTTCAATTAATCCCACTTGTGTTTATTGGCCAGGCTGGCACAATAAACTATCTCATGGGTACACACCTCAGAGAAATAAGAGTATATGTTAGCATAAATAAACATTCGTAGCTCTATTATTCATAATAGTAAAAAAGTGGAAATAACATAAATGCATAGCAACTGATAAATGAATAAACACAGCATCGTATATTCGTTTTATGGATACTATTGAGCAATAAAACTGAATGAAATGCTAATACATTCTATAAAATGTATGCATTTTGAAAACATTATCCTAAGTGAAAGAAATCAGACACATAAGACCACATATTGTAGGGTTCCATTTATATGAAATATCCAGAAAAGCAAATCCATAGAGGCACAAAGCAGATTACTTAGGGCTCGTCAGGATGACTCAGGGAAGATGGAAAGCGATAGCTAAATAATACGGTGTTTCTTTCTGGAGGAAAGAAAATCTTCTAAAATTGAATCATACTGATGGATGCACAACTCTATAAATATGCATACTTCAGTCTGAATTTTACCAAATAAAGCAACACAGCAAGATCAAAGGCCAAGCAACATTGATTTTTTGGTTGGTTCCTCTATTTATATGACTTCCTTCTCATCATATAGGTTGCTCTACAATACATATCTTCAGGGAAATCTTGGAAGAGTAAACAATTCTTAATCAAATGGCCCTGGTTTAAACTATTTGGTGGACGTTAATGATGCACGTAAAGCGAGGACAGAGGAAGGGCCCAGTGTACAGAGAGGACCACATAATCGGCCCCACAGTGAGATGCAACATCCAGCACTGACCCACAGCCCTACATGGGACAGCACCTGAGACACAGTGGGGGATGTGTGACTGCGCTGACCCCACCACACTGAGGCAAACACTGGGGGCGTGCAACGGAGCGGGCGGGGGAAGCAGAGCAAGGAGGTCCCGAGGGAGTATAAAGGATGGACTTTGGGGCCGGGACGTGGCACCCCATCAGACTTATCCGGGAAACACTCCTATAGGTCAACAAACAGACCTTGAACTACTAACAGGCTTTTCTTTTTTTGAGGTCTTTTTTTCCCCCCTCTTCTTTTAATTTTTTTATGCCAGTGCCTTTTTTTGTTTAACTTGTCAGTGTTACTGCCAAGACTCCATGTTCTTCTGTGCCACTTTGTTGCTGTCAAAGCCATCCACATTTTTATGCACATATTAATATATCTGCAGGTCCACCTAGATAAGATAGGCTGGACAAACAAGGTGAAAAGAAAGTAACTGGACCCATGGTCCCGGAGGGACATGAGAGTGTGGGAGGTAGGGGAAGGGAGGAGGTGTTAGCCAACCCCGGGACAAGGGAACAAGCAGTTCAAAACCAGTGGAGGGGGGGATGGTAGGACTGGTAGGGAGTGATAAAGGGCAAGCTAACTAAGAGCAATTACTGAAACCAGAATGAAGGCAGAACGTGGTAGTGGGACAGGAGGAAAGTGTAAGGAAATAGAGGAAAGGAGTAGGAGGCAAAGGGCATACAGAGAAGCCTAAATACAGACATGTACATATGTAAATATATTTATGATTATGAGGGAAATAGACCTATGTGCATATATTTATAGGTTCAGTAGTAGGGTAGCAGGTGGACATTGGGCCTTCTCATGCGCATTTTCTCAATACAAGAGCACCTTGCTCAGCTAAATGGTCATTTCATGATACCGACCTTCCCGACATGATCGCTGAAAAAAGACGTGTGCATAGCAAACGTGGTGAAGAAAGCTGATGGTGCCCAGCTATCAAAAGATATAGCATCTGGGGTCTTAAAGGCTTGAAGACAAATAAGTGGCCATCTAGCTTGGAAGCAACAAAGCACACAAGCCTAAGCACACAAGAAGAAGCACACAAGCCTAAGTGAACAAGAGGTGTTGAAGGGATCAGGCAGCAGACACCAAAGAACAAAAACCATCAGTGCGTGATCACCTTCCCCACATAAACACTGAAAACAAATGTGTGCATAAGTAAGTGTGGTGAAGAAGGCTGATGGTGTCCGGCTATCGAGAGATACAGCGTCTGGGGACTTAAAGGCTTGAAAGTAAACAAGCGGCCATCTAGCCCCAAAGCAACAAAGCCCACATGGAAGCAGCACACCAATATGTGTGATCACCAATATGTGTGATTCGAGGGGATCAGGTTTCAAGCACCAAAGCCTGGGAGGAAAAAAAATCATATCATCATGAATGAGGGGGGTGCATGATGGGGACCCAGTGTCCATCTGTAGACAACTGGACATCCCTTGCAGAGGGATAGTGGGGAGGAGTTGAGTCACTCAGGATTCAGTGTACTAATAATGAAACTCACAACCTTCCTCTAGTTCTTAAACGCTTTCTCTCCCTATCAGGATCCCAAATCTACCTTGAAAACCCGGTTAGACCAGAGGATGCACAGCAGTCCAGATGGAACTTGGAAAAACAGGGAATCTAGGACAGATGAACCCCTCAGGACCAAGGGTGAGAGTGGTGATACCGGGAGGGAAGTGGGGGTAAAAAGAGGGAACTGATCTCAGGGATCTACATATAGCCTCCTCTCTGGGGGATGGCCAACAGGAAAGTGAGTGAAGGGAGACGCCGGGCAGTGTAAGATAAGATAATATAATAATATATAAATTATTAAGGGTGCATGAGTGAGGGGGGAGGGGGAAAGGAGGGGGAGGAAAAAAAGGAAAATGAGCTGTTTCCAGGAACCCAAGTGGAAGGCAAATTTTGAGAATGATGAGGGCAACGAATGTATAAGTGTGCTTTACACAATTGATTTTAGTATCGATTGTGATATGAGTTATATGAACCCCAATTAAATTATTTAAATAAATTTAAAAAAAGAATTCTAATAAACGTTTTTTCACACTGATAAAAAAATAAAGTGAAGACAGAGTGTCAAGTAACATAGGAAATCAGACTCAGTTAAGACATTGACTTGTGGTAGAATTTTTTCATTGTCTTGAAGTAGGATTTTCATTGTCTTGAAGCAGGGTTTTTAGTTCAGAGACATGATAACTATCATCAGCTGAGTACCCTCCCTGTCCTGGCATCTTGCTCAGGGTTTTATATCTATTTATCACATGTAATCATTATAACCCACTTAACACTACCCATATTAAACAGACAAGGAAATTGAAAATTAGACTGAGGTCATTATATAATCAGTCATGAACCTGTTACTTTGTGGAACCTGAACTCATCCATAAGTGTCTGGGATGCCATATCCCTTGCATATATCGCTACTTACAGTGTGTGAGCCCCAGTTCATTATTTAACATTATTAAACTTCTATATGCTTTGTAAAGTAGGATAAAACAATATGATTTGGAATGGCTGTGAGAATTGAAAAAGATTAATACTTGTTTATCATGATGCTGAACACATTATATTGTTGTTATTATGTGCCCTGGAGTCAGTTTCAACTCATAGAGACCTTCTGTACAAAAGAATGGAACACTGTCCAGTCCTGCGCTGACCTCAATTTTCTTATGCTTGAACCCACTGTTGTAACCACCGTGTCAATAAATCTCAGTGCGGGTCTCCTTTTTCAAATTACTGCATCTTCGGAAAGAGAGGATGGAGACTCTCAGCATCCTCAGTCCTAACCGAGGCCGGGACTGATTATTGAGCAGATCATCGGTTACGCATTTTCAAGTTTAAATTAAAGCTTAAGGAAATGAAAACAAGTCTCTGAGAGGCATAGTACAACTTTAAGTATATACCACCTGAATTTCAGGAGTACCTCAAGAATATGTTTGCCTCATTGAACACTGATAACCCAAGATCAGATGAGTTGTGAGATGATGTCAAGAACATCGCCAGGCCCTCTATCTTCTCTTGTACAGATGTTGTTCATTTCATTCCTGTGTATTCCATCGAGCAAGCTACATGTGTGTAGTCACTGTTTATGTTGAAATAAAAGTTCTTTTCAATGAGGATATCTTGCAAAATTCTGACATGTGATCACCATTGTGTCTATCAAGGCCATATTTTCCAACTGCTGATCCTTTTTCTTTGATTCTAGTTTTCCATCTTCCCATCACCAGTTATTGTCAATGCATCTTGGTCACATGTTTGATCCATTTCAGACCTCAGAAGTTAGCAAAGATCTTCAATGTTTCATCTTTGGTGCAGAATTGGGAATAATAGTCACATTCACTAGTCTTCCTTGTAATCAAATAGAATTCCAGCACCGAGTGCATTATACATCAGAATCGATCTTGAAATGTTCTTTTGCTGATAAACGTGACATTACTTTTAAATGTGTCATTCTTGCCATAGTATGACTATTCAGAATTAACAGTATGACTCCATCTCATCTAACTAATACCTGTGTATATCTATATGCATACCATTACCTTTTTTAAAAACAACCTCTACTTTTCCTACATTCAGGTATCAGACATTCCAAATTCCAAATATCATTGGATACTTGCAGCTATTTCTCCTCATTTTCAGTCATGCCATATCAGTAAATGAATTCCTGAAAGCTTTCCTTTATTCCAATCAATAAGTTCTACTCAGCTTTGAGGTGAAATTTCCTCACCAGTCCTATTTTGATTTCCTCCAAACCTGAAGTGCCTTTTTATGGAACTACATCAGATAATATTACATTGTTGTTCATGATGTTTTCAATGGCCAGATTTTTTTTCACAATTAGGCCACCGTTATATTTTCCTAGACTGTCATAATCTACAAGCATGGCAGAAAGCTGGTCACCATAATGGTCCTCCTGGGTATTTGAAATACCTTTGGCATAGCATCAGCATCATAGGACACACACGTTTCCATAGTTTCACAGAGCAGTAGTTTAACACATTCCAAGACTCAAAATATGTTAGTCATTATTTTTGCTGTTTTTACAGACATACATCATCATCATCATCATCACTGTTTGCTGAGAGAGTGATATGCAGAATAGTGTGATAGCTTGAAGAAGGAAGTGATGCTTTTCATTCAGAGGTCAGTGGTGAGTGCAAGAGGATAAGAGAAAGGTCTATCTAAACTTCAACTTAACCAAAGAAAATGTGAGAGTGTTGACACAGAGGCAAAGGGTCATTAAAATCTTCTTCCCAAAGCCAGCTAGTGAAAAACCTATGGGTCGCAATGGTCCAGTCAACAACTGATCATAGCAGTGAGGTGGGATCAAAAGGGTTTCTTCCTTGTGCATGATTTGATGATAGCTAAGAACAGCATGGTTGAAGTACATGTGAAAGTGTTGTAAGATATAGACCTCGGGCGGGGCCAGGTGGAGTGCACATTGAGCTACTAGCCACAAAGTCAGTGGTTCTAACCCACTAGTCACCCAATGAGCGAAAGATGAGACTTATCGCTTCTGTAAATAAGTCTCTTAAGTCTCAGAAACCCAAAGGGAGTAGTTCTCTGTCTCAGCTGTAGGGTCACTATGAATTGGACTCAACTCAATGGCAGCAGATGGAAGGAGAATCAGTGACCACTGAGCTTTGGATTGTGCAAGGTATATTGTCAACCAACCATAGGAGGTTAAAAATCATCTAGTACATTTCTGTATTAATTTGATACCCATGAATGCCTTTGGGTTACATTGGATTCTTTAAAAAACCTTGTAATGAAATAAGGGAAATATTTTGTTTTGTGAAGTATTTTGCAGGTAAAAGGTGCTTGTAATGCTTAATGTTGCACTTTCAGCATCCTTCACAAGTACAGGAACAGGGAGTACGTGTGTGGGCATGAATAAGTGAACATCCAGCTCTCTTGAGAAAACTGAGGTGAAAAGATCCGATGAACCTCACGATCTCCTGGCTGGTAACAAAATGAAGAGGACTTAAACCCCGTGTCTTTCATCTCCTCTGATTTTATTATTTCCACCCTTCTTCGCTTATATTTACTTAAAGGAATGTTTTCCTAAGCGAATGACTTGGGATCCTGCTTGCTTTTTTTTTTCTTGTTCTTTATCTTCCTAAAAGTAGAGCTTCATCTTTTACCTTTCAAGCCAGTCGCAGAGGGAGCATTTGGCTCCGTGCCCTCTGAGGGTTGATTTTCTAGTCCGTGAGCTCCCTACTCCGTTTCTGATGTGAGATAATGGAGCTTAGCCTTCAGAGATATGAAAGGTATCAATTGCTTCGTTCCCCCAAGCATTCAGAAGCAGCTGCCCTATACCCCTCCCAGAGCTTTCTTTTCCTTACAGCCAGGAGGGTGACAGGTAGGGGAGCAAGGGGGAAGTTGGGTTAATATGTGACTTAGAGACCTTGACTTTTGGGGGCATAAAATGAAGTAACACAAAATTTCCATTTTTTCATTGTTCTCTGATGTTTCTACCTCCCACTGCTGGTCTACACTTTCCATGAAATATGTATAATTTGGACTGTGCTTCAGATAGAAACATTCTCTTTCCTCTGAGACATGCAGTCAGCCCATCTCAAGGATTACACAGGGCATCAAATACGTCCATTGTCAAATCTTTCCCATTTTTGTCCTTCCTCTCCCCGTCAAGGGGAACAAAATCCCTAGGTTGAACCAAGACTCTTTAATCTTAGATTGATCACTCTCCATTAATGCTTTGCCTTTCAAGGAAAATAAAAAAGAAACCAAGAATAAGAGTTTGTTGTAAATAGTACTGCTGAAGACATTAAATGTTCATTTAAAAGGTTTTATATTTTACTGTGCCGAATATATTTCTTTGTGTGGATACCAACTTGTGTTTTAATTAAGCAGTTCTGTCGAAAATCTATTTTGTAGTTCCAGTGCACGGCGCAGTTGAAGGGGCCGTGGGAACAAGCTGTGCGATCTACAAAGTTACAAGACCTCATCTTGGGCGTGCTGGAGTCAGTCTTGCAAAGTGCTTCAAAACAACTGGATTCAAGGAAACTGCATCTTGCCAATTGTACCCTTGATAGCCTGCTCCATAAAATGTAATTGCACTGCTATCTGTTTGACAATCGAAATAATTCAGTCATGCAGACTAGACCCTTCCCCAGTAGGGTAGTCTTTGTGGGAATTAAAATTCTGATCAGAAATGCCATTTGGCACGGCAGCATAGTGATTAAGAGCTTAGGGTTTGGAATCAACGGATGCTAGGTCCTGGTTACCCCTTCTTATAGAATGAATTACCTCAGAACTTATTGGCTTAAAACAATAATAATTATTTATTATCTCTTATGGTTCTTTGAGTCAGAAATTCCAAAGGAGCACATGGGTATGGTTTTACTGTGCTCCACAGTATCTGAGACCTCAGCTGGAAGACCTGAAATCCGGTGGCTAGAATTATCTGAAGGCTCCATCTCTGTCATTTGGGCCTTGCTGGAGCTGTGAGCTGTGGGTCCTACACATGGGATGTCCCTGTGGCCTGGGCTTCCTTACCAAGGGCTGGAGCAGAGATCATACTATTAAGGTGCCTAGTGGGAAACACAAGTCCATGAGTATTGCAAATGGCTAGCACACTTGGCTGTTGGTTAAAAGATTGGCAGTTTGAATCCACTCGGAATCACTTCAGAAGAAAGCCTGGTGATCTACTTGTGAAAAACCAGCTATTGGAAACTCTACAGAGCACAATTCTGCCCTGGTTTCCATGAGAGTCAATGTCGTGTAATCAACTTGAAAATACCTGTTCTGGATTTTTAATGGAAAGTGATGTAAACCATGGTATGCAGATGATTGGGAGGCGAACAAAGAGGAATGAGAATATAAGACACAAAGGGAGCCGTGTTTGCTAATACTGCTTCAGTGATCCCAGGTATTTGTGTATATTGTGGAAATTAATGCATCAAAAGAGTTTAGTAAAATAATAATTTCTGAAACTAATAGCCTTTCCTTCATTTGGGGTTCACACCTACTACCAACTTACATTATCTGGGCACTTCTTATGTCCAAGCATTGTTACAAGCAAACATCTTATGTAATATTTATAACTACCAATGATCTAGATATATTTTCGACCCTTTTCCCCTCAGGATCAGAACTGTAAGCGTACAGAAACTTCTCAGCCTCCATTTGAAATCTACCACTGCAAGGGTTTATTTTTAAAGATTGGAAGCTATTGTTCATTTTCAGATTTGCTCCTAATTTTAGTTCCAGGCCATACTTTGAGGGTGGCCATAGCTAATACTTATCATATAAAAAAGTATCTGGACTGATAGGCTCTGGTATTATTATATTTAGTGTGAACTAAATATATTTTTTTCTGCTAGCAGATTTGCCTTTGATCTTTAATATAATAAAAAGTTACCTCCAACCAAAATATATACTTACAGGGAAACATCTCTCAAACATCTTTCAAAGTAATTATATGCTCTAATAAAAAAGCAAAATATTTCTTATAAATAATCGTTCTACCCATCATTTCAAGTCTATGGTTATTTTATTTCCATTTTGAAGCTTTATTGAGAAATAAGTATACTGGAAAACAAAAAACACTGAATTGGATACTTTAAATGGGTGAGTTGTATGGAATGTGGATTACACCCAATCCTCACTGGCTTCGTTAGGTTCTAAAGACTGAGCTGTGGTGCAAAAAATGGGTACTATGTGAAACCAAAATTATGCGATAATGAAGGATACAAAATGGAGGAGGATGGTATCATAAATAGCTGCCCAATCGTATAACTGTTAAACCACAGTCATGGCCAGGCAAATTGACACATACCCTGAGTCATCCATCCAGCATGACTCTCACCTCCCACCTTAGGATTCATTACTGCCAGATATATGCTGTTAATACATACAACGGGTCGATAGTAGATAGGTAGATGACTTTTGCCACCACTTGGCTGTCGATTTGTCACACTGGGAGAACTTGGTTTTTTCTGTGATGCTGACCACCATGCAACAGATACTTCACATGCCAGTAGGGTCACTCATTGTGATATATATTCATACACCTACAAGAAATACTAGTTTTTCTGACTATGATGCAAATTTGTACATTAAATATTAATGACAAGGATGAAGTAACGGAGAGCTTTACCAACTTCTGCAGTCTAAAATAGATCTACCTTGCAATAAAGATGCAGTGATAAATACTGGTGATTGGACTTCCAAAGTTAGAATCAAAGATTAGGAATTATCAGTTAGAAAATTTATAATATGATGCTGGAGCCCACATGATAGAATTTTGTAAGATCAAGGACTTCTTCATTGTAAATCTCTTGTTATCAACATAGAGACTATGTTGGCATTGGGCTCAACAGAGGAATACATAGGAATCAAATCAATTACATCTATGGAAATAGAAGATGGAGAAACTACAATCCAAAAAAGTTAAGATTCACTGAAGAACAGATCATCAATTGTTTACATGTAAGTTAAAATTGAAACCTAAGAAATTTAAAACAAATTTACTAAAGCAAAAATATGACCTTGAGTATATGCCACCTGACTTTAAAGACCATATCAAAAATAGATTTCATGCATTTAACACTAATGACTGAAGACCAGATGATTCATGGGACAACATCAGGGCATTATACTTAAAATAAGTCAAAAGGTCATTTAAATGAAATTATAGTAGGTGGGTAACCATTTAAGTTGCAAATATTGGACTCTTACTGTCCTGAGAAAAGAAGAGTGACCAAAAAATCATATGGAAATAATTAGTCCAATTGACAAATGGGCCATGGAAACCTCAGTCTCGCTGCCCCTGAGACCAACATAACAAGATAGCACCTGACTATCACCACCAACTGCTGTGAAAAGCACCCCACTAGATGGGTCTGAATAGAGTGGTAGAAAAAAAAAGTGAAACATAACTCGAAGTGATAGGCCATGACTATTACCTTTCATGTCTGGATTTGAACTCACCTCCATAGAGTTCAACCATTTAAGATCAAAAGGGCAACATTTGCCCTAAGGCAAATTTCAGAGAGATGAGCAAGAAAGAAGCATGGAAATAGGAAATACAGGGAGGGAATGAGATAAGAGATGATTTATTAAGTGAATTGTAATGGATAAGTCAACCCAGCATGTGTATAAATTATGGAATCCAACATTTTATCTGTTCTTTGAAACATTACCTAATTCACAATGACAAGTAAAAATAAATAAATGAAAACAAAGAAAAGACTAAAATGTATCTAAGAAGAAACTGTAACTTGCTCTTGAATGAAAAATGGCAAAATTGAAAGGAACAAATGACAAATTAAGGAGCTAAAAAGAAAATTTCAAAGAAAAAGACAGCATAAAATATTACAAAGGAAAGCTCAAAGATGGGTATTTGAAAATCAAAAGGGGAAAAAAAGCTCAGAATTCCTCCAGTGGAAGGGAAAAAAAAGAAAAAAAATTCAAGTCTTGGGGTATAGTATTGAAAGATTCTATAAATAAAACTTTGAATGATGCAGAAGGCATCAAAAGAAGATGGAAAGAAAAGTCCATTTATTATGTTTTATTGGTTCTGCAGGCATTTGACTGTGGTGATTATAACAAATTATGAGTAAAATTGAGAACAGAATTCTAAAGCACTTATCTGTGCTCCTGAGAAACATATACGAAGAAGCAGTCATTCAAACAAAACAAGGATATACTACATGGTTTAAAATCAGAAACGGTGTTTGTTAGGTTTGCATCATTTCACCATACTTCCTCAGTCTATATGTTGAGCAAGAAACCCAAGAAACTGGACTACATGAAGCATAACCCTGCATTGTCGTTCTTCTTCGGCGCCATCAAGTTGGTTCCACTCACAGTGACCGGTTGTACAACACAGGGAAACACTGCCTGGTTCTGTGTCATCTCACAATAGTTCTTATGGTTGAGCCCATTGTTGCAAAACAGGTTAGTCCATCTCATTGAGGACCTTCCTCTTTTTCACTTCCCCTCTACTTCCCCAAGCATGTTGTCCTTCTTCAGAGAATGGCATCGCTTGACATTTCAATAGACCATGAGATGAAGTCTCACCACCTTGCCTTTAAGGAGCATTCTAGTTATTCTTCTTCCAAGACAGATTTGATGGTTCACTGACTTTTCAATATTCCTCACCAGCATCCGAATTCAACCTCCAGAAGAATGAATAAGCCTATAGTACAGCCGTAGCGCTGTACTTCTATTGGAGCCACATTCAAAGTGTGTGAGACCAAGTCTTACAATTAAAATCAAGTCTCAATCTGTATGCTGAACAAATAATCAGAGAAACTGGACTATGAATAAGAATGTGGCATCAAGATTGGAGAAATGCCTATTAACTATTCAGCTTATTTTCTTATTTGTTAGTCAGATGATACAAACTTTCTTGCTGAAAGCAAAGAGGATTTGAGGCACTTGCTGATGAAGTTCAAAGACTGAAGCCTTCAGCATGGCTTGAAAATCAATGTAAAGAAACCCAAAATCTGGCCCAATAGGCAACATGATAAATGGAGAAAAGATTAAAGTTGTCAAGGATTTGATCTTGCTTGGATCCATGGTCAATGCTCAAGGAGTAAAACAATGTATTGCATTGGATAAGTCTGTCGTATGAGGTTTGTTTAAAGTATTGAAGCACAAGGATGCCATTTGGAAGACTAGTAAGCTGGATCCAAATCATGGTATCTTCAACCATCTCCGATGCAAGGGAAATGGGGGTATTGCATAAGGAAGACTGGAGAGGAATATATAGACTTGAGTTATGGTGCTGATGAAGAATATTGAAAGCACACGAACTGCCGGATGAACAAGTAATTCAATCTTGGAAGAAGCTCCTTCCAATCAGGGACAGTGAGACTTGGTCTCACACACCTTGAATGTGGCATTAGGAGAGATCGATCCATATGAAGACATCACACTTCACAAAGTACAAGAGCCGAGAAAAAGAGGAAGACTCTTGGCAAGAGGAATTGAAAGTGGTTGTAAAAATGGGCTCAAATTTAACAACAGCTTTGAGCATTGTGCTGTTATGCATGGGGCCCACGTGTGTCAGAAGCTGGCATTTGTTACTGCCAGATGTCATTAATAGTAAAAAAAAATAGTAAAAATTTTACTCTACTCACTAAATGTAAAAATGCCAGATAATAAGGCGGTTGACAAGTAAAGAATCGGTGTACATGGAGAAACACCAGGAATTCACCATGATGGCATTTTCAGAGAGAACTGACCAGCTCAAAAGGAATCTTTGGACCCAGCATTAATCTGCCTGATTTCAGGCCTCAAGTTAAACCATTCAAAGAGTTACCTCTTTAGCTCACTCATATAATTAAGGGGCCAGGTCAGGCTGACTGCTTCAGTCTCTCCTAATAGGAGAAGCTACCACATTGCTTAAAACTCAACTCTCAAGACTTTAGATCATTTGTAAAAACAGAAAGAAGGAATTTTTCTCATTGTACATAAGATATATGAGTATGGCATGGAGCAAGCCCCGCCCCCATCCTTCTCTTGGCCCTAGTTTTTCCAGTTGTAAAATGCAAGGGATAAATAAAGCTCCGTTTTCCATTCAAAATTCCACTCTTCACCATGGACACCAAAATACTGGCAGGGCTAAATTATGTCCCCAATCCCTGGTATTTTCTATTGCCTTATATACTCTTGGAAGTCGGACACTGAATAAGGAAGACCAAAGTAAAATCGATGCATTTGAATTTTACTGATGGCAACAACATTGAAAGTACCAAGGCCTGCCAAAGGACAAACAAATCTGTCTTGCAAGAAGTATGGCCAGAGTGCTCCTTAGAGGCAAGGATGGGAAGACTCTCTTATATCCTTTAGACATGTTGTTAGGAGAGACCAGGCCATGGAGAAGGATGTCCAGTTTGGTGAAGCAGAGGATCAGTGAACAAGAGGAAGGCTCTCAAAGCGAAGGGTTGACATAGTGGCTGCAGCAATAGGCTCACGCGTAGTAACAGTGCACGGGTTGTGCAGGGATGGGCAGTGTTTTGCTCCGGTGCATGGCATCAAGCAGCAGATAATGTCTTGTTGGCTGCAGCATGTCAGTGGTGGATTGCCCAAGAAGGAATGTTGGCATGGTCTTGCTGTGTTTACTTACTAATCTGTAGCAAACAACTCCTCACTTTTTTTTTCACAATATCAAAGATTCTGCATCTGGGTATGTCTGGCTTTGGTCTTTTTCCAAACCCCACATCACCTTCCTATACAATCAAAGGTTCAACTCAAATTGACCCTCTCTGACAGGATGAAATGTCCAGGAGTCAAGGTAAGCATGTGCTTACTTGTGTTTATTTACTCATATACAGTGAACACTTTCACACGTTTTCCACTTCAGATGTGGTGAAACCCATGTGTAATTAATCACCAAAAGCTAATATGTAAGACAACTAAGCCGGTGCTTACTCTGTTTAATGGGCCATCTGCCCCTGCTGAAGATCTCTTGCTTTTTTTTTTTTTAATTGAGAAGGAGTGTAAATAAATAAACAGAAAAAGGAATGGAAAAGGGCAACAACAACCTTGTTACAAAAACCTTTTACACCACCATTATGATGTGTTTTCTAAAATAAACCTACCATAAGTAAATAAAACTTCCTACATGCCGTGGCTTCAAGCTCCTGGGAAAACTGTTCTTGTGGTTGCCGGGTGCTGGTGAACAGGCTCTGGCTCGCAGTGATGCCAGGGACAACAAAACAAACCTCTGCCTGGCCCCGCGCCAGCCTCCCAGTTGTTCTTATGTTTGAGCCCACTGTTGCAGCCGCTGTCAATCCTTCTCATCACGGGCCTTTCTCTCGGTTGCTCCTTTAAGCCCATGACCAAGACAAGCGATCTGGATGATGACCTCAGAGGCGATGGTCTGCAAAGTGGGGTCCTTGGGCCAGTAGCATTGCTAACTAGCAAGGCTGAATCTGAGGCCCACCTGAACCTTGGGAAATCAAACTCTGCATGTCAGCAAGGCCCCCAGGTGATGTGTGGACTCAGACAGTTGAGAAGCACATCTCCAGGGCATTGTTTCTCACACTGATCTGCAGGTTAGCATCATCTGAGGAATTAGGGGGAACATTTCGACTGTTGAGTTCTGTCCTCCGAATGTCTGATTTAATTTGTCCTAGGAGGGAGAGGATTGAACCTGATTTAATTTGGCACGAAAGGGGAGTGGGATGGGTAGAGGCATTTAATAAACTCCTTAGCAATTCTAATGTGAATTACATTTTGCAAGTCCTTGTTCTAGGGATTTAGGCCTTCGTGAGATATCATTTGACTGTCCAATGGGGATATGAATAATGCAGTGACTTTACCTCTGAGAGAAGGCATTTTCAGGAGGTACCGTATACACTCGTGTATAAGCTGAGCTTTTCAGCACATTTTTAATGCAGTTTTGTGGCAAAATTAGGTGCCTCAGCTTATATTCGGGTTGGCTTGTACTCGAGTATATACAGCCGTTTCTCCAGTCTGATTTCCGAGACAGTTCATTTCAGATGGTACAGGAGACATCTGTCTCTATTTACAAAGGTATCAGTTCTCTTACATTAATGGAAATCCCATCCAAAGCTTGTTGGGAGATGTGACCATTGGAGCTGAAAGAAGCAGGTGGCCACATTAAGGATGCAGTTTGTATCAAAGGTTAAGAGAAAAAAATTAAAAGAACAAAAGTTATTTGGGAATCGTAACCTGGTGACTAATGGGAAAATATGGGATAAGGTCTGCTATTATTTCAATACATAATATCATTCTGTTATTCTAATAAGCTCTTAGAACTCTCTAGTGAGACTATAAGTTACATGAAGACAAATTAAATCAACCCTTTCATCTACTATAGATGATTGATCAAGGTCAATATTACCTAGGGACTTCTGGAGGAAATATTAGGTTTTCTACTTGGGTTTGAGCCTCACAGAGACCATGAAACTCACTGCTGTCTAGTGGATGCTGACTCCTGCCACACCACAGGACAGATGAGAACTGTCCTGTGGGTTTCTAAGACCATAACTCTGTACTGGAATAAAAAGCCTCCATTTTCGCCCGAGGAGCACTGATGGTCTCTAACTCGTGGCCTTTCAAGTCAGCAGCCCAACACCTAGCCACTCTGCTACTAGGGCCCCCTAAGGGCTTATTAGAAATATAAATTCTTAGAACATACACCAAAAATACTGAAGCCAAAACTCTGGGAGTGAAATCTTGCCATCTGCATTTTAATAATTTGTCCAGTTGAGTTAACGTAGACAAGCCACTCGGTCAATTTCTACAACAAGTTATTAAGGAGGATAGGTTAGTTCATTATAATTTGTCCAAAGTCAGATTGCTAGTAGTATCACCAAGACATCTGAGTTTTTTCTCGTTTGATCTGGAAGAAAAATTTAGATTTCCTAGCAGTAATTGATTTGAGTCCAATTATGAATACATGTATATGCATATATATTTCTACCATAACAATTATACCAGCCCATTAGAAAAAAATCAAGAAACATTAGGAGAATAATTCATTTACTTAGTTATGCCATTTATGTTCTTAGCTGAATGCTTCTATTCGTACCCTGTTTTTAAACATCATTTTGGCCTTTAAATCCCAGTACATTGGTTACCTCCACTATCAAAGTCTTCTCCACTGATCCCTGGAAGGATGCATTAGCCTTTCTGCCTCAATTTCACATTGTTTTACCTTATTTCTAATACAGGTAGGCTCACATGTCTGCTTCCTCCACTGGGTAGACTGGCGCTGTATGTGGACAATGAACATACTTCATCATCTATATACCCTGAATATATGGCATAGAATAATAACATTTTGGATCTCGAAGTGCCAAAGAAAATAAAGCCAACCTTTGAAATTATTGAACACTAAGTAAGTCACAAATAAACCTAGGAGGTACAATGGTTAAATGCTCTAATGTAGTATGTAGAAAGTGAGATTCTAGCTGTTGTTGGTTGGTACGTTGGTTTAGGCTGCACAGAGACTCAATCTAGCATGGTAAGCTGCTCCGTCCAACCCCAAATCCACTGTGACCGAGGCAGCAATGACTCACCTCGACCCTATAGCACAGGGTAGAATTGCTGCCATCGGTTTCAGAGACAGCAACTGTTCGTGGGCTTAGAAAGCCCCATATTTCTTCCACAGAGAGGCTGGTGATTTCAAACTGCGGACCTTGCGTTCCCAGCCCACGCATAATCACTGTGCTATCAGCGCTCTCCAAACTGTGACACAGGGCTTCCTAAAGCAGAACCGTTGTCAGAATTGACGGCCACTTCTCCTTAAAGTGTAGCTAAGAACATCATTCTCTTTGTCGCCTAGAAAGGTCCCCAGCCAGGCCTATGTGCAGCCCTCGGCTCACTTCACACACACCCCTGGAAATGCCCTGAGCTTCGTGGCAATGGAAAGAAAAATGTTTTGTTTTGAAATTTTTGTATTTTTTAGAGAATTGCTTCCTTTCTTCCAACAAATACTCCAGGAAATTTGCATCCTGAGAAATATTTGAAGGTGGAGGAGGATTTCTGTTCTTATTCAACTATTGCAGGCTCCAGCATTAGGTTTTTATTTTGTGCTTTTTTTTTTTATAAGCTATTGCCTTTCTGACCTCAGACCTACAACACACTCATTTTCACCATGACCTTTTCCAGGTCTCTCAGGCTTTTCTTCCAAGTTCCAGTCTGATTCTGTAGTTGTCTCTGGGTAGGCATTAGTTTTATTTCATTTTTTCAGGTGAAAATTGATGGTTTCCTCTCCTTTTACCGGTGAGAAGTCTGTGGTGACTGCTCACCCCAGAAGACCTCATTTCTGCTTCTGAAGATGGTAGGGAATCTCAGACCCACAAGTAATATTGTGTGGAGCTCGAATTTCATCCTGGAGAGTCTGACCACTTCTACCTCAATGGACTGGTCGCACCTGTCAGTCACTAAACAGTGATGGAAAATGTATGCCACTTCAGTTACTCAGCCTGGCTGCGTGGTGGGGTACTCGTTTCTGGTCGGAATGCTGACTCTAAGTTTTTTAGAGCTGTTTACAATTAAATATACCATTTAGAATATTGGTAAGATGTGGGCTGTTTATTCCAGTTTGCTACTTTAAAATACACAGGCATCCTAAATATAAAACAGTGAAGATTTTTGTTGAACATATTATGCTATACAAGAATAATAAAAAGGATAAAATCAAAAGAATTCTGCACACTCATTTAAGCACTGGCATTGATGTCTATTTATGAATATGAACGATTTTCGTACTACAGTAAGTGTACATGTTCGTGCCGTGCAGGATATTGTGCTGAATCAAGGTACTTGCTTTAGTTTATCTGGCGCTGCTGTAACAAAGTCCCACAGAGGGATGATTTTAACAAACAAAAATTTGTTTTCTTATAGTTTAGGAGACTAGAAGTGTGGATTTAGGGTGCCGATTAAAAGGGAAGTCTATATTTTCTTTCAATATCTGTCAGCCCAACATCAGAGATCTTAATGTGTCTAGGTATCAAACTTCTCTAAGTTTAGGAGGTTCTTGGTTCGTGACACTGAGTCCAAAGGAAATGCCCTCTCCCAAGACTTTTCTTTCTTGGTACTAGTGAGATCCCCCTCTTCTCTGCTTTTTTCTCTCTCCTTTTATTTCCAGGTGGCATAGGGTTACATGTTGTGCTGCTGACCACAAGGTCAGCAGTTTGAAGCCTGATTATGCTGGATAGAACTCGATACATGGCCAGTTGATTTCCTCATAGACGTGCTCTGAATGTGTTCTGGGGGCAAGTATCTCTTAGAGGTTCCATGACAAAAACCTCTTCCCTGGCTTTTTTAATGTTAATGGGGTCTTCTCCCATCATGTATTATTTGTATTTTTGCCTTTATACTACGGCGATCTTACCCTTACCACTTTAGTACAATTTGTTTTGCATTGTTTTCTGTGGGGTTTCCCAGCTGCGAAGCGCAGGAGGAGTGGACGTGCAAAGATCCAAGAATAACTGAGGCAAGGTATTACAGGGAACTTGAGGGAAAGGGTGGGTAATAGGGAGGGCAAGGGGGAGTATGGGAGTAAATAATGAAGGCTGGACGGGGGGAGCACTAGGGCTGATGGTGATTGAACTCACTATGGGGGTGAATTACCTGTGAGGGATGGAATGCTCTCAGGTGGTTGTGGTAGTGATTGTACAATCCCCCCTTGATATGTTTGAACAATAGAACTATTCAGTCATATGATATGCAAATTATGTGCCAATAAAACTGTTGGGGAAAAAAGTTGGAAAATTAAAAAAAAGGAGGTTGAACCCACTAGCAGCTCCTTGAAAGAAAGATGAGGTTTTGCTACTCTGATAAAAGGTTACAGTCTTAGAACCTCACAGAGGCAGTGTTACTCTGTCCTATGTGATCATTATGAGTTGCCTTGACTCCATGGCACCGAGTTTGAGTTTGAAGAAAAATCTGTGACTTAAATAAAGATGTAGCTTCAGTCACACTGTCCTGTAAGGCTACATAACTCAAGTCATACCTCACACTGGTTCTGAATCATTAACATACTGAGGTTTGGATTTAGAACACATCACAAACTGGAGGAAAGTCACAAAATGGAACTCAACCACACAATACTGGGAAACATGGTCTGGCTAAATTACTACATACGTTAGAGGGACATATTCAATCCATAGCAGTACACAGTTCAAGGTATCTGGGTCTCTGGTCTCTTGTTTACAAATTTAAATGATGTAGTACCCCACCCTTTGACCATAACAAAAGCTTTCTTTAAATGCACACACACACATAATTCACACACTACACAATTCGATTTTCAATCATATTAAGAAGAATTGTACAATCATCACCACTATCAATATTTGAACATTTTCTTCTTTCTTGTGCTCATCGCTATTTGCTCCCCTTTCCCCCCAGCATCCCATGGCATACCACCAAGAAACCATTCATCTAGTTCCTATCTATATAAAGCTATCTATAGGTTACTGGCCAAAGGACGGATTCCTCGTGGAAACATGTCCTCTAAGAAAGGAAAGTTGTCGCCTTGGAGAAGGACACTGCTGTGATAAAGGGTGTATACTCTGGGTCCAATTTGAGTCCAGGGCATAGCTTTGGCACTTAATGTTGATGAGTTGCTGTAGAGCTAATTCTGATTCAGGTTAACTCCACGTTTGCCAGAGTAAAATTGAGTTCCGTAGGGTTTTCCTGGCTCTGACCTTTAGGGAAAGCAACATCCTTCTCTTTTGAAGCACCTCAGTGTGGATTTGAACTGCCAACATTTCGGTTAGTAGTTGAGCCTTGTCTGTTTCACCACATCGGTAACCTATTATGAACTGTCTTTTCTTGGCTCTCTTATTAGAGCTAATTTTCAATTTCATTTTTACGAAGTTTATCATGCCTGCTTCCCCCGGTTGTTGGGAAGATGCAGGGAAGTAATACACAGGAAACACCTGACACAGTGCCTCAGTGAGTGGCCACTGCTGTATTTATTACTATTGCATTACCATGAGTAGAATTTATAAATATTTTCACTGAATATCTCAATGCTTGGAGAATCTTTGATAAAGCTCTAGCGTTTTCTGAAAAGTTAATAAAATCCTTTTTGAAATATTTTATAAAGTATAAAGTACTAGATGGATAGTCTATGTCACATTCAGCCCTAACAAAGCTTCCATGGCCTCTATCCATTTGACATCTCTCTCTTTCTCTCATCCCTGATGCTCTTCCGACCATCTTTTCTCTAGACCAAATAGCCTGCACTTGCAATTGTTCCATACTGAAGAACGAACGACAAAACCTGCCTCCACCACGGTGACTCTTTTCTCCACACAGGTCAACCACATAAGCACCCAGTATTCTTATTCAAATTTATCTTCATATACCAGTAACCAAGTTAAATACCTGAGATATCTGTCATTTTAAACTCATTTTATCCAGGTATACTTATTCAAATCCAATGTCTAGTGACACAGAGCTCAGTAAAGAGCTCTATTCTTCATACCGCCTATTGTTAAAGGGTCTCCTGCTCGCATTCTTTCTCTGATGAGGGTGGACTCACTTATGAAACTGGACAGACTCCAGGACCCTGAGGAGGACACATTTGGCGATAGGTAGGGTCACCATGCATGGAAATAGCAGTTGGTAAACTATAGTGTGGGAGTCAAATCCAGCCGCTTGCTTTTGTAAATGAAGTTATATTGGTGCACAGCTCTGCACATTCGTCTGCACATTCTCTCGGGTGGCTTGCACTCAATGCCATCAAAGATGAGTAGGTCCAAAAGAAACCATATGTCACCAAACGCTTAAAATATTTGCTATCTGCCCTTATGTAGAAGAGATTTGCCAACTTCTGAATTAAAATGTTATCATGCCTGTGAGTATAGATAAGTGTGACAGAAGACACTTCTATGTAACTAAGCATTTACCTATGCTGCAAATACACCCGTGATTATAACAGCAGTGCTGGTGGTGAGCTGGTTATATGTCGGACTGTGGAACACAAGGTAAGAAGTTTCAAAACCACCAGCCACTCTGCTGGAGAAAGCTGGGGTTTTCTAATCCGGTAAACATTTGAAGTCACAGAAACACACAGGGGCAGCTCTAGCCTGTCCTGTAAGGTCATTATGACTCAGCATCAACTCAATGGCCATGAGATGACTTTGGCTTTGGGTGCAGTAGGACACTCAGTGGGGGGAGTTAAGACAATTGCTTACCCATAACCAAACACCTTGGGAGGGTGAGTTCCTAGTTGGGGGAGCTCAGGACCATCGTCCGAGAGACACCAAGATTAAGTGGTATAGCAGGGTCCTAAAGACAATGCCCTACATCCTACGTTGGGGAGTGGTGACTGAGTTCTTAAAGAGTTGGCAGTGGCCGTCTGAAGGGCAACTAGAAGTCTCCACATCTCTGGAGTAAAGAAAAGTGAAGAAAATAAAATATGTGGATCATTTAATACAATGGACTAACAGACAATGCAAATCTCAGTCTCAATAACCCAGAGACCAGAAGAACTAGCTGGTGCCCCACTACCACTGCTGGTCACTCTGAAAGGGATCACATTAGAAAGTTCTGGATAGGATGAGATAAAAATGTGTAGCAAAACTCAAAATCATGAAAACCATCCTTGGAATCCCCAAGATTGGAACTGAATTCAATCCATAGCTCAATTTTCAGCTAAACAATTGACATTTTTACAGAGTGAACTATAGTACTCCTTAGAAAAATACATCATTTGAGTTCAAAAGGGAAGCATTTGTCCACGACAAAGTTCAGAAGGTAAGAGAGGGTAGAAAAGAAGTAGTAGAAACAGGACACACAGGGTGGGAGTGGGATATTTTATTTTACATATGGGAATTGCAATTAGTGACATGAAATAAGCATATAAAATTGTTCAATGTGGTGCTAATTTGCTCTGTAAACCTTCACACAATGCACAGCAATCTTAAAAGAAAGCTTGATAAAAATCAGGGATTGTCATGTAGTTAATGATCATGTTTCGGTAATGATAAACTTACCCAGAATCTTAGCAATAAGGGAAGGGGTGATGCACTTCTTGCAAATCTCCTCGGGAAAACTCTGAAGGGACCAGTGGCGATGGTCTGCAGCAGAAAACAACGATTTCTGCATCTCAAAATGCAACAATAGCCTAAATCAACCACACACCGCTCTAATCCCTAAGAACACCCAGCGTACAATAGCCTTTCTTTAACTCAGTCATAACTCTGTGTTGTGCACACCCTTTGGCCACGTTAACTATAGCTTCTGTTTACTTTCTCTAAAACCTCTGGTGAATCCACTTACACCGAACCATCATGACTGCCATCCTTTCTCCCTTTGGAAACCTTCAAAGTTCTTTCAGTATCTTTGAGGATGCCTGGACTTTTGATCCACCTCCAAGATAAATATCCTCCCATAAACCCTCTGTCATAAATATGCACCTTTGGTAGTTTTCATCAAGGTCTGCTGCTATAAAGCATGCATGGATTCACAGTCTCTTCAGAGCACACAATGTTGTCCTTAAACATAGAAGAATCAAGGACAGGTGGGCCCGGAGCCGCAGCATAGATCACTACAGAAGAGGACGCTGAAGGTCAGGGAAAGAAAAAGCCTTCCCTTAGTCACAGTCAGTTTCCTGCAGAGTTGGGCATAGAACTGTAGCTTTCAGACTTCCATCTACTGCTTTCCCTGATATACCATCCCATTTCTCTTCGGATTAAAGAAACAGCCAACTTTTTTTTTCCAGTAAAATCTTTTCACTTTCCTCTGCCTTCATCACATAGACCACAATGCCACCAACACCAACATCATTCTCCAAACTCTTGCCATGTCTTTACCGTCTAGCTGGCTACGTGCTCTCTGCTTTCCCCTCTTCGAGAGATGCTGCCAAGTTTATCTAAATTAAATCTCCCTCCCCACGGTTTGCCTACTCCTTTAAGTTTTTCAACCTATTAATAATTTCTTTCATCTTCTTTTACGGTGCCTGCAATCCTATCTAACGTGTCATCATCCATAAATCTTGTCATTATAAAACTAGCTTCATCTTTGATCATTAGAGATTAAATAAATAGTGCTGATTCCAGCGTAGGCCCCCGGGAAGATGAGTGTGAGATAATCCTCCTCCATTGGACACGGTGAGTAGCCCCAATTTTGTTTTTGTTATCTTCTAGCTAGGAGGAGTGAGAAAGCCAGGAACACGTGACCCTTATCAAGACACTTCTTCAATCCAGTATTCTACCAGTTGCCAGGGAAACCATGCTTCCAGAACACAGTCCCTGTCCCCCAGGATGTCATGGTTTGATGGAGGCTTCAGACACAATGTAAAATGCTGTACCAGAGAAAATCTGAACTTGACTCCGCATTTTGCTATTGACATTATTCTCTAACCTCTGAAAGGCTTCCTGCCTCACCTCTGTCAGGCCCTGCTCCACGGTTACTAGATGAGGGATCTGACCCTGGTACCCCTCAGACACACACAGACTCTCTTGACCTCCTCCATGCATGGTTTCTCCCCACACCACTATTTGTCTTTTGATGAGTCATTGCTTGTCTACAGGCGAAGAACTCCATGAGGACAGCTACCTTAGTTTTGCTTGCTGTCTTCAAACTGTCTAAAATATAAACCTCAATATTTATTGAATAAGAATACATGAGTGGATCAGGATGGAGCTTCTCTTGGTCCCATCCTTTAAAAGTAGACTCATTGGCATATAATTCACATATCATATAGTTTAATAGTTCAATCACATTAAAATGTGTCCCCATAATCATTCACAACATTCTTTTCTTTCTTGTACTCATTGATGTTAACATCCTGGTTCCCCCCAACCTCTCCTCCCTTGTCCCTAGGTAATTAGAACTTGACACTATTGAAAGAGTTTTGACTTCTTTTATCTCATTCGATTTTCGTGAACATTAGGTGCTATCTTCACCTTAGAAAATGAAGCTTAAGAAAACAAGTCAACTCTGTCCTCCCCTTTCTTCTTTCCCTTATTCACCCAAGCGACCAACAATTGAGTGCATTACCAAAATGGGAGGAGATGCACCAGTCAGGGTGCAGTGCAGCAATGATGAAACATACAACTTTCCTCTTGTCCCCCCACTGTCATGATCCCAATTCTACCTTACAAATCCAGCTAGACCAGAGGACGTACACTGGTACAGATAGGAACTGGAAACACAACACAGGGAATCCAGGACAGACGAACCCCTCAGGACCAGCGGTGAGAGTGATGACACCAGGAGGTTGAAGGGAAGTGGGGTAGAAAGGGGGAACTGATCACAAGAATCTACATATAACCCCCTTCCTGGGGAACAGACAAAAGAAAAGTGGGCAAATTTATAATAGTTGATAAATTATCAAGGGTTCATGAGGGGCAGAGGGCAGGGAGGGAAGGGGGAAAATGAGGAGCTGATGTCAGGGGCTCACGTAGAAAGCAAATGTCTTGAGAATGATGATGGCAACAAATGTACAAATGTGCTTGACACAATGGATGCATGTATGGATTGTGATAAGAGCTGTAGGAGTCCCCAGTAAAATATTTTTAATGTGATAATAAAAAGTTTAGCGAGTTTTTATCACACAGTCTATCTCCAATTCTGATGCTGTCTTATTTTAAACATGGACCTCAGGCCAGTTACTCAACTTCTAGACCCTCAGTTTCACGCACTCGAGGGGTGCTGGTAAGAGCTTAAACATGTTGAAAGGGATCAGAAAGTCTGGACAGAACCTGGAAGTGAGCATTTTTAAAAATAAATATACACAGAAGATTAAAATGCAGGTGGTCCTTGGATCTTTGAAAAACTCTGATTTAAAGGAATTTTGTACCTCAATGTATCAACCTAATTTTACAGCTCTAAAACCCGAGACTCACAAAGGTGAGATAGACATATAGCAATTCAATTGTGTGGGCAAACTGAGAACCTGGTGAGAGTTCCCAAAATGAAAATGTATTAAACTTGCCAAAGAAAAGTACATCTATTTTAAAAATTCTAAATTTCTGATGAAGTAAAAACGAAAATCTCAGTTTGATACTTTCTTTAAGACTTCTCTACAAATTATTAATCTCCACACGCAACTACTTCCTTTTTATCTTTAAGAAAGAAAGAAAGCTCCAGGCTCAGAATCCCCTGAAAGCTATAGAACCAGGCAAGCGAACAATGACGCAAATTTGTTATCATTATTTTTATTCTTATCGTTTCCGTTTGTGTATAAGCGGTGCTGTTTTTTCATTTACAATAGTTATCCTATTTTTTGAACAAACTTATTTATTAAAGTGTACTTAAAGAAAAAGTACATACATGCGCAGATGAAATAAAAAACGTGAAGATTGGAGAGTGATTGAACTTTGGGGAATGATGATGTCATCAAACTTCCTGAGAGATTAACTAACCTGTTTGGACCTCAGGCAGTGTACCATGACAGGTCAGTATTAACATCCAGGCAGTTTCACTCCCAAGGAGATGAACCGAGTTTCACGTGGGAGCTCTATGATATGTTTACCTCTGCGGAGATTAAGATGTTTTTGTATGGTCGCAAGGTTGAGAAGAAATTTAAGAGGAAATCACAATCATAAATGATCTAGAAAAAAAACATGACAATTTGAGATAGAGAAGATCAATTTGGTATCATATCTTGGTATGTGAAGTTTTTAAGCTATCTCAAGGTGAGAAGTATAAGCATAATGTATTTAACATAGGTGCCACACAAAATTTGATTGGCAAGTGGTATGTCTCAGGGTATGCGATGGGACTTCTAATATGACTGGTCCAGTAGACTGAGTTCAAATGAGCCATACCACATCCCTCCCAGATTTCAAATGTCTTCACGAGGACACCTGTGGCCACTCAGTTGTGTGTGTGTGTGTGTGTGTGTCCTGTGAATCATGTTCTTTTTTTAAAATTATTTTATTGGGGAATCATATAACTCTTATCATAATCCATACATCCATTCATTGTGTCAAGCCCATTTATACATTGGTTGCCCTCATCATTCTCAAGACATTTTCTTTCTACCATGTGGTGAAACTGTGGATAAAGCCAGGCGTCAGGGCAGCAGGGGGAGGGAGGAACAGACACATCAAAAACATGACACTTTGATAGCTTTCTCTACTCTTCTCATGCTCTTTGTTTCATACTGCTTCCTCTAACACCTTTATTGGCATCGTCTTAACAACATAGCACCATAAATGTCATGAAATCTACATTTTCCATGGGAGAACTTCATAATTTGTAATTCTGTCTCCATAAAATTATTAAAAATGACACAGGAATGAAGCTACTTCTGGATATTGTACTCAAGAGAGTATGATTATTCTACTCACCGTCATTTATGAAATTCTTGGGAGAATCAACTTGGCTTTGATTTCTCATTTTAGTCAATAATTCATGGACCCCACAATACTCAACTCTATCCCATCACTTCCCCCCAGCATCTACTGGGTGATGATTTCATCAGTTATAAAACGGATGCCTCAGGCCTTGCAGATCCTGCGGCAGCTTCTCCTAGTCTTTCTCTGTACCTTCTCCCCAATTCATCGCCTGTCTGTGCCTCCCTCTTCTTAAGCAACAGGGAGTTTTCTCTGTCACCAAATCATGGGGCTGTGGGAGGACAAGAAGTTGCTGAGGCTGGGTTAAACAGGGCTCTTATTCCTAATGGTTATTTAAAAACCAGAAACAAATCACCTTTATTTCTTGATTGATTTCCATCAACCTACTGATAAAAAGGCTTTGGAGAATGACCAGTTCATAGCACCAATGGCACCATCCTCACCTCAGCATGCAACACAATAAGCTGAATGTGAATTTAGCTTTGGCCTTACCTCTCTTCAAGCCACTGAAGTCCCAGGTCTGACACCAGGCCCTTAACTGCTATGAAGTCCCGAACAGACATGATTACAGAGGCAGACTGCTATGGACCTAAAACACAATGCCATTTATTTCTGTGAATCACCTCTCATGCTAAAGACATCGCTGACAATGCCTGGGCAGCAGCACAGAGTGGGACCCGGGCACTGAGAAACAGAGAACAAAGAGGGACAATAAGCTTGGTTGGGAAACTGGAGGTGGGCAGGAGAGGGAGAGCCAGGGCCATGCAGGGAATGAAGAATGTTCTCTAGCTAGCCAGGCTCCACAGGATCTATTTGCAAGGCTGGTCTGCGGGGGAGAAGTCATTAGTTTTCCACACAGCCTTGAAGTTCAGGACTTGGTCTCAGAGCTGCTGCAGAATCTCAGCACTTGGGTGGGCTGTGAAGGCCTTGTTTACACACTTGTCTTGGGTGTTAGGAACCAGGAGAGAAGATGCAATTCCTTTCCTCATGCAGCTTCTGGTCTACTGTCACATGCGGTGTGACACTGAAAGGGGACAGCAGGTATCTTTGGAAGGTTAAAAGAGCATCTGGTTTTCAAGATATTCTACTACTTTAATTTTCCCAGGATGCTCTGCCAACTCATCAGATCTATGGCACTGTTTTCTCTGAATTTATCAATATTAACACACTCATATTATAGGTAAGGAAACTGAGAATACTACAGAATAACTAACTCACCCAGAGTCTATCTATTCATGAAATTATTATTAAAACTTAGGGAGTCTAATATCAGGAGCCTTGAATTTGAACCATAAAAGCAACTTGTCTCAATAAAGGTATTGTAATTAGCTACGGAGAAAAGATAATTAACTAAAAATGTTAAAGAGGTGATAAACAATCATACTGCCCTCTCTGTGACCACAAGTTGCTTAAGAGGGTTAGTAGGAGAAATATAATTATGCAAAAATGTTTCTAAATGAACTATGAACACAACAGTGATCATTCCCCCCTAACTTTGTGTTCCTTAAGATTTTTTACTCTCAGCCTAGAGCATTCCAAGAGCTATTTCCAAAGAAACAGAGTCTAAATTAATGAATTCTATTCGGTGAAGTTCGCAAGGTGTCTATTATGTGCAATTCAGGACCCTTAGATTTTGGAGTTGGGAGGGAAGGCGAGGATGGGAAGGAAACAGAAGAAAGGAAAGGGAAGATGGGCAGATGAGCACGGTGAGGTCCTTTCCAGTAACGGGTGGGGTAGGGGCTATTCCAATATACAAATCTTGCCTATGTAGGCCAGCATTACAAGGAATAAAATGGAGGGAAAGTGATTCTTGTGGCATAACTGGAACACAAGAAAGCTTACTGGCAGCTATTAGATTTAAACTTGGCCCTGAATGATGGTTGAAACTCTTAAGTGGAGCGTGAGAAGGGTGAGGTAGAAGGCAATACAGAAAGGCATTGCCAGACAACTGAGTAATTTGATTTGAGGTGAAGAGTCAGGAAAGTAATGAGGCGGATCTGACCGTGGTCTAGAACAGAGATAAGAGCTTGTGACAGGATTTGGGGGAAGGATGCAGAACGGTGAGTGACATACGACAAGGTCAAAATTGGCTCAACCTTGAACGTCATGCTCTGAAGTGTCAGCTTCATATTGCATGTAACAAGGGGTAGAAAAGTAGAAGGATTATTTTAAGAGGGTTGTTCTGACAGAAGAATCGGGAACCGGGTGGGAGGTGAAGGGCGACCCTGGCGTCAGAAAAGCCAGTTACGTGCTTCTCGGCCTTTTGGCTAAGATCGAGTGTAGAAAAGCCTGTTTTGAGCTACTGTGAGCACACACTCTTATGGCTGTTGAGAAGGCAAGAGAGTAGAGGTAGACCATCAAGGTAAGTGCTCCTAAACGTAGTATACTATCAAAGGCATAAAATAAGAGAAAAGACAGTGATTTTCTGGTTGCTTTCTTTGTGACCCCATGGATAAGCCACTATGATAGCAAATATACTAGGAGGAATAGTAAAAGATGGAGAAAAAAAGTCTGATGACTTTGAACTTGGACAAGAACGTCCTTAGAAAAATGAACAATACAAAATAGATTCTCATTTTCTCTTCTAGAGTTGATTGTGGCAGATGTTATTAGGCTAAAATTTAATATCTTCTCGTTTGATTGCCTTTGGACATATTCTAACATTGTTTTGTGCAACCTATTTGGGTTAAGCCTCTGAAGCATCCCCTCCGATGATAGACTGGGGATGCGAATCACCTTACTTTCCTGCCAAATGCATCGAAAGGCAGGTTATCAGAGACTGACATTGCTCACGTTCTAAGTACACTTGCTGAAGTTAGCTGAGGTGTGCAGCCTACAGTTTATCACCTGTTGGCTTGGTGGACCGGAAAATGATCCTCACAAAGTCAAACTAATAAGTTTCAACCCTCCTCAAGTGAAAGTAAGCTTTGATCTAGTCAACAGACAGATCATAACTCTGACTGCCTCAAATCATCTCTCCTATGTTTTTTTAAAATCATTTTATTGGGGGCTCATACAATTCTTATCACAGTCCATACATACATCCATTGTGTCAAGAACATATGTACATTTGTTGCCATCATCATTCTCAAGTCCTATGTTTTCACAGGCCGTCCTTAATTCTCAGACATCCAACTGAACAAACAGTGGCAGTAAAGGGAGGGTCTATGGCATTACTCCAAATGTATGTCTGGCACTCTAGCATTGTAGGGCACTTGCATGTCCACTTACTCAAATCATTCTAACAACTCGTTACAATGACCCGTGAGCCGTCCAGAAAGTACGATTTATATGCCATTCTCGTCTATGGAGATTGCGGTACACACCAGTATGATAGATATAAAAGCTCGATGAGAAAATGTCTTGGCTCTTCCATCTTCCTTGCTAGAAAAAAAGCCTCTGAAGGTTTTAGTTCCAAGTTTCTGTACACAGCAAATAATTTACTTATTGTGGAAGTGTATTATATTGTTGAATATGTGTTTCAATTATACAAGGGGGCTTCAAAGAGGACGTGAACATTTTCAACATCTTTCCATTTTTTTCATGATTTTAATAGCCTATTCATACCTTTAAAATATGGGTTTTGAATACACCGCTGTCTCTGAAGACACTGGTTTGTGTCCTATAGGAGGTTGGCCTCGTTTGAACCCCATTCTTTAAGAAACGTTTGGTGCCTTCAGGTGGGGAGTTAGAATCACTTTTCATAGGAGCTTGGTTGAGTACATGACTTGCCCATGATCACAGCTTGTGGTGATGCTCCTGAGGCTCAGGTGCAGGCCTTTTGAGCTCTATCAAGTGCTTATGCTACATCTTAACACTGTCATTTTGTGAGTTATTGACAGTGCATGACATTCTGTCTATTTACCAGTGATATCTCAAGGCATAGGATCTTTATTAATCTCATTATTGAGGAAGGTGACCAGATGAAACCGAACATGTAAGATTTTTCAAACTGCTGCTAACAAGGCCTACTGGAGCCTTCTCTACCTTCTTGGGCCACGTTGCTTTCCCACGACATCTTTTTTTTTTTTCCAGCTTAAATATCTGAGGATGGTTAAAAAATTCCTAACAGGTCCAGGCTATTTCACAGCCCCTTCTCCCTGGAGGGGGATTTATCCGTTAGCTTTTCAGCTCAACTTTCACTTGACACTAAATGCTGAGGAGAAGCAAGCTGACTGCTCACCGAGGTAAGCAATCCTGCTAATTGCACCCCGTGGACCGTAGGCTTCAGAGAAGACATAGGAGAGGGGTCAGAGAGAGAGAACATGGAGTGATTCTGTTTTCTTGACTTGCTGTGGTACCAAGAATCTCCAATATTCCTGGGTTAGGTGATTTTTCCAAGCAGCATGAAGGACCCTAGGACAGTCCCAAGACCTTCAGGGGAAACACCACAAAAATCCTAGTGGAAACACTATGCCCTGAACGTGTACACGTCCCAGAGTTGGCTGTTCCCAAACTCTGGAATTTGATAGACGTGATTCTATTCCAAGTTCTGCATTCTTTTACGTCGATGTCATTGGAGCTGCTACTCCACTCACTCTCACTTGAATCCCCATTTGACAATGGCTGTAATAATAGCATGACCTCATGGGGTTGCTGCCAGCATTAAATGAGATTAAACATGAAATGTACTTAGCAGAGTATCTGGATCCAACCCTCACATGATGGCTTTTATGACTGTCACATCCTTCTATCCAAACATCTCTTTCTTCCTGTGTCTTAGCCTTTGCACATGATGCTTTTACTTAGAAGAGCTTTCCCCCAACAAAGCCCACATGGAAGAAGCACACCAGCCTGCGTGATCATGAGGTATCGATGGGATCAGGTATCAGGCATCCAAGACCCAGAACAATCATATCAATGTGAACAAGGGGGGTGGGGTGGAGTGAAGACCCAAAGCCCATCTGTAGACCATTGGAAATCTTCTCACAAAGGGATCACAAGGGAAGAGATGAACCTGTCAGGGTGCAGTATAGCACCAGTATATCACCGACAAAACAAACAATTTCCTTCTAGTTCTTTAATGCTTCCTCACCACCACCTCTATCATGACCCCAATTCTACCTTACAAATCCAGCTAGCCCAGAGCATGTACACTGGTACAGATAAGAGCTAAAAGCACAGGGAATCCAGGACAGATAAACCAAACCCCTCAGGACCAATAATGAAAGTAGCAATACCAGGAGGGTAAAGGGAAGGTGGGGGTAGAAAGGAGAAACCGATCACAATGATCTACATATAGCCCCTCCCTGGGGTTCGGACAACAGAAAAGTGGGTGAAAGGAGACAGTGGTTAGTGTTAAGGCATAAAATATATCTATATATGTCTATGTCTATATCTATATCTATCTATATCATCTATAACTTATCAAAGTTTCATAAGGGAGGGAGGAAAAAATGAGGAGCTGATACCAAGGACTCAAATAGAAAGAAAATGTTTTGAAAATGATGATGGCAGCATAAATGTGCTTGACACGATGCATGTATGGATGGATCCTTATGAGCTGTAAGAGCTCTCAATAAAATGATTTTTAAAACCAAAGAGATTTTCTCATCTTTTCTACCATTGAGAGTAGTTATCTGACCACCTTTCAAGAATAAGCTAAAATGTCTTCTATTCCATCTAGTCTTCCTTAATGCTCCCAAACCGATAAATATTTTGATAGGAATTTCTCTTATCACGTGTTATTTTGTTGTTTCTCTGAGCAAGTCAACTTGTGTACATTCTACTATTATATACTGTTCATGCATTTCCACAGATTTCATCATATTGTCTACATCACACTCATCATACCTGATTATGAATTGTTAGCTGTCTTACTAACGGGGATTTCAGATATGTCTTCCTTGTTCATGCTATATCCATGAGACAAGACAGACATCTAATCAACCCAGTGGACCCATTAGTTAAATAAATGAAACTGGACTAATCATCTTTCTATGTCCTACAATTCTTAGCACATACAGTACTTGTCCAACGATTTGTCTAAAGATAAATTTAGTAACTGCAATGAGAGGCTTAAAATGGGAATGGCTTCAGGGCCATACAGCCAGACAACAACGAGTACCAAGGCTTTGGGATCATATCATATTAAAACTATGGACAATAGGTAGCTGAAGAGTGCATTCTTCTTATCAAATTATTCACATGTATGTGTTCCTAAGGTGCTGCTTTTAAGCAAACACATGCTTATGGGTCAACATGCCTTAGCATCATTTTTCTGGGACCTTCTTCTATTAAGTTGCGTAAGTCCCCTGTTCCACAATGGGTGGCACTTGTAGTAAGCAGAGGTCAAATGATGGAATGAATGAATGGCGTCTATCACTATTTTAAAAGGCACTCCTTTATGAAGTCCATTGACTGGCAGACATGAAAATCTTCAACTACATTCTTCAACATTTGCTTTTCTGTAAATTCTCAGATACCCAGCAGTAGGAACCCTTGTCACACTCAGTTATAAACGACTAATTCTTATATTGCATATTTCTGCATAATTTACCACTTAAAAATACCACTCACTTCAATCAGTGGAAGTGGTACTAGTAGGATAAAATTTTGCCTGAAGGACAGAGGATTCAAGAAAAAAATGTTAGAAACTAGGAAGCCTTCAGCACATGTATACCAATGCCATGGAAGGGGAATCTGAAAATTTTTAACTTTTCAAGGGGAAGAAGAGTAAAAATCAGTATCTCATGGCTGATTACTATGAAGCAGAGGTCAGACAGGCCTCTACTCTCCAAACTTTTACCAATTCTGATACCAGCTATCCCTCCCATGGCACTCTCTACTTCTTTGCTGATTTGACAGTCCCTTGCAATGGCCACAAGGATTCATAGACAATATTCACAATTATAGAGTTTATTGGGGAACTAACAGGTTACAATGCAGGATCACAAATCCTGCAGGACTTGGTCAGGGTAGCCTCTTGTCAACCATGCTCACAGACATGTCTCTTTTCTGGTTCTTGGACCCTAGGTCTGACCACTATCCTGCTCAAACAAGTGTTATAAAAATCTTTTAGCTCTGCTAATTTGTGTTCAGAGGCACTCCACCCTGCCAGTAAGGCTCTTACCCAAATGCACGCAGTCCTCTGACTACTTGGATTAGTGAGCCCAGCTCCATGGTAAGTGCCCACCAGCATTCTGCCAGCAAGCTTCCTGCCTAAGACATGCCCATAGGCCATGAAACCCATTGCGCCAATTACTGGTTCTCAGCTGCTACCTTGTATCTACCAGTATTTCTGGTTGTCTCTTGCCATCTCTATCTCTCTCCATCCCTGTCTCTGGCATCATATCTCAGACTACTGAATCAAGGAGATTTAGCACAGGAACCTCAGTGCAAAGATTATGCTCCACTCCTGATTTATTTCCTTTCTTTTCTTGCTGGTAGTGGGTTCCCTCCTTTCTCACCTCTAGGATGGTTCATTTGGGGCCTTGCAGGAGGGCAAAATTGACCAATATCTATATTAATTCTCCATATATCTTACTTATGTGGCTCTATCACCATGAAGATGCAATGTTTTAAGCTCATATTATTTCCAAGCTTTTTAGTCCACAGAGTGGACCGCCATCACGTAACAGTTATACAGTCCTACGGACTTTAGACAGAAGGGCTACACAAAGTAATCCACACCATCACAGTGTGTATCTTTCTGATTACATCACACATTTTCCCCTCACCACACACAAATGTGCTTTCATTTTCTGTAAGGAGAATAGGTCAGTATGAAATAAGTTCCAAGATTCAGTGAGAATTATGAGTCAGACAGGTCAAAGTGACTGGTGGCAGGTTATAAAGAAGACTGCTATAAGAAATGTTGGACAAAGATTGATTTTCCATAAGTGCATTTCCAATCAAGGCTGAAGTTTATTTTATTGTTACCATTCCTACAAATCTGTTGAACAAGATGTAGATCCAGCACATGCATTGCAACACTCAGTGTTAAGATTTAATGACTCGAGTTCTTTTCTCCAGAAGCATCTGATGGGTGGGACCCCAAAAGTCTGGGACATAGAGAATAGTGTGGACCTGCCAGAAATGAACCAGAAAGCAAACAGGCTGATCCTCCCAACACACCCAGCCTACTCCATGACAGGCACTTGTTAGAAGGCTAGCCAAGTCATTCCTGGTAAAGAATTAGGAAGGAACATCAAGGTCTGAGATCCAACTCTACCATTACCTTTAAGTAGACAATCCTTTCTTCATTATAGGCCACAGTTGGTTTATTTATGATAAACAATTTATGAGCGAGTGTGGTGGTTACATAATCTGTTGTCAATATGAGACTTAAGAGTGACGGGGTGGAGGTTAGCCTGTTCATCGGGTCACAGCTTGATGACTTTGTTTGGAGGCACTAAGGAGATACAGAATCCCAACCTTGATGCTAATCCATTCTAGAAGGAGCATCCAGTGTGATGCAGTCGAGTTCCGAATCAATTTTTCCCATAAGAAATAACCAAAAATGGATTGATCTGTTTTACTCATACCTTGCCTTTTTATACAAAACATTACACAGACACTTCAAAGTACATAAGTTCAGAGTTAAATAATATAATTTAAATAAGAAACACAACATTAAAAAATTTTTAACAACTACTATATGCCCCATAACTTGAGACTGGTACGTATCTGCATCTGAGGACATGGATGTGGAGAGGAGGTATGGAGAGAGTCATTGTTTGGCCAGAAGCCCCTTCCATATAGTGAACTGGTAGCTACTTTTCAGAAGTGTTTTCCCTTCTGTACCTTATTTTCACTAGGACCTGGATGGCTTTCGCTTAAAAAAAAAATCTGTCTGATTATCTGATGTGGGCTGCTGTTGGCGTTTCCTTAACTGTTTTCTAAAAGGTTTTACTAAATTATCACCAACGATATCGATAACACAGTTAACCAGTTTCTTATCATGATGATTCTTTAAAAAAAAAACATTAAAAAGTACAAAAAGCCACAAAAACATAAAAAAGTATATAGCAAAACACTAGGAACACAGCCACAAAAGGTTTAAACAATGCCTATTAACAAAGCTAACTAACTCCGAGTGACCAAAACACGAACTGCTTTTATTTACAAAAATCACATGCATCAGGTCAGATTCTGATGTTTTGTTTGAGCTCCAATGCAAAAGTTTCTTGACATTTTGTGGTGAAATCTGATTATATCTAGTACTGGCGCGGTCGAGTACTGGATCTGACTACTGTAAATAGCTCATTGGAGGTGGGACACATGCTCACTCCCTGTGAGACATAAGTGACAACAAGCCTGATGGAGCTATGCTGATGTAGCCAGAGCCCTGGGAGCTGGAGGAGCCACGTAGAAACCGCTGCAAGCTCTGAGATTGTTCTACCTCCACTGGATCCACAAGACTTTCCACCACTGGCCTGTGATTTACCTGCATTTGGCATTATTTCATGGCAGGTCTAAAGAGGAATTTATGGACTAGTATTGAACATGTGGGCAAATATTGGATTTATGGACTTGATCTGTACTGAGCTGGGATATTCTCAACATACAATTGCTCTTTTATATAGCGCTCTTTCTTATACACATGAGTGTCGATGAGTTTGTTTCTCTAGTCTACCAGGATTGTCACAGGGAGGATTAGAGTTGGTAAACTCTGAGGGAACTTTAAGGTGCCCTGATGGCAGTGTTAGTACAGTATTTGCTCACCACAAAATCAGCAGTTCAAACCCACTAGCTGTACCAATGGTGAAGCATGAGACTGTCTGCCCCTGTGACAATTTAAAGTCATGGAAATCCTATGAGGTCATTTTGAGTTGGAATTGACTTATTGGCTGTCGGTATTTGGTTTTAAGGGCTCTGTATGACACAACTAATTTGTGCACAGGTACCTCCAGAGTTACCTAGTTAGAAAGGTCTGGAGATATATTTCCAAAAGGTCACAACCATTGAAAATCTGATGGAGAATAGTTTTACCTGGAAACACATGGGAGGAACCATGAGTTCATATCTACTCAACAGCAACTGGTCTGCCTTATTATTTTTAAGAGCTCTTTTAGCCATAACATTTCAAAATTCAGTATTTTCCAGCTAAGAGTGTAAAGAAGAGGGATAAAAGATAGAAATGAGGGGAATCTCAGTACTTGAGGAATCCCTCAGGGGAAATGGAATATCACTTGGGTTTTCAGTGAAACTGTTCTTCTGGTTTTTAAAAGGCACTACCATGAATATTTTGATTTTTTTAAATGAAAATTACATAATGTTCTTTTCTTACCACCCACACTTACATAATGTACTACTCTCTTCCCACCGCCACCTCTGTAGCACATACACACTTGCATGCACGCACATATGCATGTGTATATCCCTGCATGCACACATGTATATATATGTAGTAGTTCTACCTCCATTCCAATGTTTCTTATCCACATCTGGAATGTCCTGCACATTCCTAGTCAGGTCTTACTTTTTTTTTTACAAATATTGGAAACTTTCTCACAATGATCCAGTTTATCACAATCTCCTTATCTGCATTCTCACCAAATTCATTGTCCAGATATTTCAAGCACACTAGCCTGGTCCAAGCTTCAGTCCTGTTCTTGGACTATAAGGCCAGTCTGTTAGGACAGCAATGCTACTACTCGCCCCTTCGTTTCCACTCTTTATTACTCACATGTAGATTTGTTCCAATCTCCGAAACACTCCAGTTCTGGTTTTGCCTCAGGGCCATGCCAACATATCTCAGAATGATTGAGAATCTATTTTCATAGAGCCCTGAATTCAAATTTGACCACTTTACTTCCTGATCACTCTTCCTAAATATCTAATACTCCTCTCCCACCACATTCTATCTCACTCCTCTCCTATTTTCTCTTGCATGTAATTTGTATTAGTCTGGGTTAACTAGAGAAACAAATTCATGGTCACTGATATGTGTATAAGAGAACTTTATATAAAGGGTAATTGTACATTAAGAAAGCATCCCAACCCAGTCCAGTCCATAAATTTAATATTAGCCCATATGTCTGACACCAATCACTAAAGTCCTCTTCAGATGCACAAAACACATTCAATTATGCCGAGTGCAGGGCAATCACAGGCCAGTGGTAGAAAGTCTTTGGGTCCAGTGGCATTGCAAGCATCTCAGCGCTGGCAGGGGTCACTGTGTGGCGTCTCTGGCTTCAGAGGTCTGGTTGCATGAGGGTAGGTCCATGTGGCTTCTTCAGCCCAGAGCACTAGCATAGTTCCATGTGTCTTGTCAGCTGCAACATCTCCCGGGTAGGGAACTGAGAGAGAGAAGTGTCTCCCGTCTCCAAAAAGGAAAATACGGATTCCCCATCCCTTCACTCTTAATCCTAAAATTGACAAATGTTTATATAACTGCCACATAATCTCTATGTGATGTTCTCTTATGGATGGAACCAGTCCAATTTGTTTTTTTCCAAGGACTGCCAATCAGGACATTGTCTTCATCACCTCTCTGCTTTCTTGATTTCTCCTAATTTCTAGTGTAGTCTCAATAATGTTGCGGAAACACAAATTTATTTGAATGAATGAATGTATGCAACAGGCTTATGGATTATGCTCCTGGGTAGATTATCTCTGTTAGAGAGACTGACTTGGTTCCTGCTTGCTGTTCTTGGGTACTTTTAAGTTTGTTCGGATGCAAAGTGACTTTACATACAGCAGAATGAAGCACCACTGCTGCCATGCTTGCACCTATTGTTGAAGCCACTACGTCATTCTACCTCCTCAAGGGTCTCCCTCTTGGTGGTTGAACCTCTACTTGAATAAGCATGATGTCATTGCCCGGGGACTGTTGCCTCCTGATAACACACTGAAAGTACATAAGACAAAGTCCCACTTGCCCAGATTTTAAGGGACATTCTGGCTCGACTTCTTATAAGATGAACTTGTTCATTCCTTTGGCAGTCCCTGGTGTAGCCCATATTCTTTGCCAGAATCATAATTCAAAGGCACCAATTCCTCAGTCTTCTTTATTAATCATCTGGCTTTCACATGCATAGGAGGCCACTGAAAATACATAGCTTGTATTAGGTGCACCTGAGTCTTCAAAGTGAAATCTTTGTCTTTGAGAACTTTAATGAGGTATTTTGCAGCAAATTTATCGAAGATGATATGTCATTTGATTTTTTGCTTCCATTGTTTTTGGTTGTGAATCTAAGTAAAATGAAATTCTGATAAATTTAATATTTTCTATGCTTATCATAATTTTTATTGGTTTAGTTGTGAAGATGTTTGTTTTCTTTATGTCGAGGTACAAGCCAACCTGAAGGCAATAGTCTTTGACAGTCATCAGTAAGTACGTCAAGTCCTCTTCACTTTCAGCAAGCAAGGTGGCAACACCTGCACACTGCAAGTTGCTATTGAGACTCTCTCTAATCCCCGTGCTGCCTCCTTTTTCACATAGTCCAGCTTCTTGAATTAGTTGTTCAGCATAAAAACAGAATAAATAATCACATTTGGGTGGAAGTAAATAAATAAAAGAAAATGATAAGATTCCAACCATTCTCATAGAAGGATTTCTAAACTAAGCCATTCAAGAATCTACAGATGTATTAAGGAAGAAGTCAAACATAGTGGCATTAGCAGACAGGACACTAGACAAGGAATCAAGGACTAGATATCAGCAAGAAGCTACGAGAAAACTACTCAGCCTTGAAAGCTTGCATTTGTTAACTTGCCAGTGGGCACAATGGTCGCCACGGTAAGAATACGTGAAGATAAGTGGAAACACCCTCTGTAAACTGCTATCACAGTTAAGGTGGAGTGATGCAATTACAAGATCACTAATCATCTGTCTTGTGTACAACATACGTGTGATTGTATGTTGGTGGACTAGGGTGTTAAGGTGGTACCACAGGCTGCTGAATGGAGTTGGTATAGGTGAGCCTGCACAGCCTGCCCCATGAGCACTTGCAAATCAAAGTTTAATATGGTAAAATTCTCTGGAACCCCAAAGAGGGTCTTCTGCTTACCTACCACATGGCTATGCTGTGGAGTCCTGGAGAGGAATCGTGAAGAAAGGCAGACAGATATCTGCTCAGCGTCTAAGTGATAGGCCTAAATGAAGCTTAGCAACCAGAGAGGCTTCACCTTTGAGGAGAATCTCTATGACGTTTCCAGTGAGGAAAACAGGAAATTATTCAGAGTGAGCTAAAGCCAGTTAGCTGAGTTTATCAGATTCTAGAGTTAAATAGAAAGTCTCAGAAGTTTTATTCCTACTTCAAAATAGAAGAAGGTCAAGGTTGGTAAGACTCTGCAAGCATATTTAGTCTGAATTCCTCATTTTATAATGCAGAGACTACGACAAGTAGAAAGGAAGTGAATGTGATAAAGGCATACATCAAGATGAAGGTAGACTTTGGAATTGAATTATTCAGAAATCTGGACACTTTCAGTTTTAAAATCTTATTACCATGTTTTCTGTGAGTCCTATCATAAACTGAACACTTGTATCCCTCTAGCCACAGGCTTACCAGAGTCTCACTGTCAAAATAAGACCAAGAAAGAGTATAAATGTTTTTAATTAATAATGGGATAGATACAACAGCCATTACACAATGTACTTCTAAATGTCCCCAATTTTTTTTTTCTTTTTGTGACATGAAGTCTTATATCACACGGGACCCTGAACTCTCCTCCTCTCTCTTGGCTACTAACCCTGAGAGGTGCCAACCCTGTGCCACCTATCAGCCAACCATGGAGCCATACAACTGCACCCACCGACCTGTGAACTTCCTGACTTCTATATAATTGCGTATGTCTTGGTGAATCTGAAGAGGGATTAATGGATTTGAGTTGGACTGGGCTGGGAAGCTTTCTTGATGTATAATTACTTCTAGATATAAAGCCCTTTATCATACACATGTGTCACTGGATTTGTTTCTCTAGTCAACGCAACTTAACATGGTCTCCTTAAGTACATGACACTGAAGCAGAGTGCCGAAGGATGGCAAGGTGTTTCCTGGGTGAAGAGGGGAAGATATGAAGAAAAGCATACCAGGGATAGACAGCTCTTGAAGAACCCGGGGCGGGAAGGAACTTGATAGGATTGAAGTGGAAAGAGGCAGAGAGATAAAGAAGCCTTATCACATCACATTGCGGCTGCAGGTCAGGAGGTCGCTTGTTATTGTGTGCCCCTGAGTAATTCTTACTGAGAGCAGCCCCATAGGGTTTTCTTGACTCTAACCTTTAAGAAAGTCGGTTGCCAGGTCTTTGCCCCCACAAAATGTGTAGGTGGATTTCGACTACCAACTTTGCAGTTAACAGTTGAGCTCTTGTTTGTGATGCTTGAGAAGGGGTGTGTGTGTAGAGGGGTGTGGGATGACATGATTGAGGATTTAAGAGATGCAAGCATCAACTAGCCCTGACTTTACTGAAAAAAAGTAGAATCCAGAAAAGGGGGAAGGACTTTCTCAAGGCTATAGAAACAGAAAATAGCAGCATCAGGTAAGAGCAAGGTCTCTTCCTTCTGAGTCCAATGTTCTTGATAGCCCATCTGACCTCCTTCTTTTCAAATCTTTCTGTAGAGGAGTAACTGAGCCCCCGGTTGGCCAGGACAGGCTACTTCTCATAACTGTGTGGAAGACATTATTTCCCGGTAAGATTTTCAGCCAATTGCCCATTAGGGACAAATTGGCCTCAAAAAATCCATTCCCCTCAAGTTGATTTTGACCCATAGCAACCTGATATGTGTGAGAGTAGAACACTGTGATAGGGCTTTCAGTGGATGTGTTTTCAGATCTCTAGGTTTCTCTTCCAAGGCGCTTCTGCGTGAATTTGAACCTCAAAATTTGGGGTTAGCAGCAAATGCTTAAACATCTGCACCTCTAAAAGACTCCTGGCCTTAAAATGCACTGCCATGGAGTTGATTCCAATTCATAGGTATAGGACAGGGTAGAAACTCCCCAGTGGACTTCTGGGAATGTAACTATATGGAGATTTATCTTCTACGGAGATTTAGATAAACTATTATGTGGGCAAGTGAAATCATTTCGTGTTTTTTGGATATCAACTTCTAACAAGTCTGTTTCCTAAGCTGATTGGGAAAAGAGAACATTTCTGCATCTGGTACCATGGGAAAGTAAGTATGCCATCCTTGCCAATTAGATTCAAGGCAGAAAGGTGTGAGCAGAAACCCAGCTAAGGCTTAAAGTACAAGCCACTTTTCTTTCTTTCAGAGAGAGGCCTGGGTAGGTCCCTCCTGGGAGATCCCCTCCCTCAAGGGAAGTCTTACTGGCTTCTGCTCAAAAGCATCTCCTCCACAGGCAGAGGAGAGGGAGCAAACACCCCCACATCCACATACAAGTTCTCACTCTTTCCCAAGCCAACCTTTCCCGCCCCTATTCTGGACTCCTTCCTGACAGCTAAGTTCCCTGAAGAACGTTTCTGGGATCTTACTCTGGTCCCAATGATACAAATGGATCACATGCTTCTCCTTGGGACGTCCTGTTCCCTTTGCCTCCCTGTCTCCTCTCTTTCATTTTCCTCAGCATGAGTTCTCCAGACCCATTATTCTAACAGCACATTTATGGGGGTGTTTCCACCCTCATATTGCCATGCCTCCTCGTCTTGAACAGACTAATTTTCAACTCTCCCCAGCACAGGCTGATTCTAGCTATCAAACAGAGTTGGGGAAGGCCTTGCAAAATGCCAATCTCTTTGTTACAAAAAAGAAAAGTTTCCATTCACCAAGCCAAATATACCTTTCTCCTTCCTTCTTGTGTATCCATGAATTCCCGTCCCCTCTTGAAAAACTTACCTGAGTTCTTCAATTCTTAAAAAACTCTGTCTCTCAACCTTTTTTTTTTTTAAGGTCATTTTATTGCGGGCTCTTACAGTTCTTATAACAATTCATACACCAATAGAATCAAGCATATTTGTACATATGTTGCCATCATTATTTTCTAAACATGTACTTTCTATTTGAGTTCTTGGCATCAGCTCTTTTTCCCCTCCCACCTTCAAGGAACCAGAGGAATATTGTGTGTTTCATTGGTGCTATCCTGCGGCCCTGGTGGACTCATCCCTTCCTTGTGACCTTTCTGTGAGGGGATGTCCTCGTGTCTACAAATGGGCTGTCTGTCTCTGCTCCATCACCCCTCATTCTCAACAACATGTTTTTTTGTTTGTTGTTTCTTTGAGTCTTCGGATACCTGTTACCTGATGCTGTAACTAGTCTCCTGACAACATGTCCAACATATGTAAACTAGGAAGAAAAACTAGGAAGAATAAAACTAGACAAACTAGGAAGAATAAAAGGTTTAGCTGGGTGTGCTTTGCCAAAAATCTCACTTAGGATGGCTGAAAATTGACTCATGACCAACAGAGTCAAAATGAACATCCTACTTTCCCATCTCATGGATGCCCAGCAAGTGAACTTAAGTGTCTTGTCTTCAGAGAAGGAGGCTAAGAGCTCTCGATTTGGTTTGACCACCAACATAAAGCAGCAGAACTGAAAGCCTTAGTTGGATTCTTCTACCAGTGCCTCATCTTCCACCTTCTCTACTTCTGATGAAGGACTCGTGTCCACTTAACACTTGAGAGAGACCAGAAGAAGTCAAGTCCGGGCGGAGGGTGTTAAGACATCAGATGAAAACAGCAAGCAGCACTTCACAATGGGAGAGCCCTGGCCGCCATGCTCAACTTTGCAGGTACGATCCTTGGAAAATCACTCTCCCTCTCTGGCTCTCACTTTCCCTAGCTAAAAGATGAAGGATTAAATAAGATCATATGTGACATAAAGCTGTGTTTCATTCAACAGGCAAAATGCTAAAGAACAAAGAACCATGTAAATTGCATGCAATATTGAACAGTTAAATACTTTCAGATGAAACATCAAGTTTTCAAATTTCCTTGCAACATCAGAGGTTAGGCCGCATTCACACACGATCACAGGAGATGAAGGCCAGTCATTGTGTGCCCCTTCAGCTGGGCCCAGCACTCTTCAGTTCTCGCCATCCAGACAGTCACTCACGGGTCTCTTGGCGAGTGAGGTTGTGATGTATGCCTGTTAGGTAGCGTTACTTTCCCCCGCCCCCTTGGACACCTTCCAACTTCACTTGGTCACATTCTGCCCACCTCTTGGGGGTAAATAATTTCAGCCACTAACTGAAGGATCTTGGTAAAGACTCCTGATGATTTTTTTCTGGAATCAGGCTGTCATCTGACTAGCTATGTGACCTTGAGAAACCCCTTAAGCTCAGCCATCGAAGGAGCTAGTAACCATCTCCATTGCACAGGCATGGAGGAAGGGTGAAAGCAGACTTTTTGAATTCCTAGACGAGAACCTGGAAGCTTCTAGTGTTCAATAAATGGTACCTCTCTGTTAGGATCGCCATCAAAACTCCAAGTTAGTATCATGCTAGTTTTTTTTTTTTTACAAATTTAGGCTAACCTACATTTGCTTTTTAAAAAAGTTTCAATATGTAATATTCTTCTTTGAAAGATTCAAAATCTCAGAATCTTGTCTGAGATCATTTTTTTAATCTCTTCAAGCTCCAAAGGTCTTTGACCCCATCTCTAGAGACAGATGAGTGAAGGGGGTGAGGAGGGAAGCAGGCCAGCAACTTGAATGCCTGTGGTAGGCTAGGAGGAATGGGACATGGTATGGAAGGCTAGGAGGAGTGGGACAAACTGGAACATGCGTTCCACAATATATGGAGATAAAGCAGCGTGCCGTTCCACAGAAACATCAGAGGGGAGCGTCAGCTCTTGGTCTGGTCATTTCAACCTGTGGTCTTCTAAGGTGGGATCATGAGGACGATCTTAGAAAGAATATGACAAGGAAAAGACGGGAGTTGGACAAGATAGAGAAGGGCAGCGAAGCTTTGCATGAGGATGCATTCATGCAAACAATGCATTTTCCATTGCTTAAATCCCTTCACTTCTCCCCCAAACGCGTGTGTCTCAGCTCCAAGAAAGCCATGGCCTCCTTTAAAACATTGTGAAAGAAGTTGATGGAAGCATCAGGTTTCCCGGCTGGTGCATTGTACTTTCATTTCTCCATTGACATGGCTTAACCTTTACTTTTGGCTGCTAACTTATTGCTGAAATAAAGCAAAGAGAAGGGGGTGGGTGGCAAACCACAATCTAATCTTCTGAGAGAGATTTTGCTGGTGGAAAAGCATACTTTTCAATCACTCCGACCACCACACTCTATATTAAATTCAGTTCTACAGGTCTGCATTGTTGCTGTTAGGTACCATCAAATCCTTTCCATTTCATAATGACCTTATGTGATGGAGCAGAACTGCTCTGTACGATTGGCTAGGAAATATTCTTTGGAGCAGATTGCTAGACTTGCCTTCTGAGGAGCTCTAGGTGGGCTTTAGCCCCTGGGTGAGTTCGAACTGCCGACCTGCTGTCTATCAGCACAGCCCTCACCCACTGCTACCGGGGCTCCATAATATGCTCTCTGCGAACCCTAACTAAACGACCCCAAGCATCCCCATCGGAGCAACTTTCTGGCATAAGGTCAGTTTTATTTTCTTCTTAGTCGTTTTTATGGCCTGGAATTATCTTCATCACTTACACATCTGTTGCCTTGTTCATTAAAAGGGGGGCTTGTGTCATCACCGTTGCATTCTTGGCTCTTGGCACAGCACCCGGCACATCCTAGGTAATCAATAAATGTTTGTTGCATATTTCTTAAAGATGTGAGAAGTGAGACCAAGCTGCCAAACACAGATGCAGACGTGTCCTGCAGTCTCGATCCTGCCTGCACAGACTCCCTGGCCCAGGCAGATGGCTCCTCCTCAGAGATGGCACCCCTCAGGGGCACAAAAGCGGGAGCATCACTGTCTGAATGCAAACCCCACCCAGGACCCACAGATAAGCAAATTGTTTTCCATTACAAGCCGCACCTGGAAGCCAAATAGATTGCAACCGCACAGCGGAAATTGTCCTTCGCCCCATAATGAATTAGTTGTTAGCTGAGGTAGCAACACTCACAATGCCATTTACTGTCTGCAGGGCTCACAGCTGCTTCTCATTTTCATAACACCAGGGAAGGGGACTGAAAGGAAGAGGGCCCAAGGAGGGCAGGACTTGGAATTCCTGTGTTTCCCAGAGCTCTTGTTAAAATGCAGACTCTGATTCTGTATACCTGGGGGCCTGGGGTTTAAAGACAAATTCTCTGTAGGGGGGTTGAAGTGGAATGAACTGGTTTGAAATCCTGGTCAAAGGTGAGAAACCAAGGTGGCAACAGTCAAGTCCAAGAGGAGTTGGGTTTCCTTGTGATCATCTTAATGTTTGCGGAAGAGTTGTGGCACAGCAATTAATTCCTGTCCGGTATATACAACCCCCCTCCCCCCACTGTGATAGAGTCCATGCTGACGCACAGCACCAAGACAGGACACGGGAAAGCTGCTCCAGGGGGTTCTGAGTCTGTACATCCTATTTATTTACTTACTTACTTACTTACTTATCTATTTATCTATCTATCTATTTATTTATTTAGATAGTTCTACTAGCACTCATTTCACATTGTATCCAATTCATTAGTTCAACCATGTGAATAATAGTTGTGCAATCAGCTCCACAATCAATTTTAGAGCATTTACTTTCCTGTACTTATTTATTATCATAAGCTCCCACTTCCCCTCACTCTTCCCACCATACCCCATGATCCTCCTTCCACCCCCACCCCCACCCCACCCCAAACACTATCAATGCATCTCTATAGCTCTACTCAGCCTGGATTTTATATACAGAAAAATATAGGGAAAAAAATATGGGAAACAACAGCAAAAAAACTGCTGTCTGTGCGATCGCGAGGTTATTCACATCCCTGGTCCATAGTCAAAGGGTGAGACAGTTAAGGTTTATTGTGCCCACCTGGCCAATAAACACATTATGGTACCCTGGGAGAGGGGTACTGGAGAGACAAATCATAAGATGGAGAGTGGATGTTTGTTTGACCTCTTCCTCATGATAGTTTTTCTTCTTTGGCTAGCCAGAGGTCAGATAAAGCCACACTGGAAAAAATATGGTAAGTGTGAAATAGAAAGCTTCTAAGCCTATTTGTTTTCAACCATAAAATTTGATCTTTAGATGGGTTTAGGCCATGCCTGCAAAGAAAGCTTGAAAAGATATGCCCTACCCACTGCTTTGGAGTACTCAAGTCTTTGTCAGAAGCTGGAAAAAATCTGGAGCCATAAAGAAAACTCCTCTCTAGGAGTGAACGTTAAATGGAGCCCGTGAACAGGCTGAAATGCTTGCTAGGTGACCACCTGAATTTACTTGTTGAGTGGAAGTGGGAGTCTAGGCTTGTTGAATATTTGTGAGAGCCCATGGTCTAAAGGCAAGGCCACCAATGGGCACCCTGTGGAGACTGAGTGAGGGAGCCCACATTGAGTTGACCAGAACCCAACCAGATGAAGAGATTTTTGAGCCTGTGAACTGGTGCATATTCTTGCTGACTTTATGGTAGGCCTGTCCTGATTTGACTTTGCTTATGGATCAGACTTCAGAAGGTTCCTACTGGGATGAAGATTTACGTCAAAAAATATGATTGTCTCCTCAGAGCACTGGGTTGATGTAAGTGGGCAGTAAAGAAATTGGATACTCAAAATTGGGGGCTAATAGCATGAAATGATTGGCTTACAAACTTTCATAGGTGGGGGAATATAATCGTAGGATTAAGGTGAAGGTGTTACTTAACTGCAATTGTTAGGCTAAAGAATTGTCTACAGGTACCAAGTTGGCACGGGTGGATTGAGAAGTTAAGGTGTATTGTGCCAACCTGGCTGATAAACACATGTAGGTGGAGAGATAAATAGCTCAGTGAGCCTCGCCTTTCTAGTTTTCAGGTCTCTTGCTTTCTGAAGGTTGGACCAGGGTGCAGCTACCTTAGCCAGTTCCCTGCGTCAGCTGGGAAGGCTCACTTCCTGCAAGACAGCCCTGAGGAGAAGCCACATGGACTTACCCTAATGGTGCCCTGGTGGAGGTGCTGGAGCACCCGTGTGGAGACCCCTGCCAGTGCTGAGATGCTTATAGGCTCATTGATTCAGCATTCCTCCTGCAGTCGGCATCATTGCATGTGTTTTGTGGAGGAGGACTTTGTAAATTGATGTCGGACATATGGGCTAATGTTAGACTCATAGATTTGGACCACACTGGGTTGGGATGCTTTCTTAATGTACACTTACCCTTTATATAAAACTCTCTCTTATCCACATGAGTTTCTGTGGATTTTTTACCCTAACATACCCAGACTAACACAGAGGGAGTTCACTGGAGGCTTAATCCCTTGGTGAACCCTGTGAATGGATTTTGGGCTCCCGCTGTCATTCATAAACTTCCACACACCGGTGTTCACAATTTAAGCTCTGATATCATTCATTCCCTTATGGAAGCACACAGTCTCACCTTTCTCCCTCAGAACAGCTTGTGCATTTGAACTGCTGACCTATAGTTAGTAGCCTAATGCATAACTCACTGTGTCACCAGACTCCTTTCCATCCATAGAGTTATTCATAATAATTTTACCAATTTATTTTAGCATTTATTACAGACTAGGCTAACTTAGTGATTAAAATCAAGTGAGTCAGAAAGAGCTGGATTCCAATCCCGATGCTACTTTTATTAGGCATGGAACTTAGGCAAGCTAGTTAGCATCTCTGCGCCCAACTTTCTTGACCTATAAAATAGTGAAGGGCAGTTGGGTGAATTATCTGAGACAACACAAAACCTGAGCATGACACAAATACTCATGTAATTACGATTGGTATTATGGCTAGGCTCACTGGTATAAGTATCCAAAAATAAACAATAAAATCAACCAACAAACAAAAATCGTCACGGCCATTGAGTCAATTTTGATTCAGAGCAACCGGATAGCTCAACCAGATAGAATTGCCCCGGTGGGTTTTGTTAGGTAGCTTAGCCTAGGGAATTGGGAAGTCCATTTACGCATGCTCAGGAGAGCCAGCAAAGGACAAAAGCTGGATTTTCCCGCGGGTAGGCCCAGATGGGCGTTACACCTGGAGCAGTCCACCTGGGCCAGGTGATTGCAATTCAGCCAATGGGATCGACCTGGGGTCGTTCACCACGCCTCCCCCTGGAACCCTTGAAAAGGCAGGGACTGAGAGGGAGAGGGGTCTTGTCTTGGCTTGTCTTGCTTGGGTGGTCCTGGTCCTCTTCGTGGGAGGAGAGAGATCCTTGCGTGACCTGGAGCAGTCTCTGCCAGGCTGCATGGTCAAAGGAATCCTATGGGTGCCGCGTAAAACCTGATGCTTCTTTGAACTTTCATTAAATTCACTTGGATCACGAGCCTGGCTTCAGCGTGAAATCTTTCTCGCGTGGAGCCAAGGACCGAGGCTGAAATCTAGTCCCAGAGAGAGAGACCTTACAGTTTCACACTGTAACTCTTGCCAGAAATAGAAAGCCTCATCTTTCTTTCCCAGAACAGCAGATGGTTTTGAACTGTTTGGTTAGCAGCAGCAAAATGTGTGAGCTTCACAATGTCCTTGAGAGGCAGGCAGAGCAGAGGTACCCATTCTATTTCAAAAAGGACATGGAGGCTCAGAGAAAGGAAGCATATTGCCTCAAAACTACCAGTAGAGAAATTGAATGGTGATTATAGCACTATGAATTCCCAGAAAGCCAGAAAGCGGCTCCTTTTACCCTAATATCCCCTCGCAGCCAAGCTGAAGGTCTGAGTTCAAATTGACTTTTCCCAACGTCTGCAGACATTCACTGACCTCCAAGGGCAGGCTCGATTTACAAACACACTTCTCCAGGGCTTGTGCACATTGCCGGCAGGATCATAGGAACTGGAGCCTGTTATCTTGCTCAGCTCTTCTCGCCTAAAGGTGTTGTCTTCCTTCAGGCCTCCTTGACTTTTATTCAAAAACTTCACTGCCACTGAGTCGATTCCAACTCATGGAGAATTTCCCCGTGGGCTTCTGGGACTGTAACTGTTGATGGGATCAGACAGTTCATCTTTCTCCCACAGCTCAGCTAGTGGTCTCAAACTGATAAACTTGTGAATAGCAGCCCAACTTGTAACCAACACGACACCATCGGGGCTCTCCATTGACTTTTAGGGTCTAGTTACTCTTCAGTGTGGTTCCTCATTTGCTCAGCAAAACTCTATAAGAGTTTCTATTACCATGAGTACCAGGATATCAAAGGTCAACAGGTGTTGTTTATGTTTTTAAGTGTCAGTTCCCCTTTGGAGAAAGTCATTTGAGACAAGACTGAGCCTCTAAGCGAGGTTGCCTTTCCAGCGATTTGAGCACAGAAATCATAGAGAGGGCTGCGTCAAAGAGCGAAACCTGAGCAAAGGCTCCTTAGGGAGGGTTGCTGGTAGCTCTTCTGTGAAAGACATTCATTTGTTAGCTTCAAGTCTGAAATTCCTGGATAACGCTCTGAGAACTGGTATTGTAGTGAGATGTTCCCCAAGGGACAATCTTGTCAGACAATGCAAGACAGCAATTCCCCCCAGGACTGCAAGCACAGTTGCCTCTTATTGTGCAGCAGAGATGATAGGAATAAAGATGACTCGGATGAAACGACCAAGGCTTCTCATTAACACAGAATAGACCAACGCGACCCTAATGAGAAAATCTGCTGCAATCATTTCTGTTTGCAGACAGTGGACCCGCTTCATTGTTCCAGTCAGGACATTACTCAGCCGGTTCTTTAGGTGGAGGGAGTCATTCAGTCTTTGCACACAGAGCCTGAGAGCCAACCTAGGCAAGACCATAGAACCACTGAGTGGAGGAGAGGTGAGGCAAACTGGTGGGGGCCGTGGGCCTTGGAAGAAAGCCACTGATTGAGACACAGGGCCAGGAGTAAGCAAGCCAAGAACTGGAGAAGGGTGGATATCGGAAAGAGAATGAGGCACAGAGGAAAAACAAAAACATAATAAAAAGTTCCAGAGAAGGGACCCTGCTTTCTGAATAGACTGGAGTCTTTTCTATGCGAGCAGATTCTGGATGAAGGCCAGGTTTGGAAAACTGCCAGAAAAACTAGAAGGGGAAAGGGGAACGGAGGAAGGAGAATGGGGGTGAAGAGAAGCAGATGATGACAATGGGGGGGCATGGCACTAACCCACTCAGGGGGAGAGTATTGGTTGTGTCCCCAAGGAATTGGAGTGTGCATACAGACCCCACCATGACGAACCAAACCAGGAGGGCAACGTAACATGTGGAGGAATCTATGAAAAGACTGGATTACAGGGTCGGCCCCAACCAGAACCAACCTTTACCCCAACCATGGACAGGTGTGTCACAGAGAATGCCACTAGAGCTTCATGTGGGGGAAAGGAACCGACCTATCATACCCAGATGGAAGCTGAAGCAAATGAAGGGGGAGGAAGAGCGAGTGGAGCACACCCTGGTGCACCAACCCTTGAGACGAAATCCCTTCTCAGAGCAGCCAATCCACAGAGAGGACCATATGGCCAGCCCCACTATGAGACACAACATCTCTCACTGACCCATAACACTATGGGGGACAAGCCTGGAGACACAATGTGGGACTTGTGCCCCATCTGACCACACCACACCAAGGCAAAACACTAAGGGTGTGCAACAGAACAGCAAGGGGAGCAGAACAAGGAAGTGCCCAGGGAGTTCCAAAAAATAGACTTGGGACCAGGGCATGGCACCCCATCAGACTTGACCGGAAAACACTCCTAAAGGTCAACAAACAGACCTGGAACTATTTACAGGCTTTTCTTTCTTTTTTTTCTTTGTCATTGTTTTCTTGGTGTTGTCTTTGTTTTGTTCTCTTTTGTCACTTTGTTTTGCTCTGTCTTGTTTTTATGCATAGTATTATCTCTGAAGGTCTATCTAGATAAGATAGGTGGGATAAACAATCTGGAGGAGAAAACAACTGGACTGATGGTTCCAGGGAGACATGGGAGAGGGGCAGGTGGGGGAAGGGAATTGGTGTTAACCAACCCAGGGACAAGGGAACAACAACTGATCCAAAATCAGTGGCAAGGAGGGTATAAGAAGCCTGGTAGGGATTGATCAAAGACAATGTAACTGAGAGGAATTTCTGAAAACCAAATGAAGGCTGAGCATGATAGTGGGACAAGAGGGAAGTAAAAGGAAATACAGGAAAGAACTAGGAAGCAAAAGGTTTTTATAGAGGTCTAAATACAGGCATGTATATATGCAAATATATTTATATATGATGATGGGGAAATAGACCTATGTGCATATATTTATAGGTTTAGTATTATGGTAGCAGATGGACATTGGGCCCCCACTCAAGTACTCCCTCAATGCAAGAACACTTTGTTCTATTAAACTGGAATTCCATGATGCTCACCTTCCTGACAGGATCACTGAAGACAAAATGGGTACATGAGCAAATGTGGTGAAGAAAGAGGATGGTGCCCAACTATCAAAAGATATAGTATCTGGAGTCTTAAAAGTTTGAAGGTAAACAAGTGGCTGTCTTGCTCAGAAGCAACAAAGCCCACATGGAAGAAGCACACCAGCCTGTGGGATCACCCTGGGAACTTCTGGGAAATGTAGTCTATCAAGCCCTACTACAGACTTCTAAACTCACTGATATTGAGTCAATTCTGACTCATAGTGACTCTTGGAATAAGTAGAATTTCCCCTGAGACTTTCTGAGACTGCAACTGTTTGTAGAAGTGAAAAGTCATGTCTTTCTCTTGTGGAGTGGCTGGTGATTTTGAAATGCTGGTCACATCTAGCAGTCCAATTTGTGCTCACTATGGCATCAGGGCTGTTTGTTGTGCTGCAGTGGCTTGTGTGTTGCTGTGATGCTGGAAACTGTGCCACGGGTATTTCAAACACCAGTACACCTAAAGTGATAGGTTTCAGCAGAGCTTCCCGATGGAGAGCAGACTAAGAAGAAGGAATAGGCTGCCCAATTTGGAGGAATTAGCCACTGAAAACTTTATGGAAAATTTTGAAACATTGTCAGATATTGGAAACCTCGTGGACTGAAACAGAACATTGTTAGAGCTAGTGCCAGAGGTACAACAATGGGCTCAAACTGAAGAGCAATTATGGGATGGCATAGGACTGGGGAGATTTTCATACAGTTGTACACAGGGTCATTGTGAGTCAGAACCAACTTGAGGGCGCCTAACATCACCAGCCCCATAGATTTACTGAATCGAAAGTTCTAGAAGAGGAACCGGGCAATCTGTTTGAGCCCTCCAGGTAAGCTCTGCTAACGTGAAGCTCTGTGGTTCAAACTCACCTGCCTCAGAAACATTATGTAGTGTCATTATGAATCATAATTGACTCTATGGCAGTGGGTTTGGTAAGATGATTCTGACACACATGAAAGTTTGGAAATTATCCATTTGACACCCTGAGCCTCTCTTCACAGGAGTGGGGATTAGGATAATGAGAACATGAGAATTCAAAAATTCTGAGGTGGGAAAAGAATAAAGGACTGGTTTAATTATTTTTGAACTGATTATAACCCTATCTATATTTTCTGCGTTTGGGGTTTAATGGGAAACACATATCCCACTTGTAGTGCTTGCTGCTACCTGATGGACACATGTATCATTACATGAATCTGAGAAGAAACAGGCCTCATCCCTCCACCTTCACTACCAGAGACTTCTGGTACATATGCGGCCCACTGATCTTAGCAAAATTCATATGACCTGAAACATTTTTTTAACTTAATTCAAAATGTATTCCCTTTCTGAAAATACATAGTTTGAACTAAAATTCAAAGCACATTAATTTGGTTTGGAAAGGGTTAAGATGGAAACATTTCCATGTCACAGAATCACTATTTACATACAAAGGGTACAGCAATCTACTTTTAAAAAGTAAACAACCTGAACATCCACCAAATGTCAGTCTCTGTTGTTAGCTGCTGAACATGATGTTTTGGGGGCTGATTTTTGGAAGCAGATTTCCAGGCCTTTCTTCAGAGGTGCCCCTGGATAGACAAACCTGTGCCTTTTCACCAAGCAGTTAAGCATATTAACTATGCCAGACAGGGTCTCCATATCTGAATTGTTATTGTCATTGTAAACTGAAGTCAAGTTGGCCTAGAACCATGGCAACCCCAATCTTGGCAATTCCGTGGCATACACTCGGACCATTGTGATCCACAAGGTTTTATTGTCTCATTGGCTGCTTTTTAAAAATAGATAGTCAATCCTTTCTTTCTAGTCCATCTTTGCCTGGAGGCTCTCCCAAATGCTCTTCAAGAGGAAAGATAAGAACCCCAACAGTGAATCACAATTGCTCCTAACTCTCCTTCCATTCACTTCATCTCTCCATCCATCCATTAGGTAGTGCTGTCATCTTCCTCTTGTGCTAAGAAGGACACTAAGGCCCTATAATTTAGCCTAGTGCCACTAAGCTGATAAACAGCCAAACCTAGAGAAAATTCTGGCTCTGAGCACAAAGTCACAGACATTCTGCCCTTGACCCATCCATATATTCAACCTCTCTTTATTTCTGTGTGATCCTAGGTAAATAAGACCTTCTTCTCTCAGATGATTGCTGTAAGAATTAATAATACATGTTAATGTCCTGGAACATGCCAACTGTATGTATACCCGGAGTCCATGCATGTAATGTTCCTCTAGAGGGGATTATGCAGAGCCTCCTTGCATCAGAATTTCATATATCAGAAAAGGAAAAAAATGCTAAAGATATTCAGGCACAGATATAAGATGATAATTTTTAATATTTGCAAGTAAAGATGTCTAAATACAAAACAAGGTATTCTGATATCTACAACCACTACCATATTTCACCTGGGAAAATGCATTTGAACAACGAAAAAATAAAGGACATAATCTCAGAATAAAAGCATCTCCATAAAATATACATTTTGCTTCCTATATTGGCCTCCTTTTTCTGATTTTCTGCAGCTACATAGGCATTTCTTCAATTATAGCACAGTGATTCCTAACCATGGCTCACAGAGGGAACGCAGTGGACCAAGACATTTTCCCAATCCTAAAATTGACTTTTGGGAAGCACTTGCAATACACAGCAAGAACAGGTTCCCAGCCATGTTACTGAGCCTTTCTGTCATTCCATGCAGTAATCAGGGCTGAATTATTATCACCATTGTATGGATAAAATAAATAAAGAGCTCCACCAGCAAACTGGGAAGCCTAGGCTCCAACACAAGTCTTCTGGATCAAATCCAATGGTTTTTGTCTGTTTTCCAGGACAGGACTATAGCTGTCTCTGATTTCCACAGTCTGCCTTTGCTTTAGAGTGCGGAGTGACAGTTGCTAAGGCGCTAATAGGAAAGTTGGCCTCCATCCTGACTGTTCTACACCGTGATCACAGTTAACAAAGTTCCATCAATCAAGGCGCCAGTTGTGAATCTACAGAGACTCTTCGATTTGAGCTAAGTGTTTTCCAACCAAGACCAGGGAAGAGAGGGAAGGAAAAGAGAAAAGAATTATTTATTTATATATATATATATATATATATATATATATATAATCTGGAGAAGTACAAATTTGGCCTCCACTACTAGCCAGGAGAGAGGTTGTAGCTCCGGCTTCAGCCCCAAGGATAACTGAAGATTCATGATTTGTAAAGTGTGATTGACAGCTTCCCACGTTCACTTTCCCCTCTGCCATGCAAAACCTATTTAGACTTGGGAAAGGGAGACTATAAATGGCCTATATCCTCCAAGTCTTGCCTTCTTATTTTTGGGTATCAGCCAACTGGAACTGATTCTAAATGAAGTAATAGTTTGAATAATCATCTAAATTTGAAATATCAGAAGATGTCAGTGCCAAGAACTTGGCCCATGGAAAGAACTAGATCATTATTTCTCAGGTGTGGCACTGTTGATGCTTTGCTATAGGTAGCTATTGTGGGGTGTTAGCAATAACCCTTATTTCTAATCACCAGAAATAAGCAGCACCCCATTCCTACACACAAACACACAAACAGTCGTGACAATCAAAAACGACTACAGACATTGTCAAATGGCCCCGAGGATGAAGTGAAAAAAATCATCCTGAGATTCAGTGCAAGAGCCTGAAAAGAAGGAAGGAAACAGGTAAATCATTTTTAAATGGGATGAATTGGCCTTTGTGGAAGTATTGTGTACACTTCTGATAAACTGCTAAGCTCTGCAGTTCAGTAGGTGATGTATGTCCCACAGGCTGTACCTCAGTTAAGTAAATAGTCAAATCCTTAAGAGATCTTAAGTTGACATTGCTAAGACCAATTGTGCTTGTTCACTATTTGCCCAAGGATAAATTACAAAAAAAAAAAAAATCAAAACCAAAACCCACTACCATCAGGACAAGTCCAATTCAATGACTCTTATATGACAGAACATAACTGTCCCAAGTCGTTTCCCAGGCTGGAATCTTTACAGAAGTAGACTTCCACAACTTTCTCCCACAGAGTGGCTAGTGGGTTTTACTGCAAACCTTTCAATTAGCAGCTGAGAGCTTAACATTTGTACCACCTGGATAGCTCGGCTAAATGGGGGCCAGTATTGCCCCCTGGACTTTGGACTTCCATCAACTATCAGATGGGCTTCATAAGCAGGACAACACTTCCATCTGTTGCCCCTTAGACTCTTACTGGCACAGGCTCACCGACATCACAGGAACCATGTGTTTCAATCCATTAACCAAGGTTCGTGGGCACCAAAATTCAAATCCCTGACCAGGCTGCTAATAGTAAACAAGAACCAAACCAATTCTGACTCACAGTGGCCTTATTAAACAAACAAACAAACGACTCTCCCAGAGTGTTTCGAAGACTATAAACTGTAAGGGAACAGACAGATGGGTCTTTCTCCAAGGGAGTGGCTGATGGGTTAAACCACAAATCTTTTGGTTCTTAGTTGAATGCTTTATATATTGCTCTATCAGGACTCCTTGAGGGTAACTGAAGGGATGGAAAAAAGATAAACGAAGTATTAAAATAGAAGTCTGCTCTAAAGAATTGTCACGATCTCCACTTTAAAACCCAGTAACATTTAGGAAAGCACACACTACACTAATTAAATGGACACAGATTAATCCAATTCTAATTATGTTATCTTCAGGAGCACTGTAGTCTAGTATTAAATGTCTTAGCTATGTGGGCAGACTGATAGGATAAGTTCATTCCTTGCTTAAAACAATAACCAAACCCCCTTTGCTGTAGAACTGTTTCTGAGTCACGGTGACCGGGGTGCTTCAGAGTAGAATGGAATTTCATAGGATTTTCAGGGCCTGCCGTCTTCTCACCGTGGATCTCCAGGTCTTTCTTCCCCAGCATTTTGAATAGCTTCGAATCACCAACCTTCTACTCAATAGCTGAGCACAAACTGGCTATACCACCAAGAGACCTTCCCACCTTATAAGTGGGAAGAATTTGTGTCCAATTCAGAGAAGCACTCCCAATATAAATTTTCTCAAAGACCTAGAATCACTATAATTTAGGATGCATTAGGATCTGAAGACCTAGAATCACTATAATTTAGGATGCTTGCCAATGCGGATTTTCATGCCATACGAGGAATTCTGATTCAAAATTTCAATTTTGAATATTTTTAAGAATTTTAAGGTATAGATTAAGGATTGAGATACATCACTCAGGCCTTTTTCCTAAGTATATTAACAAACCTACAGAAGACCTCAAGTCCATGGAAATATAGACTTGAAATGTCAGGGTCTCTCTGACAGATGCTGTAGCCTGTATTCCTCTCACAAAAGCAACAAGAGCATAAAAAAGACCAAAAAAACCCAAAAACTTTCAAAGCAGTCTGAGCTCAGAGCTGAATAAATATTATTACTCCTGAATAATGAAGGAATCCAACCTGAGTGAAATTGCTGCAGGCTGCTGTGGAGGGGCAGCGTCTTAGAGGAAGCAGTGAGTAAAAAATATCATGAATTATATAAAAATTCAGTAAGAAAAAGAGAAAATATTGGAGTGGGAGATGGGGGATACGGGGGAGTCCGTGAATAGGAATGGTGCCTAACAAGACACGAGGCACGGATGTGCCGGGGATGAGTTCTGCCAGATGGAGCAGGGTACAGAGACCGGTATGAGGGAATGCTGTAAAGTAGGTTGAGGCTGGATTATGAAGGCTCTCAAACATTACATCTCAAGCCTAAGATTTGTCTTCTAAGCCTGGAGAGAGGCTAAAGGAATGGAGAATCAGGATGACATGTTGCAAGAGAATGGATCAGAGAGTCTCCTACAGGCTAGACCAGGCATCCTCAAACTATGGCCCACGGGCCACATGCGGCCCACCGAGGACATTTACCCAGCCGTCTGCGTGTTTTTGCCCCATTTGCTTTTTCACTTCAAAATAAGAAATGTGCAGAGTCCATAGGAATTTGTTCGTAGTTTTCTTAAACTTTAGTCTGGCCCTCCAAAGGTTCTGAGGGACAGTGAACTGGGCCCCTGGACTAGACCATCAGGAGAGAGGAAGTGTATCAGGTATAAAAAGATAATATATAACTATTACTCTGAAGGTAATCCATTATTTAATGAGAATTGTTATCTAGCAATTAAGGAGCTCTTACTATGCTCCAAGTCTTGTTCTTATATATTTTTTTCAATGATGGTAAAAAACATATGTAGCAAAACAAATGTCATTTCAACAAAAATGTCTACCCGGACATTTCAGTGACATTGATTATATTTTTCAAATTGTACCACCATTTTTTTCTAACCGCTCCCATATGATTCTACCATCGTTAACAGAAATCTGTGACCCCCTCGGCCACAGTTCTCTATTTCTGCCAGTTCCAGTAACCACTAAAAAATTTACTTTTTCTGTATGTTTCTTACTTTACATAAATTAAGTCATCCAGTATTGGTCCTTTTGCAACTTATTTCAGATAAGGTCTTCAAGGCTCATTCATATGACGCCATGCACTAGGACATCGTTTCTCCCCGTGCCTGAGCAATATTCAAGCCCCATTCCAAATAATTTAGATTAATTAACTTTATCTCCACAGAGTCTCACTAAGACAACTTTAGAACTGTTCCCAATTCCTTATAAGTCGCCTGCTAAGATTATGCTTCTTTGTCTCTCGGAGTTAAACTTGGCTTTGCCATTTGTTTGCACCAATGAATGATGAATGAAGTGACTATGTGGCTTCTCACATTTTATGTCCCCTGTCAGAGTATTCAGGAAAGCTCCAAATGGAATATTGAGCTCCTATCAGGCTGTATTCTTTGTGACAATGAGGCACCGGGTCCCATCGCCATCCTGTGCTGGATTTGTAACATGGGGGAAACATAAACCTTTGTTGCGCTAGCTTACTACAACTTGGGAATTGCTTGTTACTGCGCTATAAATGGAACTCTCTTGATTAGATAAGTCTGCTGCGCCAGACCTCTTTAAAGTGTTGAAGAATAAGGACATCACTCTGAGGTCCAGGGTGTACTTGACCCAGAGCAAGGTACTTTCAATCACCTCCTATGCATGTGAAAGCTGGATAACGAAGGAAGAAGGACCGATGTGGGGTTAGGGTGTCAGTGGGGAATGCTGAAAGCACCACAGACTGACCGAAAAACAACACGTCTGTCTGGAAAGAGGCACAGCCAGAAGGCTCCTGAGAATTGAGGATTGTGAGACTTTCTTTTCCGTATTTTGAACATAATGTCAGGGAAGACCAGCCCCTGACATCATGACTGATAAAGTGCAGGGTCAGTGGAAAAGAGGAAGATCATCAACCAGATGGACTGACAGAGTGTCTCAAACATACCAGCCGTGGCCCAGGGCTGGACAGTGTGTGGTTCTATTGCACATGGGGTTCCTAAGAGTCAGACTGGAATCTACAGGACCTAGGAAAAACAATAGCATCGCGATTGATGCAAATCCTCATTGGTTAAATATGGGACGTAAAATTCACAGTCAAATTGTTAAACATTTAAATGTATAGAAAACTTCTCTGTCCACCAAACGAGCTCTGGGAGTGCAGATGGTGAGGTGGCTTAGCGGCTAACACAGAGGTTGGCAGTTTGAACTCTTGCGGAGACTCCGGAAGAAGCATTAGGGGAGGGGTCCGCTTTAGTCCAGACTACAATCAAGAAAACCCTAGAGAGCATTGTGCCGCTCTGTCACATCAGGTTGCTACGTGTTGAAATCTAGCCCCACGAAAACAATGACACGTCAAGGAGACACAGTAGCACATCTCAGCTCATCCAGCACTTACCGCTAAGGTGAGACGTGGACGCGCGGTCCTCTCTCTGATGTGGTTAGAGAGAGACAGTAAGGATGCCTAGCCTGAAGAACGGTCTTAAAGAGCCCTGCTGAGAATTCAATAACTGCTAGCTATCATTTCATTTTCATTATTGACCACGGCTTCAACCAATAGAGCCAGATTTGATGGTGTTCAAAATTCTGCAGCGAAGCCACAATGGATCCCTTGAGTCGTTTCCAATGACTCTCCACGCCCCTCCACTGTTGCTCCAGGCCCGAGGGAGAGGAGATCTGGTCCCCATCACCTACTGAACCCAAAATGGACGTTGTAGCACTGCTGACAGTTGCCCAAACTTCCAGGCAGCTGGGAACAGAGTTAAGTGTCATATACCTTTGGCTCCAAGGCAGGAAGTCAGCGCCTCTGTCTCTGTGGCCCTCCTGCTTTGTGCAGTCTGTGCCATGGCACGGACTAACCGGCATAAACCCGTCTTGCTGAAGGTTGGACCTGACTCTTAAACCTTCACTCCTCCTGGCTGCTTAGCCTGGAGCCTTGTCTTAACTCAGCACATCATCTCCTATTTGAAAACACTTTCCTGCCCATAAGCCAAGCTAATAACTTCTGATTTCCAGACCCACACTTTTTTCCCCCTGCTTTATATTTTGCTCATCATCATGGTTTTATTTTCAGTGTTTCATGATTTTTTCAATATTGTCTTTGATGCTGGTGCATGATTGAATCTGGGATCAAACTTGAATTTAAGGCCTTGATCCACCATTTTTTTAAGTGAGTTACTAAACCTCTACTTTACCACCTTTAAATTAAGGTTTAAAATAGTATCTGCTTCATAGGAATACTTTGAGAATTAAATGAAATAAGCCCATGAGAGTGAATACGATTTAATAATTATGCTTGATTATTGTTGTCATTAATTGCCAACTCATAGTGACCCTGTGCACAACTGAGTGAAACACTGTTCAATCCTGCACCAGCCTCACAACTGCTGTAGATCTGAGCCCCTTGTTGCAGGCATTGTGTCAATCCATCTCATCAAAGATCTTCTTTTTTTGCTGCCCTTTCATGTTACCAAGCATGTAATTTTCCAGAACTGCTGTTCCTAATAACATGTCCACAGTACCTGAGACAGTTTGCTCATCCCTGCATTCTGGCTATCCTTCTTCCAAGACAGCTCTGTTGGTTCTTTTGGCAACCCATCAACCTTCAATCTTCTTTCCCGACACCACAAATGAAACGCATTAATTCTTCTTCAGTCTTCCTTATTGAACGTTCGACTATCACATGCATCTGAGACAATCAGGTACATTTTAGTCCTCAAAATAACACCTATGCTTTTCAACACTTAAAAGAAGTTTTGAGCAACAAGTTGACACAATCCAATGTGTCATTCAATTTCTTGACTGCTGTTTCCTCAAGTGCTGATCATGGATCCAAGCAAGATGTGCAATCCTTGACAACTGCAATCTTGCGCTCTAGATGTCAGCAATTAAACTTAATAGGAGTATGCTAATCCTCATGTCTATGTCTCCAAGATTTCTGTGAATCAGGGAAGGCAGTAATCATAGTCCTTTCTTGGAAGAAGCAGCAGAAGTTTGGAGAGGTTGTGAGGCTGGTCCTAGATCACAGAAGTTCATGAAGGAAGGACTGTGGAGATTTCTGGCTCTTGAACTATCAAGCCCTCCTACCTCTCCTTCCATTTCCTCCCCTCCCCTCAACCTTTGATTATGCATACCTTTTTAGCCCTCTCTTCTATGTCCATGGCCACCATGAAGACCATTGGAATGCTGTCCTCATTTATTCCACTCATTTGTAACTGACCCATGTCTTTGCGGTCAGAACCAAGTTGTTTTTCTTTTTAAGTATCAAACTCCAGCCTGAGAAGATTGCAGAGGACTTAGGTCTAGTTTCAGTGTATCATTTGGGTCGTGCAAGTTTCCACTAGAGGTAGCAGTATATTATTGAGGGGTCCTTTAGGAAACTGACCCCGGTAGGCAGGCACTCACCTTCTATGCTAAACAAAGGTGGGATGAGCGAGAGGAAATGAATGACTGGGGACTTTGAAGACGTTTACAGTAAGGTGAAAGGAAAGACATAGCTTACCACAACAGACCAAGCAGACGTCTGCAATTCACAACCTAGAGTAGGTTTTTTATGAAACTAACCTGTACATGATACATCTAGCATAAATCCTGGTCCACTTAATTTTCCCAATCTGTTAGTTTTGCTAGGAAGCTAATAAGCTCAGAGACCTTAGGCACATTTCTCCACCCTCCTTCTTCATCACCATGCAGGTTAACAAGAATTCTAGTGAGATAGTTTATTGTGCAAACCTGGCCGATAAACACATGTGGGGTTAATTGAAGGGTGGAGAGATAAATGACCCGGTGAGCCTCGCCTTTCGAGTTCTCGGGTTTCTTGCTTTCTGATGGTCGGGCCAGCGTGCAGCTGCCTTAGCCAGTTCCCTGCTTCAGCTGACAAGGCTCACTTCCTGCAAGACATCCCCAACGAGAAGCCAAATGGACCTATCCTGATGCAGCCCTGGGTGCTGGAGCCCACCTGCCAGCACTGAGATGCTTTGACTGATTTGGCTTACTCCCTGCAGTCGGCGTCATAGTGTGTTTTTGTGAGATGGAGGAAGACTTTGTGGATTGGTGTCGGACATATGGGCTAATTTAGTTGGACTTGTGGGCGTGGGCAGCACTGGGTTGGGATGTTTTCTTGAGGTGCACTTACCCTTTATATAAAACTCTCTCTTATACATGCGTTTCTGTGGATTTGTTTCTCTAATGTATCCAGACTAACACATCTAGTCCTATCTATTTTGTATACCTAAAGTAATTGCCTAGAGAGAAAATAGATATGAAAATGTTGAAAGCATGGTAAAAATGAATGGTATTATTTCTACTACTTATTGTTATGGAGTAATGATCTTAAGCACGTTACTAAACGGTCTGACATGACACATTACTAAACAACCAGTTAATTGTATTCAAAGACAGCTGCTCAGTGATAGTTTCCTATCTAGGACCTTGATTCCTTCCTTTTTGCCCAAGGAAGCACATTTCCCCTCACATGAGCTATCTTCACACGGGCTGTCTATGCGGTAAAGCTGTACTGACTACAGGTCCTCAGGTCCAGAGTTGGGCAAATTCATTGGCTCAATTCAGGTCACAGCATGACCTTTCAGATTCAGAATCAGAAGGGTATCCATAGGCACAGAATTTGAGTTATTGTAGGAAAAAAAATATTGACTTTAATTACTATACCCCTAGGTATTCTGAAAGCATTGTTTCCCAAATTTCACAAAATATCAGAATCGTCTGATTCCAACGAGCTGTTGGACCTCAACCCAAGAGACTGATTCAGGAAGTCTGGGGAAGAACTGAAGAGCTTGCATTTCTAATAAATGCCCCAAAATATGGATGCACCTGGACCAGAGCTCACTTTAAGAACCATTGGCTTAGTGCACATGGATGGAGTTAGGAGAGTTACTTGGTCAGAAATGCACAGGGGCAGGTCTATCCGTAGTTCTACCCTGCCCATAGGTTTGCTAGGAAGCCCTGGTGGCATAGGACACTACCTGTTGGATTGCTATCCACAAGGTTGGCAGTTTGCATCCACCAGTAACTGAGGGAGGAAGGTTAGGCTCTGTCTGATCCTACAAAGATTGACGGTCTCAGAAACCCTAGGAGTTGTAGTTCCATTCTGTCCTATACGGTCACTGTGAGTTGAAACGAACTTAATGGCACTGTGTATTCACTAACAGAACTTGCTGATGGACTACATGTGGGTGAGGGAAAGAGGAACAGAGGACTACTCTGTGGACTTAAGGAACACATCTCCAGCTGTGATCTCTTTATAAGGAGCCGCCACAGCTACTTAGCTTCCCATCTGCTCACATTTCACTCCAGTCTCTCTTCCCCATTTAAATTCCTCCATTTCTCAGGGCCCAGGGGGTCTTGCTAACACTGGAGTCTGGAGGGTCCCTGCCCTGATTTTCAAAGCTCTGCTGCTCAGCACTGGTGGCATTCTGTCTCAGAAGCCCAGCTGTCCTGTCCCCCCAGATGGGGAAGCAAGCCCTCTGTGGGGGCATTAGCAGAGCGGGCCAGTCAGCAGGCAGTGGATGAAAACATAAAGTCATGTGGCACTCTGGGGATCTGGGATGCTGGCAGGAAACTGAAAACAAATTCAGTTGAATATTAAGAGAGTGATGCTGTCTTGCTGGTTTGGGCCCCCTGGTGTTGGTGGGACTGATGGGAGCAGGCAAAAAAAAAGAGGGCGTCTTCCGGGCCTGGGCCTGTGTGGTTTCCCTGGTTGCTGAGGACAATGCACGCTTTGATGGATGTTACAAATAAAGGAATCTGACCCCAGTGCCTCCTCCCCTCCTACCCACTCCATCTCTCTCAAAGCCACCTTCTCTCCATTTATCTGCAGTCCTCGGCTCTGGCCATGAAAGTCAAGCTGAAGTTCGAATTAATATTTCACCACAGTATGGTTGTGAATGTTACCATCAATAAAATATTTCTCATCAGACATAGATCAAGCTCAGAATTTGTGTTTGATTTTTTTGTCTTTCCTTTTTTTTTTTTGGTCTATTCTCCCCCTCAGTTGGCATGGGAACGCTGCAGCCCCAGTTCAGTGAGGCTCCATCCACCTCAACATAAAACTCCCCCACTCTGCCCAAGTCCTTTGATATGTTCAAAGTGCTTACACTCTTCTCCAGCATGGAGAGAAATATGCAAGAAGCACATCTTAGTATCTTGCCAGCAGAGAACCTTTCCAGTTCCCGTGGTTCCAAGGGTAGAAGGAACCCGAGAGACCAGTCCAAACCTCTGGGAAAGGAAGAGTCTGAACCAAGGTCACACAGCAAGACAAAGGTAACCAGCAGATTCAAACCCAAGTCTTCTTACTCAGCTGGGGAACAAGGGGGTACTTTGGGACTCATTTTGAAGTTTTCTTGACTTTTGTTTGCTCATTGGTGAAAATAGATCAAAGAGTCCCTAGGTGGGCCCAATGGTTTGTACTCAACTGTTCACTGGAAGATTAGTCTTTCAAACCCACTCAGGGGGACTACAAAATGAAAGATCTGATGTTGCGTCTGTTAAGGTTACAGCCAAGAAAACCCCACGAAACAGTTCTGCTTTGTAAGAAATGGGAATGGCCTGAGTAGGAATTGACTCAAGGGGCAACTAATAACAATAACAACAACAAAACCGGATCATCATCGCCTCTTTCTCCCTCCAGGGTGCTGTGCCAATCGAGCGAGAATCATGTGACCAGCCTGTGCAACGAACAAGGATCGTTTTTTTTAACCTTAAGCCCTCAAATATGGATTTTTCACATGGATATTCATGAATAGCTATTAAGCTGAATGGGTAGTTAAAGCACGTGGCTACTATTTTTAAGCTTCTGGAGTATATATGTTCGATTACTATTCACCCCTTCATCCATACACAGACCATCCTGTAAACATTGAGTATCTAAGGCCACACTGACTTGGTTAAAAAAAAATCTCCCCTGGCCCAGGAGGAATGTGAGAATCAGGAAGAGTCTTGTAATAAGCTTATCATAACCCTATGGGCTATGAGCAATAATGGTAGCAGGAAGGCCCAGAGAGCCAGGAAATTCAGTTGATTCTAAAGGATAACTAGCAATGGCTTAGGCAAGGATAGCTAAGTCATCGACATGTACTGAAGCAGCATGGTTTAAGTGGACTGACATTTATTCAGTCAAAGTTTACTAGGCATCAGAGTCTCGGTGCTCAACCTGTCGGAGGCAATTTTTCATTCCATCATCATCAAGATTATTTGAGATAGGGTCTGCTATTAATCCCCTGTTACAGATATGAATGCAGAAACTCTCAAGTATCGCATCACTTTGCCTATGATTTCGTAGGCAGGAAGTGGCTGACATAGAATTCATATGATGTTTGACACCAAAGTGTGGGTTCATAATCCTGACTCCGTCCTCTATTAAAAGTAACTACACAGAGGGGGCACAGGCTGAGGATGTAGTAAAGGTCACAAAAGCAAAGAGAATATCAGTTTTGGTTACGTGGAGAATCAGTGACAGAGTTAAGACTTAAACCCAATTTGAATTGCCCCATTCTATATTTTTTCTAGACTGCCCTGTGGATTAATGGCTAGGGACAGATTAAGAGACCAAGATAGAGAGTGTAAAAAAAATCATCCATCCTCCTGAGAATACCAAATATTCTGTGCATCTCCTCCCCTGCTCTGCTGTGTTCGGTTTCCCCGGGGATCCGCGTTGGCGGGATTCAGAGTATTTGTGGGTAGCAGATGTGCATGTTTTCTTGGTCTAGTGAGATGAGAAGTGGGAGGAGGCTGGGCACAGGGCCAGCCCTCAGCAGACTGTCCAAATTCTAGGTCTTCTCTACAGGACTCCCTCTGGTTCCCAAATGCTTCCCTCCTCCCTTTTGTTTAACGTCTGCTCATCTCCTATCCATTAAGCTACTTCATTTATCATTGGAGAGTCGCCTCCAGTACCACACCATGAAGCCAGTGACATGCTTAGAAGAGTGTTCTTGCTGGTCAAGGATACTGAAGAGGGCAAATTTGAACCCGATGATACGGCCCAGCAGTGGTGTCGGAAACACTGGGCCATCAGGGTGAAAGTAATGAGGCATCTCAGCAAAAGGGTGTGGTTTGACAATACCCTGAACTAGCGGGGGGACCCCTTTACACTGCTTACCAGCCCACACTCTTAGACTGTGCTCTGCCACGTTCAGCCCAGATCTGTGAAGCTGCTTTCCACACACCGTGAGCTGCAATCTGAATCAGAGGATGATTCAGATATTTAGGGACAGGCTTGATCTAAGCCTTCTGTTTTCAGAGGCCCAGCCATTTCTGACTAGAAATGGCTTTGATATCTTTGATCACCTGTATATTTTCTACAGATATAGCACCCCAGGTCTTATAGCCTGCCTGTGGAGTACAGTCAGCCCAGCGTGGATTGGGACGAGTGCACAGATTTCTCTATAATATCAGCGAATAAGAAGAGATTGCGGCATATAAAGAGCAGGGGCAAGGGGGATGTTGCTACATCAGGGCCATTGCAGACTCCCCACACACTATCAATGTGGCCATCTTGACCACTCTATCTCCGCATTTCTTTCTCTGCTTTTCTTTGTCTCTGGCCTCCTATTTCTGAGATTAACTTTATTCAGAGCATAAAAAAGTTATTTCAACCTGCCCCTTTTAGCCAATAGATTCATAACTGTTTTGTGTCCGTGTGTGTGTTTTGTTGCTGTTTGATTTGTTTTAAACAGCTGCACAGGGACTGGTGTCTCATGTCCCGAATGGACACCAGAAGGTAGGTTATCCAATACTAGCTGTGTGGCAATGAGACGAGGGAGCTCAACAGTAAGGCCGGCCTGGGCCAGTTTGGCAAGTACTTCTTTCGAACCTGCCAGTTCTTTCTCAAATCATTGGCAATTTCTTGTTTGGGGTAAAACTCTTCAGAGGACGGATTCCAAGTCTTGCAGGGCTTTTGGATGAGTTGAAGGAGTCCTTACTTGGTGGTCAGAATTCCTAGGTTAGAATCATTGACTTGTTGCCGGCACATCTCTGCGCCCTTGGGGTTTTACTTCCAGCATATGTAAAACAGAGAATTAGAGGAGGCATTGAGTTCCATAAGATAGCAATAATTTAGCCAAAAGAGGGGCAGAAAAGTCTGGAGAATACATTAGTGTATTTAAAAGGTTTCAAAATTCTGAAGAATAATACTCCTGCTACTTTGTTTATTTCAGATTTCTCAGTTTATGACCAAATACCATTTCTTCATATATTCTTCTCTATACAGCCTAGAGTTCCAAGGAAAATAGATTTTCCACCATGGAAAATATACTAACACTAATGGAAAGAGTTAACTAAATCCCTTTACAAACTAACCCTTTGGGTTCTTAGGATGTAAAAAATGTGGATTTTCTGTATCAGCTTACTGCAGGTGACATTATGTTCCCTGAGACTTGTTTTAGTAACTGCTAAAGAAAATAAACTTCTTCATGTATTAAAAGACCTTGGAATACAAGCTCTGAAACTCCAATTCTATTATTCCATCCCTGAATCACTGTTCATGGGCTTCAAATGCTCCTCTGGTCTGCAATCACCGCACTTCTTCAATTATATGTTCCAATGGTACTCAGCACCTGTCTACCCAAATGTCTAAATGTTGCATGTTAACGCTTCATCTCTTTCATTGTCTTGTGATTGGCTCTTTTATCCCTAAATGTCCTATCACCATTTATAGTCTGGGATAATCATAGGACTGTGAGATACTTATGATCAAGATAATATTAAATTAAGATCACGTAATTTTATAAACTGTGACAATTCGGTTTTATATCAGCTTGGCTGTTCCAGGATCAACTCCATGATCTTCCATGAAGCAGCCAAGCAGTTAATCTGGTCACAGTCGAGATACAACTGAGGGAAGTCTCATCCTGAAGGCAGTCTATGCTTACTAGAGATTTACAGTGTTCACAAGCTAGCTTACTTCTACTGCTGGATTGGAATCCTGCATCTGGTTCCTTAACCTCCCGTCATACCACCTGCCAATATCAAGAGCAATCAGCAAACTGCCATTTGACCTATCTTAGATTCATTCAGCTCGGGAGCTACCAACCTTTGGTCTTCTGGCTTCATCTTCCTGCTTCCTGTTCATCAGCTCCTAGAGCTATGGGAGGAATGAGCAAGCCTTCAGCTTACATCTGACCTACCAACATGAACTGAACTGGAATGACCTACTTGTAAAACTGTTTGAGCCATTTCTTGATAAATACACATACCTGCCACTGATTTTGCTTCTCTAGAGAACTCATCGCAGTAAAGCAAAAAATACCAAAAATTATTTTCTATAAATAATATCAATTATAAATGCATAATGAAGTCAGCTTCATATTATCCTCGGGTTTATCCTAAAATTCCACTTCCCTAGAGTGAACAGTCATTCCTCAAATATTTTAGTCAACATTGCCCTATATTTCATTCCAGCAGTAACTAGCTATATATTTAGTTAAAGCGTTGCGCCTTCTCACTCCCAAATAAGTACAGGACTAGATTTAAATTTTATTTTATTTTATTATTTTCAGACAGCTGACTCCAAGCAGGACATGGAGAACTATAAAGAACCATCTTGGCAGATGGTAAAAGGAAACAAGTAGCAAAGTGGCTCTATTTTGGGGTTTTGTTGTTGCTGTCATTTTCTGATCAAAGGGGCTTCAGATCTAGATATTTCCTAAGTAAATTACAAAATCCCATCCAAGGCATTTTTATTCTCCATGCTCCTCATTTCAATAAGCAACCCTGGATTTTCCAATGAAGACTCTGCAGGGCATTTCCAAAGAAACTTGTCATCACAAACAATTAAACTGAACAAACAGTAACAACTCCTATTTATTGAACACTTACTCTTAATCTGTCCTTATGCTCAGTACTTTCTAAGCTGATTCTCTTTTATCCAACCAACAATGCTGAGTTTATTACTACTTCCCCTTTCCAAAATAGGAAAGCAAGTCTTTCAAAAGTTATACAACTCACACAGTTCAACTCTAAAACTCACTTCCATGAAGTTGACTGCAACTCACAGTGACCCCACAGGACAGAACAGAACTGGCCCTGTGGGCTTCGGAGACTGCACTCTTTATGGGGGTAGAAAGGCTTATCTTTCTCCCTTGGAGTGGCTGGTGGTTTTGAACGGCTGGTCTTATGGTAAGCAGGTCATAGTGTAATCCACTGTGCCATCAGGCCTCCTTCATGACAACCCAAAGTCTGTCAAAGTAGTACTGTCTCCATAAGGTTTTCAAAGCTGTGACCTCTTGGAAGAAATGACCTGGTCTGCCTTTTAGAGCACCTTTGAGTGGATTTAAAAAACAATGTTTTGCCTACTAACCTGTCACTTAACTATTTTCACCACGTAAGTACTTTCTTAGCCCTTTCACGACCAAGCTATTTTCTACTTTAAACTTTTTGTTGAAACCATGTATTTTCAATAATGAAAAGCATGCTAAAATGAAGGGAAATTTTATTGGGTAATATGGATTTTGACATAATTATGTGGGACACATATTTCTCAAGTGAACTTGGTAGTAACATTGGTCAGGTGAAATCTATTTCTTTAGATTCACACAGTTAAACCGGTCTCCATCAGGTGGTGGCACATTCCCAAGAATCCCGGGAGGCTAAAAATGTTGGTAGGCATGATAGATAGGTTTATTGTGCCAACCTGGCCAATAGTAACATGTGGAATTAATAAAGTCACAGTTTGATTTGGAGGGAAAAAAGATAAATGGCTCAGCAAGGCTCGCCTCTCTCTCTCTTGCTCTCTGGTGAGTGGACCAGCGAGCAGCTGCTTTAGCTAGTTCACTGTCTCAACTTGTGAGCTACACTACCTGTGGGACAGTCAACTCATTGATCATGTCACTAGAACTTGAGGTTCCTTTGAGACCTGCTTCACCACACTGCTGGTGTGTACATTGCTTGAGCTTGAGGCTGGCATATCCCGTCATCTTGCATCGCTTGAGTTCAATATCCTATCTGGGCGTACTTTGCTAAGCTTCTGAGCTGCTGACTGTTGGTGACTGGCCCTACTGTTTGCTGCCTGTGACCAGACTGCCTGCATTGCTCTAGGGAAGACTCAACTGTCTGCTTCCTTGACCTTGGACCCAGCAGCTCTTGTAAGTTGGAAGACTTCCAGTATATTAACTGTTCCATAGAAATGAGTTGGACTGAACCCTCTGGACTGTTATGTGGCAATGTCCAATGATGCCCTCTGGTTTCCTGGACTGAATCTTTACAGGAGTAAAATTACTCAGCCGCCCCCCACCCTATCCAACCCCCCGCACAGCAGCTGGTGGAGTCAAACCACTGATTTTGCGGTTAACAGCCCAACTCTTAACCTATTACACCATCAAAGCTCCTTTAACCATTCTACTACCCTGAAAATAATTATTGGACAGCTTTATACAGTTTGGCTGAAAATACAAAAAAAATCTCCAGCCCTCAAAATAACTCAGGATATTGAGGATAAATATGGTCTTTTTTTTCAAGTACAGAGGTAGAAAGATAAGCAGACCATAAAAGAAATAAAAAATGGCTCTAGGAACATAAAGAATGAAGAAATCAATTCTAATTTCTTAAACATGAGAAGCAACATCGTAGAACAGTGGCAGTTACACCTGAGAAGCACCTTGTAAGGTAGATTTTGTTTCTTTAACTCACATCCTACGCTCAATCCATCACTAAGCCCTATTGACAGGACCTCCGAAATGTGTTCTAAATCAACCTCGTTCACATTCTCTTTTAGGGCCTTAGTCCAACACCATCATCTGTTACCTAGTTGCTTAGTGCAGTAGCCTCCTCACTGGCACCCCTGTGTCTCCTCTGCGGTCGATCTCTTATAGAACTACACATCTAGCCTTTTATCAAGTGTTCTTGGGGTGTCTCCCAGGAGAGTATATTCTCATCCCATGACTTTGAGGGTTGGTCATGTGTCTTGCTTGTGTCAATAGAATATTAGAACATAACACAAGGAAGACGCTTTAAACACACCTTCTTGGTCTCTTGTTTCCTGTGATCTGCCCCAAGAAGAGCAGGCCCTTCTATAGATGCTGCCTTTCCCCCTTCATTCTCTAAATCAAGGCATATCACGCAGACCCGAGCGCTCTGACAGTCCAGAGTTATACAACCTAAAACAGGTGAGTCAGAGGACACCAGAAAATCTGTGATTAAAAAATTAAAAGTAATAAAAAAAGGTTTACACCATAGGTCACTGAAAATTGGACATTGTTTATTATGTAGCAAAAACTGACTGAACAGTCCTAGGGAGAACTGCCCACTAGGGAGAACTGCCCGTCAGCCCACTGCCACCACCGCCACAACAAACCTGACTCAGAGCCACGATTCAGTGTTTCCTTTACATTTTTCACTCCTCCCCTTTTAAAGAATAATCATAGTCGTATTTTAAAGATGCAAATCAAATCACTGCATACTTCAGCTTATTTTATTTAAACCTTTTCTCTGTAGGCATTAACCATACTTACTGTTTTCTCTATTTCACACAAATTCTCACTTTAATTTAAACCCTTTACACTTATTTTTTGTTTCTGTTTTATTTGTGTCTGGAGATTCCTAGTCTAGTCTGTCCAAAACAGTAGGAACTAGCCACTCATCCTAGTTAATTTTGACTATAAATTAATTCAAATTGAACATTTAGTTCTTTATGTACAATAGCCACATTTTAAATGCTCAGTAGGTACCCACTAGTGACCACTGTGTTGGACAGCAAAGATCTATTGGTCACCACAAGGCTGAACAAAAGCATCACTTCTTCAGACAGACCTACCTTGAATATCCTATGTAAAGCAGTTCTCCAGTCTCTGTCCCATAATTTTATTTGGCTGTGTTTGTAGCATTTAACACATATGTCAAATCGTTGCATTTGTTTATTTGTTCACCAGAATGTAGGTGCCAAGCCACAAAGAGCTTGTTGGATTTGCTTTCTGCTGTATCCCCACATCTAACAGAGAGTGGGTGCTCAGCAAATACTAGTTGACTGAATACATTGGTGAAGTGTTAGCAGTTGGTGATGAGGACTATGCCAGGTGGAAGCAGCAGCATACAAATGCAAAGCAGCAAGTGAGAGTCTGATTTTTGGCAACAGCAGGCAGTCTACGTTGGTTAGAACAGAGAGTAGGCAGTGTTAGATAAGACTGGAAAGGCGAGCAGACAAAGATCGCGTTATCGAGAGCTTCATCCCCAGGGAGGAGTTCTCACTAAACATAACACACGATGGGGAGCCACTGATTTTTTTTAAGACATGAAAACTTCATGATTAGAAATGTTCCTCAAGGACTTGATCTGCATGCATGGACAGGTGATTGTAGCCTGGAGAGACTAGCGAGAAATCGGAAATCTCGTGAAAAACAGAAACAAATGGGGACACATTCAGGAGGCAGGCACTACCAGCTGCCCTTGAGTCAATCTGACTGCTGCCCTTGAGTCAATCTGACTTATGAGAGTCCTGCGTGTGTCAGTATGGAACTAGACTTCACAGGGTTTTCAGTAGCTGGATTTTCTACAGCAGAGCACCAGGATTCTGTATTCTGGGGTGTCTCTGGCTAAACTTGAGTCTAACTAACCTTCAGTTAGATTCTGTTGTTACCAAGTGCTGTTAAGTCCGTTTCAACGCATAGCCACTTCATGTGACAGTAGAACATCCCCCATAGGGCTTCCTGACTGTAATATTTATAGGAATATCTGGCTGTAATATTTACAGGAATAGAGTGTCTAGTCTGCTGGGTGGGTTTGAACCTCCACTATTCTGGTCAGCTGAGAACAGTTCAAAGATTCTGCAACCAGGACTTTAAACATCATGCTGCTGTCGCCTCATTGACTCTGACTCAGAGCAACCCTACAGGGCAGTGCAGAATGGTACATCTAGATAGTACAATTTTATGAGAGCAAGTAGCATTGTTTTTCTCGTGGAGCAGCTGGTGGATTGGATCAGCAATCTTGTGGTTAGCAACCCACTGCTTCATCCACTGGTCCACCATGGTTTTTTAATCAACAGAGCGCATATATTGGGTGGAGAGGTTGAAAGAGTTAAAGATGACGCTACTATTTGACACTTTTATTATTAAGCAGAAAGTAAGGACAGAAAGAAGGACAACAAGCTTGTCAGGGACGATGTCAAGTTTTTAACAATGTGTTGAACCCCAAATACAGAGGTCAGAATCTTGGGGAAAGGTTGGCACTAAGGAGCCAGAAGGACAGGAGGAGTCTGAAAGGCCCCAATTGTGGAGGGGCCAAGAACAGATATGTGCAACGCTCAGGCTTCTCAGAAAGCAGACATTCATGCAGCTGGACTAGCTCAGGGAAATTCAGTGTTGAGGGGTACCTTAGCGCAGTCGGAGCACAAGTTATATTTTAAAATATTAAGCAGAACAAACTCCCTACTAGTCAAACTTACTTGGGTTTATTTAATAATCTGTAGTGGACAAGTTCACATGTAAACCCTTGTGAACTTTTTCACTACAGATTAGTAAGCACAAGTAACCCATGCTTCACTTGTTAACTAGATAATCCGACACTGATACTGGGAATTATTTTGGAACACAGATGTGGTGATATGTGCAGCATGTGCAAAGTAGTGTGTGCAGAGAAATGACTTAACCCTGATACTGGCCTTTTCTAGCTGTCATCCAGTCAATGCTGACTCATAGTGACCCTGCCAGACAGGGCGGGACTAACCCTGTGTTTCTCAGACTGTAGCTGTTTACAGGGGTAGAAAGTCCTGTCTTTCTCCTGGGGAGCAGCTGCTGGTTAAACTGCTGACCATGTGGCTAGCAGCCCAATGCATAACCACGGAATCACCAGGACTCTTCCAGGTGGACCTTTATGAGATTCCCATTACCCCCACCCACCCACCTGCTCTTCAGGGTCCAAGGTTAGGATTAAACGTGGACTTGTATTAGCTTTTCTCTGCCATCCCTTGTAAATGTGACACTTCACAGCCTTCGCCAAATAGGTGAGGGGTGGCTGGAATTTATCCTGCTTTTCAAGGGCGACTTTCCCTTAATTAACAAATGAAATCTGGCACAAACCTAAAAGGAAGTCCTTCTATTTAGCATTTCCTTCACACATAAATTAAACATCAGACATCATTCCCCTTTCCCCACCCAGTTTTGTAATCACAGACTTGGAAAGGGTTCTAGAATCATCTAGTTCATTTTCCTCCACTTTAAAAGTATGACTAAATATAGGGGCACACACATGTCACCTCATGCACTAGCAGCACTTCGTACCTGTCCTGGAGCCACCGCAGAAAGTATAGGCAAGTCCACAATCCCACCCCTTCTCTGCATTAGAAATTCCCTGTGGAGCCTGACCCTTTGCCTCTGCTGTGATCAGTGGTTGCCACCACCTGCATTTTTTACAACCCTGGGCTTTCCCACACAACATAGTGAAAAGAAGCCAAAATCTACCATAGGGCATTTGAGGGATAAAATTGGCAGAAACTTTTTTTCCAAGGTCCTCATTCTTCTCTGTGTGGATCAAAATTCTGATCAAACTTTCCTATGCAGCTGGTTTTTCACAATCCACAGGGAATGTGCATTGTCTGACTCCTTTCCAATTTCTTGTGTCCCAGCTCAGAAGTCACCCCCTTGGAGAGGCTTTCTTTGACCATCTAACCTAAAGTCAGTTTTCTCCTCTACTACAGTGATTGTGTCCTATTTTGCTTAGCACCTAATTTGTACATATAGCTACCTATCTCCAAAGTAGTGTATGGTCTCTCAGAACCGAGCCATGTCTTTCATCGGTCAGATATTGGTGTGTAACAAACTCTTTTAGTTTCAGGGGCATATAGCCATGAGTATGTGTAATGATGTTTACAGATTAGGTGGGGCAGCTCTCCTGAAGACAACGTATGCATCTTTGGAGTAGCTAGAATATTTCTGCTCCCTGTGTGCTATTTTTCTTCCTCCGGGGCAAGTTCTTCTCATGGTTTTGGTTTGCAATGTGACTTCCAATATTTTACTTGCAAAGCAAGCTCAATATTAATGGGGCAAAGAATGACCTAGTACACCCAAGGAGGTAGAGAAGATGTCAGTAATTTTCAAATGATAATCTCACCTACCATGACGCTCTACAAATAACAATAATCAAATAAACCAAAGGTCCCCCTCTCCTCGTTCAGCTGATCTTTTGGCTAAACCATGATCTAGCCATCACTTCTCTAGCTCTTATACTCTTCTGCGTCATTGGTGTTGATTAAGGATTTCAGCCCACTTGGTGAATCCGTGACAAAGTGGATCACACTACCTGTTCTCTTTGGACAGAAGATCTTGATCAGTTTAGCAGAAGTTAAATCTGCCTCATTTGACCCCAGTTCTCTCTGTGCCCTCTCTTTTGGCCTAAGAAAGTCTTTATTTCTGCCCCAAACTAGAGGGGGTGAAACCAATCGGAGGAACCTACCATCTATGCTGTGGACGCATGAGATGTTCGACCAAAATTTCAACCAGCATGGTTAAAGAATGTGTGCCCAATAGTTTGAAGGTCTGAGTAGAGCATAAGCTTGGTCATTGGGACAATATGCAGGTGGCTAAGGTTAACCAGTTCCTTTAGGAATGGCATCCTTAGTGTATGACCAAAGAGTTGCCTCAGGGTCCTACCCCCAGTGACAGGCATATCCAGATAACGCTTCCTAAAACTGTCCCATGAAAGCAGTCTTGCTCTTAGTGTGCTAAGAAGTGATAAAGATTGTGTTTCAGTTGGACAAACTGATCATTGTGCCTGGATTTTGAACCCTTTTTCTTCCCTGAAGTCGATCTTGCATAACTCCCCAGAACCCCTTGTGTGAATGGGGATTCTTCTGGCCATACATGTTGGCCAATCATCTGACTCTAACCGCCAAATTTTCCCTTTAGAAGAAATGAAAGATATTTGTATTCCTTTTTTGTGTGTTGATCATCTAATTACCATTAATTTCATAATAATATCCTAATTTCCTTGTTGGAGCTGCTCCACCCCCAACCCCGTCCGTGTGTACTGATACCATTCTAAGCTCCAAATATAGTCATGTGATTACGCTTAGACCTACTGAATGACTGATCACCACATCAAATACAATATTCTCCTGGCCACTGTGTCAAATACAGAAACAGGCATGCAGCCTGGTTGCTCTTCCATGGCATCAGGACATGCGTAGAACTGATGGGGATAGGAAGGTTCCCTTCGCTTGGTCAGGCATCTGGCATGTGGCATGTGGTATGCATGCCTGACAGTGACATCAAAGTACAGAACAGTAAAACCTAAAATCTAGAGGGTGTGTGTCAGTCTGGAAGACATTTTTCAAGTTCCTAAATCCAGCCATTTCCTGAATCTAGTCATAGCTGGGGTCAAAGTGATCCAGTTTTTTATTTTTTACTCACAATAAATTGAGAAAAGGGTTGGTCACTGGGAGAAAGTACAGGCATCTCAGGGAGTCTGGACTGCCTACCACCCTCATGGGGTCTCTCCACCTTGTGTGTCCTTGTGTCTACACGCAATGATTTCTTAGGCTAAAGACACAGTCTGGCCAACATCTTTAGTTTATTCTTGTGGACTGAGTCATTAGTGAAAGGACATGCTTGAAGATTTAGTGTTGCTGCATATTTGGATCCAGGGCAAACTTAGCCTCCTTAAGATTTCAATTTTCCCCATCCACAAAACAGATTTATTCATAGATAATGACCACCCTCATAAGAAAACACTAAAGATTAATTAGTCATATTGTACTTATAGTACATTTATGTTAATAGATAAAGAGCTGGTTAATTATATTATACTGTGTTTGCCTAGCATTTCTGATTTTCCATAGCCCTTTCACATAAGTAATGGCATTTGCCTGTTGTAATACCTCTGAGAATTTAGAATTATCGCCCTATATTATGCATGAATGGATCCCTGGTGGCATAGTGGGCTGCTACTGCAAGGTCAGCAGTTTGAAACCACCTGCTGATCTTCTGTCGAAAGGGGAGGATTTCTGCTCCCGTAAATACTTAAAGTCTCAGAAACCCACAGTTGGGGGGGGGGGTGCGGCGTCACCATGAGTCAGCTTTGATTCAATGGCAGTGAGTTTGGTGTGGTTTTTATGTGCTATTAAAAGTAATATCTATGTTTTTTGCATATGATGTACTATGTATAAAAGGTATGCTGTAAGACAGTATGGTAACATGTCACATAATGTCCATTTGTGCAATATCTGATCATATATATGTATATATATGGCACGACAGGGTTATAATATAATTTAGCAGTCCCAAGGAGGAATGAAACATACATGGTGAATGCAATCAGAGGTAGTGAATGCAATAGCTTACTGCATACAGCATGTGTATCTCTGTCTCATATTTGAAGCAATTGTAGAATACAATATATGTATTCATATATATAATTGTCTATAAAGTCTAATGTTTTATATACTAATATAAATTATATATAGGACCCCTGGTGGGATAGTAGTTACACATTGGGCTGCTAACTACAAGGTAAGCAGTTCGAAACCACCAGTCGCTCTGGGAGAAACATAAAGCTTTCTACTCCTGCAAAGAGTGACAGTCTTGGAAACACACAGGGGCAGGCAGTTCTACCCTGTCTTATGGGGTGTCTGTGAGTTGGCATCAACTCAATGGCAGTGAGTTTATTACAGAATATAAAACCTATAACACATATGTCCTGCTAATAATAAACATCTGTATGACTGGCTTATGTATAAACAATACTTTCTACTGTTATTTTAATGTGAACGTTCCCTACTTATAAATAAACATTTGCCATATAGCAGTGTGTGCTTCGAGCAGGAGGCAGCAGCAGCCAATCTCGTGGACTGCACAGCTCTTGAGTATTGCAGTGCTATCTCTCTGTTCATTTTCTTCTGAAAATACTGCTGTGAAGCGCATCCTGGCTCCCAGATGCAGCACAGCCACTGCTAGTGAGAATAGCAGCAGCAAGGGGCAAAGGGGAAGTTTCCATTGGGAAGAGATACAGAAGAATACTAAACAACTTAATGGTGGAACATCAGTGATTGCCACTGGTTGAGATTTAAGCATATTTGTGCAACATCCAAATCCCCTAAAGTCACATTTCACAGATTATGTATGTTAAGTGACACATGAATACATTACCAATTTACGTTTAGAAAAAGGATGTTGTTGTGTGATGCTGTCGCATCTGTTCTACTACTAATGACCCCAGGTGCAACCGAGGAAAGCCCCGCTCAGTCCTACACCACACGCACATTATTATTATCTCCCAGCTCATTGTTGCAGCCACAGTGTCAATTCAGCTTATTGAAGCCTTTCCTTCTTTATGCTGCTCCTCTCCTTTACCAAGCGGGATGTCCTTTTCTGGGGAGCTGTCACTCCCGATAGCATAGCCAAGTATGTGAGATGAAGTCTTGCATTCATGAAGCATTCAAGCTGCATGTTTTCCAGGATTCATTTTTTTTCAGAAGATAGGAGTGTATTATAATTGCATTTTTAGTTGGCATCTGCATTCCTGTGGTTTCCAATATACCTATAACTTGTACACAAAATAAAAATAATTCTCAAAAAGTTTATTTAGTCCTATAGGGTAACATAATGAATAAAGGGAAATGGGCTTAACCATTGGGTGCCTGTCTTATTATTTTCACTGGTTCATTGTCTGCATCCTCTGAAACCTGGAATTTCCATGCCCTGGAACTTCCCTGTGCTCTCTGAACAGTAGAGACCCGCCAATGTCCCAAGAGCAGCCAGGATTGAAGAGAGATTCCCAGTAGCCTCAGTCCCCCCACACCTTGACAGCAGCATGTATGGAAGAATGGAGGGTTATGGGCTATGTGAAAAAAACAGATGTGTAGTGGCACGTGTGTGGGTGTGTGTGTGTTGGGTCTAAGGGCTGCTGTTGCCAAAGGGCCATATAAGATGCACAAAGAAGCAGGCCAAGGGATCCACAATGGTCAGATAAAAGCCCTCCCACCCCTTTGATAGTTCTGGTTGCTATGCAACCAGAAACACAAAAGCATTGCTCATTCTACATTGCTTTGCGGACTCAGTTTCCTCATCTGTCAAAACAAGCAATAACAACAACTACAACAAAACACTTTGGAGTAAAAATACCTTCTGCATTATATTTTATTGGGAATAAAGGTCTGGAACCTTATCATTTAGTCACTCTCATAATAATCAGGAATGACTGATATTAATAATTCATATACTTATTTTGAAGATATACTGAGGTTCAAAATAATTGATGGTTAACATGTTGCAGTCAGGTCTTGTACCCCAAACCCTTTCACTGGGAAATGGAACTTCACTTAAGACACAATACAATTGTCTATAGGAATTTGCAGTTGGGTCCCTAGGACTCTCACTATATAGAAGCACTATGCCATAAAGCAGAAATAATTCAAGACTGTGACTGTGCCTGATCTGCATTCATTCATTCACTCAATGGCCAGAACTACTGAGTTATTGTATGGCAAGGACTCTGTTAGCCAACTGAATAAAAGGACATCGCGACCCTTGAGCTTCTTTCCAGTTGGGTAGCAAAGGGAGACTGTAGAGAACTAAAACTCAGCACAAAATGTGACAATTGCTACAAGGAAGGCACCCAAGCCTAGGAGTACCCATAAGAAAGCAGGGGAGGTCCTAAGGAGGAGCCGATCCAAGTTAGAACTGACCAGGGCAGAATTCCAACAGAGAAATACAGGAAGCGTGCATATCCCGATACCAGGGGAGGTGAAATGGTGTGTGAGTGAGGCTCATTGAAGGTGCCAGTTTAGCTAGAGACTCCGACGGAACTGTAGTGTGGACCTTCTCTGCTAAAGAAATAACTAAGGTCTCTAGATGATTTCCGGGACTTCATGCGCATACACAGAGTCAGTCCCGAGCTCCGTGAGCGTACTCAGAAGCCCACCAGAGCCATTTAGGACTCATCCCTGCACTGAATATCCAGCCTCCCTTCCCCTCAGTGTTCCAACCCTGCCCATCTGCCAGACTCCCAGAAGTAAAGGAACAAAGGTCCTTGCTGTACAAGCAAGGAGTCTCCAGGGAACATGAACGTGACAAAGTGCTCCAGAGGCTGGCTCGTTCCTGGTGAGAAAACAGAAATCTGAACATATCACTTTTCTTAAAATGCTTCAGCAGTTTTCACATAGCTTTTGGGCTGGAGATCAAAATCCATCACTTGCTCTCAAGGTTTGGCTTCTGCCGCCCCTTCCAGTCCTGCAAGCTCCCACTTTTCTCCTCCTTTGACCTTTGCCCAGGAATTCCTGGGCTCCTCCTCCCAGTGTCAGCCACACATTCCCAAAGCCTTTGCTGCTTCTTGCAAACAGTGCTCCTGAAGGAAGATTCCCCACCCCTCTGACCAGAACTGGTTTTATTTTGCTTTAATATGATCTCAAAATTATATGTCCTAGTGTATTTAGCATACATGTGCAGGAGTCTTCAAAGCCACATGGCCCTCTTTGGTAGAAAGATAGGGCTTTCTATTCCTCTGAACACTTTTAGGTGGGAAAGTCAAAGAGGCAGTTCTACAGTACCCTCTAGGCACACTATGAGTTGGCGTCGACTTGATGGCAGTAAGTAGACACTTATAGGAGTGATATTGGATTAATGGCTTCATCTGTCATAGCCACGAAGGTCCATAAACACAACTGTATTGGCATTGCCTCGTTACTTGATGAATATTGAGTCTATGCACCCGAGGCCCAGTAGCATTGTAATCCTTTTGCGTTTCCACACACAGTGTGCTTTGATGTATAAATTGGTGGGGAGAGGCTCGGAGTCTTCATTAGATTCTCAGAGTTCAGTGAGTCTCTCCAGGACCTAAGGTTTAAACAAGAGCCTCCTTTCTTAATTGCTTGCCTAAGGGGGTTCCCATATGGACTCCCCATAGAAATATAAACCTGGGACAACTCACAGGTCATATGAGTTCTGTCTTATAGGTAAGCATGGGAACAGGTTGCTTCTCTAAGGCTATCCTTGGAACATTTCAGAAGACAGTCTAGCACTTGAATGCACATCTTCAAATCCTAAAAGAGTACAATTTTCATGCATCAAATGTGATAAATATACATAATTTGGCCTCCTGTTGACACTACAGAGCAAAGTTCTAGGCTGATGCCCATGGGCTCGCCATGACTTGGGACCAACTCCACAGCAACTGCATGGTAGGAAGAAGACACTTAATCTTCTCAATAGCATCATCTATCAAATGGAGTTATCACCTTACAAAGTTATTATAAAAATTAAATAAAGTAACATGCTAATTATCTGGCATGCAGTAAGTCTTCAAAAGAATCTTTGTTAACCTCATTAGCAGCTGTCTATTCTCTTTGCTGCATAACTTCTCAACAACAAGAGTTACCCAGCTTTTGTGTCCTCTGTCGTCAGAATGAGATATAAACATTATTAGAATGCTATACAAAAATGACGATGCTCAAGTTTTAAAACCAGTAAAGGCAGATTAACCTGCAGGCCTGGGCGAGCGAGATGATGTCATTGTGCTCGGGCAAATATACTAAGGAATGGGACGGCTTGGGCACACCGGAGAGTTTATGCCCTAAAAAAGGCAGTGCTCCTGAACCCTTGACAGTGAGTGATGAGCGGCAATGAGGATCCAGAGTTCACAGATCTGCTGGCTTTTTGTTTTGGAGAACTTGGAAATCCACATTTTAAAATGTCTAATGTTGATATTTTCAAATTCCTACACAGCTCAAGCATAATGAAATCTGTGGGTTGCTGGCTTGCATCTCTGGTAGTGATTAAGGAACCCCTAGCAAGATTTAAGATGGCCTCTGTAGGTTACCAATGCCTAGATTCGTGTGTGAATGTCCCCAGCAGAGGGAACCCATTGGCTGTGTCCTGGCTGCTACCTGATTGCTGCGTGTGCTGCCCTGACTGCTGGAGACATTTGTTCATTTGCCTTAGAAGCATCACCGTGTCAGGTATTCTCAGCAACACCACACGAGAGCTACGTGGGGTCCTCCTGCATGGCGGCTCGGTCTGAGTCACCATCAACACACAACACAGGTAACATTGCAAGGGCTTAGACACTCCCTGCTTCCAAAAGCCAGGCTGGTAAAGGAATGCGAGGAGTGGGCAGGCTGGGAAGGAGCTGTGGAGGTGGGTGAAGTGTTCTGTTCTCTGGCCATGGGAGCATTACCCAGTCCCAGAGTTGTCGGACCCTTTTGAAACCCAAGTGCCAACAGCCAATTTCCTGATTTGTAAACACTAACTGGGTCTGCAATTGGTTTGTGGCTAGCCCTTTGGTGGTCCCCTTCTGTGGTACCTGAAATTGCCGTGCCAGTCTGGCCTGCTTGAATATGCCCTACACCACTGTTCAATTGGCTGTTCAATTGATTCTGACTCATGGGGATTCCATATGTGCAGAACAGAACTGCTCTATAAAGTTCCCAAGACTTCCAGCTTTCAGGAGCAGATCTGTCGTCAGCCTAGTGAGGTTCTTCTTGGTGGATTAGAACTGCTAACTCTTCAGTCATTAGTTATGTACCTAATCATTTGCGCCTCCCAAGGACTCTTGCCTTGCAGGATCTGATAAACACTACAAGAAAGACCCAGCAGAGTCTTGCCACATAATCAAGAGTGAGGAGGAACAAAGTAACCTGTCCTTTTTGTCCTTGCAGATGCTAATTCCTCCACCCAGAAGGGGGAGGCAGCATCTCTTCCCCACTCTGTCCCCACCCCTGTGATCTATTTATCTTGGCAGCTCAATTCACCACCAATCTGTGAAGCAGACCCCATTCCCTGAGGCATCCCCAGTGTTCTGCACAAATTCCTGCTACTACACTTACCACATTACATTTTAATTTTCACTTTACAGGACAGTCAGCCTTACGAGGACACAGTCCTCCAGGGCAGGGACATGTCTTACTTTTCTCTGCATGTGTAGTGTTTAACACACCTGAGCTTGGTTAAGGATTCAAAACTGCTTGCTAAGTGAACGGAAGATTTTTTAGATTAAAGCAGAGTTTTTCAAAGTGTGATCCCCATACTAACTACTACAGAGTGCCCCCCAGAGATTGCTCTTCAATATTCTGATTCAGGAAGACCAAAGGAGCGATCCACCCCAATCTTGCTTTAAATTAGGTCCCTCGATGATGCTTGTGTGCATGGAAATTTAAGGGCCTGTGAGCTATACGGTTTCCCAAGGAAAGAGGCTGTGTTTTTTTTTGCTAGTTATTTGCTATTTGTAGTACCTAACACAGTGATCGTTAGCCCTGGCGGCCCAGTGGATTAATTAGGGTTCAAACCCACCAGCTACTCTGAGAGAAAAAATGAGGCAGTCTTGTTTTGAAAGAAACGTGCAGCTTAAGAAAACCTATGGAACATCTGTGCTGTGTCCTCTGGAGTCATGGGGTCAGGATCACCGGGGTGGACATGGATTAGGACAACGATTGACACGCACTGGGTGTGCAGAGTATGCGAGGGGGCTTCAAAGAGCTCATGGGAAGAGTTCATTATTTCTCATTCTGATTTTCCCAGGAACCTTCTGAAGCCATAGCCTCTATGAATAGTCTAAAGTCATTTTTCCTGGTGGGCTGGTTGCCTGGAATGACGGCTGAATAAATGATGGAAGAATAAATAGACGAATGGATGAAAAGACAATTATGAAATTGCAATGTTTTCCAGACCTAACAGAAACCTGGGTCAGGTTTTCATCCACTCTGTTGTTTATGTGGCAGACAAGTGTTTGCTGATGATATTTTTTAAATGGTTGCAACAGTACATTGACAAGGAATAGCCAGATATCCAGAAAGGAACATGAGATGAGTGGTGTCATTGTTGATGTCAGATGGATATTGGTTAAAAACAGAGAATATCAGAAAGATATGTGTTACTGACCATGCAAAGACATTCAACAGTGTGAAAAATAGTACATTATGGACAATACTGAGGGGAATAAACTTTCCAGAACATTTATTGAGCTCACGCAGAACCGGCCCATAGACCAAGAAGCAGTGGTTCGGACAGAAAAAAAGTGATACTGCCTGGTTGAAAATCAGCAGAGGTGTGTGTCAGGGCTCTGTATCCTTTCCCCACACTTACTCAATCTGCACACAAAGCAACTAATCTGAGAAAGTAAGCTATATGAAGCCAAATACAGGGTCAGGATCAGAAGAAGAGCTGTGATATGCAGATGGGATACCTGGACTTTTCAAAGTGAAGAAGACATACTGATCAAGACTAAAGGCTAAGCCCTGATATGGATTGCACCTCAACATTAAAACAAACAAACACAAAAGTCCCCATCATCAGACTAACAAACGTCATCATGATAAAGGCAGGAACGATGGATGTTGTCAAAGACTTCATTTGACTTGGATCTACAGTTAATGGCCTTGGAAGCAGCAGTCAAGAAGGCAACTGATGAGTTGCATCAGACACATCTGCTGTGAAAGACCTCTTCCAAGTGCTAAAAAGCAAAATGCCACTGAGGACGAAAGTGCACCTGACCTAACCCCATGGTATTTCCAATTGCCTCATATACATGCAAAAATGGGATAAGAAAGACCAATGAATAATTGGTGTATTAGAATACTAGTGTTGGCAACAATATTGAATGTAGTAAGGCCATCAGAGTAAACATGGTGGACTGGGTGAAGCACTATGATGGGAACTGCAAGATAGGTGGTTCAAATCTATCAACTGCTCTTTCAGAGAAAGAGGAAGCTGTCTGTCCCTGTGAAGATATACAATCACAGAATCCCTTTGGAACATTTCTTTTCTGGTCTACAGGGTTTCTGTGAATGGGAATTGACTCATCGGTTGTGGTTTGAGTTTTTTGGTTGGCCAGAAAATGAACATGTCTGTCTTGGAAGAACAGCCAGAATGCTCCTTTAGAAGGAGGGATGTCGAGATTTCATCTCAAGTACTTTGAAACATGCTATTAAAATGGACAAATTCCTGGAGAATATACAGTGAAAGCAGCTGGTCAGAAAAAAAGAGCAAGACCCTTAATGAGACGTAGTGACACAATGGCTGCAGTAATAAGTTCAAAGGGAGACCACCCTGATGATGATGCAGGGCCAGTTTTATTCCGTTATAAAGTGGCTATGCACCAGAACGGGCTGGAGGGCATTTAACAACAACATTGTGTACCCTTGCTACAGAGACCCCATGTAAAGTGACAGTTGTCCGGTAACTTTGATGTTGGTGGAAGCCTTCCCACATGTGTTCCTGTGGACTTGTAAGGCCCTGGTGTTCCTAATTCAGTGACTACCTGTTAATGATAACAGGCAAGGAAAACAAGACAATTGAGTGCAAAGAAATGCCAAACTCTCACCTTGGCCGGTGGAGTTGGCTGATTCTCCTCTTTTCTATTCCTCGGCTCCCCCTATTCTGTAATCACGACTCTTCCTTTATAACCCCCTCTTCCTACCACATTTAGCGGGAATGGTTCTGGTTAAACTGCTCCCTTCCTGTCTCCACCCTCTGGTGGAGGGATACTGAATAGCAAAAGGTGCTGAAAATGAATAGCTAACATTCTGAGAAAGAGAAGACAAATCAAAGCTAGAGTTGGTTTCTGGAGTTGTTTTCCTTAAGACTGACTTGGGGCAGTTAATTTAAAGTCCATTTTTTCAAATAGCATGCAATACTGAATCAAATGCCTTTCTTGATTTTCCCTAAATGATTAAACAATCCACCTTACACAAGCCACTCTGCTTCCTTGATTAAGTTTTCTTTCTTCAAACTGAGACACATATAAGATTCTCCCAAACTAATGGATCACAGTTAATTCTGACATAGAAAATAACAGTCTTATAAGCAGTCTATAAATTACATTGTCTTCATCACCACCCGAATTGTCCTACATGTCTTCCGATCTTGAATCCAAACATCAGAAGAAACAGAATGTCTATGCACAATACAATATTTCTTCTCAGAGAAGCCCTATAGCAATATTCCCCCCCCCACACCGGATGGTAACTTATTCAAGAATGTGGATATTGTATCATCTTTGTATGTCCAAAGTCCACTCAGTTCAAAGCATTGAGGAAACATGGAAACATGTAGGGAGAGATCATATAAAGGAGGTGAGCCTTCATGGAAGTTTGTAAGCTGGTGTATCGTAGCAATCAAGCTGAAGATCCCCGATGCCTTCCCTCTCAGTTCATTGACCACAATGGAAAACGTCACCTGTATTCTTTCTTCCTCCCTAATAACTAGCCAGCAACCCTGTCAGAAGGGAAGTTTTAAGTTGTAAAGATAACAACAGAGAAGCACCACCTTTTGTCTGAGAACATTTCCTCCTATTTTTGTCTCTTATTATCTCATCCTGCCAGTCAGCATCTTGACACTAGGATCGCAGTGAACATGGCTTTCCACGAAGCTGCTGTAGACAGCTCTCAGCAGTGCGAGCACACACACGCGCAGGCAGTTTCTTCGCCGTGGTTCTCTAAGTAAGCAGCCCTTCTTGCATAATGGACCCCTCTAAGAGAATGACAAAAGCTATCGAGCCTCCCACTAGGCAATAAATTAGCACACCATGTACATGAAACACATTGTGCATTACGTCAAGTTTTTTATAGAGACATCGATGTCTATCCCCAAAGCCTCTCTTAAGAAAGCCAGCGTGTGCATGTAGTTGATTTCAACTCAGCTCAGCTTTACAGGACGGAACAAAACCAGCTCCTGAAGTTTCCTAGGTCATACTTTGAACAGGAAGTAGATGGACAGATCTTTTCTCCTGCAATAGAGTTGGTGGGGTTGAAGCACTGGGGTTTTCATTGAGCAGCGAAACCCTTAACTGCTGTGTCCCTGGGCTTCTTCTCAAAAACACCCTACATTAAGTTGCAATTGAAAACGTGAGTGTGAGGTTCTGTGGAGCCTTCGTGGCATCGTGGTTACCCATTGGGCTGCTAACCTCATGGTCGGCAGTTTGAAACCACTAACCATCCCAGCAGCGCGTCAAGAGAGACAGGCCGTGTACTCCTGTCCTGCAGGACTGCTGTGAGGCAACATTGACTCGAGGGTACTGAGTTTGAGATGTGGGGAGATTATCCAATAGCTAAATACCTGCTCAATGTTATTCCAGTTCCTCAAGCTGAAGTACTTACAGAACTATAATCCAGCATTAAACCATCAAAATGCAGCTCTCCTGTGTGGGTAGTAACACACTTGACAGATTTTCACTCTGTATTATCAAGATGCAGAATTGCTCTATTCGGTGGATCACTTCTGAGCAAAACCATAGCTGTGACGTGAAGGGCTAAACGTTTTTCTCCTTCGGTACTTTTCCAGACCAGGCTCAGACCCGGCAACTCCTGCGTCTCTACATATCTCAGGTTACACAACGGTGGAGGTCTCTCTCAGGGGCTAGGAACGTGGCCCCGAGTGTCATAACTCAACGAGTAAAACTTGCTGCCATTGAGCTGTGGAAACTCATCATGACCTTATAGGACAGGGTAGACCTGCCTTTGCCAGTTTCGGAAACTCTTTCCGGAAGAAAGCCCCATCTTCCTCCCTCAGAGCAGCTGGTGGTTTTGAACTGCTGACCTTGAGGATTGCAGTCCACTGAGGAACCATTACGCCACCAGGCCTCCTAAGACCAGCACTTTGCTCCTGGCTGTGCTCAGGTAGATTTCATAGCCTGTTTCCGTTTTAGCGTCTTCATTTCTAAGGGGATATAACAGACAGTGCTGCGCAGGCGTGCGCAAGGATTGGAAGAGCCAGCGTATGGAAGGCAGTGAGCGCTTTTGCTGCATGGGCTATAATGAGTGAGCAAGACGTGGGAATGAGTAGTGCTAGAACCATCAAGAAAATACTATCGCTCTTAAAACTGTATGCACCTAATCAACGAAATCTAATTTGTTATTAATACTAGCTAATAGGGGGTCTCAAGAATAAGGAGAATTAATAATTCTTACTTTGAGGTTTCAAAACATGCTCAGTTCAAGTCCTTGAGAAGCCACTATGTGGGAATGTGGGAAATAGATGGAGGAAAGGTCGTCCATGATTTCAACCACCCCCAGCTCAGCAGAAGCCACCAAGTAACCCGAAGCCTATAGGGGCAATTTCACCCAGTTTTGAGCCTGGATTTGTTCTTGCCCATTGGGCTCACGCACCAGAGTTTGATGCATTCCTTCTTAAGCTGAATCTCTGCAGGTAAAATATGTGTACTGATGCATTCGTATGATTTAATCAAACAGAAAACAAAAACCATGAGATCCCAAAGTTTCCTTTTCGGTCTTAGATGACATGAATAACTCAAAATGGGACTAGTTATCTGTGTTCAGCAGCATCCCATCGAGAAGCCAGAGAGTGCTCTATCCCTCCTCCTTCTCTGAGACCACCGTTGTTATGTTCTGTGCTCTCAGACCATCACACAACATTCCAATTTTTCAAGCCATTTTGGACATAACCAAGGCGCACCATTCCTAGCATACTGTTCACTGCCCCAAATAGGAGATCATGCATACAGCTTCTCATCTACTCCTTCTTATCAAGCCACGGGGACAGGTTTTTCTTTTAATTTGTACGTAAGAAATGGTTTGAACCTTTAAGACCACATTCTCTGAGCCAGACCCTTGCTTTAGTCTACATTTCTCCAAAGTTTCTTATCTGTGAAACTCTTTCAGTTGATCCAGAAAACCATGCAAGGTAGGGGGGAGAGGAATCCACCCGAGCACCTCTCGTGCTGACATTTAAAAGTTAGCTGACGGTGAAAAAGCAAATCCCTTCCATGAAGCATTGCCGGATGTGAAATACCAACTGCTGGAATAACTCAAATGGCCCTGGAAATTTTTCTTGGAGGGCGCTTCTCTTATGAAGACAGATGACAACTCCATCATGTTTGCACCACCACCACCTACCCGCAGGCCGTCTGCTCATTGGACGGACGCGGAAAAGAAATCTCCGAAATAGAAGCAATTACTTACATCTGTAGGTCATCTCAAAGCTGTCGCTGATGTTCACAATATCAATCTGGGGGAGCAGCTTTGGGGGCTCTGTGAGTTGTGACAGAGCAAATCTAAAAGCAGCATGTTCCTGTGATTGCTGGTTTGGAAATAATCCCCCTGTGAGGAAAAGAAATACAACATGGTAGCCAGGCTAGACATAGATTTACCTCCGCGGCAGCCCACACCAAATGGACTCCTCCCTTCTGCCCATGTCAAACCCACTAGGTGTAGCCTATGTTGGAGAGGATGCGAGTTCAAGTAGACTTCCACAGATGAGCTCGGAGGTGACAAGAGCCTCCAACATCTGTCACTCTGCTCAGACATCTGATAGCTCACCCCTCAGCTCAGCTCAGCTCAGCTCAGGGCAAACAGGAGCATAGGGTGGCACGTCTCCTCTTCCGCCCGGGTGCGCACCACTGGGTGATCTGGGCTCTCACACGCATGTGGTGATACATGCTGCCTGCCGTGTCTATTTTGTCCTGCTACCAAACTGTTTCTTACCCCAGAGCCTCATGAGAAGGAGGTGTTAATTCGTGTCCCTCTAACTTTGGACCCTGCGGGCTTCTGCAGGATGAAAACCCTTTGCTTATCCTGTCACTCATGTTCCTCGGCCTGACCAGACCTGCGTGCCACTTAACGAGTCCTTTCCAGTGCCTCTCACGTCTAGGATGCATTTCCTCTGGACACCCTCGATTTTGAGCAAACGGTGATTTGTTTCTTCTCTTATCACTCGCGATCCCAGCTTCCTAGGAATGACTTGTTACATAAGGAATTATCGTTGTCTTTGCTCCAGAGAACCACCGTGTGTTTTAAAAATGGGTGGGTTTAGGGATGTTTAGAGGATACAAACATTCTATTCCGGCAAAAAAAACAAAAAGGGTTCCGGTCAAGGATACTGTTCCAAGTTAAAAAGAGTACACAGCTTACCTGTGTGCCTCCTGGGGACATGCAAGTAAATTAGCATATGTTTCTGGGAATGAAAATCAGCAATTTCCAGAGTCTGAACTATAATGAATGCTTAGAAAGAAGTTCATCCAGGATCCAAAGAAATCACAGTCCTGGTGCAATGTACTTCTAACTTCTTACACAATGGTTACATGTTTGCTTTTAAGGACCAGTAAGTAGATTTGAAGGCTTTTGTTGGAGATCGTATGGAATATGATAGAATGAAGTATTACTTGATGGCAGTGTTATTTTTGAGCATTTGTTCTATAATTTCATGTTTCAACCTTCTTATTGGAAAACAAAAACAACGCTGGCTTTATCAGTTGAACAAGCACGGTAAGGATAAATCTGATGAATGATCTGCAGCAGAGAGGCATGAGCAAACATCCCATGTACACACACACACACAACATCCCCTCTTGCTCCTATCCACGGTAAAATGTACAAATAAACTTGGAGAAGCCAAGTCCACCCAAGCCTACCCAAGGATTTGCATTCAGCCAAGTAGGGGAAATACTAAAGTGAAAACACAAGTGATGCCACATGTTAAAATGAATAATCTAGACCTGTACATATGTACCTGTTTTAAAGAGTAAAAACAAACAAACAACATCTATGTCCTTGATTCTGAGACTACCTCTTCCTCCCCGATGACCACACCCCACACACTCCCCTGCCCCCCTCCCCCTCCCTTGCAATGAATGAACAAGAAAGCAAGTGGTCAGGAGGCAGAAAGCCAGTCTGGGCTGCAGAGGAAGTGTCAACCAGAGGCAGGAAGTTTTTAACGTTAGGCACTAACCCCCTAGCCCCACACAGGCTTCAGAATGCAGCTTAACAGGTGTCAGGAAACATCAAGTTACCGCTTCATGGCGACACCCACAAGCCTGGACTCCAGCTAGCTGGGGAGGCCCAGAGGAGACCCAGACTGCGGGTTTGTGAGCAACCCAACACCACCTGTACGTATCCCCACGCAAACGCACACACTGACAGGAAGAACACAGTCCCAGCAACAGGAACTTTCGCTACTGGAACTGCATCCCTGCCTCCCTACCTGGGGTAGAAAAACAAAAGCCAAACAACACTAAAAACCTCCACGCAAAGCAGCCCCCTTGAGTGCGGACACACACCATCCTGAATTACTACTGGCCACAGGAAAGCCCAGAGCCCTGGGGCAAATCTGTTCTTGGTTGTATTGCTCCTTTTAGTTTTGTCCCCCTCACCCCACCCCACCCATTCCTATTAGGAAGAGTCATGTTTATTAGCCATCCTGCAAAACCCTGAGAGAGTTGCGGTCTGTTGGGAAGCAAAACAAGCGGGGAGTGGGAATGGGGAAGGAAAAGCCATGCAGCATGTGGAAATCTGCTTCCAAGTTGAGAGAAGGAGCCAGTGATGGGGACTGTAAACAACATAAGGGAGCATGTGTGTATGTGTGTGTTTAAAAGGTAGATAATGTCTGTGGACACAAAATGTAAGGCAGGGAGCAAAGGAAAGGCTAGAGAGAAGGCAGATTGGGAAGTCCCAGGACTGGGAGGTGGAGATTCACTAGCCCAGCGAAGCAGACACCACACGGAAGGCTCCCTTGCCTTGTAGTGGCGGCACCTGCCATCATTTTAGTGGCTGCCACCAACCCAGCACCCTTCACTCCTTGAAAAGGGTCTCTTTCTCCTTCGCCAGGTAAGGAATCACTGCTCTTCTCAATGTAATAGACACATGCATCTGAAATCCATGAGACCAAGAGATCCATCACTACACACAGCTCTCACACTTACATAAATAAAGGAAACCACACCAGCATCCCAGCAATGGAGACAGTCTTAACCCCCCACCACCCCTTTCCTTGCTACCGCTTGATTTAATTGATTTATTTTTACTCCCAAACAGTGGCTCCTCCATTTCACATGCTCCTGGCTGGTGCGTGCGTGCGTGCGTGTGTGTGTGTGTGTGTGTGTGTAAACGTTTCTCCTTTGCCCCTCTTCTCAACAAGAGAAGCCCCCTCCCCACACCAACAGCCCAAGTCCTCCTCCCATCGCTGCTCAGCTTTAGATGGCCAAGCACATCGGCTGGCTAGAACTTGAGGGGGGGACGGACTCCCCCCAAACCGAACCGCGGGCCAGACCCTGAAAGTCCCTCCCCCGAAGGTACCCCTCACTCACCAATCTGGATGTTGTTGGGGAAATTGGCACCGACGACCGTGCCTAGGAAACCGGTGCAGAAGAAGGCAAAAATGTGCTGCATATTCCTGTTTGCATTGGCGAAAACGAAGCCCAGGTCCAATCATAGATTTATAGATTTGGTGTCCCCCCCGCTTTCCCTTTATTCCTGTTGATGTCCTGCTGCTTCTTTTCCTCTTGCAGTTTCTTCTTTCCTTCCTTTCGTGAGGTTTGCCTGTTTTCCCTGGAATCTGAGCACTTACACTGCAGCGTTAACACCAACTGACAGCCACATTAACTGAGCACGGGAAAGAGAAGCCGTCCTCATGCTCGCTGGAGTGCTTGCTCCCCCTCTCCCGCTCCTCTCGCAAGCCTGCCTCCCGGAGCTCACTCCCTCCCTCGCTCCAGCTAGCTCTCCCCCTCACACTCACACAGGCTCTATGCTAATACCTACTGGGGAGACAGCGGGGGTTCCTCTGCCGACCTCCTCTACCTCCCAGCCCCCGCCTGGGGTTCTCTCCTCGTGTGTGTGTGTGTGTGTGTGTGTGTGTGTGTGTGTGTGTGTGTGTGTGTTTGGGGGTGGGGTGGAGTGGGATATGTGGAACTTGGTCCTAAAAGGACCGAGTCCCATTTCATCTTTCCCTGGCTCTCTCTCCCAGCCACCCCCCCAGACCCCTGCCAGGCAGAGACTATTAGGTATGTGGGTTCAGCTGTCAGTAGGTGGCAGGGGGTCCCCACAATAGTCCTGGATCTACCTACTGCCTGATCTAGGTCACTTTTTTCCCTGGGAGTGCATGGCTGTGCTGGAGGTGTCTCCTGCACTCCACTGGCCCAATTAGCTCCACAACTAAGTCCTGATGGGAAGACCCTAGAAATCCCTGCTGGAAAATGTAAGGGGGGGGAATAAGAAGACTTCTCCCGGAATGAGATGAATGACAGAGAGACCAACCGGGGCGTCCAAAATGATTGGCAGCTGCCTAGATATAGATATTTGGCCGAAACTATGTACCATGGCGGTAAGAATTGGTGCTCTCTTTCAAACAGGAGGCACGAGAAGGTGGGCCCCTCCCCCTTCCTCCACATGGCCCAGGAGTATATAGCATCACAATGGAGTGGGTGTACAATAAAGGCTAAGGATACTTACACAGAGCAATTACATGAGTCATTTTGCAGAGATTCTAGAGAGAGGATTCAGGCTTTTTCAGTTCTCTCTGGACACTGTTCACATCTGGTCTAAATGAGAAGCCTAGATGCCGTCTTAGACCAGGGTTTGCACTGTGAATGACCCAGAGAGCAAACAATTCTGTTCAGGAAATTGTGTGGGTCTTCACACAGCAGTGATGAGAAGAGTACGTCGCAGATATGTGACAGTTTCTGAAGCAATGTCACCTTATTGTCTCACTCTGCCCTCACAACAACCCTGCAATGTGGCTGTGGTCCCCATTTGACAGATGGAAAAAACCGGGCCTCCTAGGTTTGGCAGGCAAAAACACAGACTACTGAGATGGAGCCCGCATCTTCAACTAAATCCATTACCTTACTCTGAGCACCAACAGAGGTTGGGATCAGGTCTCAGACCCAACAGCATAATTCTGGGAAAGGAAAAATCCACATTTTTCTTCATTTGGAATGAGGAAGTATGGACTTAGCTACTTAACTAATCCATGTTAGCCAGAAATTCCTTAATTTATTTGTCAAGAGTGATCTGTGGGGTAGTTGCCAGGACTGGGATTTGCAAAAAATATCTGGATCCAATGGGTTCACCAACTAGAAACAACAAAACAGAGAAAGTGGTGCTTCATAATGTCCTGTACATTTCCCATATACTCGTTAATTGGCTCAACTCGTGTTTTAAAGCCGGTGTGTATTCATTGATTACCAGGTATCAGGGACTAGGTTAAGTAATACACCGGATGCATTCAATTAGGCAACAGCCTCTGTGGCAAGAGGTTTCTAACTGCTGACAAGGAAAAGATTGAAGACTCATTCTGGAAACTCTGCCCTCCGACACGAGCTTTTAACCATCATCCTCTACTGTCAGTAGACATTGAATAGGGCCATTCTGCAAGGAGGGTCAGAGACAGAACTGGGATGACCCCCTCTAAGCTTCCTGCCAACATGAAAAGTCTGTGACTCGATGGTTCTATCTTATCATATAATTTCCCCATTTTCATTTTTCTCTTATTATTTTAGAAGGTACCTGGGGATCTTTTAAGTTCTCTGAGCTTTGTGCCTAGTATTAAAAAATAATTAGGCTGTCACTGAAGGCTTCACACTTCTCTGTCATCTTTCAGAGGAAGATCTCAAAGTCCTTTATGAAGATCAATTAGCAAAATCTGAACACCCACCTGTAATAGGTGAGCATCATTTTGTTTGTCTGTTTACTTTGCAGGAGGTGGGAGGGGGTTAAAAGGAAACACCATGCTGCATTTCTGTTGTTCTTATAAATGGCTGTATCTACCTAAAATATAATTCAGACATATAATATATGTTATTGCCTGACTGAAATATATTCAATGGTTCCCCTGGCCTATTAAATAAATAGCTGATCAATGATAAAATAAGCATCAAACTTATATATTTTGAAATTAAACATTTAGGTTAAATTATCTGTAGGTTGAAAAGATGTGGATTCAATGGTTTATCCCATTTTCTTTCTTTGTAGAGAATCTTCTGTGCATCCAACAACATCCCTGGTGCTACGGGGATCCAGAGAGGGATCTGAGACAGTCTCCAGCCCAGGGCAGATGAATGTAGAAGGAGAGGAAGAGAATTCAGCCAACTCTCTTCTGAGGCAGAACATGACAAGCTCTCTAATAGAGATGTAAGCACAACACTTAGGGAACAAAAACGGAAGCAACCAATATGTTTGTCTGTGGGGATCCAGCAAGGTTTCCAAAGAGCTGGACCGTGAAGGATAAGGAGGCCACAGGCAGAAAGCGAGAGCTGGGGGAGGACAGCACATGCAGAGTCAACAGCACCAGTCAGGACCACGTTATGCTGTGGGAGCCCCGTGTCTCTGGTGCAGGGGTGGGTAAATAGGATGAGGGCACCTAAAACCTGGAAGAGGTCAGGCTCAGGGTTTGGAAGCCACTGAATCCATGATGTACTGTTGACTGTACTGGAACGTTTTCAGGGTGACAGTTATTTAGTCAGATATGTAGGTAAGCAGAAGAGACTGACTATGGTTGGAAGCTCATATCCGTACCTTAGAGTTTAGGACTACATACTGAAAAGTCTCATCCCCCAGGAGGTCTGTTCTTGCCCTGTCCTTCATCAGCACATCATGTTTTCTCATTTTCTAGTCTCCATAGCTATTATTCTTACTCTAATCTTGGATGATTATCTTCATTTTGCATAGTCTGTTACTAAGGTGGTCAAATGACATATTTGATGGAGAAGGTTCAGCTGCTAACCAAAAAGCTGGGGTGTTGAGCCCACCCAGACACATCTTGGGAGAAAGGCCAAGAGATCTACGTTGAAAAAGCAAATCATTAAAAACTGCAACAAAAAAAAAAAAGAGGACCTGATGCAAAGGGCTTAAGTGGAGAGCAAATGCTTTGAGAATGATTGGGGCAGGGAATGTATGGATGTGCTTTATACAATTGATGTATGTATATGTATGGATTGTGATAAGAGTTGTATGAGTCCCTAATAAAATGTAAAAACAGAAAAGAGGAGGAAAAAAAGAAAATGATTAGGGCAAAGAATGTACAGATGTGCTTTATACAATTGATGTATGTATCTGTATGGACTGTGATAAGAGTTGCATGAGCCCCTAATAAATTGTTTTTAAAAAAACTGCCTGGAGCATTGTCTACACTGACACATCCACCCTGAGTTGGAGTCACCTTGATGACAACTAGTGTTTTGTACATCCAGCATCTTACCTCTTCTTCTCAACAGCCCCATAACCACAAGGGCAGGAGTTAGAACCACTTTATACGTGAAATAAGGCTCAGCATGATTAGATTTTTGCTTAAGGTAGTGGTTGTCCACTGGACGTGACTTTGCCTCTTAGAGATACATTTGCAATGTCAGAACATGTTTTGTTTCTCACACCTGGAGTTGGGTGTGCTACTAAGTCCTTGCCCCCTCTTCCCTGCCCTTCCTACCCCACAGCCACCCACAGCCCAGATTTCCAAAGAACTATCAAACAAAATGCCAATTGTGTGGAGGTTGAGAAACTCCAGCTTAAAGAAACATACGAAGTAGCTAGATCTCAACCCCCTCTCTGCTATATTGTACTGAAGAAAAGATTAGGTTCATCCTCTTTCAAGCCTTCAGATTTAAACATGGGAACCCGAAAGACGGGCACGCCTTGGAGCCCAGATGGATGAGTATCTAGTGGAAATGGAATCAAGATGAGGCTCAAGGAAGGTGCAAGGGAAAGTCTTCCTATTGCTGCTCACACGGTGCCTCACAGAGGGTACGGCATTTACTCTTAAGATCATCTGTGATTTATCTTGGTTCATGTCTTTGATAAGCTTCAAGTCCCACTATTAGGTAGTCCAAATATCCTAATATTTATATACTAGACGTTGATCTTACACCACACATCAAGGAGAAATGTGTGGGATTTTAATGGAATTTTAAAAGGATTTCAAATTCCAATGCCTACTTAGCACAAGCAGGAAATGCATGAATTGGGCTGAGCTGAGGAGACAAACAACAGAGAAGACAAACAGGACTGGAGAGCCTATGAGTCCATCACACCTGATTGCAGGTCCTCAAAGGACAGCCCGATGTTGCCATAGGGGAATTTAGGCTTGATGTGGCCAGGTATTTTTTTTTTTAATTTTCCCCCAGGAGAACTATGGATTCTGTCCCTGAAAACAATACATGTACCTTTCTGGCAAGAAGAGAGAGGAGTATGCTCAGACTTGATCTCGTGGTTCCCTGGGCATCAGATGCTAATTTTAGTTTGGTAGAAGATAGGAGACAGGGGTTCAACCCACTGTGTCCACATGAATTTGGAAAGCAAGTCCGTTTCCCCTTGTTTCTTCATATACAGAAGGAAGAGGGTGGATGAGCTATGGGGACAAGCCACCCAGTTCTTAATAGCCCCGATAGGCTGGGACTCCGGGGACCAGGTGCAATGGCCGGGATGTGGGAGCCCTGTGCTGGCTTCCAGCTCCTGTTCCCTGTGACTATGTCACTCGTCCAGGTCCTTTCCCCTTCCTGGGCTAGCGCCTCTATCTGAAATATGCGGGGGCTGTGTCAAGGCCTCTTCTCATTTGAACATTTTAGGCTTTTAGTATGAAACAATTCATGAGCAGAAAAAAACACACATCAAATTTATGATCTGAGAACAGATCACCTACAGCCAAAAAACTGGCGAAAATGCCATCAGGGAGAGGGTGCCTCTGTGGCTTTAGACAGGCCCCATTTTAAAAGATGTAAAAAAATATTTTTTTCATGCTTTTAGCACAATTCGTACAGAAGACTCCCAAAATACTCCATAGACTGTGTGTGTGGTGAGAACACCACCCCAAAGAATGTAATTACCCACCCTGGAATTCTGCCAGGTTTAACAGCGTGTTTTCCCCCCTCTTTTCTTTCAGACTTCCCTCCCCTTCTCACAGAAATGACAGCATTTTCATAAGCCCTCAGCATTACTAGGTAATTAGGGAGCAGTGCAAGTTCTGGAAAACACCCTGGGGCAGGATCAATGCCTGGGAAAGAAAAAAAAAAAAGGTCTATTCCAGGGGAAGCTCCTACGCAGAACCATCGTTTATGGGAGGAATTGTAGGCACTGACTTTTCCTCTAAACTAGCAGAGTCTTCAGCAAGGCCACCCTGGCCACCTTGACAACTGTGGGTGTCCCCAGACAGTGCTGGCAATGGCACCCTGGCTACGCCTTGCAGCTCACCGGGCCCTGGACTATGAGACAAGGGAGAGAGACTCTCATCACCCTGCTCATCAGATGGATGTTCGGGAAAGAGCCACCTACCCCCTTTGCAGGTGTCTTCATCTGTGAAAAGGGATCATGAGAAGCTGTGCCTCATGGGGCTGGGATGAGGGTAGTTGAATGTTCCAGTTAGGGACTCTTTCCAGTGTCATTGGTGCTCTTCTTTCCAACTGTCCTCCAGTTAGCCCCAACTCATGGCAAGCTCGTGCACAACAAAGTGAAGTGTTGCCCATCCATTCAGCATCTCCATGATTGTTGGCAGATGAAGTCATGATCCATAGGGTTTTCATTGGCTGAGTTTTGGAACTCGATCACCAGGCCTTTCTTCCTAGTCTGTCTTAGTGTGGTAGTTCTGATAAAATCTGTTCAACACAGTAAAAACACACACTCTTCCGTTGGAGACAGGTGGTAACTGTATATGAGGTACATTGACTAGGAATTGAATTCAGGTCTCCCACAGGGAAGATGGAAATTGTAGCATTGAAGCACCATCATTTCATGGTGATTGTTATATGTTGCCAAAATGGCAGTACTCTTATCCAGTGGCTAGAGTCTACATTCATCCTGGCATTTGAAGCCTTCCATGGGGTCCCAGTCATCTTCTGAAATTTCCCATATCGCGGTTGAGCAGTCATCTAGTAAGCCTATGTTACTTCCCCACATCATTCAAAACATTTGTTGGAGCTACCACCTCTAAACCTGCTCCTTTCCTCATTCCTCATATCTCTCTACAAAGTACCTGCAATCATTCAGATGCCAGGATGAGAGCTTTACTTAACACGATGCCTTTCTCTCTCACCCCACCTTTAACCCATCAGCTGTTCCTTCACGGTATCCATACTCCCATCACTTTCCATGCCTTCTTTGTTACTCTGCCCTCCTCTTTGAGCTGACCCACGCAATGTTTGCTCTCTTTAATTACCCATGGCCCCCTACCTTCCCCATCCCCTGCCACCATGGGAACATCATTAGTTCTCTGTGTAGCAGCCAGAAGGAAACATTCATAAACAGAAGTCAGAACCTTCCCTCCCCAGCTCGAAATTATCCAGAAATTTCACATTAGGCTTAGAATAAAATCCAAACTCTAGCTCCTGGCTGGCTATTGAATACCCTTTCTGGCACCATTTTTCTTGCTCACTCCACTCTAGTCACATTGGCCTTCTTGCTGGTCTTTGGATACACTGATCGTCATCCAGTTTCAAGATTTTTGCATTTGATATTCTTTCGGCCTGGAAAGCTCCTCCAGCGGAAGTCCACATTGCAAGTAGTACCCTACCACTACCATGAGAGCTATTGCCCTTTCCCTGCTTTAATTTCTTTGTAGCCTTTCTCAAATCCCTAACCACATTGTGTTGTGCCTATGTAGTACAAATGCTTATTGAATATGCTTGGCTGCTAATCAAAAGGTTGGCAGTTTGAATCTAAGCAAATGCAGTTCAGAAGGAAGCAATAGCATTTTATCTAAAAAAAAGAGAAAAACATCAACATTGAAAACTCTATAGGTCACAGCTGTAATGTGATACACATAGGGTTGTTGTAATTCAGAACAGATTTGAAGACAACCAGTAACCACATTATTTATTATTTGACTCATTACTAGAATGTGTCTTATTCTATGTAGTGTTTAGAATGGTATGTAACTTGGAGAGCAAATATTTTGAGAATGATGAGGGCAACAAATGTGCTTAACACAATTGATGTATGTATGGATTGTGACAAAAGTTGTATCAGTCCCCAATAAGATGATCCAAATAAAGTATGGTATGTAACTCATTATAAGTTCTCAATAATAATTTGGTAAAAGAATGAATGTATTGTCCTTATCTTTCCCTGAAGTACCCTTACTTTTCTTTGTGTATTCCAAGTTTTCAAAGAATTCATTTCTCCATGATTTCCTCACTCAACCACTACCCTGATTTTTGCTTACCTCAGTATCTAAATTACTTATTGTGGTAGTTACATAATCTGTTGTCAACTTGAAACTATTAAGAGTGAAGGGGTGGAGTTTAGCCTGTCAATCAGATGACAAATTGATGACCTCATTTGGAAGTGCTATGGAGGTAAAAGCTCGCTGGAGGCAGGACACACACTCACTCCCTGCAAGACATTCCAGTTGACAAGTCACATGAGCTATGCTGATGGCAACCAGAGGCTTGGAGCTGGAGGAACCATGTGGAGACCCATGCCAATGCTAAGATGCTTCTACCCTCACTGGATTGACAAGACTTTCTACCACTGGCCTGTGATCTTCCTGCACTCGGGGAAGATTGCATGTGTTGCGTGAGTCTGAAGAGGAATTTACAGACAGGTACTGGACATATAGGCTAATATCAGACTTATGGATTTGATCTGAACTGGGCTGGGATGTTTTCTTAATGTACAATTACTCTTTGGTATAAGTTCTCTCACACATATATGATTGTCTCTGTATTTATTTATCTAGTCAACCTTGACTAACACATTTATCATGTACTACTTTTAATCAATATTTAAAATGTTCAGAGGAGGAAGGCGTTGCCTCTCCCACTTGATTTTCAGTCCCTTATGGGCAGTCTATGCCTATAAGATAATTAAAGCTGCTTCTTCTTCTTCTCATTCTCCTCCTCCTCCTCATCATCATCATCATCTTATCATCATCATCCTCTAGGTTACATACCTACTTCATTTCACTTGATTTTCATAGCAAGCCTTTGAAAAAGAACCTTTATTGCCGTCAGTGTACTGGTGGAGAAGGGAGAGCTGGGAGGTTAAGTTACGTATTCATATTTGTATTAAGAGGGAGTGATGAGACTTCAACCTAGAGCCGCTAAGTTCCCAGAACAAGTACTCTGAACCACTGTCCTATTCTGTTTCCTGGGCCATGCTCATCACTTTGTTCAGTTGCTCTGGGCAGGGAATTGCCATGTGCACAATATTCCCAGAAATGAAAACAATCTCACGTTAGGCCCCATGCTTAGGAGACAGCCAAGAGGAGTGAACCTTCAAATGCTATACTCCATATTCTGTGCAAACTCTGTCATGTTATCAGGAAAGGGTTTTAAAATCCCTTTGGAGAACATGTACAAGATTAGGTTTGCTTCAAAGTACAAATGTGTCTTGAAAGAGAAGATGAATCAATGTTTCTCTCCCCTTGCCAGTGTCTCCTTTGTTAAAGGCAAAGAACAAATTTTATGCAATGAATACTAGTGACTGAAGACCAAATGAGTTGTGGGATGACATCAAGAATATCATCCTTGAAGAAAGAAGCTGTCCATTTCCATCCAGTCATTTCTTGCTGCCATTGAGTTGATGCTGAATCAGTGACTCCATAGGATAATTCGACTGCTCCTCTAAGTTTCCAAGACTGTAAGTCTTTACAGGAGTAGGAAGCCCTTATTTTCTCCCACAGAGCTGCTTGTGAGTTTGAACTGGAAAACAGCCCCACACATTACCACCACGGCATCAGGGATTTTCCCTTCTGAAAGACCCTATACGAGCTTCCAAAACTGTCAATCTTCTTATTAATCATTTTTTGGGGGTTCAGGCAATTCTTATCACAATCCATACATACATCCATTATGTCAAACACATTTGTCCATTTGTTGCCATCATCATTCTCAAAACATTTGCTTTCTACTTGAGCCCTTAATATCAACTCCTAATTTTCCCCCTCCCTCCCTGCTTTCCCCTCCCTCATGAACTCTTGAAAATTTATAAATTATAATTATTTTGTCATATCTTACACTGTACTACATCTCCCTTCACCCACTTTTCTGTTGTTAATCCCCCAGAGAGAAAGTTATATGTAGATCCTTGTAATTGGTTCCGCCTTCTACCCTACCTTCCTTCCACCCTCCAGGTATCGCCACTCTCACCACTGGTCCTGAAGGGGTCATCTGTCCTGGATTCCCTGTATTTCCAGTTCCTATCTGTACCAATGTACATCCTCTGGTCTAGCCAGATTTGTAAGGTAGAATTGGGATCACAATAGTGGGGGAAGGAAGCATTTAAGAACTAGAGGAAAATCATATGTTTCATCATTGCTACTCTGCACCCTGATTGGCTCATGTCCTCCCCACGACCCTTCAATAAGCAGGTGTTCAGTTGCCTACAGATGGGCTTTGGGTCTCCACTCTGCACTCACTCTCATTTACAATGATATGATTTTTTTGTTCTTTGATGCCTAATAAGTGATCCCTTCAACACGTCTTGGTCACACAGGCTGGTGTGCTTCTTCCATGAGGGCTTTGTTGTTTCCGAGCTAGATGGCTGCTTGTTTATCTTCAAGCCTTTAAGATCCCAGATGCAATATCTTTTGATAGCCAGGCACTATGAGCTTTCTTCACCACATTTGCTTATGCACACATTTGTCTTCAGTGATCATATCGGGAAGGTGGGCACCTACTGATACGATATTTTGTTTTTGATGCCTGATACCTGATCCCTTCAACACATCATGATCACACAAGCTGGTGTGCTTCTTCCATGTGGGCTTTGCTGCTTCTTAGCTAGATAGCTGCTTGTTTACCGGCAAGCCTTTAAGACCCCAGACGCTATATCTTTTGATAGCCAAGCACCATCAGCTTTCTTCACCACATTTGCTTATGCACCCATCTTTACTAAAGCAGATAGCCTCATCTGTCTACCTCAAAGAATGCAAAAGATCATTAATTGAAACAGGGAAGAAAGAAAAGACAAACTGGGTGTTACAGTTTTGAACATAAAACAGCTAATGCAAATTGAATAGTGCAGTAAAAGAGCAGGATGAAAAATGTCAAGGGTAGATGGAAAAGATAAATGAAAATATTATTATATATACAAAGATCTCGAGTTAGAAAGCTAAAAAAGTACATGCTGGAAGAACTTGGGAAAAAATGTAAGCCCCAAGTCGCACTAATGGAGGATTATATGGGCAAAATATTGAATGATTCTCTCACTCACTGCTATCCAGTTGATGCTGACTTCTTGCAACACGATAGGGCAGAACAGAACTGCCCCCTGTGAGTCTCTGAGACTGTGACTCTTTACAGGACTAGAAAGCCCAGTCCTTTCCTGAGGAGTGGTGCATTGTTTTGAACTGATGGCCTTATGCTTAACAGCCCCAAAGCATCAAAAGAAGATAGAATGTTATGATATCTGTCAGAGCTCCTGAGATAGTTAGTTTATTATGCCAGCCTAGCCGATAAACACAAATGGGATTAATTGAAGGGCTGAGAGATTAATGGCTTGGTGAGCCTCACCTTTCTTGTCTCTTGCTCTTGGATCATTGGATCAGTGTGAAGCTGCCTTGCTTGTTCTGTGCCTCAATTTGCAAGCTACTCTACCTCTGGGACACATAACCTATGAACTGTGTCAGTGTAATTTGAAGTCCCTTTAAGACTTGCCTCACCAGAGAATTGGAATGTACATCTCTGAAGCTGGGGACTGATGGTTGGTGACCTGGCTGATGGTTGGTGACCTGCCTTGCTGTTTGCTGCCTATGCTGAGATAGCCTAGCTCTGTCTACAGAGGACTGCCTGGTGGCCCTCAAGACTTGAAGGACTGCCAGTGCCTCACAACTCTATCACGGGTATGAGTTACACTGAGATATTTGTCCTGCTTTATAATTTAACTGTTCATTTCTTGTATTATCTATCTGTATATAATTTAACAGTTCATTTCTTGTTTTATATATCTATCTTTATAAATATATATATTAATTATATATTATAATTATATGTATATAATTATCAGAAATCTGGTTTTATCTCTCTAGAGAACCCTGTCTAACACATTTTGGTACCAAGAGTGGGGTGGATCTATTGACTGGGGTGAGAGTCAATTGTTTCTAAGGGCTCAATATTCTCCTCTTCTGTATCATCAGCCCATATGTTCCCATCCCATGTTTCAGGGTCCCATCTTTTCCCTATCAATGCCCTTACTTTGGTTTCAGACACTGCTCTAGATCTGCAATTCAGCTCCCATTGTAATTCAGCCACTCACATAATGAGGCTTTGGACCTGATTCTCAGCTATGTCAGCACTTTTACTAGAGGAGAGCTGGCTTGCCTTTGTAGCACAGATGGAAGTTTTCAAATCCATTAGTCTGCACCGGAGACATGCTTTTGAGGCTCTGAGATCATCCCTCTCCTTAATCACACTTTCCATTGTAAGAAGGACCAGCCAACCAGCTTCCCTAAACTTGTCATCCTTACAAAACTGGAAAATATCAAATATACGATCACTCAGAACCTCTCCTTTAACCAGCATCTCATCTGTCAGTGGTGCTATTTTAGGTATTATCCCTGCTATTTCACACCATGGATTAGGAAGAGCAGCAGACTTATCCATGCTTTGGGGTGTTGAAGTAGCATTACTAGTGTTAAGACTAGCCAGGCTGGAAAGCCAATCTAAGAAGTCCATATTTATGATTTTATTTCTCTAGAAGCACTCCTGGTACCAAAATGATTAATAATAATTTTAAAAAGATATCAAGAGATGGTAAAAAAGAAGATAGAAAATACAGAGTCACTGTGTCAACCATAACTTGTTTGCATTCAACTATTTCAATATATGACGAAGAGCTGATGGTATTGAAGGAAGAAGTCCAAGCTGCAGTGACAGCATTAATGAAAAACAGCACTCCAGTAATTGATGGAATACTCGTTGAAATCTTTCAATAAGCTTATGAAACAGTCTCTTGTCTATGCTGATATATTTGAAAGACAGCTACCAGGCCAATTGTCTGGATGAAATCCATATTTGGGTTCATTTCAAAGAAAGGTGACCCAACAGAATGAGTAACTTATTAAATAATATCATTGATATTGCATTCAAGTAAAATTTTACTGAAGATAATTCAAAAGTGGCTGCACCAGTACATCAACAGAGAGCTGTCACAATTCCAATCCATATTCAGAAGAGTACAAGAAACAAGGCATATAATTACTGAAGTCAAGTTGATTTTAGCTGAAAGCAGAGAATTCCAGAAAGATGTTTATTTATCTTTTATTGACTATGTTAAGGTATTCAATTGTGTATGCCTTGATAGACTGCAAATAATATTGTGAAGAGTGGAAATTCCAGAGCACTTCATTTTGCTAATGTGGAAACTGTAAATAGACCAAGAAGCAGTTATTCAAACAGAAAAAGGGAATTCTGTATGTTTTAAAATCAGGAAAAATGTGCATTAGGCTTGCATCCTTTTAACATTCTTATTCAATCTGTGTGCTAAACAAGTTCTCCAAGAAGCTGGACTATATGAAGAAGAATACCACATCCAAATTCTCCTTTTAATAACCTATGAAATGGAGATTTCACAACCTTACTTACTGATGAAGTACTTAGGGTTGAAAATCACAGACAGCTGTATTCACTATGGATTAAAACTTAACATAAAGAAAACCAAAATCTTCAAAACTGGGCTGATAGGAAACACCATGGAGAAAATCTGGAAGTTGTGAAGGAGTTAATTTTATGTGGATCCATAGTCAAAACCAAGGAAGCAGTAGGCAGGAAAGTGAAGGGTGTATTTTGTCAGACAACTGTGCTGCCCAATATCTCTTTCAAGTACTAGAGAGCAATCATAGCATTTGAGGGCTGAGGTGCACCTGACTCAAGCCATGGTATGGTCAAATTTCTCATATATGTAGGAAAAGTGGAAAAGGAACAAGGAAGACTGCAGCAAAAATGATGCATTGGGATTTTTTGGTGGTGGCAAGAATATTGAAAGTATTATGGACTGTCAAAAAAGAAAGAAAATAAATAAATCCATATTGGAAAAAATATAGCCAGAATGTTCCTTAAAGGGGAAGATAGCAAGACTTCATTTCAGGTACTTAAGACAAGTTACCAGGACAGGCCAGGAAAAGGACATTCTTGTTGGTGAAGGAGTGGATTCTTTAAAAATAGGACGATCATCAAGAGGTGGATTGACACAGTGTCTGCAATAATGGGCTCAAACTTAGCAACAATTGTGAGAACAGAGCATAACAGGGCAGTGTTTTATTCATAGGGTCTCCCTGAGGCAGAAACAACTTGGGAGCATCCAATAACAACATAACAACAGAGCTTGTATATCTGTTTTATGAGGAAGAGGGACAGAATATCAGAGTTAGAAGAATGTTTAGAGATTATGAACCTTCACACCTTCTCTTTATAAATGAAATCAGTGCCAAGGGAGGTTAAATGATTTGCCCTTGGTCTCCCAGCTGGATAATGGCAGATCAGGGACTTGAACTGCAAGCTGCACCAAGAGTAACATTTGAGTCCTGTAACAGTGAGACCAAACACAAAGCTCCTATAAGGGGTTAAATCTTTGTCCCTTGGAGTAGCTGGTGGTTTCTAACTGCTTACCTTGCAGTTAGTAAACCAATGAGTAACTTTCTAGAAACAGTGAATGGAGTCCCTGGGTAATATGATGTGCCATTCCACTGTTGTAGACACGTCTGGAAGAATTTTGCAGTCTGGCAGATGGGAATACCAATGGTGAGCCTACATTTTACTAGCTGACCTGGTGGAGAGAATTATATGTGCATATAAACACAAGCAAGAGTGTGTGTGAACTTCCGCACTGTCTTTAACAGAAAAAAAACTCAAAACTTGACTTTGACTCATAGCAACCCTCCTGCACAGAAGAGTACAGCTCCTGCGGGTCTTAGGTACTTCAACTCTTTTCAGGAGTGGAGAGGCTCATCGTTCTCCCATGGAGTAGCCGATGGTTTCTAACTGCTTACCTTGCAGTTAGCTGCTCAGTGAGTACCCTTCTCCACCATCAGGGCTCCTACGTTACATAGACCCACTCCTTTCATCTAAATAAGACTTACCACTCCCTCATCTTCTCCTCCTTCACCACCATGCCCTGTACCCCCCACATATATTTTGTATTCTTCTTCTCATTTTTGTTTTTCTTTTTCATGGACATTTCTAATATCCCTGATCATGCTGTTAGCAAAACAAAGGTTCTTGGTTTGAACCCGCCAACAACTCCGTGGAAGAAAGATGAAGTTGTCTTTTCCTATAAACATTTACAGTCTTGGGAATCCTATACAGGGTCCCTATGATTAGGAATCCACTCAAAGGTTTGGACAGTCTTGACAAAATATTCCTTGATTTCCTCTCCTCTTTTCCATTCTCCTTCCACCCAATATTATTGCTGGTATAGTCACATCTTCTTTGATCTTCAAACCCATTCACTTTGGGCCATCCTGCTCCACCATCATTCCTACTCCATACACCACGTATCGGAGTAATGAATTAAGCTATTTGGGGAAAGTGAGGATAGTAGCATGATATCAACAGCACCTGCTGTTGATCATATGGAGGGCACTGGGTAAGAAGGTACACATTACATCCCTCAATTCTCACAGCAACCTTCTCACATTGTGGCATGTCTCACATTATAGGTGGAGTACACCCTGGTCTGCTAGCTGCCAGTGCCTTTGTCATTCCTCACTGGGCACTATGTTTGCTTGAAGGGCTACATATTATGCTAGTTCCTTGTTACCCTCTTAGGAAATAGTTGTATGCATTATTGCTTAAATGACAATAAGTGAGACCAACCCAGAAAGTGAATGCACTAATCTAAGGCCAGACAGCTAGTAACTGGTGGAACTAGGTTTTAACCAAATCATTTCACCCTTTCTAATACTGTCAGTGTCTGTTTCCCGTCATGATCCTTGTTTTTTGTGTAGGACAGTATCATGCATCTTCTTCCCACTGTCGCAATCAGCCATGGCCCACACTTCCTGCCTCTAACCTGTCTCTCAAGCAGGGCCAATGATCCCTGAAGTGCACTGATTGTACGTCACCTTTAAAGTAAATAAAACTCAATTCCACAATATTATAATTGCTGCCAAAGTATAACAGTTCAGCCACAGTTTAGTCAACCTGGTTCTTGTGGACCCTCTTAAAAAAAGCTAACCACTATTCTTTCACAACACTTCCTACCAAAATCCAAGTCATTATTTATTTATAACATTTCCTATCTGAGTACAAGATAATATACTCCCCTAGCTCAAATCACTAGATTTGGCAAACTACCTAAAGCACCTGGCTTCTTTCAGTGGGAGGGTAAGAATCTGAAACAGCTGGTGAGGGCAATCTTGTACATGCCCCTAACTACAGGGACTTGGGGAAGAACAAAGAAATACTTCTGCTGGACAGATGGTATCTGGTAGGTTGCAAATTAGGACAGGTTCCCATAGGACCAAGGGTTCTCTCACAATGACTGGGCCTCAGCGCTGCCTGTTAGCACCATAGGCACTCCTGAAATAGAAATGCCCATAGGATATCATGATGCCACCACAGAGGACAAAAGTGAGAAGCAAGTATTGAGACAGTAGGGGAAACAGGGAAAATAGGGTCTGAACGTCAGGCCTAGAGAATTCTATATACTCTGTTCTACACACATGTATCATCCACTCTGGATTCTTGTCAAAGTTTATCAGGACAGGTATCCTGACAGGCAAAGGTCTATGACCTAGAGGTAGGTCCTCCTGGATGTCAGACACTTAGGCTTTTGCTTCAGCAGCAGGCACCATGAGGTTTAGGGAACTCTTTCTTCATCACAACTGTACTCACTACCTTGAACTTGCAGAGCTGTGGTCATGAGTGTGATGTGACTGTGATGTGTCAACAGGGCACAGCTACCCATGGCTGGGAAGCCATATGTATTGGGGCAGGGTGGCAGGCATAACACACCAACAGCTTTCTCCACCAGTCCTTTCATTTTTAAGTATCAAGGAGCCCTTCTGCTATAGAACATTTCCTTCCCTTGTGGGTCAGCCTTGATAGCCCAAGATCTTCTTCATCACCCTCCAAAGCTGACCAACTTCTCTTGATTGCCATTCCCTGAATCAACTACTAAGACCTCCTATGTCTCCACCTTGACCCCATGTCACACTCCATCCATTTCAATCCTTTCCAAGCACTGAGGCCATCTCTTCTAGAGGAAGTCCCAATGGCAGCTGAGCCACCTCTAAAGCCTGTGACCTCACTACAGAAAGCACAATGGCTTGACTCAGGCTTACAGTCCTGGGAACTGGACACTTCAAGCAGCTGACTAGCGAAGCATCGTCACTAGCTTTCCCACACTGCAGGACCTCGGACACTGAGCAGCCCACAGAGCAAGAGGGGGAAAAGCCTTTTACTTGATCCCAAAGGCAGGAAAACAGAGAGAATAAACAATCACCTTCTTCAGAGCCTGTCACCGTCAGGTGTGTGGTGAGGGGGTGAGTAGGGGCATTGATCTCTACAGCCTGGGCTCGTAGGAGCAGGGCCAAGTGAAGCAAGACTAGTGGAGGTCTAAACTATTCCTCTTGAAAATTCCACTAGAAGAGCTCAGACCATGGTAGGAGACCTCTCTCACTCCAGTTCCTAGGTGCTTTGCTTGGCTGCCCACCAAGGGGATAGGATGGAGGCACCAGCATCATACATAACTGCAGCCTGAACACAGGCGCCCAGAATAGCTGCCAAGTGTGAGGAGACAGAGAGGGTAGCTCCCCTTGCTCATGCTCCTTTAAGTCAAGGATGGGGGTGAGGCGATGGCCCAGAGAGGTAAAGGCAGCCTTGAAAACTGCCTTTTCACTCAGTGCCTTCAGGGACACAATTATAGCATTTCCTGGCATATTCATCCAAGTCTGGAATTGACAGTAAGACAGTGAGTTTGGAAAGTTTTCACCCAAGTTCAGTGACTACTTGCTCTCTTTAAAGTGGTTCCCTTACCCTTCTGTCTGTAGGTTCTTGTCTGAAGCAATCTTCGTAATGAGTGCCTACTTCCTTCAGGTGCAATACCTGCTCTTTGCTGAAAAAAATGTGGTCCCAGTATCCTAGAAGGATTCCCAAAGTGCCATTTCCAGTCAAAACAAAGAACCTGGGGAGTGGGATAGAGCTGAGAACCCAAATAGGAGATTTTCATAACCACAATACCTGCCTACCATGTATGTTATGTGTTGAAAACCAGAAGTAACTCCTGGGGAGGAAACACACATTCCAAAATGGATGGAGTGGGTCCAACAGTAGAAGGCTGCTTGCAATGAGTGAAGGGAGGCCGCAGAAAGAATGGAGTGAGAACTCCTGGCTTGTGCTGGTACATTTGAAGTGAACCAGAAAGGGGTAAGGAGAGGGTTGGCATTACTTATTGAGAACCTCTTGACCACAGTGAAGATAACTTAGATGTTTACTTAAGATGATACCTGTCAAAAGCAAGCTTTTCAAAAGATAGTCTCATTGTTTATTACTGATCCACGTAACAGTTAAAGGATATGTTTTAGAGTCAGAATGTCAGGATACGCTGAATAGCTGCAAAGGATTGACAAGTGGTCGTGAGCAAGGTGCATCAGTGTCCTCGGCCTCCACCTCTTGATCTGTGAAGGGGTATTATATGTAGTGTTATATATATAATGCATTCCGAGGGTTGTCCAAGGGTTAAAGGAGAATCGCCATTCATAGTTCATGGTACAGTGCTTGATAAGCAAGTAGCCTTCGATACATGTTCATTGTTGTTGCTGCTGTTAGGTGCCATCTAGTCATCTCCAACCCATAGCAACCATATGCGCAGCCCAAGACACTGCACTCACTGTCTCGTACCAGCTTCATGGCTGCTCCTATTCATAATTGTTAAGTTCATTGATGAAGCCATTATGTCAATCCATGTCTTTGAGACCCTTCCTTTATTTCACTGCCCTTCCCCTTTCCCAAACACGTTTTTCTCCAGGGCCTGGGCGCTCCTGACAACATGGCAAAAGTATGTAAGATGAGGTCTTGCCATCCTTACCTCTAAGGTACACTCTGACCTTTCTTCTTCCAAGATAGATTTGTTTATCATTTAGCAGTCCATGATACTTTTAATATTCTTCACCAGCAATGTATTTCAAGTGTATCTATTCTTCTATGGTCGTCCATATTCTGTATTCAACTTCAAATGCATGGAGAGTATCATGGTATGGGTCAGGGCACCTTAGTCCTCAAAGTAGCATTCTTGCTTTTCAATACTCTAAAGAGGTCTGGTGCAACAAATTTACCTAATGCAATATATCTTTTGATCTCTTGACTGCTATTTCCATGAACATTGATTGTGGATCCGAACAGGACAGAATCTTTGACAACTTCAACCTTTTCTTCATTTGTTGTGATATTACCTAGTGGTCCATTTATGAGAATTTTGATCTTCTTTACATTGAGTTGTTATCCAGACTGGAAGTTACATCCTTGATCTTAATCATCAAGTGCTTCAACTCTTTTGTACTTTCAGCAAGCAACATTGTGTCATCTACATATCACAAGTATATATAAACCTTACTCCAATCGTGAAGTCACATTATTCTTCATATAAGCTAAGTTCTCTGATGGTTTGCTCAGCATACAGATTGAACACATATGGTGAGAGGATACAACCCTGACACAAACCTTTCTTGAATTGAGACCTGCATTATGCCCTTGTTCTGTTCACATAACTGCCTCTTACTCCATGTACAAGTTTCTCATGAGCACAATTAGGTGTTCTGGATTTCCCATTCTTCTCAAGTTTATTCATAGTTTATTATGGTCCACACATTTAAATGTCTTTGCGTAGTCCATGAAACACAAGTAATTACCTTTCTGGTATTTTCTCTTTTGAGCGATAATCCATTTGATATGAGCAACAACATTCCTTATTCCACAACCTCTTCTGAATCTGATCTGAACTTCTGGCAGTCCCTTCTAAATATACAGCTACAACAGTTGTTGGATGATCTTAAGCAAAATTTTACTTGTGTGCAATGTCAATGATATTGTTCCGTAGTTTGAGCATTCTGTTGGGTTACCTTTTTTTTTTTAGTAATGAGCTCAAATGTGGATATCTTTCAGTCAAATGACAAATTAGATGCCTTCCAAATTTTTCTGGCATAGATGAGTGAGTGAATCCAGTGTTTCTTTAGGTGCTGAAACATTTCAATGGACATTCCATCAATCTCTGTAGCTTTGATTTTATGAACACATTCAGCGCAGTTTGAGCTTCTTCCTTCAGCACCATTGGTTACTGCTCACATGCTACCTTCATAAATGGTGAAATGCTGACTAGTTCTTTAAGATACGAGACCGTGTGTTTGTTCCATCCTCTCTTGAGGCTTCCTGCATCATTCAATATTTTTCCCATAGAAACTTTTAGGATTGCAAGTTGAAGCTTGAATTTTTTCTTGATTTCTTTCAGTTTTGAATATGGTAAGTATGTTATTCCCTTTCAGTTTTCTAATTCTAGGTCGTTGCATACTTCATTTTATCATTTGTTTTTGCCTTCTTGAGTTGTTCTATTCTGCACTTTGACTTCATCTTTTCTTCCATTTGCCTTTGCTACTCTACAATTAAGGGCATGTTTCAGAGTCTCTTCTGACATCCACTTGATCAATTTCTTTTCTCTCTTTTTAATGACCTTTTTCTTTCTTGGATGGTGGTCTTGATGCCCTCCTACAGCTCATCAGGTTTTCTGTCATTAGGGTTGAATGAGTCAATTCTGTTCTTGAGATGTTCTCTAACTTATAGAAATCCAATGCTGTCTGTAGTTAGATTGAATATACCTGCCTTCAAGTAAATCCAATCAATACAACTATTATTCAAATTTACGCACCAGCCACAAAAGCTAGTGATGAAAAATTGAAGAATTCTACCAATGATTTCAGTTGGAAATTGATCAAACATCCAAAAAGGAATGACTGAAACCTTGTAGATGCGATGGAAGAATAGAGGGTCACTGGAAGGCAGCTCTGATAGAACTGATAACCCAACTCTTCCAGAGCTTATCATCAAAATATATGTGTATCAAACTCTACCTATTCAGACTTCAAGAAAATGTGGAAAAGTGGTTCTGAGTACTTAGAATCTTGGCTTATTCAGATCGAGACTCACTTGTCTAAGACAGAAGACAGCTACTTGTCAATTGATCATAAGAGATCATATTTGCTCTCATTCCAAAGCAGGCAATACAGCAGAATGCTTAAATTATAGAACAATATCATTGATACCATTACATTAAATTAAATGTTGCTAAAGGTTTTCCAACAATGGTTGCAGCAGCACATTGTCATGAAAGACTAAGGGGTATCACTGCTCATGTCAGATGGATCGTGGCTAAAGCAAATAATTTTAGAAGGGTGCATAGTGGTGCTTGATTGACTATGCCAAGGCATTCAACGATGTGGACCATAACAAACTGGATTAAGTTGAAAAGAATGGGAATTCCAGTAGAGTTTACTGTTATCAAGAGGAAATTGTATATAGATCAAGGGGTATTTGTGTGAACAGAAAAAGGGACTATTGCATAGCTTAGCATCAGGTAAGGTGTGAAAAACAGTTGTACTCTCATCATAGGTATTTCATACCAAGCAAATAATCAATATACTGGGATTACATGGAGAAGAATATGACACCAGAATTCAAGAAAGGCTTATAAGCAACCTGAAATATGCACACACACAGCTTTGCTTGCTGAAAGTGAGGAGGAGTTGAAGCACTTGCTGATGAAGATCAAGAATTGGAGCCTTCCATGTGAATTATAACTCAATGTGAAGCAGAATGAAATCCTCACAAACGGAGCAATAGATAGCATCATGATAAACAGAGAAAAGACTGAAGTTATCAAGAATTTTGGTTTGCTTCGATCCACAGTCAATGTTCATGGAAGCAGTTATCAAGATATACAAGTATGTACTGTATTGGATAAATCTGCTGTACAAGAACTCTGTAGAATATTGAGGAACAAGGATGTTATTTTGACCTAAGCTATGGGATTTTCAGTAGCCTCAAATGCATGTGAAAAGTAGATATTGAATAAGAAAGACTGAAGAAACATCAATGCATTTGAATTCTGGTGCTGTAGAAGAATGTTAAAAGCACCCTGGGCTACTGAAAGGACAAGCCTATTTGTCTTTCAAGAAGTCAGGCCAATATTTTGGACATGTGGTCAGGAGTGACTAGTCCCTGGAAAAGGATATCATACTCTGTAAAGTAGAGGGGCAGCAATAAAGAAGGCTCTCGAGAAGAGGATTGACAATGTGGCTGCAGCAATGGGCTCAAGCATAGGCAAAACTGTGAGGATGGCACAGGGCTTGGCAGTTCTCCTTCTGTAATGGTGCCTAAGGTTACTATGGGTTGAAATTGACATGATGGAACCTAAAATCAGCAATAATAACAATAACCAACAAGCTGGTCACCACTTGTCTGTTAGTATGTCAAATTGGTGGTTTCTGAATTGCTGTGCCACTGAAAGAAAAGTCATTGATATTTCAAATACCATTAGATTCACCCAAAGAGAACAGGTTTGAGCAGCACTTCTAAGCTAAGAACAGACTATGAAGAAGGAATAGACTATCTGCTTCCAAGCAATTAACCTCTAAAAAATCTATGGATATCATGTAAACATTTTCAGGGACTGAAAACATAATGAACACAATCAGAACATTGTCAGAGATAGTGGCAGGACCTTGGTTATGAAGGCTCTCAAAAAATGACTGACAAAGGGCTGCCTTGTCAAAGTAGAGTTGACCACAATAATGCAGGTGGAGTTAAACTGTGAGATTAAAGCCATCAGGACTTTCATTTGTTGATGGGACATAATTCAAAATTAGAAATAGCTAAAAGCATAAATCAATAATCAGAAATTGGAATGTATGAAGTATGAATTTAGGAAAATCAGAAGTCATCAAAAATTAAATGAAAGAAGAAAGATTTATATCTAGATATTAGTGAGCTGAAATGAACTAGTATTGGCCATTTTGATCCAGATAATCATATGTTTTACCATGCCAGAAATGATACAATCAGGAGGAACAGTGCTGAATTCATCATCACAAAGGACATTTCAAGATCTGTCTTGAAGTTCAATGCATTCTGTGATAGGATAATGTCTATTGTCATTCGTGTAAATCAAATCAATACAACTAGGACTTCTGGGAAGATGGCAACTGAGTAACATACCAAACAGACTCCGTAGAAATCAGCCCAGGAGAGTTATGAAGAGGGAAATTCAACACTGCTGGATCACAAGAGGAACATCATAAAGACAAGTAGGCGCAGATCCACAAGACTTTGAGAGGCTGGGGGCTTTTCTCTTACCTCAGTGGAGCTGGCTCTGGATTGACCTTAGCCCCACCACTGTCTTGGCCGGAGCCAGGACCATTTGGAGCCAATACTGGGGCTTAATCTCAACACAGCCACATTTTGCCACTGACTCGGGCCAGGGATTCAACCCTTACAGCCTCACGGGTAGGGCTAAGACTCAGCTATATTGTTACTTTTATTTCTCTCTCTTCTCTCTAATCCCCCACAGCTTCAGCAGTCTTGTTTTTTCCCCTCCTTGTCTCTTCCCTGTTCTCTCACACACCACTGCCGACCTCCAGACCATTCCCCTTGACCTAGGGCATTTTCGCCTGCCCTAGACCATAAGGTGAACTCCATCTTGTGCAGCTAACCTGAGGCTGTGGGGAAAGCCCGGCTGACCTCCACCAGGGGATAATCTGCCCAACACCTTAACAGGGAGTTCCTGCCTGTGTAGCTGGGGGAGCTCATATTTTTCTTCTGTGGGTCCATGTGACTGAGGGAACTTCCTCCTGCCTACCATAGTGCCTCACCCAACCTAAGGCAGCTCAGCCAACATTCACCAAGGTTCCAAACTGCTTCAGGAAACTCTGCCCAACCTCCACAGTGATATACCTGGCCAAAGAAACTCCGCCCACATTTATGGCGTTCTACACCAAAACAGGCATCCCATGAACCTTCTGGGGGCACTTCCCTGAGAGTGAAGCCTCAGGAGGATAAAGTGGTAGGCTAATTCGAAGAAGCATTCCTACAAGTCTCCCAGAAAGCACCAGTGCTCTTTGACTCCCTGCAAAATGGCACCTGGCTCCTCTAAAACAACGCAACACAAAAAGCCATCAGCCCCAATGATGTCAACGAAAAAACAGGAGAACAAAAGGCAATGGCAGAAGATGTCCTGAACATAACAACATGCATAGAAGAAGCAGACATTGATCTGTCACAGAAAGAAATTTTCAGACTGCTGCTTGGAGTCACACAGGATATGAGGGAATCAATTCACAAAAAGGATGAAATGGTAGAGGACATGAAGTCGATACACCAAAGGGAAATACAAGAGCTTAGGGAGGAGATAACAAAAACCAGTAGCAGACTCACAGACCTTGAGAATTGAATGGAGGAAGCAGAGAACCGCACCAGTGACTTGGAGGACAGCCAAGCAGACTTTAGCAAATGTGAACAAAAATCTAATAAGAAGCTGAAGAAAACCTAAGAGCTATATCTGATGCTATGAATAGGAACAACATAAGAATTGTTGGATTATTGGAGCAAAACAAAACAAAGAAGTCATCTGCAACAATAGTAAATGAATTCTAGGAGGAAAAATTCTCCAGCTTAATGAATGAAAACCAAGCAACCATTCAGGAGGCTGAAAGAATACCAGCAAGACTGAATCACAAGAAGAAGTCACCAAAGCACATAATAAACTCTCCAACTTTGAGGAAAAGGAGAAAAATTATGAGAGTAGCTAGGGAAAAACAAGCAATCACATATAAAGTGTCCCAAATAAGAATATGCTCACACCTATCAGCAGAAATTATGAACAAGAGGAGAGAGTGGAGTAACATATTTCAACAATTGAAGGAAAACAACGCAAACCCAAGAATATTCTACCCAGCCAAATTATTGATCAAGATAGATAGAGAAGTAAGAGTTTTCCCAAACTAGGAGAAACTCAAAGAATACATTAGAAGAATCTGAGCCCTACAAAGGATCCTTGGCGACCCAGTATGGGCAGAAGAACAACACTAACAAAGCATAAATAAGAGACCACTACATAGAACAACCTCACCCAGAGGGCAACAAAGAGAAACAGATCTCAAGATAGCATTGGCCTAAGGATAGAAAGAAGTCAAGAATGATACACAGACACATGCACAACACACTAATAAAAAGGAAGGTAGAAAAACGCCCAACTCAAGTACAAGATGGCACGACAGAGTCCTCAGAAGGAGATAATAATCCGGAATATCAATGGCCTGAACTCAGGCATTAAAATACTGAGGCCAGCAGACTAGCTTAGAAAATACAATCCATCCATCTGCTGCCTACAGGAAACACATCTCAAGGCTACAGACAAAAATAAGCTGAGAATCAAAAGCTGGAGAAAGGCATAGCATGGCAATGTGGCATGGATGAAATTGAAATCAAAGTGCAAACCATAAAAAGAGATAAGGAGGGATGTAATGCTCAAGGGAATGGTAGACAAAGAACCATTAAGCATTGTTAACATATATTCCCCAAATGAGAGACCCGCTGAACTTGTCCACCAAACACCCCAAAAGATGAAAAAAGAAATCACAGCCTCAACAATTATACTGGGTAACTTCAATACACCACTCTCTGAGAAAGATAAATCACAGGGAAAGAAACTCAACAAGGAGGCTAGAGATCTAAATACTACAATGAGACCATTTAACCTGATAGATATTTACAGAGCTTTTCATCCAAATACAATTTATTCACATTATTTTCAAGCCCACATGGCACATATTTGAAGATGGACCACATGCTGGAGTAGGTGAATCTACATACATTTAAGCACATTGATATTATACAGATCTCTCTCTCTGACCACTGTGTCATAAGGCTGGAAGTCAACAAAAGGAAGATGAAGAAAACAAGAACAAACAATTGGAGGATGAATATCTCTCTATTGCACAAGGAGTGAATACTGGCAGAGATCAGAGAGGAAATTAGACGTTTCTAGAAACCAACGAGAATGAGAACACGATGTACCAAAACTTATGGGAAACAGCAAAGGCAGCTATCAGAGGAAGTTTCATAGCAATACATGCACACTTGAAAAAGGAATATAGACTTATGATTGATATGCTGGCACAAAATTTACAACAACTAGAGCAGAGTCAGCAGGATAATCCTACTAATAGCAAAAGAAAATAAATTTTAAAAATCAGAGCTGCGATTCAGGAGAGGGAAAATAAGAAAACTATGGAAAAAATGATTCTACTAAAAGTTGGTTCTTTGAAAGGATAAACAGAATTGATACACCATTGGCAAATCCAACCAAAGAAAAGAGGAAACAAATTTCAATAGCAAGAATGAAGGATGGAAGAAGAGACATTACAAGAGACCCTAATGCAATCAAATGGATAATTACACAGTACTGTGAAGGATTGTACTCCAAAAAATTCAACAACCTGGAAGACATGGAAAAAATTCTTGGAAAAATAATCCCTCCCTTGATTATCCCCAAATGTCATCAAGAATCTCAACAGACCCATAGCAATAGAAGAAATGGGCACACTTATTGAGGGAATACCAACAAAAAAATCCCCTGAACCAGATGGCTTCACAGGAGAATTCTAAAAAGCATTTAGGGAAGAACTAACTCCAATCCTACACAAACTCTTTTAGAACATAGAAAAATACAACAAACACCAGAACTCCTTCTATGAAGCTAATATTACTCTAATACCAAAACTGAGCAAGAATCCCACAAGAATTGATAACTGCACACCAATATCCCTAATGAACATTGATGCAAAAATCCTTAACAAAATACTAGCTGACAGAATACAAAAGTACATAAAACAAATAATCACCATGACCAAGTGGGATTCATACCAGGGATGAAGGCATGGTTCAACATATGAAAGACCATTAGTATCATTTGCCACATTGACATGAAAAAACATAAGAACCACATGATAATATCGATACATACAGAAAAAACATCCAACACCAATACCTGTTTAAGACACTTGAGAAGACAGGAAAGGAAGGAAAATTCCTCAAGACAATACGAGCTATATATATGAAAAACCAACAGTCAATATGGTAGTCAATAGAGAAAAGACTAACACACTCCCACTGAAAAGGAGATCAGACAAAGATAACCCTTGTCCCTACTCTTATTTAATATCATACTGGAGGTTTTAGCTAACAGCATAAGACAAAGAAAAGACATCAAAGGTATTCAATTTGGGAAAGAAGAGGTAGAACTATCGTTATTTGCAGATGATATGATTTTATATATGGAAAATCTCTAAAGCTCCATAAGGGGAGAATTGCAATAAATGAGTTTGGCAGTGTGACAGGATACAAGATCAACAAACAAAAGTCCATCTGAGTGCTATACACATCAGATAAGACCACAGATGAGGAGACCAAAAAGGTGGTACCCTTCACAATAGCCAAGCACAAATTGAAATATCTAGGGATATACCTGATTGAAAGAACAAAAGATCTATATGAGAAAAACTACAGAACACTATTACAAGAAACCAAGGGTGACCACAACAAATGGAAGAATATCCCATGTTCATGGATTGGAAGACTCAATAGAGTCAAAATGTCAGTTCTGCCAAAGGTACTATATAAGTTTAATGCAATCCCGATACAATTACCCTCATCTTTCTTCAAAGAATTGGAAAAACTGATTACCAACTTCATATGGAGAAGGAAGAAGCCCAGAATTAGCAGATAACTCCTCAAGAAGAAGGAAACAGCAAGAGGGCTTGCTTTATCTGACTTAGCACATATTATGCAGCCACATTTGTAAAAACCGCATGGTATTGGTACAATGACAGATACTCAGACCAATGGAAAAGAACTGAAAACCCAGTGCTCCAAGATGTGAATGCAATATGCTGGCATTGAGTAGGGAACCAGAGGAGAGGTCTGAGGGGCTGTCCCCAATCTCAACTACATGGACACCTGCCCCTCCCCACATAAGAATTTATTTCAGAGGACAACATTGAATCTGTGGCTCAGGAAGAGAGACATGTCTGATGAGAACACATCGGAGAAAATGAAGGGGGAGGAAGAGACAGTGGAGCACAACTTGGCCCACCAAGCCATGAGGGGCCCACCAAGCCATGAGGATGATATTCCTGCTCAGAGGAGCCAATCCACAGAGAAGACCACATGCCCAGTCCCACTATGTGACAAGACATCCCTTACTGACCCATTGCCCTATGGGGGACAGCACTGGAGACACAGGGTGGGAATTGCACCCGATCTGACCCCACCACACCGAGGCAAAAAACTAAGGGCGTTCAACAGAAGAGCTAGGGGAACAGAGCAACTAAGTCCCAAGGTGTTTTAGACAGGGCTTTCTAGAGAGACAAAACCAGATTGCTGAAGATAGATAGATAGATAGATAGATAGATAGATAGATAGATAGATAGATAGATAGATAGAACAAGAAACGAACAGTTAAATTATATACAGATAGATATATAATACAATAAATGAACAGTTAAATTATAAAGCAGTACAAATGGCTCAGTGGAACTCACTCTTTTGAGAGAGTTGTGAGACACTGGCAGTCCTTCAAGTCTTGAGGGCAACTAGTTAGTCCTCTGTAGAGAGATATAGGCTATCCCAGCACAGGCAGCAAATAGCAAGGCAGGTCACAAACAGTCAGCCAGGTCACCAACAGTCAATCCCCACCTCAAGAGATGTAAATTCCAATTGTGTGATGAAGCAGGTCTTGAAGGAACCTCAAATGACAGTGACACAGTCCACAGGTTAGGTGTTCCACAGGTAGTGTAGCTTGCAAATTGAGGCACAGAACAAGAAAGGCAGCCGCACACTGGTCCAATGATCAAAAAGCGAGAGACAAGAAAGGCGAGGCTTGCTGAGCCATTCCTCTCTCCAACCTTCAATTAATCCCACATGTGTTTATCGGCCAGGCTGGCACAATAAACTAACTTCCTCACAAGGGAATACCAAAAATAGACTTTGGGGCCAGGGCTTCGTGCCCCAACAGACTCAACTGGAAAACACTCCTAAAGGCCAACAAACAGTCTTTGAACTAACTACAAGCTTATTTTTCTTGCTGTATTTTTTAAAATCATTGGCTGGTTGTTGTTGTTGTTTTGTCTTCTTTCATTACTTGGTTTTGCTCTGTCTTGTTTTTGTGCATGTTATTATCTCCGCAGGTCTGTCTAAATAAGATAGGCTGGATGAACAATCTGGAGGAGAAAACAACGGGACTGACAGTTCCAGGGGGGCATGGGAGGGGGGAGGGGGATAAAGGTAGTGATGTTAACAAACTCAGGGACAAGGGAACAAGTGATCCAAATCAGTGGTGAGGAGGGTTTAGGAGGCATGGTAGTGTGTCACCAAGGGTAATGTAACCGAGAGGAATTACTAAAACCCAAATGAAGGCTGAACCTGATAGTTGGACAAGAGCAAAGTAAAAGTAATTAGAGGAAAGAGCTGAGCTAGGTGGCACAGGGCATTTTTAGAGGTCAAAATAAAACAATGCACATTTGCAAATATAGTTATATATGAGGATGGGGAAATAGGTATATGTGCATATATTTATAGGTTTAGTACTAAGGTAGCTGATGGACACCGAGCCTCCATTCAAGTACTGCCTCATTGTAAGAATACCTTGTTCTGTCAAACTGGTATTCCATGATGCTCACCTTCCCAACACAATCACTGAAGACAAATGTGTGCATAAGCAAATGAGGTGAAGAAAGCTGATGGTGCCCTCTGTCAAAAGATATAGTATCTGAGGTCTTGAAGGCTTGAAGGTAAACAAGTGGCCATCTAACTCAGAAGCAACAAAGCCCACATGGAAGAAACCCACCAGCCTGTGTGACCATGAGGTTCCGAAGGGATCAGTTATCAGGCATCAAAGAACAAAAATCATATCATTGTGTGATCACCTCCTTGATGCGATCACTGAAGACGAATGGATGCATAAGCAAATGTGGTGAAGAAAGCTGATGGTGCTCGGCTTTCAAAAGATGTAGTGTCTGGGGTCTTAAAGGCTTGAGGGTAAACAAGTGGCCATCTAGCTCAGAAGTAACAAAACCCAGAGGGAAGAAACCCACCAGCCTGCATGATCATGAGGTGTCAAAGGGATCAGGTATCAGGTATCATCAGAACAAAAAAATGCATCATTGTGAATGATGGGGAGTGCGGAGTGTAGACCCAAGCCAAAGCCCATATTTAGGCAATTGGATATCCCCTTACAGATGGGTCGCAGGGAGGAGATGAGCCAGTCAAGGTGTAGTGTAGCAACAATGAAGCATACAACTTACTCTAGTCCTTAAGGCGTTCTCACCTCCCCACCCACTCACCACCACTATCATGATCCAAATTTACAAATCTGGCTAGACCAGAGGATGTATACTGGTAAAAATAGGAACTGGAAACACAGAGAATCCAGGGCAGATGATCCCTTCAGGATCAGTGGCAAGAGTGACTATACTGGGAGGGTAGAAAGAGAGTAGGTTGGAAAGGGGGAAATGATTACAAGGATCTACATATAACCTCCTCCCTGGGGGACGGATAACAGAAATGTGGGTGAAGGGAGATATCAGACAAGACAAGAGATGACAAAATAATAATTTATAAATTACCAAGAGTTCATGAGGGAAGGGGGAGTGGGGAGGGAGGAGAAAAACGAGGAGCTGATGCCAGGGGTTTAAGTGGAGAGCAAATGTTTTGAGAATGATGAGGTCAATGAATTTACAAATGTGCTTTACACAATTGATGTATGTGTGGATTGTGGTAAGAGTTGTATGAGCCCTTAATAAAATGATTAACAAAACAAACAAAAATCAATACAACTATTATTCAAATTTGTGCACAAATAGCTAAAAGTAATGATGCAGAAATTGAAGGATTGTAGCAAAGACCTCAGTCTGAAGTTGTTTAAACATGCAATCAATATACATTGATAATCATTGGCAATTTGAATGCACACGTTGGAAACAAAGAGGAAAGTGCAGTCCTTAGAATATGGTCTCAGTGATAGAATTTTGTAAGATCAATGCCTTCTTCATCGAACATACCATTGTTCAACAATACAAAAGACAACTAAACAGCTGAACTTCAACAGATGAAATATGAAAAAAATAAAATTTGCTTCAATCTGGATCTGAGAAAATTATCAGAGAATCTGGACTATATAAAGAAGAATGTGGCACCAGGATAGAGGAATGCATGTTAGCAACCTGTGTTATTCAGATAACACAACTTTGCTTGCTGAGAATTAGGACTTAAAACACTTATTGGTGAAGATCAAGGATGGTAGCCTTCAGTATAAATTACAACTCAATGAAAGAATACCAAAATCCTCACAACTTGATCAATAGGTAGCATCACAATAAATAGGGAAAGATTGATATTATTAAGGATTTTGCCCCACAATATATGCTCATGTAAGCAGCAATCAATAGATCAATGACATATTGCATTAGATAAGTCTGCTGCAATAAGGCCTCTTTAGAGTATTGAAGAGCAGGGTTGGTACTTTGACTACTAAGGTGCGCCTGACCCAAGCCATGAATGGTACTTTCAATGGCCTTCTATTCATGGGAAAGTTACACATTGAATAAGGAAAGCCAAGGTAAAATCAGTATAGTTGAACTATGGTGTTGATGAAGAATAGGACCATGGACTTCCAAAAGCACAGTCTGTAATGTCTTGCAAGAAATTCAGTCAGAATGCTCCTTAGAGGCAAGAAAGGTGAGACTTCATCTTACATACATTTGCATATGCTATCAGGAGTGACTAGTCCCCGGAAGAATTTGCTCAGTAAAGTGGAGAGCTATGGGGAGAAAAAGGAAGGCCTTCCATGAAGTGGATTGACAAAATGCCTGCAACAGTGGGCTCAAACATAATAATAGCATTTGTGAGAAAGATGTAGGATTATGAGGTATTTCTTTCTGTTGTGCATACGGTCAGAATGAATTAAAACTGAGTAGTTGATACTTATCAACAATAATATCAAAGCCAGATGGACTCAGGAAAACATTGTTTCATAAGCAAAAGCATGATGAATGTTTAATATCCCAGTTGCAGAGCTAAAGTCCTTGTGTTTGAGTTTCCAGCTTCGTTAATTACTAACTGGGGGACTTGGCACAATCACTTAATTTGAGGGTCCCTTAATTTTTGTTTCTCTATAATATGACAATTATAAAAATACTGATCTCAGAGGTTTATTTTGAGGTCTATGACAATAAATACTCAAATGTTAGGTATGATTCGCAATGTCTCACAGGTTCAGAGCATCTTCCTTCTCATAGCCTCATAGTTCTCATGCTTGAGTCCCAATGAGTTTCACCAACCACTTTGATGGAAAGATACACTGCTGTCAGGTTGTGAAGAGAGCAAATAGAGATAGTCACAGAGGGATTTTAAGCAAGAGAAGTAAAACTTCTATGCGGTAGTTTAGGGAGATAAAGCAAGAAACATAGACAGGAACCCATTAGGAAGCGATTGCAATTAGAGCTAATTAGGTGAATCCCAGAATTAGGGCAATAGAAGAGGGATTTAAAAGAAGTGTTGACTGAGAATATAGCTAATATACAACTTCTCTGCTACTTATCATCTTGCATACCCCCAAATACATGACTTGTATTATAACTGTGTAAATGTCATCCATTTCTACACTGGGATAAAACCTCACTGCTATAGGGCTGATTCTGACTCATGGGGACTCCAAGTGACGGGGAGCAACTGACCCATTGGCTTTCTGAAGTTATAACTCATCATAGGAGTAAAAGCTTCATCTTTCTCCCATGGAGCAGCTGGTGACCTTGCAGTTAGGGGCCCAGTGTGTAGCCACTGGCCCACCAGGGCTCCCTTTTCGGAACTAAGGAACATATTACAAATATAATTTCATATCCAGCTTTTATTCTTTAAGATGAATGATTATCATGTTCTTATAGTTATTCAATTGTAAAACACTGGAAAAATAAAAACCAATCTGGCAGTTACTTCAAGGAAGAGATAATGAAATAGGATGACATAAGGTTTCTTTAGCAGTAATTATAAGAGTTTTCATTTCTTGGAAGTAAAAAACTCTCTGAATAATCTGATATAGCCAAAATGTTTATGACAGTATTTTCTGAATTTCTTATAGGGCTTACATATTTTATATAATGATATATATACACATACATATATCTAATGATATATATGGCTAAATATATATAAAGTAAGGAGTCATATAGTGGATTTGGAAAACCTTTTCACTTTACTTTTTGTAAGAAGTTAGAGAAGATTGAAGAAGTATATGCTAACTGTTTTGTAATACATACAGTAGGAATATGAGAATTATAACCAAAATAAGCATTGTTGAAAGTACAATGTTTGAGTGTGTGGTTTTGTGCACATATACATGCGTGGTATTGGAGAGAGGGCTTGTCAATTCCATTTTATCTTTGCTTACTAGCAAGATCTGTATTGGAAATAGTAAGACCAGAGTGCTCCTCACAGGCAAGGATGACAAGACTTCATTTTACATACTTCAGACATATTGCTAGGAGAAAGCAGTCCCGGGAGAAGGATATAATGTGCATTAAAGTGAGGTAGCACTGAAAAAAGGGAAGACCCTTGATGAGACAGATTGACACAGCGACTGCATCAATGGGCTCAGGGAGAGGGGTAATTATGAAGTTAGCTCAGAACCATGCTGTGTTTCTTTCTATTGTGCACAGGGTCACTATGGGTTGCCATGGATTCAAGGGGACCAAGCAGCAACATGACCAAGATAAGCTTGCAATTGTGGCTCAAAATCATGGTGAGTTCCAGAGCCTTAGGTAGCATCTACTTGCATGAAGGGAGAATCATTGGAGCTGTGGAAAGTGTCGAGTGGAAAGAGGAAAAGGCTGACACCTAATCTTGGGAACTATCGATATTTAGAGGGTAGGCTGGCTATGAGTCGGAGTCAACTCGATAGCAGGGAGTTTGAGATTTTTTGAAGGAATTAAATGGCGACACCAAAAGCCGGATGGCTGAACAGAGGTTGCTCGGCTGTCGCTTCTATTGTGCTACGTTTTCCTCGCAGGTGCTTTGGGGTGTATTTAACTGCCATCCTTGAGGTAAATAGCCAATTGCAAACCTATTGTGCTACTCATGGATCCAGGACACATGGTATGATCATATGTTGGGATGAAGTTGATGTTATCCATTTGTTTTATTGGTTTATCTGTTCTGTTGTGTTTTGTTTTAAGGAATAAAATGATGTTAAAGAACACAAAAGGATGATTGAACGAGCCAGAAGAGTACAAAGAAAATATGTTGTCATGGAAACAAAGGAAGAGAGGATTTCTAAGAAGGAAAGGGTGGACCAGGAAGTCAAAGGGTATAGAGAGAATTAGGGTCAGGATGAGAGAGGGGAACCATAGAATTTGATTATAACGATTGCATTGGGAGTGGCTAGCATTGCACAATGGTAATGCACTTGTTTGTTAACCAGCTGTTCCAGAGAAGGAAAATGTAGCACTGTGCTTCTTTAAAGATTTACAGCTTCAGAAACTCAGGGGAACAGATCTACACAGCCTTACATGGTCATGATGAGTCAGATTAACTCTATGGCAACAGGTAATATGTGCAAATTCTTAAGAAAGCAACTTCTGTAGAGTAAGAGATTTTCCATTTGCTATTTATTGAATACATATTGTGTCACAATACTGGTCGAGAATTTTAGGATGAACTAAAATATTGTCCCCTGCCCTCAAGGAGTTTATAGTCTGTCATTTAATTGTAAACCCTTAGCATACATCATGGTAATTTAGCATTGCTATGTTAGAATCTAATCAGAGAAGCTGGGTTATATGAAGAAGAATGTTGTATCAGGATTGGAGAAAGGCTTATTAACAAACTGCTATAAGAAGATGACACAGCATTGCTTGCTGATAATGAAGACTTTATTGCTGCCTTTGATGTAGATTACTAATCAATTTAAACAAAACAAAATCCTCACATCAGGAGCAATAGGTAACATCTTGACAAATGGAGAAAAGATCGATGCTGTCAGAAATTTCATCTTATTTTGATCCACCATCAATGGTCATGAAAGCAGCCATCAAGAAATCTAAAGATGCTTTGCATTGTGTAACTTTGATGCATATGACCTCTTTAGAGTGTTGACCTCTTTAGAGTGCAGGGAGGTTATTTTGAGGACTCAGATGCATCTGACCTAAGCCATGGTATTTTTAATCACCTCATATGCTTATGGAACTTGGACCCTGAGCAAAAGGAAGACTGGGGAAGGACTGATGCATTTGAGTTGTGATGCTGGAGAAGAATAAGGAAAGTATTCAACCACATCTGTCTTGGAAGAAGTACAGCCGGAGTGGTCATTAGAGTCAAGGGGATAAGAGTTTATATCACTGACTTTGGACATGATATCAGGAGCGACCAGTTCCTGGGGAAGCCCTCATGCTTGGTAAAGTAGAGGGGCAATGAAAAAGAGGAAGGCCTTCAAGAAGACGGAGTGACACAGTGGCTGCAACCAAGATCAAGTATTTTGAACAATTATGAGGATGCCACAGAATGGGGCGGTGTTTCCTTTTGTTGTGCATTAGGTCACAACTGACTTGATGACACCTAAGAATAACAGCAACATGACTTAAATCACTCATAGGGTGTGAAGATATCACATCAGAGAAGGAAGTGACACTTGCTCTAAATCTTAAAGGATAACAGAAAAATAAGAATATACTATGTGAATTAAGAATGAAGGGTGGTAGTAAAAGAAGCAAATATCAAAGGTAAAGGGATCAGCATGAATAACATCTTAGTGGTGAAAGAAATCCTGGTGAGTTTTCAGGGAGCCAGTAGTTCAGACTGGGTAGAGTTACTGTTATGGGCATGCGGACACGAGACCAGGAGAGTCCTGGTCTGATATTTGGAGCTTGTCCTGAAGTTGACCAGGAGCTGCATTAAGGAAGATTCCAGAGGTTAAGACTTTCTTGAAAACAATTTCGTAACACATTGAGTCTCATATTTTGCAAATGCTCAATGATATCTGTTGAACTAATGAAATTTGCAAAAACAAGGAACTCAATAACTCAAGATGAATTTATGATAGAGAAAAATAAAGAAGAAATGGTGGAATTAAAAACTAGCCACTTAAAAACATACTAATAAAATTTGGTAATACAAAAAGTTTAAGAAAATTCAAGTCCCCCATTTGTTTCTGCATCTATTTATACATACATAAATATACACATATTTCTATATCTATAGATAGATATAAGATCATACCAGATTGTCTTTAACATTGATATAGTTCAAATTGCTTTGGTGACTGTAGGAGAATACTGAACATATTTTTTCTAATAAATGAAAGTATCAGGTGGTAGAAGACATGAATTATCAGTTAAATATTATTAGAATTGTGATTTTTAAGATTGTGTGTAAATTTTGCTGGGCGATGATTCTCAGTGGCATGGAAGTTATGATGATATCATATAATATAAGTACCTTCATGATGAGATCTGCTTTGAGCTCTCAAATGGTTTAAACAGTGTTTCCTCTGGGATGACTTGCATCTAATATACATGAATATCTAGTAAAGCGCTCTGGCTTTTTGCTAAATGCTACATCTGGATCATCTTCACCATATGAGCTCTGTTTCTCTTGGCTTGAGCCAACCTCCGGAACCACATGAGACAAATTGTTGAGATAAGTCTCTCTCTCTCTCTCTCTCCACCTCTCTCTCTCTCTACACACACACACACACACACACACACACACACACGGTTCTATAATCTTTAATTGGCTCTCTATATATCACTTGTCCATCAATTTGTTGTACTGTGGTGGCTTGTGTGCTGCTGTGATGCTGGAAGCTATGACATCACTGGCATTTAAAATTCTAGTAGAGTCGCCAAAGTGAACAGAAGGAATTGGGTGCCCACTTCCAAGGAAATAGACACCAAAAACCTTATTCATAACATGGAAATATTGTCAGATACTGCAGACCCAAAAAATGGAAGCAGAGCATTGTTGGAGACAGTCCCAGAGAATGGGATTCTCAGATCTGAAGGCACTTGAAATATAGCTGATGATGAGCTATATTTCTGCTTCTTCAAAGTAAAGTGGACCATGGTGACGTGCATGGAGTAAAGCCTAGTGAAGGCTTCAGGATCTTCATTTGCTCATGGGGAATAACTCAAGGTGAGAAGAAACTGCTGAAAATCTACTCATAATTAGAATGTGAAAAGTACAAATTATGAATCTAGGAAAATTGAAATTCATCTAAAATGAAGTGCAATGCATAAAATTCAATATCCAAGGCCTAGGTGAGCTGAAATAGACTGGTGTTGGCCATTTTTAATCAGAAATCATATTATTTACTATGCTAGGGAGGACATAACCAAGAGGAATGGTGCTGTCTTAATTGTCAAAAAGGATATTTAAAAATCTACCTGAAATTAAAATGCTATTTGTGATGGGATTATATCTTTTGGCCTTTGAGGAAACCCATTCAACACAACTATTATTCAAATGTAAGCACTCACCATGAAAGCTAGTAAAGAAGACATTGAAGAATTCTACCAGTTCCTTCAGTGTGAAATTGATTAAACATGCAATCAAGATGCAGTGATAATTATTGTCAAATGGAATGCAAAGGTCAGAAACAAAGAGAAAGTTACAGTAATTAGAAATAAGGTCTTGATGATAAAATGAATCTGGAGATGATGTGACAGAATTTTTTAACAGCAATGACTTATTCACAGAAAATACCTTTTCCCACAACACAAACAGCAACTATACACATAGACTTCTCCAGATTGAATATACAAAAATCAAATTGACTGCATTTGTGGGAAGAAAAGATGGAGATGCTCAATATCAGCAGCTAGGACCAGGCAAGGGCTGACTGTGGAATAGACCATCAATTGCTCATATGTAAGTTCAGTTGCAGTTGAAGAAAATTAAAACAAGGTCATGAAAGCAAAATTACAACCCTAAATCCATCCCATCTGAACTTCAAAACATCTTAATAACAGAATTACTACATAGAACACTAATGAAAGAAGACCTACTAAGCTGCAGGGGGAACATCAAGAGTATTAGTTACGAAGAGACAGGAAAGAAAAGATCAAACTGGATGTCAGAACAGACTGTGAAAGTAGCTCTTGACTCATAGAGTAACTAAGACAAGTGGAAAAAATGACAAAGTGAAAGTATGGACTACCAAATTTCGAAGGCAGCTGAAGAAGAAAATATAAAATACTATAATAAAATGTGCAAAGACCTAGAAAAAACCAAAAGGAAGGACCCACTCAGCATTTCTTAAATTGAAAGAAGGAAAGAAAAATATACTATTAACCTTTAGCTGCAGTCTTAAAAGTTTCTATTGTCAAAATATTGAATGATGCAGGAAGCACCCCCCTCGAAACACACACACACACACACACACACACACACACACACACACACACACACACAGAGAGAGAGAGAGAGAGAGAGAGAGAGAGAGTCACTGTACGAAAAAGAGCTAGTGTATATCCACCATTTCAAGAGATATTATCTGAGCAAGAACCAATAGTACTGAAGGAAGAAGTTTAAGTTTAAGCTGGATTTAAAGTATTAACCAAAACCAGGCACCAAAAATTCATGGAAAACTAATTAAAATGTTTCAACAGGTTGATAAAGATCTATTATCACTCATTGGTTTATGGCAGGAAATTTGGAAGACAGCCACTTTGCCAACTTACTGGAAGAGATCCATATTTGTACACATTCTAAAGAAAGATGATTCAACAAAATGTTCACATTATAGAACAGTATCATTGTTATCACAAGCATGTAATGTTTTGCTGAAGATCATCCAGCAATGATTTTAGCAGTACGTTAACAAAGAGTTGCCAGAGTCAGGTTGGATTCTGAAAGGATTTAGAGCATGAGATATCACTGTTTATATCAGATGGCCCTTGACTGAAAACAGAGAATACAAAGAAGATACTTATTTGGTTCTTTTTATTTACTTATGCCAAAAATTATACTGTAAGGATTATAAAAAAATATAGAGACCCTTAAGAAGTGTGTAATTCCAGAACACTGAATGGTGCTTCTGAAGAACTTACAGATGCATCAAGATGCCATTATGCAAATGAACAAGGGAATATTACATGGCATTAAGATCAGGGAAGGTGTGAGTCAAGATTGTATCCTCTCACCATATATGTTCAATGTATATGCTGAGAAAATCATCAGAGAAGTTGGATTATATGACAAAAGAATGTGGCACTAGGATTGAAGGAAGGCTTATTAACAACCTACAATATGCAGATGGAAGAACCTTGCTTGCTAAAAGTGAGGAGAAGTGGAGGCACTGACTTATGAAAATCAAGGATTGTAGCCTTTAGCATAGATTACAACTCAATGTAAGGAGGACCTAAATCCTTACAACTGGACCAATAGGTAGCATCGTGATAAATGGAGAAAAGGTTGAAGTTGTCAAGGAGTTTGTCTTACTTGGATTAACAATCAATGCTCATTGAAGCAGCAACCAAGAGACCAAAAAATATATTGCATTAGATAAATCTGCTGCACAAGAACTCATTAGAATATTGACGAACAAGGATGTTTCTTTGAAGACTAAGGTGAGTCTCACCCAAGCCATGGTATTCTCTATTGCAACATATGCATGTGAAGTTGGACATCGAAGGCCATAGAAGAATAGATGCATTTGAATTGTGGTGTTGTAGAAAAATATTGAAAGTAGCATGGGCTGCTAAAAGAACAAACAGTTCTCTTTTGAAAGAAGTAAAGCCAGAGTGCTCCACAGAGACAAAGATACAAGACTTTGTCTTACATACTTTGAACATATTGTCAGGAGAGACTAGTTTCTAGAGAAGGACAACATGCTTGGTAAGGTGGAAGGACAGTGAAAAAGAGGAAGGCCCTCAATGAGTTGGACTGACATAATGGTTATATCAAGAGGCTCAGATATAGGAACACTTGTGAGGCTGTCACTGGACAGTGCAGTGTTTCAATCTGCTCTGCATGAGGTTGCTATAGGTTAGAGTCAGCTCAGTGCCTAACAACCACAAAAATTATATATATGTAAAACATATATATCACATAAAATATATATAACATATATTTCATTGATTTTGGGTCTTTAGATAACTCAATAAAAACAGTGATTCATTCACAATATGGTATATAACTCTCAGAAAAAAAATTACCCAGTTTCTACAGCCAAGAGAAACAAAAATGGGCACAATTATCAGATTACATAAAATATAATAGATATATTACTTTAATAAATTTCTGTTAAAATTTATAGGGGTGATAATGATATTGTGGTTGTTTTCTTAGGAGTTCTTGATAGATGCACTGAAATATTTATAGATGGAATAATATCTGTGATATCAATAATTGGAATTATGGTGCTGTTATAGAATATTAAAAGTTCTATGGACTTCCATAAGAACTCACTTGGAAGTAATACAGCCAGAATTCTCCTTAGAACCAAGGATGTTGATACTTCATCACATAAATCGGACATCTTATCAGGACAGACCAGTCCCCGGAAAAGGACATTAAGCTTGGTAAAGCAGAGGCATCAAAAAAGAGGAAAATCCTCAACAAGAGTGATTGGCACAGTGGCTGCTGGCACAATGGACTCAGGCAGAGGAACAATTGTGAGGATGGGCAGGACCGTGCAATGTTTTGCTCTGTTATACCTAGGGTCCATATAATTCCGAACCAACTCTGGCACTTAACCATAACATCAACAAGTATTCGCTAAAAATGAATCCAGTCAGGGCTGTGTATCAGAGGTTTATAGAAAAGACAAAATGGGCCAGGAGCTGAAGACGGTTGTCATTGGATAATGGATGCATGCAGGTTCAATGCACTCTTTTCCCTTGGCTTCTTTTTCAGATTTTCCATTATAAATTTCAGAAAGAAGGGCAAGTCCAAGACTTACCAGGCATTGATTATATTGAGTGCTCAGTGATAAACATCTACGGATTCCTATTTTCATAGAACTTGCTATCTGTTAGGAAAGACAAATTTAAAAGTTATCTAGGGGGCATGTGTATTTAGTTACATCCGTGATAATTGTAACAAAGTGAAAAAAAGTGTATATGCTGACTTAGTCTTCTCAGAGAAAGTTTTCCTGAGAAACTGTTATTTATCTTTAACTTTTTGTTGTGATTTAGGTGAGAGTTTCTGGAGGTAATTGTTTTTCTATTCAATAATTCATATATATTTTGATTCATGATATTGATTGTAATCCTTACAATGGAACACTATTCCCACTTCCTCTCTATTTTTACTATTTCCAGTTGTCCTTTCCTGTCAATCCCTGCCCAAGACCTTTCTTCCTGGGCAAATGCTGCCTTTCTGCTCTCATGGTTGTTGATCTAAAGAGTGTTTATGTGCCAGTGTCATTGTCCATCTTATAATCTGTCATTGCTTGGCAGAAAGTTGAGTTGTGAGGCTGAGTTCAATTTCAATCCTGAAAGGTAATTCACCACCATATTCTTATCAGTTTTACCAATGTCTATCAGACCAGTGAACCTGGTCTGTTTTCTTTCTCTTCACTTTTTAGTTTTGTTCCACATATTTCTCCCATGATATCACCCAGGACTTCTTGAGATCCCTTTCTGAGAAGTCAGCAGGCAGAACACCATCTACTTACTCTGGTCTCAAGGTCACTGGCACTAGGGTTTACATGGTCCATTCATATGTTGGACTAATTGTTTCCCTGTGTCTTTAATTTTCTTCACTTTTGCTTGCTCTAGACATTGGGAGGTCACTAGTTGCTTCTTACATGACTGCTTACTAGTGTCTAAAATCCCTTACTACTGATCAAAGTAGGACGCAGTACATGTCCTTGTAGATTGTTAGAGTATTTTGCTTTGATGTCTTCATAGACCATGGCTCTGTGACCTGAGCCCCAGTAACCCTATTTCCTTCGTGTATTCCTTTGTAGCTAAGAAGTTTTCATAACTTTTCACATGGGATGCTTTACTAATCATGGATATATTTATAAATTTCCTATGTCAAACTTGTATATGAACAGGACTTCAAAATTTTCCAGGGAAAAATTTATTACCTAATTTGATTTTTTGGCAAACTTTTTGAAGTTTCTTCATATATTTTGGGGTGTAGACCCAGTTGAATGCCCAACCTTGTAACGCTTGAGTATCTATCTATTTGCTGGTAGCCACTTGTAGGATTACATATGTAATAGTGTTTGCCTTTCTTCCCTTTAGTTCATATGAATCTACAAGTACCTTCTTTTGCATTTATCGTTTTGTGATATCTTGTCCTTTTATTATTTATTGTTTTTCTCTTCATCAAACTTGAATTGAATCTGTTCTCTTTGTATTGATTTACTATCCCTTCCACTTCTACTCCTGGAAATCATCAAATAATATTTATTTTTCTCTGTAAATGCTTTCTTCACTTTTAACAGAAAAACCTAAAGCATGAACAGTGGTAGGTGGGAGAAGTGGTGTGAAGGAATAGGATTCGAAACAGAAAGAAAGGAAAGACTTATGGGCTTAAGATCCTCAAGGTGAGACAGGTGTGAATAGGAGTCAACACAGACTTTCTATAAAATTTATTTTGGTGTGAGACTGGATATAAGGAAAGGGAAGGCTGAACAAGAAAGTGTCATTATTATACATATTATTAAACAGTTGCCATAGATTTGACTTGGACTCATGTTGAACCCATACAAGGGGGCTACAAAAAATTCATGGAACAATTCCATTATCTTTTAACCACATCTTTTTTTTCTTTTTTCAAATCACTTTTTTGGGGGTCCATATAGCTCTTATCACAACCCATATACGCATCCATTGTATCAAGCACACTCTTATACCTGTTGCCATCATCATTTTCAAAGCATTTTCTTTCTACTTGAGCCCTTGGTGTCAGCTCCTCATTTTCCCCCTTTCCTCCTCCAGTTTCCATCCCTCATCAACCATTGATAATTTATAAATTATTATTTTCTTGTCTTATACTGACCAATGTCTCCCTTCACCCACTTTTCTGTTGTCTGTCCCCCTGGTGTTGGGGGGGGGTGTTGTATGTAGATCATTGTGATCAGTTCCTCCTCTCTCCTCCCACCTTCTTTTAACCCTCCTGGTATCACAACTCTCATTATTGGTCTTGAGGAGGATATCTGTCCTGGATTCTCCATGTTTCCAGCTCTGATATGTACAAGTATACATGCTCTGGCTTAGCCAGATTTGTAAGGTAGAATTGAGATCGTGTTAGTGTGTGTTGAGAGGAGGGAAAGCATTAAAGAACTCGAAGAAAGTTGTATGTTTCCTTGCTGCTATATTGCACCCTAACTGGCTCATCTCTTCCTTGTTGGCCTTCTGACAGAGGGCGTTCAATTGACTGCTGATGGGCTTTGGATCTCCACTCTGCACTCCTCCTCATTCACATTGATATGACCTTTTGTTCTGAGTCTTTGAAGCCTGATACCTGATCCCATAGACACCTCATGATCACACAAGTTGGCGTGCTTCCCATGTGGACTTTGTTGCTTCTCAGGTAGATGCCCGCTTGTTTATCTCCAGGCCTTTAAGACCCCTGATGCTATATCTTTTGATAGCCAGGGACAGGCTTTCTTCACCACATTTGCTATGCACCCATTTTTTCTTCAGCTATCATGTCAGGAAGCTGAGCATCACAGAATTCCAGGTTATTAGAACAAAGTGTTCTTGCATTGAGCAAGTATTTCAGTCTCCCTCCTCAATATCTAACAAATAAATATAAGTACATAGATCTATTTCCCTATCATTGTATATAAATATGTTTACATGTGTACATGGCTGTATTTAGACCTCTATAAATTCCCATTTACCTCCTGTTTTTTCCTATATTTCCTTTTACTTTCCTCTTGTCTCACTAAGCCTTCAATTGGGTTTTAGTAATTCCTCTTGGTTACATTTCTCTTGATCAAGACCTTCCAGGCATCCTACACCATCTTCACCATCAATTTTAGATCACTTGTTCTTAACTTGTCCCTGGGTTTATTAACACCCACTTCCTTTCCCCCATCTCTCCCTCTCCTGCATCCCTCCAGAACCATCAGTTCCATTGTTTTCTCCTACAGATTGTTTATCCCGCCTATCTAATCCAGATAGACATGCGGAGAGAATAATAAGCACAAAAACAAGACAGAGGAAAACCCAACAACAAAAGAAACCAAAAATCAAAACAACAACAAAACCCAACAACAAAAAGAAAAGCCTATAAATAGTTCAGGGTCCAATTGTTGACCTTAGGAGTATTTTCCATTCCAGTCTGATGGGGTGCCATGCTCTGGCCCCAAAGTCTATATTTGGTATTCCCCAGGGACTTCATTGTTTTGCTTCCCTTGCTCTCCTCTGTTGCATGCCCTTAGCATTTCACCCTGGTGTGGTGGGTTCAAATCGGGCACAATTCCCACACTATGCCTCCAGTGTTGTCCCTCATAGTGCTGCTATGGGTCAGTGAGGACGTCATGTCTCATGCTGGGGCCGACTCTATGGTTCTCTCTGTGCACTGGCTGCTCTGAGAAGGAATATCATCCGTGGGGCTTGGTGGGCCAGGATGTGTTCCACTCTCTCTCCTTCCCCCTTTGTTTGTTCCGGTATGCTCAACAAGACACAGCTTTGTGCCTGAGCTGTACCTTCAGTGCTGTCCTCTGAAATGAATTTTTCGGGGGGGAGGGGTGGGGTGTCAAGGCGGTTTAGATTGGGGCTGGCCCTTTAACCACATCTTTTCATGAACATTTTTATGGCCCTTTGTATGTGTTTCAGAGTAAAACTGTGCTCCAAACGAATTTCAATGGCTGATTTTTTTTTAAAGAATACATTGGAAACCCTGTCTTCTGATGTGCCACCAGGGCACCTAAAACCTCCAACTTTTCATTAGCAGTCTAGCACATTAACTCTTTGTCCCACTCAGCTACTCGGCATATGTAGAGTGGACAATAAATCAAAGTGCAGATTGCAGAATGAATGGAAGCTAGAGAGGGGATGCAAATTCAACCATCAGTTAATCACCCTTGAAATACTTCAAATTTTATATTCTACTACCTCTTGAGTTGTATGGAGCATCAATGTTATCTAGTCCAATCCTTTCACAGTACTAACAAGAGAACAGGGCGTGCAGAGTGGAAGTGATTTGCATACAGACTACAAGTATGTGAGAGAAAAGGAACTGGAATCCTCGTCACGTGGACTCCTACAGCAGTGCTCTTTCTGCTAGGCCCATTTTTCTCCAGCACGTAGTCTGCCTCTCAAAACTCAAACTCCCTGTCATCAAGTTGATTCTAGCTCAGTCTGCCTATTGCACCGAAAATCATATACCTAAAATGAATTAATTCAAACAACACATTTACTGGCCATTTACTTTTTGTCAGATGCTGTTGTAAGATATGGGCAGTGGGTGTGGGGGACAATAAAGGAAAGAACACCTGCTCCTATCTTTGTGGAGTTACCTACTGGTAAAGCCAATAGATTGTCCAAAAGGTTAAGTTCTAAACTATTAGCCAAAGTTCAGTACCTCTAATCCACCTAGAGGTGCCTAAGAAGACAGTCCTGGTAATTAGCTTTGAAAGGTCAAAGCCAGGAAGACCCTTTGGAGTAGTTCCACGTTGCATTCACAGAGTCACCAAAAATCAAAATCAACGCAATGGGAACTAACAATAATCTAGTAGCAGAGAAAACAGATAAGATTAGTATAAAGTATATAGATCCATACATTTCAAGGATCAAAACTACAACAAAGAAAGGAGCTATCACTGGGGAATAGGTTGAAATTATTAATAGAATGACCATAAGACCATAAAAGTCCTCACTGCAAAAACTTATTTTGCATAAAGACTCCAAGAAAGTGAGAGAGCTTGGTATGCAGATATCAGAGAGATCATTTGAGGCAGAAGAATAACAAGTGCAAGATCTTGGAGATGGGGAAAAATTACAAGGGTTTTGGGAAACAAAGAATTTAAAGTAGCTGACTTGGAGAGGATGCAGAGGGGAGGATAAAGATATGAGGTTAGAGAGGACACGGGATTCTCTCAGCCGGTGTAAGGACATAGGCTTTTATTCTGATCAAAGCAAAAGCCATGAAGGGAGGGTTCCTAGTGAGATAGTTCTCATTGGTGTGTTGGAAATAGGCTTAAACAAGACAAGAGTAGAAGCTTGGAGATCTGTTAAAAAGATACTTCAATAGTTAAAGCAAAAGCTGATGGTGACTTGCATCAGGGTAGTAAAAGTAAACTTGATGAAAAGTAATCCAATACCCAAACACACACAATAGTTTTATTGACATATAATTCACATATTATGGACTTCAATAGTCAAGCCATATCAAAAACAGTTGTGCAATCATTACCACAATCAAATCAAAACATTTTCTTCCTTCTTGTACTCATTGTCACTAGCTCCCCATTTCTCTCCAAATTATATCCCTCTTCCATATCCCCAATTGAAGGTAAAACAAATAAAATGTGACAATATGCCAGGAAGTGGGGAATGAGCGAAAAGGGTCAAGAATTATACCAATGATCCTAGAGATAGGAAATGCCACAAATCAAGCGTGTTCGGAAAGTGGTGGAAAGAATTTCATGAGCTCATTTTTGGACATATGTTTAGTTTAAAATGCTTATTAAAGATTCAGGTAGAGATGTCTAGTAGGCAATTAAGTATGGGAATCTAGAATTTAGGGGAGAAATCCAGGTTGGGGCTATGCATTTGGATGCATGAGGATTACATTTAAAGCAAGGAGATGGGATGAGATCACCTAGAGAATGAACATAGTTATGAAAGCAATTCAGGGACTGAATCCTAGGGAATTTTGGCATTCAGAGGAGGGGGTAGATGTACAGGATCCAGTAAAAGAGGCATTAGGAATCCAGAAGTGCATGAGAACGCCAGGTGACTATGGCATCCTTAAAGCAAAGCCTGGATGGGTGCCGTAGAAGAAGGTAGTGTATATCCCGTTGTCAAAGGCTGGTTATGGTAAAAGCAGAACTAAGAGGAGTCCATTGGAATAGACAAGATGCAAATCACTGTTTATCTTGAGAACAATTTTGGTGATGTGGTTGAGAAAAGTAATGAAAACAAATACTTAATTTGTGTAGGGAAAGAGACAAATCCTTGAAGGAGAACATTATGCTTGCTAAAGTAGAGAGTCAATGAAAGAGAGGAAGACCCTTGATGATATGGATTGACATAGTGTCTGAAAAAGTTGAACTCACACATATGAACAATTGTGAGGATGACTCAGGGCAGGGTATTTTTTCTTCCTGTTGAAATAAAATCAGAACTGACTGGGTGGCACCTAACAAAAACAATGACATATAAGTTATCATGTAATACAATTCATACTCTTTTCCCAAAACGTCATTACAGTCAAGCAGGAAACAATGTCAGAAATTGTAAGTGAAGATGGTGTGGATGGCATTGGGGGTTAAAGAAGAAATGAGAAAGGGTGGGATAATTATTTGGGAGAATGGAAGAGAGAACAAACTAGGGAATGGTTGCCATGAAGCACCAAGAGCTTATTTATTGATCACAATTTAAAATAGAAACTAGTAGTTATGGTTGGGGAGAAGTTTGTGGACTTTTTATTGTGCATGTTCTTCCACTGAGTGAGTATTTAATTTAGAGAGTCATAGTTTTGGCAAGTGAGTATGGTGAAAGTATACATGTTTGGAGTGGATGGTATGGAAGAAGTTATTAAGGGGTGTCAAGGAAAATGGTTTATTATTAAATTTAAAAAGTGATTTTAGCTGGATAAGGGGGAGTGAAGGAAATATGATAATTTTCTATAAGAGAAAACCAGCGATTGATTATTATTGATCACAATTACAACCATGAATTGAAAGTATAGGTGGAGGTCATAAGATTACTGGAGTCAAAAGATTGAACTGTGAAAAGTAGAATCTTCAAAGAGTTCATGGGAAAATGCAATGAAAGAACCATGGAAACTGCCCACAAACCCTTTGAATTCCCCGTTGTGTAAGATGTGGAAGAAATTTATACGCTTAAAATGGAGACTTGAAATGATAGGAACTAGAAACCTCCGAGTGCATGGCCATGAAAGTAAGTGTATCAGGAAAGATAGAAAGAGAAGAGGATTTTAGGAAATGAGGGAAAATGGTATAATAGTTTACTGCAGTGACTGGGCATTATTCATAATTGGACTTCTTGGGACACTGTAATTGGAATGGAGATCCATCAATGGCTGTGCTAGAGAAAGGACACTCACTTCCACCTATTTTTTTTCATTCAATTGAAATTTATTTGAGGCAGAGGCAGACATTATTGTTTATTGATGTCAATTTACCAAAAAAGAGGAAAATGAATTACACACATACTCACACTAACACATAAAAATCAAAAAACAAAGCAAAACAACAACAACAACAACAACAAACCCCACTGCTTTGGAGTCAATTCTAACTCATAAAAACCCTACTGGTCTTATGGTTAGCTGAGGTCCAATGCATAGCCCATTATGACAACAGGGTTATTTCATATTTATATATTTGGTTTCCTTCAAATTAAACAGTGTCATGTCAATTGCTTTGTCTAGAGAAAAGTAAGTGGAAGGAGCATGGGCCATTAGATAGGAATATATATTTGTCATAGTTTTATCTTCCTGGCTTACTTAATTTTCCAGGCCATGTTGAGTTGGGGAGCCTGCGTTCACAGGGAAGTAGATGTCAGATGGACCTGCGCTATCACATTAAGGTCAAATTCCTTGAAGAGCAAACCACATTGGTAATGGACTTTCGGTAAGTAATATCTAAACCATAGGGGAAAGTTGTATTATGAATTCTCAGTGTAGCATAAGTGAAATTAATTCAAATCAAACCACTATAATCAAGTAAATTCAGACTCGGTGATTCTATAAGACAGTAGAATTGCTCCCTACGCTTTCTGTGGTTGTAAATCTTTATAGGAGTATACATGTTCATCTTTCTCCCATGGAGGAATTGGTTGATTTGAACTATGAACTCTGTGATTAATGACCAAAAGGTTAATTCAGTGTGACACCAGGTCTCCTAATCTAGCCTCAACGGACAGATCTGAAACTTGTCAGTCTGTACCTTGTTCTTCATGATTTCCTGAGGGGTACAATTAAACAAAGTTGGAAGGTTCCAAGATGGTTTCTGGGTAGAATCACCCTCCCAGTGCTCCTGCTGTGAGATTAGAAAATTAGGAGGTAAGGAAAACAATAGTGGGTTGTAGGGTGCCAGAAATAGAGGTCAAGTATACTAGAGTCTGTGGATCAGAACCCCCATAACTGCAATTTTTGTCCACAGAGCTATTAGAGGTCTCATTAAAATATTCTAAGTTTACTGTGGCTAGCCACAGGGTCCACTAATCCCTCGCCAGGTAAAGCAGGATAGCATAAGCCAACCCTTCCTCAGCAATCCTCCCTGATCCTGCATTCATCACTTTTCACCTCATCTCCCAGGCCAGGAACATAGTTGACCTTCCTCTTTCCCTGTCTGATCAACTCCTTGCCTGCCAGTGTGGGTAAAAACAGATAATTAGACACGAATTTGCTGCAATTGAAGAGTACCTAGGATCTCAGTCCATGGTAGAATATAGATCCCCAGAGCACAGCCTGCAGAGTTATGCGAAAGGGAAATGGAGGTGACACAGAAGGGCAGCCAGGACAACTCACAACCAGTAAACCACAAACCTACTTGACTAATTTGGTCCTCCTTCCCTGGGAGACAGCGAAGCACAGCTCCAATACCAGGGCATCCTGTAAGCCCATTATTAAAAAAACAAACCACAAAAACTTTAAAAAATGCTTTCAATCAGAGGATGTGTTCCTCTGTGTAACTTTGAATGTAAGTCACCAGAAACCTGATCCTTTAACATAGCTTCAACATAACAAAACAGGCAGATAGCAGATCCCCTGAGTACAGCTTACAGAGCTTTACATAACAAAGCAGGAAAAGCCAACAGGAGCTGAAAACTGAAGCACAGGCCCAAGAATGGTTCTACCAGTTTGCAGAGTCATTAGGATTCTTTGAAAGACTGTTAATAGTGGCCAGAACCAGTTTACCTCCAGTATGTGGTCCCAGGACTCACAGCACCCCTACCAGCCAGTCCCTGGACCAGAGTCTACACCATCAGCCTATCTGGACCAGCACTGTGGTCTGTCAATTCCTGCTGGCCTCAATCCACCCTGCTAAGGCCTCCCCCTGATGCTCCACACAAAACCATTGTGGTTATTTGCCTGATCAGTCTACAGAGTCACCCTTGCAACCGAAACTGTCCAGCCAGCATCCCTTAAGCAGGCCATTCAACAACAGAATAGGCTAGGGTGAGAGGGAAACCTTAGAGGGACAAAGCCATAGCTTTAACCCCGCCACCCCACCCCCACCCCCCAAATCAGAGTAGTTGCCTATAGGCAGCCTGCAGAAGCATTCCTAACAACTTCCCAAATGAAGAGACCAAGGCATTTTGACTCCTGGATAAAAGGTGCTGGGTTCCTCCAAAATGACATGAAGAGATCAAGCTGCACGAACAACATTAACAAAGAAAAAAGATAAACAAAAAACAATGTTGGAAGAGGTCATGAACCTAATGACATTCATAGAAGAAGCAGATGTTGATCTGCCGAAGAAAGTAATATTCAGAATTCTGTTTAGAATCATACGGAATATGAAGGAAGCCATACAGAAACAGGATGAAAAGATAGAGGAGATTAAAGCCATGCACCAAAGGGAAATATAAGAATTAAGGGCTAAAGTAACAAATGCAAGTAACAAATTCACCGACGTCACCAATAGACTAGAAAAAGCTGAGAATCATACCAGTGATCTAGAGTATAAGCAGGCATACTTCAACAAATGGAACAGTCAAACAAGTTATTCTGAGAAGCGGAAGAAACCTGAGAACAAATTGTGATGCTATGAAGAGGAACAACATTAAAATAATTGGATGACTAGAACAAGACACAAGGAAGAAACCTAGGGCAAAAATAATGAGGTGATTCTTAGAGGAAAACTCCCCCAAATTAATGAAGGAAAATCAGCAACCATTCAGGAGGCTGAACGGACACCAGCTAGACTACCTCCCAAAAAGAATTAGCCAAGACATAAACTATTCAACTTTGAGGAAAAGGAGAAAATCCAAAGAGCAGCTAGGGGAAAAAAAGGCAGTCACCTACAAAGGTACCCAAAAAAGAATATGCTTGGACTATCAGCAGACACCATGAAGAAGAGAGATGGAGTAACATATTCCCAAAAGTTGAAAGAAAATAATGTAAACTCAAGAATACTCTATTCCACCAAATTGTCTATTAAGATAGATGGAGAAGTAAGAGTCTTCCTGGACAATGAAAAACTCAAATAATATGTAAAATGAAACTCAACCCTTCAAACAATATTCTTATGCCAATATAGGTACAAGAAAAACATTAACTGAGAACACAAATAAGAGACCACCACATAGAGTAACTTCACACAGAGGTCAACACATTGAAAGCAGCCCCCACAATAGCATTGACTCAACAATGAAAAGAAGGCAAGAATGATCCACCATCACCACTACCACCACCCCACACTCACACACTTATACCACAGACTGATAAGGGAGGTAAGAAACCACCCAACACAAAAGGTACAAGATGACATAAAAAAGTTCACAGATTAGAAAACAGAGAATAGTGGACCAGGTGCGAAAATACAGCCCATTGATCTGTTGCCTACAAGAGACACATCTCAAACTTGCAGACAAATATAGGCTGAGAATCAAAGGTTGGAGAAAAATATGCCAAGCATATGACAATTCAAAAATGCAGGGTTGCAATCCTAATCCCTGACAAAATTGATCTCAAGGTGCAAGCCTTAAGAAGAGATAAGGAGAGCCACACTATAATGCTCAAGGAATAGTAGACCAAGAAACAGTGAGCATAATAAATATATACATGCCCAATAAGAGACCTGTGCAATTCATCAAACACTCTAAAAGATGAAACAAGAAATCACAGGCTCAACAATCATAGTGCATGATTTTAATATGCTGCTCTCCAAGAAAGATAGACCATAGACAAAGAGGGTTAATGAGGAAGCTACCGAACTAAACTCTACAATCAGGGTATTTTACTTGATAGCTATTCTCAGAGATTTACACCCAAATGAAAAAAAAAATAATTGTCCCCAGCCCAAATGGCACCTACTCGAAAACAGACCACATGCTTAGGCATAAGTCAAGACTATGTAAATTCAAACACACAGAGATCACACAGACTTCTCTCTCAGACCACTATGCCATACAGCTAGAAATCCACAAAAAGGTGATTACGGAAACAATGGTAAACAATTGGAGGTTGATTAACTGTCTAGTGCAAAATAAGTGGGTATTGGTCCAGATCAGACATGAAATTAGGAAGCTTTTAGAAACTGAGAATGAGAATACGATGCACCAAAACCTTTGGGATAAAACAAAAGCAGTTACCAGAGGAAGTTTGATAGCAATGAAAACACACATGAAAAAAAGAACATAGGCTTATGATTGATAGGCAGGCAAAAAACCTCCAGTAATTAAAGCAAAGTCAACAGGATAATCCTACAAATAGCAAAAGGAAATAAATAATAAAAATCAGGGTTAAGATACAGAAGATGGAAAACAAGAAGACATTTAATGCAGGAAAAATTCATTCTTTGAAAGAACTAACAGAATTTATAGGTCTTTGTCTAACCTAACCAAAGAAGGAAGGAATAAATTTCAATAGCCATGATGAGGGATGAAACAGGGGACATTGTAACAGACCCTAATGAAATTAAAAGGCTAATTGCACAGTACTAGGAATGCCTATACTCCAATGAATTCAACAACTTGGAAAACATGGATAAATACTTGGAAAACATTCTCCCCCACTAGATTATCCCAGATGAACATCAAGAACCTCAACAAACCCATAACGATAGGAGAAATAGACAAGAGTATCAAGGGATTAGCAACAGAAAAATCCCCTGGGACAGACAGCTTCACAGGAGAATTCTACCAAGTATTCAGGGAATAACTGACACCAATCTTACAAAAAGTCTCCACAGTGTAGAAAAAGATGGCAAACTCCCAAACTCTTTCTATGAAACTAATATAGCACTGATACCTAGAGTGGGAAAGGCTCCCACAAGAATTGAGAACTGCAGGCCGATATCGCTAGTGAACATTGATGCAAAAAAAACCCTTAAAATACTGATCAATAGACTACAAAAGTATATAAAAGGAATAATTTGCCTTGATCAAGTGGAATTCATTCCAGAAATGAAGGGATGGTTCAACATCCCAAAGTCCATCAGTATAATTCACCACATTGACATGAAAAAGAACAAGAGCAACATGATAAATAATATTGATAGACACAGGAAAGCATTTGACAACATCCAACACACATTCCTGTTTAAGACACTCATGAAGATAGGAGTGGAAGGAAAATTCCCCAATGTAATACAAGATATATATATATATATATAACCAATAGTCAATAGACTTAAACTAGAGTTGCATATGTCAACCAACTAAAAAGGAAGGTGGAGGATGTGGATAGTGGGGGCACAGAGCACTAACACACCCAGGGGGGAGGTTATTGTTTATTTCTCCACTGGAAAGGGAGAGAGAGACCAGGCCTCAAAGTGGTACCCTAAACCCTTAAAGCATGAAGCATCAAAATAAGAGAGTGGTCTACAGAGCCAACCCCAATTCCAGCTATGTCAACCTCCTCCCCAAAATATTGCACTACAGAGAGGGAGAGGGGGGTGGGGTTGGGCCGAGGACAGAGGAGCCAATAAATCCAGCGACAAGGGAACAACAGGAGATCTAAAGTCAATGGCAAGGAGGATGTGAAACGCCTAGTAGGACTTGATCGAGTCCAATGTAGCCTAAAGGAATTACTGAGAGTTGAATGAAGGTTGAGCATGATAGTGGGACAGGAGGAAAGTAAAAGGAAATAGAGGAAAGAAGTAGGAGGCATGAGACCTTTATAAAGGTATAAATATAGGCATGTATATACATAAATATCTTAATATATAATCATAGGGATCTTGGTCTATCTATGTACATATATTTATATGTTAAACATCAAGGTAGCACATGGGCACTGGGTCTCTACTCAAGTCATAAGATCATGTTCTAATAACCTGGCATTTGGTGATGCTAACTTTCCCAACATGATCACTGAAGTCAAAATGGGTGTATAAGCAAATGTAGTGAACAAAGTTGATGGTACCGGACTATTAGAAGATATAGCGTCTGGGGTCTTAACCGCTTGAAGTTAAACAAGCAGCCACCCATCAGGGAAGCAACAAAGCCTACATGGAGAAGACACACCAGCCTGTGTGATCTTGAGGTGACAGGATCAGGTATCAGGCATCAGAAGAACCAAAACAATCATATTGATGTGAATGAGGGGTGTTGGAGTGGAGACTCAAAGCCTTTCTGTAGACAATTGGACATTCCCTTACAGAAGGGTCAAACAGACAGGACAGGTCAGTCGGGGTGCAGTATACCACTGATAAAATACACAACATTGCTCTAGTTCTTTAATATTCCCTGCCCCCCCCCCCCCTAACTATCATGACCCTAGTTCTACCTTACAAATCTGGCTGGACAAGACCACATACACTGGTACAGATGAGAGCTCTTAACATGCATAAAAACCTCTCAGGAACAATAATCAGAGTAGCAATACTATGAGGGTAAGAGATGCGGAGGGGGGAGAAGGAGGGAAAAGATCAACTGCCGACACTGATAGACGTATAACACCACCAACACCAATACCACCACCCTTGGGGGACATGGACAATAGAAACATGGGTAAAGGAGTACAGAAGATGGTGTAAGATAGGAAAATAATAATGATGTATAGTTTATCAAGGGACCATGAACGTGGGATGGTGAGAGATGGAGGGAAAAAGAGGACTTGATATCAAGGTCCCCCTAATAAAATGATTTGTATATTAAAAAATAAATAAAATACACAAAGCACCTTCTATGCACAAAGATGGTGCTGGGATGTTTGACAAGGTCGTGGCAAAAAGGTAGACCACCACAGATTGTACACATCAGAGAAAAAGAGGCTTCCTACAAAAGTGGAAATCAGAGGGCTTTGGAATCAGGCTTTGGGTCTCAAGTTTCAAGTCTCTGGGGTACTTTATAATTTGAACTTATTCTCACTCTTCTGACTCTTCAATTTAATTCCTGGGCTCAATTCAACAAATATGTACCCAGTGTCAGAGACAGTGCCGAAAGTTAAATGCAGCAGTAATGGGAGCAGACAATTCCTTTCCTCATGGGACTAACAGTTTAGTGTAAACGGATGTTAAATAATTAATTTACATGAGTGCTATGGAGGATCAATGTACAAACGGGAACCTAACCTAGATTCTGCTTGGAAATGAGCAGCAGAGGTGAAGGAGAAATATTTTAGACAGTGGTTACAACTTACCCAAATGTTCACCATGAGAGAGAGTGAAAATGTGTCTGCTCGGCAAACTGAAAGTGCTCTTGAGTCTCTAGAGAGGTCTGCAGGGGAGGAGCAAAGTGAAACGTTTTGCAGACGAGGGGCAAGAAGTTTGGTTCTTTTATAAATAATATTTTATGGTGGCTTAAAGTTTGCACAGGAAATTATGTTCCTATTTAGCAATTTCTATACAATTTGATCAATGATATTAATTACATTTTCCACAATGTGTCAATATTTTCATTCCAGAAGGTGTTTTCATAAGTCTATTTTCCTTGCTTCTTTATCTTCTAATTTTTGTATTAGGGTATATGTTGCCATTTGATTTCATAAACCTACTACCATTGAGTAAATTTTTAATGAGGGAAACCCTACCGTGCTGAACAGAATTATTCCATAACATTTCCAAGGCTGTAATTCTTTATTGAAGCATACTACCACTCTTTTTTTGTCTCCCACACAGTGGCTGGTGGGCTCAAACTGCCAGCCTTTCGGATAGAAGTGAGATGCTTAACCCATTGTTCCACAAAGATTCCTTTGGTCTCATACCAAATTTGGTTAAAAGGAGCACAGTAATTATTTCATGTGCCAATCAGGTGTTTTGCTGAAGAGTAACCACTGGGAGAGTAGTACCAATGCCTTGTTTAAAGAGAATCTCAAGGGGCTAGTCTAAAGGGCTCATCAAAAACCAACGCTACCATTGAGTGGATGTTGACTCATGGGGCAAGGTAGAACTGACTTTGAGAGTTTCTTGGTCTGTAACATTCTATGGGAGTAGAAAGTGTCATCTTTCTTCCACTGAAAGCCTTGTGGTTTGACATTGTGGATCACGTCCCAACCACTACACCATCAGGACTCCTCTAGTTGAGGAGGTGGGAATCTTAATATTAAGGACAGCAGGAAGCCTTGGGAACTCATAATCTTAGAGAACAATATTCCATTTTCATTTGGAATATCACTGTAGAATAAAATTTATAATGGGTTACACAGTACTGTTTTGGTTGTGAAAATGGTTTGTGCTTGATTGTTAGAGGAAAGGTGGGTGGTTCAAACCCACTCTGTAGATGAAAAGCACCAGCAATCTTTTTCTATTAAGATTACAGAGGAAGGAAGAAATGGGGACCAGATCATACTGAGTGACACACCCCTCTCCAGGGGGAACAACAACAGAAAACAAGGGGAAGGGAAACAGCAGTCAGTGTGAGATATGAAAATGATAACAATTTATAATCTATCAAGGGGTTATGAGGAGGGAGAAGAGAAGGGAGGGATTAAAAAAAAAGCGGATCTGATACCAAAGGCTCAATAGAAAGTAAATGTCTAAAAAAGAACAAAGACAACATATGTACAAATATGCCTGATACAAGCGATTTGTGGATTGTGGATTGTAAGAGTCCCCAATAAAATGATCCTTTAATTAAAAAAAAGATTACAAACCAAGAGAACCTGGTTTAGCAGTTCTAATCTGTAACATATGGGAAAGACATGGGTTGGTGACAAAAACAATCACGTATGGTAAATATACGCAGAGTGCAAGGAAATTTATGCACTCTTCAGATAAGCAATTTGAGGGCTTAAGAAAGATGGTTTGAAAGCCAGTTGACTAGAAGAAGGTAAATTGAAAATATATTATATAATACTTGAAGAAAACAAGTGGCCATCTAGTGCAGAAGCAACCAAACCCACACCAGCCTGTGTGATCACGAGGTGCTGGAGGATCAGTTATCGGGTATCAAAGAACAAAAAATCATATGAGATAAGGAGCCCAGCTTTACTAAACTTCATCTCTCAGGACAAAAAGAAGTAAAAACAGGAACAGGGAGAAGAAGGAGGACTTTTTACAAATGATATTAACCACCAAGGAGTGGCACAGGAGACTCAAAAGTTTATAGTAGAAATGAAATCACATTGCAAAAGATGACAGTGCAGAAGGAAGACTGACATATCCTTGATTTCAGAATCACACAGGCATGGGTTCAATTCATGTTCCAACAACGACTATTTGTACACATTTTAACAAATCAACTGTTCCATTTTATTTGAAAATTCCACCAAATCTACTGCATAAATTAAATGAAAAATACATATGTAGGACTTCAAAACTTTGTGGAAAACATTGAATATCTTTTAATTCCATTTCCCTACAAACTCTTTGAAGGCCCTTGTATATATAACTAATGCCCCCTGATAGGCAGAACAAATGTGGGAAGTTGGACCATATGGAGAAGAATATGACATTAGGATTTAACAGCCTGAGAAATGCAGATGACACAGCTTACTTACCCCAAATGAAGATAAATAGGAGCTTTTAATAATGAAGTGAAAGACGGTGGTCTTCAGTATAGATTATATATTAGAAAAAATAAAATATTTTATAACTGAATTAATAGAGAGCATCATGATGAATGTCAAAACTTCTAACTTGTCAAGAATTTCTTTCTTTCTTTTTAAATAAAAAAATCAGTGTTCACAATCGCTGAAGGAAAATGGGTGCATGAGCCATTGTGGTGAAGAAAGCTGATGGTGCCCAGCTATTAAAAGATATAACGTCTGGGGTCTTAAAGGCTTGAAGGTAAACAAGCGGACATCTAACTCAAAAACAAAAAAGCCCACATGGAAGAAGCACACCAGCCAGTGTGATCACACGGTGTTGAAGGGATGAGGTATCAGGCAGTAAAGAACAAAAACTCACATCATTTTGAATGAGGGGGAATGTGGACTGGGGACCTAAACCTCATCTGTAGGCAACTGGACATCCCCTTACAGAAGGTTTGTGGGGAGATCTGCCAGTCAGGGTTCAGGGTAGCAATGATGAAACATACAACCTTCCTCTCGTTCCTAAATGCTTCCTCCCCAACCCCACTATTATGATCCCAATTCCACCTTACAAATCTGGCTAGACCAGAGGATATACACTGGTACAGATAGGAACTGGAAACACAGGGAATCCAGGACAGATGATCCCTTCAGGACCAGTGGTGAGAGTGTTGATACCGGGAGGGTGGAGAGAAGGTGGGATAGAAAGGGGAACCAATTACAAGGATCTACATATAACCTTCTCCCTGGGGCTGGACAACAGAAAAGAGGGTGAAGGGAGATGTCAGACAGTATAAGATATGAAAAAATAATAATTTTTAAATTATCAAGTGTTCATGAGGGAGTGGGGAATGTGGAGGGAGGAGGAAAAATGAGGAGCTGATGCCAAGGGCTTAAGTGGAGAGCAAATGTTTTGAGAATGATGAGGGAAACGAATGTACAAATGTGCTTTACACAATTGATGTATATATGGGTTGTGATAAGAGTTGTATGAGCCCCAATAATATGATTTTTAAAGAAAAATATATTCCATACTTATTATTAAATATAAGATTTATTTTATAGTTAGATATATTTATTTACTTAAAAGGAAGATTTAATTGTGTGAGTAACTACTTCAAGGTATGACATTGCCATTGGTGTTAAAGGAAACCCAAGTGTGGAAGAGAAAGCCCCATATGAGATATGAAAATTTTGAAATATTGAAGCGCATCCACTCTCTTGGAATATATCCTTCCTTGCTTTATATTTTCACCATGCTTATTCTTCCCTGTTTCATTGCTTCAGGACGGAAAGGAGAGACCATATCCGATTCCTTTCTCAGGTTGGTCCTTTACCACTAAGCCATCAGGATTGTGCTCTGCACCAAGTTGGCATAAGAACATGTTGGTCTGATGTGTTAAACAGGCACATCTGATTCTGAGAGTCCGTGCTGGAGAAGTTTTCCTATTGTTTGCCCTCCAGGATGAACTATTGGTGTAGTGGCCTCTATGTCATAGAGTTTCCTTGCAAGTTGCTGCTCAGATTTGGTCCATCTGAGGCGAGTCACAGGAAGTGGCTGTTAATTCCTCAACCAACTTAACTCACCATGCCTTTCTGGTCTAAGGACCTGGTCTAAAAGAAGCAGCTCTGGGAGATGGACATATTTGATCAGAGCACACGGGAGCAGATGAAGGGGCAGGAGGAGAGAGTGGAGCACAGCCTGGCCCACCAGGCCGTGAGGATGATGTTCCTGAGTAGAGCAGCCAGTCCACAGAGAGAACAACTTGGCTGGCCCCACTATGAGACATGATGCCCCTCAGTGACTAAGGGCAATACAGGGGACAGCACCGGAGACACAGTGTGGGAATTGCACCTGACCTGATCCCACCACACCGAGGCAAATCACTGGGGGAGTGCAGCAGAACAGCAAGGGAATGGAGTGGCAAGGTCCCCAGGGAATGCTGAAAGTGGATTTTGGGGCCAGGGCGTGGTGCCCCAACAGACTGGACTGAAAAACGCTCCTAAGGGCCAGCAAACGATCCCTGAACTAACTACAAGCTTTTCTCTTGTGAACTGTTTTGTTCTGTTCTTTGTCAGTGGTTTGTTTTTGTTGTTTTGTTGTCTGGTTGTACACTGTTGCTTTGTTTTCCTCTGTCTAGTTTTCGTGCATGTTAGTGACTCCACAGGTCTGTCTGAATAGCACAGGCTGGATGAACTATCTGGAGGAAAAACAACGGGACCGACAGTTCTGGGGGGACTTGGGGTGGGGGGGTAGTGGGGGTAAGGAAGTGGTGTTAACAAACCCAGGGACAAGGGAAAAACATGGGACCCCAAATGGTAGAGAAGGGGGAGTGACAGGCCTGGTGGGAAATGATCAAGAGTAAGGTTGCTTAGAGAAGAGGTATACTCTAGCCCAGGTGGCGATGAAGCATGGTAGTAGGGCAGGAGGAACGTCAAGGGAGATGGAGGAAAGAGCTAGGAGTCAAAGGGCATTCATGGGGGTCTAGACAAAGACATGTACATGCAAATATATATAGGAGGATGGAGAAATAGATCTATGTGTCTATATTTATAGGTCAAGTATTAAGGTGGTGGAAGGACCTTGGGCCTCTACTCAAACACTCCCTCAATGCATGAATACCTTCTTTTATTAAATTGGAACTCCATGATGCTCACTCTGCCGACACAACGGTTGGAGCCAAAGTGGGTGAACAAGTAAATGTGGTGAAGAAAGCTGATGGTGCCCGGCTATCAAAAGAGATAGTGACTGGGGTCTTAAAGGCTTGAAGATAAACAAGCGGCCATCTAGCTCAGAAGCAACAAAGTCCACATGGAAGAACACACCAGCCTGTGTGATCGAGTGGTCCCAAAGGGATCAGTTACCAGGCATCAAAGAACAAAAAATCATATCATTGACTGCACACCTCCATGATAGGATCGCTGAAGACCAGTGGGTGCATAAGCAAATGTGGTGAAGAAAGCTGATGGTGCCCGGCTATTAAAAGAGATAGTGTCTGGGGTCTTAAAGGCTTGAAGGTGAACAAGCGGCCATCTAGCTCAGAAGCAAAAAAGCCCACATGGAAGAAGCACACCGGCCAGTGCGATCACGAGGTGCCCAAGGGACCAGGTATAAGGCATCATGCAAAAAAAAAAAAAAGATATGTGTGTGTATGTATGTGTATATATGTGTATATGTATATATATATCATATTAAATGAAGGGGGAAGTGCAGAGTGGAGACCCAAGGCCCAAGTGTCGGCCAATGGAGATCCCCTCATAGAGGGGTTTAGGAGAGGAGATGGGTTAATTAGGGTGTGAGGTAGTATCGATGAAGAACACAGCTTTCCCCCAGATCCTGGATGCTTCCTCCCCCCAACTACCATGATCCGAATTCTACCTTGCAGGGCTGGATAGGACAGAGGCTGTACACTGGTGCATATGAGGGTTGGAGGTACAGGGAATCCAGGGTGGATGATACCTTCAGGACCAAGGGTGTGAGGGACGATGCTGGGAGAGTGGAGGGTGAGTGGGTTGGAAAGGGGGAACTGATTACAAGGATCCACATGTGACCTCTTCCCTGGGAGAGGGACAGCAGAGAAGGGGGGAAGGGAGACTCCGGATAGGGCAAGATATGACAAAATAACGATGTATAAATTACCAAGGGCATATGAGGGAGGGGGGAATGGGGAGGGAGTGGGGGGGAAAAAAGAGGACCTGATGCAAGGGGCTTAAGTGGAGAGCAAATGCCTTGAGAATGATTGGGGCAGGGAATGTATGGATGTGCTTTATACAATTGATGTATGTATATGTATGGATTGTGGTAAGAGTTGTTTGAGTCCCTATTAAAATGTAAAAGAAGAAAAGAGAAAAAAATGATTAGGGCAAAGACTGTACAGATGTGCTTTATACAATTGATGTATGTATATGTATGAACTGTGAAAAGAATTGTATGAGCCCCAATAAATTGTTTAAAAAAAAAAAGAAAAAAAATGTGTCTCCTTCATAAATTTCTGAAAGATGTTGTTCAACAAGCTGGGAATAGCTGGAGTCTGAACTCTTTTGAGCAGGAGCTTTACCCAGCACACCTTACCTCCTTGAAGACTTCAGATGTAAAGAGAAGAAATGGTTCCGTTTATTACTACCTGTTCATAGTCAAGTATGTGCTTCAAATCAAGTAGCACCCACAAATGACTGAGAGATCACCGTTCGTTTACTCGTCTGCATTCGTTCCTACTAAACAATGAATCCAGACCTCTCTTTCTACTATTTTCTCCCCCAAATAGTGGGATAATGCCTCAAGTTCTTTGTATTCAATTACACTTGAGTTCAAATGAGATTGGACTCTTAAAAGCAGGTATTTTAAGAAAAAAAAGTGAGGTGTTCCAGCAAGGGCTCTAGTGCCGGAAGTCTAAGGACCTTGTATTCTGTCTTTAACTGTGTAGATTTGGGAAGATGATTTAATAATGCTGGGTTTGCTTTCTTTGCCTTTGAATGGAAGATTATTATTCCCACTCAGGATATCTAGGTAATTGCAAAGACAGCCTCTAATAGAGAGTTTTATCTAAATCATAAGCTCTACCCTTCTCTATGAAACATATACTGATTTCCTCTTAGGGAGGAAGTGACTCCCAAGCTTCTGTGTTTCATCTAAGTGATGCTTCTCACCAGTTAGATTGAGCAGGCAAGGTGGATGCTAATTCTCAACTGGACAATCACATTCTTTCTTTCAGAATTCTAGAATTGCCACTTAAAGGTGAATAATTTGCCTCTACTGGTTTTTTGACCCGTATCTTACCAGCATAAGAGACAAAGAGTATTCTGGCTCATTTGGGGTCAACCAAGGTATCACTAAAAAAGATCCCCAGAGAGAGAGGATGCAGCCCAAGTGCCCAGAACAAGAATGGTGCCGGGCCCAGCCTAGTTTCAGCCGGCACTCCAGTTCTTTATTCTCGGCTTTTCCTGAGATGTAGGGGCAATGTTTTTGGACTTTAATTTCTTAGACACTCCGGTGTCCTTATATACTTTCCCTCTTTTACCTAAGATACTATAAGGAGATTTCTATTCATTATGACCAAAATGTCCTATTCTCTAAATAGGCTGGTAGAGGGTGCTGAGGAAAGGGTGCCTTGCCCTATGGAAATAATTAGGCAGACAAACAACCATCTGGAAAGCCAGTTTATGTTGTTAGGGCTCATCATGACTGTTTAAGCACCCAGGGTCCCCAAAAATCTTCAAAACATTCAATCTAATGAACATTTCACTCTGACATTTTTTAGCTTTCTGCAATATTCAATATCTTTTATTCTTATGATAGCATTTTTGTTTTATGACTCAATTATAACTTTATTCAGTTATAATTGACATACAATATAGTTAAAGTGTACAACCAGATACATTTTAATATATGAAAGTACCTGAAAACCACCCACATCATCAAAGCAATGAATATATCCATCACGCCTACATCTTTGCTGGTGCCTCGTTGAAATCTATTAATACCTCCACTGATCCCTGTCATTCCACACTGTCCTGTCCCCTGTCAACCACTGACCTGCTTTCTGTCATTATAGATTAATACAAATTTTATATACATATGTATGGAATTATCTGTTTCATATTCTTTTATTATTAATAAATCACTTTATTGGGGCTCTTACAGCCCTTATAACAATTCATACATCAATTATACCAAACATATTTGTACCTATGTTGCCATCGTAATTTTCAAAACATTTTCTTTCTGCTTGAGCCCTTGGTATCAATCTCACTTTTATCATTCCCTCTCCACCCGTGGTAATTTCACTTCTATAAGTAAGTTTTACAAGTCAAGAATTTTAACATTGTCATGTGTCAATATGTTTCTTTAAAATTTTTTTTTAATTGGAGGATGCTTTGAGAGCAGAACATGGGCTCTGCAATGCTCCGTTGGACCCAAATGCCCTTCTTAGTAGAGGGAAGATGGTGTCCTCTGGCGGCAAATGAGACGATGATTCCCCCCTCCCCCCCCCCCCCCGCGCCTCCTTGCTTAGCCTGCTTCCTCAGTCATTTCTCTTCATCTGCACCAAGGCTGTGCGATGCAAAGGATGCCAGATTGTGCCCTTGCTGACTATTGCCCAGGCAGCACCCAGTGGTCCGAGGGTGGCTCCTGTGAGGAAATTATAAATATTGAGACTTCTGGGCCAGACATTCCTGAGAGTTTGAATCATTCTCATTTACATGGGTTAGCATTTGCTTCCTTCCCAGGACCCTTCTGGAAACTTGACATGTATCTAATCTTTTGGGGTTTTAAAAAATCATTTTTGGGGAGCTTGTACAACTTGTCACAATCCATACATCAATTGAATTGGGCATATTTGTACATATGTTGCCTTCATTCTTTCTAGACATTAATTTTTTATTGAGCCCTTGGTATCAGTTTCACCCCTCCCCAGCTCCTGAAATCCCTCAGAAAATATTGAACTCTTTAATCCTAGAGATTCACCTGTGAACAAGACAGACTTAGATCTTGCCTTCATGGGGCTTCAGTCTAACATGAAAGTCAGATATTGCATAATTACAATAAAGCTTATTAAGACACACAAACACAGAGGAGGCACAAATTGACAAATGGGATATACTGAAGATAAAACACCTGTGTACATTGAAAGAATTCACCAAGAGAGTAATAAGAGAGTCCACAAACTGGGAAAACATCTTTAGCAATGACATCAGACAAAGGCTTTATTACTAAAATCTAAAATACTCTGCTAGCTTTCAAAAAGAAAAAAAACCTAATTGCCCACTTGAGAGGTGGGCAAAGGACTTGAACAGAAGTTTCACAGGGGCAGAAATCTGAATGGCCAACAAACATATGAGAAAATGTTCCTGATCGTTAGCTCTAAGAGTATTGCAAATGAAAACAATGAGGTATCACCTGACACCCTCAAAGGTAGCCCAATTCAAAAAATCAGAAAGCAACAGGTGTTGGAGGGGCTGTGGGGATACAGGATCTCTCATCCACTGCTGGTGGACTTGTAAGTATATACGACCACTATGGAACTCGAACTGGCGGTATCTAAAACAGATGGAAATCGAGTTACCATAGGACCCAACAATCCCCCTACTGGGCATATACCCAGAAGAGGCAAGAAAGAAACCAAGGCCAGACATCTGTGCTCCAATGTTCATTGCAGCACAGTTCATAATTGTAAGGACTTGGAAGCAACCCAAATTTCCATTAAATGACGATTAGATTAAAAAACTGTGGTATATACATACAATGGAGTACTACACATCGCTGAAAAGCAGTGATGAACATATGAAGCACATCGCTGCATGGGAAGAACTGGAGGAACTCATGCTAAGCAAAGAAAGTCAGGCACACAAGGACAAGTAAACATGAGTCTGCTGAGGTAAGCGTTTTTAAAAATGCAAAAGGAGCAAAGGAAAAAAGATACTGTATACAAGCATTTTTGGGGTGAGGACCGTGTAGTATGGCAGGGACCAGATCAAATGCAGGAATGCACATGGCAGACACCTGGGGGGAGGCGAGGAAAGGAAAAAAATGATGAAAATAAGGAAGAAATGGGGAGCAGGGACACGGGGTCTAACCCACCCAAGGGGAGGGTATTGCTTATATCTCCACAGGGAAAGAGGGACCAGACTTCAACCCAGTGCTCCAAGGTGTGAATGCAACATGCGGCATGGAGTAGAGAACCAGTGGAGAGGTCTGGGGGGCTGACTCCAGTACCAAATACTAAGTGGATGCCTGCCCCTTCCCTAAGAAGAATTTATTTCAAAGGATGGCATTGGATCTTCAGCTCCTGGAGAGGGACATATCTGATCTGAGCACACAGGAGAAGATGCAGGGGGAGTAGGAGAGAGTGGAGCACATCCTGACCTACCAGGCCTTGAGGACAATGATCTCAATTAGAGCAGCCAGTCCACAGAGAGCACCACATGGCCAGCCCCACTATGAGACATGACGCCCCTCACTGACCCATGGCCTTGAGGGGGACAGCACCGAAGACGTAGTGTGGGAATTGCGTCCGACCTGATCCTGCCACACAGAGGCAAAGCACTGGGGGAGTGCAGTGGAACAGCAAGGGAATGGAGAGGCAAGGTCCCCAGGGAATGCTGAAGGTGGACTTTGGGCCCAGGGCGTGGTGCCCCAACAGACTGGACTGGAAAATACTCCTAAAGGCCAACAAATGATCTTTGAACTAACTAAAAGCTTTTCTTTCTTATTGTGTTTTGTTTTGTTTTGTCAGTAGTTTGTTGTTGTTTTGTTGTATATTGTTGCTTGTTTTTGCTCTGTCTTGTTTTTGTGCATGTTATTTTCTCTGCAGGTCTGTCTAAATAAGATAGGCTGGATGAGCAATCTGAAGGAGAAAACAACAGGACTGACAGTTCTGGGGGGACATGGGAGAGAGGGAGGTGGGGGGAAAGTTAGTGGTATTAACAAACCCAGGGACAAGTGATCCAAATTGGTGGTGAGGTGGGTGTGGGAGGCCTGGTATGGCATGATCAAGGGTAGTGTAACCAAGAGGAATTGATGAAATCCAAGTGGGGAATGAGCATGATAGTGTGACAGGAGGAAAGTCAAGGGAAATAGAGGAAAGAGCTGGGAGGCAAATGGCATTTATAGAGGTCTAGATAAAGACATGTACATATGCAAATATATTTATATATGAGGATGGGGAAATAGATCTATGTGCCTATATTTATAGGTTTAGTATTAAGGTAGCAGAAGGACATTGGGCCTCCACTCAAGTACTCCCTCAATGTAACAATACTTTCTTCTGTTAAATTGGCATTCTGTGATGGTCACCTTCCTGACACAACTGCTGAAGACAAAGTGGATGAATAAGCAAAATGGTGAAGAAAGCTGATGGTACCCAGCTATCAAAAGATATAGCATCTGGGGTCTTAAAAGCTTGAGAGTAAACAAGCGACCATCTAGCTCAGAAGCAACAAAACTTACATGGAAGAAGCACACCAGCCTGTGTGATCACAAGGTGCCATTATCAGGGTTCAGTTATCAGGCATTAAAGAACAAAAAATCATATCATTTGGTGCACACCTCCAAGTTACGATTGCCGAAGACAAATGGGTGCATAAGCAAATGTGGCGAAGAAAGCTGATGGTGCCCGGCTATCAAAAGAGATAGCATCTGGGGTCTTAATGGCTTGAAGGTAAACAAGGGGCCATCTAGCTCAGAAGCAACAAAACCCACATGAAAGAAGCACAACAGCCTGTGCGATCACGAGGTGTCAAAGGTATCAGGTATAAGGCATTGTCAGAACAAAAAAATCTTAGCATAGTGAATGAGATGGCGAGTGTGGAGTGGAGACCCAAAGCCCATTTGTCGCCCACTGGAGATCCCCTTGCAGAGGGGTCTAGGGGAGAAGACGAGCCAATCAAGGTGTGATGTAGCACCGATGAAAAATACACCTTTCCTCTAGTTCCTAAATGCTTCCTCCCCCACTCCCACTATCATGATCCGAATTCTCCCTTGAAAGTCTAGCTAGACCAGAGGATTTACACTGGTACAGATAGGAATTGGAAACACAGGGAATCCAGGGTAGACCATACCTTCAGGGCCAGCGGTGTGAGTGGCGATACTGGGAGGGTAGAGGGAGAGTGGGTTGGAAAGAGGGAACCAATTACAAGGATCTACATGTGACCTCCTCCCTGGGGCACAGACAACAGAAAAGTTGGTGAAGGGAGATGTCGAACAGGGAAAAAGATGGCAAAATAATAATTTATATATTATCAAGGGCTCATGAGGGAGCAGGGAGCGGGGAGGGAGGGGAAAAACGAGGAGCTGATGCCAAGGGTTTAAGTGGAGAGGAAATGTTTTGAGAATGATGAGGGCAATGTATGTACAGATGTGCTTTACACAATTGATGTATGTATGGATTATGATAAGCGTTGTATGAGCCCCTAATGAAATGATTAAAAAAAAGTCTTGTTGAGTGAAGAGGTAGTGGTGGAGGTATATACCAGGGGCTCTAACTTGAGGATTTAATGTTGTAATTACTGTCACTAGCCCCTTCTCACAGAAACCCTCTGGTTATAGAGAAGTTCCATAGGGTTTGTTGATCGCTACTTTACAGAAGCAACTTGCCTGAACTTTCTTCAAGTGATGAACGGGTGTAAACTGCTAATTTCTAGGTTAATAGATGAGTTCATATTGCTTGCACCACTCAGGTTCCTTAAGAGGTTATAAGAAATATTAAATACTAATGGAATAGAGCCCAGAATAGGCATAGAGGTGCACAAAAGGTTCCAAGGCAGAAGGAACCGAGGGTTAGTAGACCAAGCAGGAGGAGAAAGGGTGGCATACTCAGGGAATGGAAGGAAATAAGGCTGGAGACAACCACGAGAGGATGAACAAGAAAGCTTTATGGAGAGTCGGACCAGTCACTATTGTTTCCCCCTCTTCCCATCTATAAAATTACCCTTTCTTATCAGCTAACTTTTCCAGAATTTCTGATTTTTCTTTCATTGCTTTGCCAAACTTATTCATGGTTCAGAGAAGGTTTGTATTAGGCAGAGTGCCACACCCGGCTGGAACCAAGGTGTGGACACAGCACGGTTTCCAAACTCTTGAGGCCAATGCAGCCACCCACGTAGATGATGTGGCAGAATGTCAGTTCATCAGTGCTGCTGAGGCCCTGATGCCACAGCAAACTCGGGCATCGTAACTGGAGTCAAGGAGAGTGGATGTGGCACATGTCAAAGACAAAGTTGAAAGACGTGTTTCATTGACATATAGACAGCCCCATGCCACTTAGCACTTGATTACCTACTGGCACTAAAGTCTGTTCATGCCATGCCTTACATTTTCCTTCAATTTAATGAAGTAATTAATGCTATAAAAAGCTGTGAAAATATAAATGGAGGAGAGCATGTTGCATAATTAATAATATATGCATATGCATGGCAGGGTGTTTCTTGCTGGCATGCATATGTATGTGTCATTAATTGAAACATAACCACTTTGTTTTACTGCCAGGGTATTAGTACCAGCCACACTGCTTGTATGTCAGCTCCCCATCTGACTTCTGGGTGTGTTACAATGATCACCAGCAGGGATCACAGGGGGATTGTTGAGCCCTACTCTTTACATTAAGCTACTGTGTGACTTCAATATTTTTCCACTCGAGCTCAGTTTTCCCATCTGTAAAAGAAGATTTAAAAAATTAAGAAAGAAGATTGAGATTGCTTTGGTAGTTTATATAAATAAAGGTAGTGCATACCTCTATTAAAACAAAAATCTTAAGTGGAATATACAAAGCATAAACCTTGAATCTCTCTAGTAAAGGTTGGAGCGAGGTCCTTCCTCTAGTTCCTGTCCTCTAATTCCATGTTCTTTATATGCCCTTCCAGGTCTATAAATCAATTTTGCAGTGTTTTTTTCCTTTCATAAATACCAACCTTAGAGGGTCACATTGGACCACGTTAGTAGGGAGAACTGGATAAGATTTGAGATCTGAGTTCACATGCGTGTGGACTCTATCTATCATTGATAGACCATTGCTCATAGAGACCTTATGTACAACAGAAAGAAACTCTGCTTGGTCCCAAGTCGTTTTCATTGTTTCAACTACTGGGTCAGTTCGTCTTCTTCAGTCTTCTTTTTCAGTCACTTCATTAAGTATGATGGTCCTTCTCTAGGGACTGCTTCTCCTGATGACAAGGACAAAAGGAGTGAGATGCAATCTTCTAAGCAGCAAGCTGTACTTCTTCCAAGACAGAGTTGTTCCTTCTGCTTTCCATCCAGGGAATTTTCAATATTCGTCACCAGAACTAGACTTCAAAGACATCAGTTCTTTTCTGAATCCCTTACACATTGTCTAGTTTTCATATGCATATGAGGTGGTTTAAAATACCATGATTTAGTCCCAGCACATCTGAGTGCTCAAAGTGGTGTCTTAGCTTTTTAACACTGTAAAGGATTCAGTTTTGTTGTTGTTGTGTTTTGTTATAAATCATTTTATTGGGGCCTCTTACAGCTTTAAACAATCCTTACAGCAATTTTATCAATCACATTGAGTATATATTGCCATCATCATTTTCAGAACATTTTCTTTCTACTTAAGACCTTAATATCAACTCCTTTAACCCCTTCCTCCTCCTCCCCCCTCCCACCCCGTGAACCCTTGATAAATTATTTTTATTTTCATATTTTACACCGTCCAATGTATTCCTTTACCCACATTTCTGTTGTTCATCCCCTTGGGGTGGTGGGGGTGGTTCTATACCGATCATTGCATTGGTTCCCCTTCTTCTCCCCACCTTCCTCTTAATTACTGCCATTACTGTTTCTGAGGGGTTTATCTGTCCAGGCTTCTGTGTGTCAAGAGCTCTTATCAGCACCAGTGCACATGCTCTGGATTTTTAAGGTAGAACTTGGGTATTTATAGTCAGGGTAGGGGTGGGGGTGAGGAAGTATTAAAGAACTAGAGGAATGTTGTGTGTTTTGTCGGTGCTATACTGCACCCTGGCTGGCTCATCCCTTCCTTGTGAGTTCTGTGAAGGGATGTCCAGTTGTCTACAGATGGGCTTTGGGTCTCCATTTCAACCCCCTAGTTTGCATCAAAATGGTTGTTTATTTTGGGTCTCTGATGCCTGATACCTGATCCTGTGGACACCTTGTGATCACATAGGTTGGTGTGCTTATTCCGTGTGGGCTCTGTTGCTTTCCTGATAGATGGTCACTTGTTTAACGTCAAGCTTTTAAGACTCCAGACGCTATATCTTGGCCTCCAGCCAGGCACCATAAGCTTTCTTCACATTTGCTTATAAACCCATTTTGTCTTCAGCAATTGTGTTGGGAAGATGAGCATCATCAAATGGCAGGTTATTATGTTGAGGGAGGACTTGAGTAGAGGCCCAATGTCCATCTGCTATTTTAATATGTAACATAAAAATAGATGTACATAGACTGTTGTTATATATGAATATATGTACATATGTATATGCCTACGTTGATACCTCTATACATGTCTTTTGCCTCCTAGTTTTTTCCTCTATTTCTGTAAAGAATTCTTTTGCTTCATATTCTCCAAGTGTAATAAGTTGTTTGATTTTCTCACTGCTCCTTCCATGAGCCTTGAATATGGATCTAAGTAAAACGAGATCCTTGAAAACTTTTATCTTTTCTCCATTTATAATTATATAACTTATTAGTCCAATTATTCTGTATGTTGAGGTATGATCCACACTGAAGGCTATCGAGCAGTAAATGGTTCAAGATCTCATCACTTTCAGCAGTTATGCAAGCAATGAAGCATTTGACTGCTATCCACAAAGAGTGTGGGTTTTGGATCCACCCAGAGGCACCTGGGTAGAAAGGCTTAATAGTGTGCTTCTGAAATACACCCACTTCTTGTTTATCTACATGATTAGGTTCCAAATATCAGGTTTATGTTAGTCTGGTTGACTAGAGAAACAAATTCAGAGACACTCATATGTATGTAAGAGAGAGTTTTATATCCAAGAGTAATTGCATATTCAGAAAACATCCTGGCCCAGTCCAGATCAAGTCCATAAGTTTCATATTAGCCCATACGTCTGATATCAGCACATAGGTCCAATACTGGTCCATACATTGTTCTACAGGCTCTTGGAGCACGTGCAATGATGCCGAAGGCAGGAAGGTCACAAACCAGTGGGTGAAAAGTCTTGTGGAAGCATCTCAGCTCTGGCGCAGCTGTCCATGCAGCTCTTCCAGCTCCAGGGCTCTGGCTGCCATCAGCCTAGCTTCATGTGGCTTGTCACCAGAATGTGAAGCAGAGAGTGTGTGTGTCCCACCTCCAAGGAGGAAGACAGGAGTTCCCAGAATCCTCAGGAGAAGCCATGCTCGCACGGAGGCATCACTGGCTATGACCTGACTGACAGGCTAGACTCCACCCATTCGCTCAAGTTGACAGGAGATTATGTAACTGTCACCAGGTCATTATGCAAAACTGGGGATTATGCCAAAATGGAGGATGAGTACATTGCAGAACAAAATGGAGGGTGACTAAACCATTACATAACTGTCAAACAACTGAGAATCATAGGCCAGCAAAGGTTACAGCCTTAACCATCACAGCCAGTGTTACTCTTGCTTCCCATTTGGATATTTGTTACTGCTAGACATTTTGTTAATACATCAAACGATTGTTGTCGTTATGGTTATTAGGCATCAAGTCGATTCCAACCCACAGCGACCCTACGCACAACAGAGGGAAACAGGGCACGGTCCTGTGCCATCCTTTCACGTGTTCCTGAGCCTGTTGTTGGAGCCCTGGTGTCAGTCTATCTCGTGGTGGGCCATTCTCTCTTTTTGCTGTCCTTCCACTTTACCAAGCATGGTGTCCTTCTACAGAGACTGGTTTCTCCGGACAATACATCCGAGGAATGTAAGATGAAGTCTGGCCATCACTGTCTCTAACGAGCATTCTGGTTGTGATTCTTCTGGGACAGACTTGTTTGTCCTTTTTGCAGTCCCTGGCATGTTCAATATTCATCTCCAGCACCACAATTCAAATACACTGAGAGCAGCTTTTTAGTATTATAATTGTAAATACAAAATGTGGAATAATGATATAGTTGATAAGAGAGGGAAAGAATATCATTGCTGACATCAGGTGCATCTTGGCTGAATGCAGAGAATACAAAAAAAGATGTTTACTTGTGTTTTATTGACTATGCAAAGCTGTTTGACTCTGTGGATCATAATAAGCTATGGATAACACTAAAAATAATGGAAATTCCAGGTAGGTAGTGGCCCTGATAACTAAATGTTCACAACTAAATTCTGAGTTCCAGGAATCTTGGTGAAAACTTCTGATTTAAACAGTTGTAGGGCTTAAATACATTTTAATGTTGTTATTTCTGAGACTAAACGAACAATGCACAAAATAACATCACATTTTTTCTATCAAATAAAAAGGGATCTGATTGCCATAAAATGTACTTGTTGTTAGGTGCTGCCAAGTCAGCTGTGAGTCATAATAAACCTATATACCACAGAGCAAGACAATGCGCCAACCTGTGGCAGCCTCACGATTGTTATGATCCAGCCCCATGCTGTAGGCACTGTGTCAGTCCATTTCACTGATAACCTTCCTCTTGTCCATTAAGGAACATTCTGGCTTTGTCTCCTTTAAAACAGACTTGCTAGTTCTTCTGGAAATCCATGGTGCTTTCAATATTCTTGCCAACACCATAATTAAAATGCATCGATTTTTCTTTGGTCTTCTTTATTCATTGATCCGCCTTTACCTGCAAATGAAGTGACTGAAAAGACTGGGGCTTGGATCAGACACACCTTAGTCCTCAAAGTGACATCAATCACTAGTCTCTCGGTTTGTTGTATTTTGATTGCTTGTGCATTGTTGGGATGTAGGGAATGATTAGTATTTTAAATAGTAATAGAATCATCCAAGTTTACAGGTTTAAGGTAATCATCCAGATTAAAAGCAGACTACAAAGAAAGAACAGACTGACCATTTCTGAGGGATTAGCCACTGAAAAAAAAGTTTTATGTTATTGTTACGTGTTTTACTTGGTCTTTTTGAGCTGCCTTTTGAAGTTTTCTGTTCAGCACATTAACTTCAATATTTCCTCCATTAGCTGTAGCTACTGGATGCTTAAGAGCACCTTTCAGCGCCACCTTGATAATTTCTTTGTTGTCTTTTTCTATAATCTTTTTCTTTCATATATGATGTTCTTGTTATCATCCCACAGCTAATGAAGTCTTCTGTCATTAGTGCTCAATGCAGCAAATCTGTTTTTGAAATGTTCTGGAAATTCAGATGGAATAGACTCAGTGTGGTGTTTGGGCTCTCTTGTTTCAGTTTTCTTCAGGTTCAACTTGAACAATCAGACTCTGGCCTCCTTTTTAACTGCTGATTTTGAGTTTTCCCATCATCTCTTCTCCCCAGAGATGTGATCCATTTGATTTCTGTGATTTTCATATGGAGAAATCCATGTGCACTGCATTTATGCGGTTGAGAAGGTATAGGCAATGATGGAGTTGTTGGTCTTACAAAATTCCATCATTTGATCTCTGGCTTCATTTCTATCACCAAGTCCATATTTACCACCTCCTCTTCCTTTCTTTTTTCAACTTTCACACTTAACTTTCCAAATAATCATCAATACATCTTGATTTTATGCTTGATAAATGTCATCCCGAAGACATTGGTAGAATTCTTCATCATGATATTGTCCAGATGTTGTAAATTTCTCCCACTCTTTTTCATTATTTTGATGAAGTCATTTGATGTACATAAATGTCTTAACTTTAGTAGATCCCTGAGATAGTTAAAGTTTATTGTGCCAACCTGGCCAATAAACACATGTGGGGTTATTTGAAGGGTGGAGAGATAAATGGCTTGGTGAGCCTCACCTTTCTAGTTCTCGGGTCTCTTGCTTCCTGATGGTCGGACCAGGATGCAGCTTCCTTAGCCAGTTCCCTGCTTCAGCAGGCAAGGCTCACTTCCTGCAAGGGAGCCCTGAGGAAAAGCCACATGGACCTACCCCGATGCAGCCCTGGGTCCTGGAGCAACCGTGTGGAGATCCCTGCCAGCGCTGAGATGCTTACATGCTCACTGCTTTCCTCCTTCAGTCAGCATCAATGCATGTGTTTTGTGAGATGGAGGAGGACTTTGTGGATTGGTGTTCAGACATATGGGTCAATGTTGGACCTATGGGCTTGGGCAACACTAGGTTGGGATGTTTTCTTAATGCACACTTACCCTTTGTATAAAACTCTCTCTTATACATATGAGTTTCTGTAGATTTGTTTTTCTAATGTACCCAGACTAGCACAATCCCAGTCATCTATTTTGCCATCTACTGTGTATGTTTCATTTCTTATATTTGATAATTTGTCTGTGCTCTGCAGCAGTCTTTAAGTTTGTTTATATGTGTTATTATTGGTGAGCTTCATAACTCATGCTTTATATTGTTGGTCTTTAATCTATCTAGAGTTTAATTTTGTACATGGATTGAGGTATGAGTCCTGTTTTAGTCCTCTTCTGGTGGAAATCCAATTTTGCCAGCATCAGTTTTTTGGAAAGCCTATGTCTATTGCACTGAATGTTTCTAGGCCCTCTGCTGAAGACCAGCTATTTTAGGTGGTTGAGTTTTTTTTTTTTCCTTCTGGGTTCTCTATTCTATTCCACTGGTATATTTATCTATCATTTTACCAATTCCAGGCTTTTTTCACCACAGTGACTATGAAGTTGACAATTCATTTTTCCATTTCTTGAAAGAACAAACTTGGGGCCTCGATCGACATTGCATTGTATTTATAGACAAGTTGGAATACTATTGACATTTTCACAATATTAAACCTTTCTATCCATGAGGATCCACCATTTGTCTGTCAGCTGGCTGTACTGTGGTGGCTTGTATGTTGCTGGACAGTATGTCACCAATGTTTTAAGTGCCAGCAGGTTCACTCGATGTAAATAGGATTTGGCAGTTCAGTCTAAGAACAGGCTACAAAGAAAGAATACGAGTTAAATAGTTAATCACTCAAATTATGAATTCAGAGGGACTTGAGTATTTTATCACACTCCTTACCCTCAGTTTAAAGAAATGTTTTTAACATTACATTTGATGCTCACAATTATTCCTTTTGTTTCAAACCATGGATTCATAACCCAGTTATCATCCTTATAGGTGAGTCACATTTCATTGTTCTCAGTAGCTTATAAAACCAGTTGCCATGGTGTTGACTCCATAGTGATACCATTTGTGTCAGAAAAGAGCTGTGAAGCTCCATAGAATTTTCAGTGTCTGAGTTTTCATAATTGATCACTAGATCAAGGAGCAATTGAGTGAACTCAACCTCCAAACTTTAAGTTATTAGTTGATCATGTCAACCATTGTACTACATAATAAATACTAACCTGAAAAAGAGAAGGATTTATTTCTGAACGCAGCCTTTGATGGAAATGGAGAGGAAAGTGGATCCTTATGCCTGAGGAAAGCAATCGTGCTCGTCAGCAATGAGATGGTACCAACTCCATAGCCACCAGTGATAAACACTGTCAGCCTTCTAACTGCCTTGTATATGTCTGGCCACCCAAAGCTTATCATTTCTGTCACTAGGTTTACATTTCATTGAACTATGAGAAAGAAGACAATGCTAATTTAAAAATGTTGTGTTATCAGAATATCAAAAGTAAACCCAAGACACTTCTACAACTGGGAAGATCCTATATTTCACTTTGCAACGCTCATCGATGGAACAGTCTGCCTCAGAGAAAGTCCCTTCCTTACTGAGCACATAGTGAGGTCTATTGGCGAGGTCTGGCATAAGTGAAAATTGAGAACATCATCATGTCATCTCTTTTCTGAATTTCTACAACCTACATCCACTTAGCTGTGTCCCCTGTTGCCTGCCTCTTCCTATAGGTAGGGATCTTTGATGTCCATTTCCTCCCCCTGTAAAATGGCAATGGTAATATAGGTGTCAGCAAAAAATTGTGATGTGTAACTGAACTAAAGCATACAGTGTTGCCAGACATCTAGATTATAATTAGTGTCTAATAAAGTATAGTTATCAAATTCTCAACAACTTTCTTGATGAACTATATTCCTGTCCTCAGGTAATTTTAAAATGTTAACAAAGGGATGTAATTTAGCAGCACATACAAGTGATATTGCTAGAGTTAGTGTTACTCAGTGTGATAACTCCCTCAGCTGTGGGCGCCCTGCAATTTCAAATCATACAAGGGCCTTGGTAATGTTTATTATCAATTTTAATCACAGACTAATATGTGACATATTTAATGAGCTTAAATGTAATGTCTCAGATTATGTGAAGACCAGAAAAATCATTTTGTGAAATATTTCTACATCAAATTACATTATTGCATGCAACATTAGCAACTGAGTGAAAATCTTTTTGACTTTTCTTCTTTTCCTTTATTTGTTACTTCATTCTAAAAAGGTTATTGATATAGACACATGGATATCTGCTACCATGATGGTTTATCTAAAACACCAGAAAGCACGACAAGATCAGTGACTGTTAAAACAACAGCAGTAACAAAAACAAGAGTGCACGCTGGTAGCACCTGTGGACTGGACCACGTGATTCAAAGCCTCCTTGTAACCCAGTAATCATGACATGCTTGACCAGATCACATTAGAAGGTTTCACAAAGTAAATGACCATCAGATATCAACCCTATAGGTACAGTCACAGAAGCTGGCCTTACCAAAAATGTTTTTATAACTATAACTGTTGCCGTTAAGTCGGTTACAATTCATAGAACCCTCTGCACCAAGGAAAGAAACACTGCCCATTCCGTGCCATCCTCACAATCATTCCTGTGATGGAATTCACCCATATCATGGAGGGTCTCGTCTTCATTGACTTTACAGAGCACAATGTCCTCTCCTAGGGTCTGATTTCTTCCAATAAGGAGACCTGGCGACATTGTTGATTGCATATTGTGTGTTGAACTGCAAAGTTAGTAGATCGAATCCACTTATCACTCTGAGGGAAAAAGAAGAGGCTTTTGCATCTATATAGGAGGGTCACAGTCTTGGAAACCCACAGAGACAGTTCTACTCTGCTAGGAGTCAGAATAGGGTTGATGTCAGTGAATTCATTTTCATTTTATTCTCTTTTGATTACTTGTTCAAAGTATGTAAGACTGAGTCTAGCCATCCTTGCTTCAAAGGAACATTTTAAAAAATTTAAAGATCATTTTATTGGGCTTTTAGAGCATAGCAATTCATACATCAATTGTTTTGAGCATATTTGTACATATGTTGCCATTATGATTTTCTGGACATTTATTTTCTAGTGAACCCTTGGTATCAGCTCTTTTTTCCCTCTCCGTCCTCACCCTCACCCTCATGACCCATTGATAAATTAGAGATTGTAATTATTTTCATATCTTACACCAACCACTGTCTTCCTTCCCCTGCATCTTCTATTGTTCATCCCCCTGGAGGGTTTGTGTGTGTGTGTAAGTTGATTATCGTGATCAGTTTCCCCTTCCTCCCCTCCTTTCCCCATCTTCCCCCTACCCTGTTCGTGGATTGCATGTTTTGTGGACTCATCTCTTAGCTGTGCCTGTGCACATGCTCTGGTCTAGCCTGCAGTGAAAGGTAGTACCAGGGTCATGATAGTGGGGGGTGAGGAAGCCTCAAGGAATCAGAGGAGTATCGTGTGTTTCATCAGTGCTTACTGCAACCTGATTGACTCATCCCTTCCCTGTGACCCCACTGTGAGGTGATGTCTCATTGTTGACAGATGGGCTTTGGGTCTTTGTCTCTGCTCCCTCTTTCTCTTGACAGTACTTCTTACTAGATGGATATTTTTGTTGTTGTTCTCCTGTATATTCTACATTCTTCCCCAACATCATGATTCAGGTACATCAATTCTTCTGTGGTTTTCCTCATTAAGTGTACAGATTTCCCATATAAATGATGTGACTCAAAATATCTTGGTTTGAGTCAGGCACACCTTTGTCCACCAAGTGACATCTTTGTTCTTTAGCACTTTAAAAATTCTCGTGCAACAGACTTGCTTGATAAAACATGTTTATTGATTTGACTGCCATTTTCATCAATGTTGAGATTTTAAATCCAAATAAAATAAAATTATTTGACTTCAGCCAAGGTTCATCTGACCTGAATAATGATATCCCTCATTCTATGCTGTCTTCAAATATTGGCTCAAATATTTGTACGGCTACAACCATTGTAGAATTACCTTCAACAAAATTTTACTTGCATGTGATATTAATGTTATTGTTCAATAAGGTCCACATGTCATTCAGTCACCTTTCTTTGGAATGGACATAAATATGGATATATTCCACTCAGTTGGCCAGGTAGTAGTCTTCCAAAGTTCTTGGCATAGACAAATGAGCATCTTTAGTGCCGCATCTGTTTTTTGAAACAATTCTTTTGATATTTCATAAATTCCTAGAGCCTCTCCATTGTCACCAGTGCCTCAGTTCAGCTGTGATTTCTTCCTTTAATATTATTGGGTCCTGATCACATTACCTCTTAAAACAGCTGGTTATCGATTCATAGATTTTAGTATCTTGACTGTGTATTACTTCCATATTCTTTTGATAATCCATCTTCCATTTAATATTTTGCCCATGTTGTTGTTATTAGGCACTATCAAGTCAGTTCTGACCCATAGCGACTCTATGCACAATAGAATGAAACATTGCATGATCCTGTGCGATTTTTATAATTGTTCCTCTGCCTGAGTCCATCAGTATTAGTCTGGGTAATTTAGAGAAACAAATCCACAGAAATCCACAGAAACTTATGTATGAGAGCTTTAAGTGTACATCAAGAAAACATCCCAAACCAGTGTTGCCCCAGCCCACAAGTCCAACATTAACCTATATGTCAGACACCAATCCACAAAGTCCTCCTCCATCTCACAAAACACATGCAATGATACCAACTGCAGGAGGAAAGCCGAATCAGTGAATGTGTAAGCATCTCAGCACTGGCAGGGGTCTCCACACAGCTGCTCCAGCGCCCAGGGCTGCATTGGGGTGGGTCCATGCAGCTTCTCCGTGAGGATGTCTTGAAGGAAGTGAGCCTTGTCAGCTGATGCAGGGAACTGGCTAAGCATCTACACACTGGTCTGACCATTAAAAAGCAAGAGACTCAAAAACTAGAAAGGTGAGGCTCACCAAACCATTTATATCTCCGCCCTTCAATTACCCCCACATGTGTTTATCAGCCAGGTTGACACAATAAACTACCTCACCATCATTGAAGCAAAGGTGTCAATCTATCTCATAAAGGCCCTTCCTCTTTTTCACTGCCCCTCCACTTTACCAAGCATGATGTCCTTCTCCAGGGATGGTTCTCTCCTGACAACAAGTCCAAAATATGTAAGACGAAGTCTTGCCATCCTTGCCTCGAAGGAGCACTCTGGTCACACTTCTTGAAAGGCATAAGCACATTTGTTTGTCATTTTGGCAGTCCATGGTACTTTCAATATTCTTCTCCAACACCATGATTCAAATGCATCAATTCTTCTATGGTTTTTCTTATTCTATGTCCAACTTTCACATGCAAATAAGGCAATGGAGAATACCATGGCTTGGGACAGGTGCACCTTAGTCCTCAAAGTAACATCCTTGCTTTTCAATACTCTAAAAGAATTATTTAACAACTTCAGATCAAAAGTTCAGAAGATTTACTTAATGTAATGTGTCTTTTGATCTCTTGGCTGTTGCTTCTAGGAGCATTGTTTTTGGATTCAAGCAAAACAAAATCCTTGACAATGTCAAACTTTTCTCCATTTATCATGTTACCTATTCATCCAGTTGTCAGGATTTTATTCTTCTTTACATTGAGTTGTAATCCACGTTCAAGGCTATAATCCTTGACCTTTATCAACAAGTACTTCAAGTCCTTGACCTTTATCAACAAACACTTGAAGCCACTTTCAGCAAGCAAGCTTTTGTCATCAGCATGAATGATGCTTCCTCCAATTCTAATGGTACATTCTTCTTCATATGATCACTCTTCTCTGATTACCTGCTTATCGTACAGAGTGAAGAGAATACAGATTTCAGGAAGCATTAGGAAAAGATGGAAAGAATGCACAGACACATTGTGCCCAAAGTAGTTGAGATTACACCATTTCAGAGGTAGCATATGAGTGTGAACCAATGGTGCTGAAAAGAAGTCCAAACTGCATTGATGGCATTAGCCAAAAATGAGGCTTTCAGAACTGTTGGAATATTAATTGGCATGATTCAACAAGCTGATGAAGCATTGGACGCACTCATTCATCTATGCTCAGATATTTGGAAGATTTGGCCCACTGAAAGGAAGTGATTCATATTTATGGCCATTCCAAAGAAAGGTTACCCAGCAGAAGGCTCAAACTATAAAACAAGATCACTGATATTGCTTGCAAGTAAATTTTTGCTGAGAATCACCCAACAACAATGTACAATTTTAGTAGTACATTGACAGAGAACTTCCAGAAGTTCAGACCAGATTCAAAAGAGGACAAAACACAAGGGATACCATTGCTGATGCCAGGTGGATCTTGGCTCAAAGCAGAGAACGCCAGAAAGATGGTCACTTGTGTTTCATTGACTATGAAAAGGCATTCTACTGTGTGGGTCATAATAAACTGTGGATAAACTTGAGAAGGGGAATTCCAGAACACTTCATCATGTATCTGTGGAACTTGTACATGAATCAAGAGGAAATTGTGGGAAGAGAACATGGGAATAGGCCTTGGTTTAAAATCAGGAAAGGTGTGCATGAAGGCTGTATCCTCTCACCATACTACTCAATCTGTACGTTGAGCCAAGAATCAGAGAAGCTGTTCTTGTGATCTTCTCTAAATTCAGGTGAGATAGGGTTCAAAGTTGTATTTTGACTCTCATGGACTTATTTTTCTTTTCTTCAGGTTCACCCTGAACTTACATCTGAGAAATGTATGGTACATTCTTCAGTAGGAGGTTGGTTTCTTTTGGTAGATGGTATTGAGCTTCTCCATCGTTCTCCCCATAGATATAGTTGATCTAATTTCTTTGTTTCCCTTCTGTGAAATTCCCAATGTATTGTTGCCCTTTAAGTCTTTATGGGTATTTGCAAAAGAAAACGTATTGGTTTAACGAAATTCTTACAAGATCTCCAGCATCGTTTCTATCACCTATCCCGTATTTTTCAACTACCAATTCTTTCTCTTTGTTTTCAATTTTCTCACCAATAATGATCAATGTAATTTGATTGAACATTTGCTCAATTTCAGACTAATGCAGTTGGTAGAATTCAGCTTCTTCGTCTTTAGCTCTAGTGGTTAGTGAATAAATTTGAATAATACTTCTATTTATTCATCTTCCTTATGGACATAAGGATATTATCATATCAGAGACAGCATCATACCTCATGCTAAGTGATTAAGTGGTGTTTTCATCATGAATGTGGTGGGTTGTCATTCCTGGAATAGTAAACTGTGGGCTTGCCTGATTCCAAATAGTCATTACTAGAACATTATAACTCACTAATGCTTAGGATATTGATTTTTATGCATTTTATTTTTTTAACATCTCATTTTCCTGTGTTTTAATCCATTCTCATTCTGATTACTAATGTGTATTCATATCCATTTCTTCTAATTTTTGTTGTACCTCATCAGCAAGTGAAAAACTTGATAGCTTTTCTTACCCCATGTCATTGCAGCGTTTCTCAACCTCTGGGTCACGACCCCTTTGGAGGTTGAACGACCCTTTCACAAGGGTCACTCAGTTCATAACAGTAGCAAAATTACAGTTATGAAGTAGCAACAACAATGATTTTATGCTTGGGGGATTTCAGCACCACATGAGGAACTGTGTGATAGGGCCGTGGCATTAGGAAAGTGGAGCACCTCAGAGGCAACTCTCATTTGCAGACAGTTTGTCCACAGTCATATTTTAAGTGACTTGTGGGACTAATCTTTCTGCACTGTAGCAAACTATGTTCCACTGCTCTTCATAAACGTTTCACTTGAGAAGGTTTCCAAAGTGATCCACGTGTTCTTTCTTCTCAGTCTAGATTCCAGAAGCTTCACTGAAACCTGTTCACCACGGTGCCCTTGCTGGTATTTGAAATATTGACCCCATAGCTTCTAGCATCACCGCAACACACAAACCTACCACAGTGCAGCGAAATCACAAAGGAGTACAAATAACTACAGGGGCATTTTATTAAAAAATACTAATTTTCTCCTCCCCCCAACTACCATGATCCGAATTCTACCTTGCAGGGCTGGATAGGACAGGGGCTGTACACTGGTACATATGAGGGCTGGAGGTACAGGGAATCCAGGGTGGATGATACCTTCAGGACCAGGGGTGTGAGGGGCGATGCTGGGAGAGTGGAGGGCGAGTGGGTTGGAAAGGGGGAACTGATTACAGGGATCCACATGTGACCTCCTCCCTGGGAGAGGGACGGCAGAGAAGGGGGGGAAGGGAGACTCCGGATAGAGCAAGATATGACAAAATAACGATGTATAAATTACAAAGGGCACATGAGGGAGGGGAGAGCGGGGAGGGAGGGGAAAAAAAGAGGACCTGATGCAAAGGGCTTAAGTGGAGAGCAAATGCTTTGAGAATGATTGGGGCGGGGAATGTATGGATGAGCTTTATACCATTGATGTATGTATATGTATGGATTGTGATAAGAGTTGTATGAGTCCCTAATAAAATGTAAAAAAAGAAAAGGGAAGAAAAAAATAGAAAGAAAGAAAAGAAAATGATTAGGGCAAAGAATGTACAGATGTGCTTTATACAATTGATGTATGTATATGTATGGACTGTGATAAGAGTTGTATGAGCCCCTAATAAAACGTTTAAAAAAAGAGAAAAATAAATGATAAATTTTATTTGATCAAAAAAAATACTAATTTTCTGCATGCAGATTTCATTGATCATCATATGGACAAACATATAGCCACACAATGTGAGCCACCAAGCTATAGTTTAAATCTACATCTTTTCTGGTTCTAAAGTGTATGCTTTTTCTACTACACCAACCTGCATCTAGGAACTGAAATCTTACAATCCTTGGCCCACCACTCCGACCTTGTGACTTCGTCACTAGCCTATCACCTCTTTGATGACATGCAGCTACTCTTTAGAAACTTCTGTTTCCTTGAGGACTCATTTCTGTGGAGAGACACCTTGAATTCATTTCCTTTAGTTGTTGTAAAAGAAATACCAAAGCAGAACAGAGATTTCTTTTATTTCTGTTCGGGAGACTAAAAGCCTAAATTCAGTTAATAAATCTAAGGAAGAGATGCTTATTTATCTATTTAAGTTTCTTATAGTTGGCAACCTTTGGAGTATCTGGACTACTGGATTCATCTTCCTCTCTTGTTGTCTGATAGTGTTTGTTTTACCCCTGTGTCGCTTGAGTCTTTGTTTTTTTTTGTTTGCATGTCTGTTTTATGATGCACTTTTTTCTAACTCACATGTTATTAGGTATATGATACACTCTATAATGCTATGATCAACTGATTGATTGATTACATTATATTATATTGCTGATAGCCACAATGGTTAGAATTCAGCATATAATTTGAAGCGGCACAATTCACCAGCAATTAAGAACCTAGGGCTGAATGATGACCTGGAATAGGATCTGCTATCTCCATGACCTCAAATACTCAACTCCTCCACATAAGTCTGTCTTCCCAGCTGCTGGGAGCACAAATGATCCGAAACCAAAGCTCTAGTTTTCTAGTGGACTCAGAACAATCAGAATGATCCTGTAGGACAATGTAGAAATGTCCCATACGATTTTCAAACTTGTCGTATTTACTGAAGTAGACCGCCACATCTTTTTCCCTTGAAGTGGCTATTGGGTTTGAACAACTGACCTTTTGATTAGCAGCTGAGCACATAAGCACTCCCCCGTCAAGGCTCCTTCTGAGTGCTGCATTAGTGAGTAAATTCAGCTTGCTTGTTCAGTGCATTTTTTAAGGACCATCTAGGAGCCAGTAATTATCATCTAGAAGCAACACTAAGAAAACTAATAATAGCTCTTTCCATAATGGTGTGGATATTCTAATAGGGAAAGGCAGATAAATAAAGTCATGAAAATATAATAATCTTGAGCCTTAATAATTTATAATGTAAGAGACTACAGTGATTCACAAGGTAATATAACCTAGTTTGGTTAGTCTGTTTTTTATCCTCTCTCCAATTGCATCTCTTGATTGATTTGTTACAAATTTTATTAATTCTTTGAAGATAAGAAAAAAATTGTACCTTATGCTGGTATAATAAGGACTAAATAACACACTGCTTATAAAGCATTAAATACAAAGCCAAACACAAAGGACATTCTCATCTGCTGGCAACTGCTGTCACCGTGATCATTATTTCCGTGCTCAGAGGAAGAAGCACTTGTACTGAGACCTACAGGAGTAGCTACATCAGCCCATAGCCTCTCAGTTCTAGTGTGTCTCCCCATTTTCTTGGGCTAACTGGACCACAAAGGGCCAAATCTCAATACACAAAGTGGGATGTATTTTTGTCGATTTTAAGGGGTGAAGTGAGGTAACTTTTTCAAGATCACTGACATCTGAACCTATCTACTAACTCCTTACCTGAGGTCATTAGCACAACACCACACATCTTGTGACATTTCTTCACTTCAAAGCAGAATTGACACAGTGAACAGAGCAGTCCAAACTCCAAGTGTGCAGCACAGCTTTAGGGATTTCCAGTTGTGTTGCTTTCCCCTTCCTGTTACATAACTCTAGGCTCAAATAAACTAGGGTTTAATCAGAAACCCCTGATCTCTCTGGTTCCATCACTTCTCTGAACCCAGAAGGTCCTCTCCCCAAAATTCTATCAGCAGGGATCCTACCAGAAAAGCCATTGGCAGGTTCAGAAGATTGTGGTGTGCAGATCTGAAATACGATTTGGTACTTTTAAATTTCTAGCATCAAAGCCAAGTAAAGCAGAAAACAAACGTGAAATGAGAAAGATAAAAGGATGCAGATTACAAACGGAGGCAGAGACAAGAGGAGCTCAGAGTGGTAGCAATTGCCACAATTCAAAAGAGTTGGCAGAGATATCATCTGCGGAGGTGGGGGTGGGGGTGGGCCGCTGTGTTTCCCACATTCCCTGCAAACCTGCCAGATGAACATGCACTTGGGCCTCGCCTAAAGTAACTGATCGTGGGCTTCCTACTAGTCAAAAGAATCAAAGCTTTGAGAGTGAGACTTACTTATTCAAAGAGAGTTTTTTTTTTTCTGCAGCAGCTTGTGATCTGATTCTCCTTATCATGCCTTAGTCTAACAACATGGACAAGCCATCCAACTAAACACCAGCTATCACATTGCACAATGCCTGTGAGAGCTCCCGGCCTGCCACATGTACCTACGTGGTGTTGCTAAAATCTACACCCTTCCTTGCCTTCTATTTTGCACTTGCTCCCTGGAGTCTCAAGCAGAAATATAACTCCCCAACAGAGAAAGTTTATATGACTCTCGAGGAAAGCAAACTGTACTTTACCAATAGATTCAACATTTTTTTACCTTTTAAAAATGTTCTTTAATTTACAAAGGAGTCTTGATGGAACAATGATTAAGTGTTTGGTTTCTGGCTTTTCGAAAGTTAGTCGTGGGAAAGATAAAGCAATCAGCTACCATAAAGTTTGTAGCATTTGGAATTCTATGAGGGGCAATTCTTCTCTGTACCTATAGGGTTGCTATGGGGCAGGGATTCTCAACACGTGGGTCACGACCCTTTTGGGGGTCAAATGACCCTTTTACAGGGGTAGACTAAGACCATCAGAAAACATATTTGGTCTTAGGAATGGGGATTTCTGTCAATCTCATCTCCAGGCGGGACTGCCCACATGCAGATACACCCACATATGAGTACCCCGAAGTGAAGACTATTACCCCATGCTTGAAGAAAAAATTTCATTTATTTGTAATTAGGAATAAATATTTAACAATATATAATTTCATATTGTTTTTGTGATTGATCACTATGCTTTAATTATGTTCAATTTGTAACAATGAAAATACATCCTGCATAGTAGATATTTATATTAGAATTAATAACAGTAGCAAAATTACAGTTAGGAAGTAGCAACAAAAATAATTTTATGGTTGTAGGTCACCACACATGAAAAGGCATTAAAGGGTTGAGGCATTTGGAAGGCTGAGAACCACTGCTATAGGGTGACTATGGGTCAAAATTGACTAAAACTCATGAACAACATTTTATTTTTATTTTTTATTTTTTTAAACAATTTATTAAGGGCTCATACAACTCTTATCAGAGTCCATACATATACATACATCAATTGTATAAAGCACATCTGTACATTCTTTGCCCTAATCATTTTTTTCTTCCTCTTTTCTTTTTTTTACATTTTATTAGGGACTCATACAACTCTTATCACCATCCATACATGTACATACATCAATTGTATAAAGCACATCCATACATTCCCTGCCCCAATCATTCTCAAAGCATTTGCTCTCCACTTAAGCCCCTTGCATCAGGTCTTCTTTTTTTTTTCCCCTCCCTCCCCTCTCCCCCCTCCCTTATGTGCCCTTGGTAATTTATACATCGTTATTTTGTCATATCTTGCCCTTTCCAGAGTCTCCCTTCCCCCCCTTCTCTGCTGTCCCTCTCCCAGGGAAGAGGTCACATGTGGATCAACATTTTAATTTTCATACACTTTCTCTTTCCAGTATGCATTTAAAAATATTTTTGCTTTGTTTTGTTTTAATTTTGGTGGTTGTGTCTCTGAAAGTTTGCACAGCAAATTCTATTTTTGTTTGATGAATTCTACACAAATTATAACATTGGTTCTAATGTGTCAACATTTCCTTTACCTGAATACTGGTTGTACTATTTCCAGTTTTCCTTGCCTCTATCTTTTTGTTTTTGCTTTAAAGTAATTGCTGAACTAAGGGTAGAATCTTTACCATTTGTTCATTAGTTTGTACATTTGCCTTTTATTAACTCACTCTGACATTCACAAAGCTATTGAGCATTTCCTATTTGGTAGGCTTGATGCTAAGCACAGGGAAGTATTGAAGAGCACAGAGACTCTAGAGCTGTGAGCTTCTCGCATCCTGTATTGTAGCAGGTTGAACCTTTCAGGAGCCCCTTGCGCAGTGAGCACCCCTCGTCTATGAGACAGGTGCAAGCGCTAGGAAAGCAAACAGGAGACAGAATGCGGATACAACTGGGATGTCAAGGACCGTGGAAGATACTTGTATTTCTAAGGGGCAGAGGCAGTATGAGAAACAGGCCTAAGAGCAGTACCTAACCCAGCAACATATGGCTAAAAGAATCTATACAATAAAGCATCCCTAAAGAACTTGGCTTCATTTTAGCTATTTCATAGTTATTCACTCGTGTAATTAGTAGTTGAATGCCTCAAAATGCTTAGAAGAGTATAAAGCACATGATAGCTCTAGAAAAATATTTGCTTTTGTTGTGATTCGGACTACTTTTAACCAGGCGTGGTATTAGGCACTTTGCAACAGTAAAAAAAGAAAAAAAAACAAGTAAGTACACTATGGAGCCTAGAGGCGGCTGAAACTAAGAGGGAAAAGACTAGAGAATTCCAACGTGGAAGTAAAATGCAAATTCTCAGACACCTAGCCTGGCTTCTCCCCAGTGTGCTGCTGTTGCACACACTGTGAGCACAGCAATGGAATTCATTGCAGAGGTCTCTATTTTTAAAAGTGAATAATGAGTTTTTAGCATACTCTTTGTAAACAGGCCCACAAAACTATGTGGCTGGATTCCTTTTTCTTTTACTTTTTTAAATCCCAGCTGCATCAAACCTAGAAAATTCTCTTGGAGTAATGTTCAGGGAGAGAAAGCGTAGAGTGCTGTCACCATCTGCTCGAAGTAGCCATCATCGTTGACCTTTATTTAGCCTTCTTTCTTCCCAAGATCACCCTGCCTCCATTCAGAAGTCTGGATTAGAGGAAGATACCAGGACACAAGGCAATGAGTCAAGGTCAACTGGGGAATATTTAAAAAAAAATAGAACCAAAATAGTGCACGGTTTCTGCTAAAACCAGAAAACCTGCTGAGCACACCATGACTTGGATTTGCAAAGACCCTGAAGAACACAATTCCGCAAACCTTACAGCGAAGGACACAGTTTACATATTTCATTTCAGGTATATCTCGACTGTGGGCTCTGTTTCCAAAGGCAAACATTGTTGAGCAAGTCATTCCATCACGCTGGGCCGTGGGTGGCAGCAGGTTGAGGGGACTGGGAACAGTGCCAGGAGTGGGAAATATAGCGCAGATAAGTGTGGAGCATCTGCAGAGTGATGGAGTCAGAAGACAAGCCACCAAGTCACAAATGTTAAAGGATGAAGCAGTGTGGGAGAGTCCCACCTCCTGCACATATGAACCCACTAGCAATGGACCCTTCGCACTGGGTGGCTCAAGAATCAGGCAAATAACCTACTGCTGCTAACCTTGCCTCCCCTGAGCTTACCTCCCCTTTGTCCCAGGGGGAGTCAGATGTAAGCAAACCGATCCAAAGCCAGTTTTCATATGAGCATATTTATGGACACGACTAGGAGACATACTTATGATACTCCTCAATAAAATACAAGGAGTGGGCTCTCAGGTTCTTAGTCTGTGGAAACAGGTGATTTGTTTTATGCACTCAAATACTTACTGTGTATATGTCATGTGGCAAAACCTGTGCTAATTACTTCAGATAAACTATCAGTCAAAGGCAGGTATCGCTTCCACCATCATGTAGCTTATAGATTTGTTTGGCAGAATAATTATGAATAAAAAAGAAAGAGACAGCACTTTATGCACTCTTCAAAGAAAGTACCCTGTGGTCAAAGGCCTTTTCAGGAAATGACGATATGGAATTTGTAGGAAATAACCTAGAATGGGTGGGAGTGGGAGAGGAGAAGAGGAAATTCTTTCTTTACCTTTCTGATCTTTGTCACGGAGTAAACACTTCAATAGTGTTATTGTTTCCTTTAAAAATCAGTCTACTTTTTGCCTGAACATTGAGCCATGGGGTGAGATCATGTCTAAAACTAGATGGTGAATAGGGTCACAGTCCTGGGAGTTCCACCAATCTCTACCCAACCAGCAAGTTGATCATTTTTGAAACTTTGAGTTGCGTTCCAAAGTTTCCCCTGTACATCCAGACCTCTTAATGTGATTCCTTTCAGAACAGTGGTAGTGCTAGACAGGCACCCTCTCCTCTGTATGGTAGGGATGCAATAGACTAATTGTTTCCTTGGGTTTTGAGTTTCATCACTCTTCTCTCCTCTGGGCAAGAAAAGACCAAAAGCTCTATCTTAGAATAGACACTCATGATTGTTTTAATGTCATTTTATAGAGGCCCCTGTGTTTAGTCTTAAATATGATAGATACAAGACAAATTATACAGATGAGAAAGGCCTTTAACATGAGAGTATAATATTTTTTCAACCAATGGGCTTTTAAGACCCTAGTTGCTACTTGCCAAAGTAGAGGGTAGATAATTGACTATGTGGCAATTGTCTTGGTGTCAATTATATTATGCATCAACTATAGTCCTAAGTCCCTCGACTCAGTGACTCATTCCCTCAGGTATTTGGTTATGTCTAAGAATGCTTTATAACCATCACCTGTACGTTCTACTACTAAATTATTCTTAAAGTAGATAACTACAGCCAGTGAGACTCTACAGAGACAGTTAATTATTCATTGTGGCTCTTACAGTAACTCCAACCACATGAGCTTTACCTGCATGGGTCTAAGTAAGAAGATGGGTGAGTACCCCAATAGGATTCACCTGTGAGTAATAGTTGACAGGCTTCATTGGTTTGTCATCCAGCTGGGTATAAAATGAGCCATCTGAGAAATAGGAAGAGGGGATTTTACTGCGAGCAAGAGCCGGGAGTGGAGTGCATCCTCTAGATCTCAAGCCACGACCCTGGTTTAGGGAAACTTCTTGATGCAGAAGACAGCTTTGACATCTGAGGAGTGGCAGGGTAGTAGCAGCAGCACCAGAAACAGGATCCAGAACAGGGTTGTGGACTTCACAGGCCACAGAACAACTACAGCTGAGTCCTGTAGGGCAGGAAGCTGCCTTGTGGAGGGAGGCACTTAATTAGAGGGAGCTGGACTTTCTGACCCACAGAAGTGGAGGTGAGTGCCTTCAGGTGGGGCTGAGTGCCTTCAGATGGGGCTTACTGGAGTGGGGATCCTCTGGGCACTTAATTCAGGGAGCTGGGTTCACTGACCCACAAAGATTGAACTGACTGCCTGTGGATTCAGGACTACAAAGGACTGGCATATTCTTTAGGGATATATTAGTAGCCCTGACAGAACTTTGTAACATGCTCTGACTGAACAACTGTATCCTGAGCATTTCACACCTGCATTGCAATCGGTTTACTTCCTTAACATACCCTTTAATCATGAATATTGTTTCTGAGTCCTGTGTGGCTGCTATATTGAATTAGACAACCTAGCTGGAAAAATATTGCTGTGTAAGATAAAACACAGACTCACTGTATGTTACTCACTGGGTGGAACACAAGCAACAGAAAAGGTGACATGGTATAGGTAGTTCAAGGGGCAATTGTATATTGCACTCTGATTTGCCAAATACTTTACATTTGCTATTTAATTTACAGCTGAAGACGTAGGCACTGTTATTCTAATTGTACAGATAGGAAAGCGAGTTTCAGGAGGGTAACTCGCAAGATGAGACTGAGCACGCCACTCAAGTCTCTGACTGCCAAGCCTGTGCAGCTTTCATGGAACATATCATGTCTCTAGGCAGAACCTTCACAGAAACCTCTCAGAGAGGTTTTGCATACCAGCAGGATTCTATTTAGGCTGCGTGTGTGTATGTGTGTATGTGTGTGTGCATGCACACTCACAAGTGACCAATCAAAATTACATAGAGTTTAAATCTTTCTCCCTGTAAAATGCACAAAAGCACACAGACAGAAACACATGTAATCGTACTTTGGCTACTGATTGTTCAAAGATTCGGATATAAAAGTCACCAAGTCCCAAGCCATGTTTACTCTGTCTTTGTTGGCTCAGACTAGCCTTCAGGATAACTAAGGAATGCCAGTTATCACAGCATGGTAACTGGATTGATGTACTACTTAATGGGGTGTTACCAGGTCATAAAATGCGAACCCTTCAGAACACAAGGTTCTTTAATTACCATTTTAATTTAAAATGTGTCAAACTGTGTTCCACAAGAAAATGGGTTCTGCATGAGTTTAAGATGGAAACTGGAGGGGAACAAATATTAGGTCAAATAACTTTGAGAAACACTCCATTTTACTTCAAACAAGTGCACTTCGGGTTCTTCTCAGAACCTGAAATGTGGTCAAGAGAATGTGACTCAACAACTGGAGGGTGAAATATATAGATTTATTTAGCTATGGAATACAATGCAATATCTTGTTCTGAAATACAATTTTGGTAATAGGAGCTATATATGCGAAAGCCGTGTGTGTGTGTGTGTGTGTGTGTGTGTGTAAAATATGCTCTCCTTTTATCCAAAGTCATTGGCAGTTTTTGACAGAGCCAGGACCAGAACTCGGGTTGAATTGAAGACATTGATCTATCTTCTTCACATGTCCTTGCCTGAACTGACGAACCATATTTCAGTGTCTTGGCGGAATGAAAAGCAGCACTGCTTAAATTCAGGTTTCCTTTTTCTCCCTCCCTGCTCTTCTCTCCACTTCTCTCTACTCTGGAATCAGAAATGAGAATGCTAAAGCTCTATTAGTAACAGCGTTTCCAGGTTCAGAAAAAAAAAATCAAAGCAGGTACAATTTTAAGATTATTCAAAGGCATAAATAATTTTCTGGAGTTTTCTAGACCATAAAAGCTCCCTGGAGCTTTTGTCTGCTGGTCCCTTGGGTCTTTGCCACTGTTCATGGTCTCAGGGTGCTCAGGGCATGGACCCGGGCCAGCCCCGCCAAACTCCTTGGTGATTTATGCGGTATCTGTTACTCCTCCAGCTTCTTGACTACAGCATTTTTTTCTTCCTCCAGACTCTATGATTATGAAATGTCACCATGGAATCAGTTCAATATTCTCTTAGAAATATAAAAGCAACTGAAATGAAAAACTACCCAGAATCTCAAGCTCTCTTAAAGTCCAAGTTTTCCAAAGAAGCAAGCAGATTGATTTTCTGTAGGCCGGTGAGTATGTTGTTCTTCTAAAAAACAATATCTCTTCCACTGCCTGACGATGTGCCTGAAGTTCCACCATTTGAGAATCATAAGGTCTCCTCTTCAAACGACAAATAGCAGCAAACAACAGAGAGGAAACTGACAGGCAAAGGATAATGCAGATCTACAGAAACAGAGAGAGATCTCGTCTGTCAAGAAATTTGCTCAATAACATCCACCTACCTACCATGTGCTGAGCACTGTTCTGCATATATTGGACAATTTTATCTGACTTAAATCTAGACATTCAGAATAATAAGTTCACTAGGTTCATGAACAGGGATTCCACTTATGTACTTGAACTCTTGTTTTCTTTTAAGAATTAGAAATATAGAGACAGGGAACAACCAGAGGGTTTAAAGAGTTGCCTTTCAAGGTCACTCTTCAATTCACCCTGCATTGCCAGAAGACAGTGGGAGCTGTACAAATCCATGTGCTACTCCCAGATAGGATCTCAGCCCCTGACCTTCCAGGGTGGGAGCATCTTGATGCACTGCGAGTCTAGGGTATAAGAAAGTATACATTTCTATACAGCCTGGCAAAAACAGCAGATAGAAAAATGTCCTTTTAAATTCATTCAATTAACATTTAATGGTAATTTTAACAGTCTAGATTTCCATCTTACATATGGATTAGAATTTAGCTTCATGATGATTAAATTCTGTTAAAACAGCCATGATTTGTATAGATCTATAATCTGAAACCCTAAAAGTTTGCTTAACTAGCACAAAATAACATAGCTGATGATACGCAAATCCAAATTCAAAGAACTTCTGCCTCTAAAAGATTATTCTGACTGACTGTGACATGCTGACATCAAGGGTAAAGGACCCCCAAAGTAGAGATTTCCATCTGTCCATCAGTTTTCATTATAACTTTCTCCTTAGCAAGAAACTCCTACATTGCTGGATGTAGCAATGAATTTATATAGAAATCTGTGTTTTAAAAGCTCTCTTACAGACATGAGCGACAAGTCATTGGCTGAGACTTAAAGGAAATGGACTTACTTGGGAGATGAGATAATGCACTTTTGATTGTTGATGATCACTCATTTGAGATACTTGGAATCGCTTAATATTTGGAGCTTCAGCACCCATCAATGACCACGAGCTAGCTATAAAGGAAGAGTTTTCATAAAGGCTATTGAGTAGGAAGGAGAGGGATCTTGGATCCTAAAGACTGGATGCCAATTTCCATGTATCTGGATTTTTGGGGTTTTTTTGTTAATTAAAAGATCATTTTATTGGGGTTTTTACAACTCATTACAATCCATACATCAATTGTATCAGGCGCATTTGTACATATGTTGCCATCATTTTCTAGACATTTACTTTCTATTGAAGCTTTGGTATCAGTGTCTCTTTTTTCCCTTGCCACACCACCCTTGTGACCCCCTGATAGATTATGAATTATTATTATTTTTATATCTTACACCAACCGTTGTCTCCCTTCCCCCATGGTGTGTGTGGTTATATGTTGATCATTGCAATCGGTTCCTCCCTCCTCTTCCTCTTCTCCTACCCTTCTGGTATCACTATTAACATTCCTGTTCCTGTAAGCTCTTATCTGTTATCTATGCCTGTGTACATGCTCTGGTCTAGTCCAAAGTGAGTGGCAGTACTGGGATCATGATAGTAGGGGTAGGAAGCCTCAAGGAACCAGAGGAATGTTGTGTGTTTCATCGGTGTTTTATTGCACCCTGGTTGACTCATCCCTTCCCTGTGACCCCTCTGTGCAGATGTTCCATTGTCTACAGATGGGCTTTGGGTCTCTGCTCTGAGCCCCCTCATTTTGAACTATATATTTTTGTTTGACACTTGTTTGTTTGTTTGTCATGGGTTTTTTGATGCCTGTTACCCGGTCCTGCTGACACCTCATGATTGCACCGACCGTTGTGCTTCATCCATGTGGAACTGTTGCTTCTCTGCTGGATGACCGCTTGTTTAAATTCAAGCCTTTAAGACCCCAGATGCTATATCTTTTAATAGCCGGGCACTATCTGCTGTCATCACCACTTTTGTTTATGCACCCATTTAGCCTTCAGAGATTGTGCCTGGAGGCCAAATGTCACAGAATGCCAGGTTGTTAGTATAAAGTGCTCTTGTATTGAAGGAGGGTATGAGCAGAGGCCCAAAGTTTGTCCACTACCTCAGTGTACTGCCATATAAATATATGTACCTAGGCCAACATTTCTATTTTTATGGATTAATGTATTTACATATGTACACCGATGCTTATACCTCTATCCATAGCTTTGCTTCCTAGATCCTTCCTCTGTTTCCTTTTACCTTCTTACTGCCCACCATCATGCTTACCCTACTTTCTCATTTCAGTGCTTCCTCTCAGCCAGACAGCTGTTGCTCCAACACCCTACATCCTCCTTGTTGTTGATTTAATTCCCTAGTTGTTCCCTTGTCTATGGCATTGATTGCACACCACACCCTTCTCCCACAACCTTATCACCCCAAGTCCATCTGGGACTGTCAGTCCCATTGCTTTCTCCTCAAGTTTGCTTACTGTGCCTGTCTTATGTAAGTAGGCAAACCAACAATGACATGGACCAAAAAAAGAAAACAAAAGATTACAAAAGAAAAAGGAACAAAAAATTAAAAAGAGAGAGAGTGAGAGAAAAAACCATATCTAATTCCAGGTCTGTCCAGTAACCTTTATGACTATCTACCCACTGGTCCTGAAGAAATTCTGGGAGCTTACCTCCTAGCCTGAAGTCTAGTTGGGGAACTTTGTAGGGGCTTTGTGGCTTTGCTTCGCATTAGTGGCATATCTGTTTTGTTCCCTTCTTGGTTTGCCCTGCTGTGGGGAGTTCAGACTGCACTACCCCTGTCATGTGTCCCCAGTATTGTCCTTTGTCACAATATGCTCCAGTAAGGGGACAACATGCCATGAGCTCTTATCAGCCCCACAGGGTTCTCTGTTCCTTAGCAGCTCCATGCAGGGACTCTGTCCTCTGGGCTTGATGTGCCAATAGGAGCGTCTAGACCGACTGTCCTTTTCTCTTTTCCCTTTTTGGTTTGCTCCCATGGGGGGGGTTGTATGCTGGTCTCTCTGCCCAACCTGTAGGCTTAGTGTTGTTTTCTGTTACACCTACTTCTAGGGAGAGGGTCAATTTGGATTTGATTGGGTCTGGCCCTATAGCCCAGTCTTTTCATGAATTTCTCCATGTGATTACATTGCACTCATGGTTTGGTGCTCTGTGGTGGTGTCTGCACACACACTCCCAATTCTGTGGAGACATAACCAATACTCTCCCCCTGGGTGGGTTAGTGCCCTGTTCCCCTCATGCCATCCTTTCACCCTCCCACTTTTCTCCCTCCTCTGTCCCCTAGTTCCTTTTCTTTGTGTTGGATTAACATAGTATATGCCCAGTAGAGGGTTAGCTTGGTCATAAGGTAGATCAATTTCTATTTGCTTTAAATATTGCCAGATAGCTCTGCATAGAGCCTGTTCATATCTACATGACCACCAGCAGTGGAGGAGAGTGCCTATCTTGCCACATCCCCTCCAAAATTTGTTGCTTTTTGATTTTCTGAGTTGGGATAACCTCAAGGATGTTAAGTGGTATCTCATGGTTGTTTTAATTTGCATTTCTCTGATGGCTAATGATTGGAAGTATTTTCTCATTTTTTTTTTTGGCCATAAGAGAATCCTCCCTAGTGAAACTACAGTTCTTTTGCCCACTTCCTCAGGGGTTAGCTGATTTCCTCTTTTTTCAGGCCAAGGGAGCATTGTAGATTTTAGTAATAAGCCGTTTGTCTGTTGTGTCGTTGCTAAAATCCTCTCCCAGTCTGTGGGTTGCCTTGTTACCCTCTTGGTGAAGTCTTTTAAGGTACACAGGTGTTTTATCCTTAGTAAATTCCACTTTTCAATTTCAAGTTCACCTCTGTGTGTACCTTACCCAATTGCCTAGGTATTCCCTAGGCCAAGGATCTTAGGTTTGTCCCAATTCCTTCTTTGATGGTCCAGATAGTTTGCGGTTTTACTTCTAGTTCTGTGATCCACCTTGAGTTTGTTCTTGTGCATAGGGTGAGGTAAATGTTTTGTTTTATTTTTTCTACATGCGGACATCCATTATATCCAGCACTACTTGCTAACGAAGGCATCCACTTCCTACTTGATGTTTTTGGGGCCCTTATAAAAGACCAGTTGTCTATATGCTGATGGTTTTATTTCGGGATTTTCTGTTCTTTTCCATTGGTCTGAGTATCTATCATTATTTTAGTACCATGCTATTTTGACCATGGTGGCTTTTTAGTAGGTGTTAAAGTCAGGTGAAAAAATCCCTCCAACTTTGTCCTTTTTCTTGAGGAGTTCTCTGCTAATTCTGGGCTTCTTCCTTTTCCATATGAAGTTGGTAATCAGTTTTTCCAATTCCTTGAAGAAGGTTGTTGGTAATTGAATTGGGATAGCGTTAAACTTATAAAGTGCCTTGGGTAAGATTGACATCTTTACTATATTGAGTCTTCCAATTCATGAGCACGGGATATTTTTCCCTTTGTGGAGGTCACTTTGGTTTTCTGTAATAGGGTATTGTAGTTTTCTTTGTATAAATCTTTTGGTTTTTTAAATTAAATATATCCCTAGATATTTCAATTTGTTCTTGGCTAAGGAGAAGGGGACTGACTTCTTGATCTCCTCTTCCATGGTGTTGTCCAATATATATAGCAACCCAAAGACTTCTATTAGATTTGTTGATCTTGTATTTCTCTATCACTGTCAGTACTCCTATTGTGGAGCTTTGGGGATTTTCAATTTTTTTTAAATTAAATCATTTTATTGGGGGCGCTTACAGCTCTTATAACATTCTATATATCAATTGTATCAAGAACATTTATACACATGTTGCCATCATAATTTTCTTTTTTTTTTAATTTTAACAATTTATTAGGGGCTCATACAATTCTTATCACAGTTCATACATATACATACATCAATTGTATAAAGCACATCTGTACAGTCTTTGCCCTAATCATTTTTTCTCCTCTTTTCTTTTTTTACATTTTATTAGGGACTCATACAACTCTTATCACCATCCATACATATACATACATCAATTGTATAAAGCACATCCATACATTCCCTGCCCCAATCATTCTCAAGGCATTTGCTCTCCACTTAAGCCCCTTGCATCAGGTCCTCTTTTTTTTTCCCCTCCCTCCCCTTTCCCCCCTCCCTCATGTGCCCTTGGTAATTTATACCTCGTTATTTTGTCATATCTTGCCCTATCCGGAGTCTCCCTTCCCCCCTTCTCTGCTGTCCCTCTCCCAGGGAAGAGGTCACATGTGGATCCTTGTAATCAGTTCCCCCCTTCCAACCCACTCACCCTCCACTCTCCCAGCATTGCCCCTCACACCCTTGGTCCTGAAGGTATCATCCACCCTGGATTCCCTGTACCTCCAGCCCTCATATGTACCAGTGTACAGCCTCTGCCCTATCCAGTCCTGCAAGGTAGAATTCGGATCATGGTAGTTGGGGGGAGGAAGCATCCAGGATCTGGGGGGAAAGTGGGGATTTTCAATTAACCGCATCATGTTGTCAAAAATACTGATAGCATCACCCCTTCCTCTCCCAATTAGATACCTTTAACATTCTTCCACTGTCTTGTTAACTAGGATCCCAGTTTGATAATGAATAGAAGTGGGAACCAGGGGCACCCTTGACTGGTTCTCTTTTGCAGCTAGATTGATTTTATCTTTTCTCCTTTGACTATGATGTTGGCAGTTGGCTTTTCAGATAGTTTGAATTAACTTGAGAAATGTTCCTTCCATTCCTATCTTCTTGAGTGTCCAAATTAGGAATGGATGTTGGATATTGTCAAATGGTTTTCCTGTGTCTATTGACATTATCATGTGATTCTTAGACTTTTTCTAATCAATGTGGTGCATAATATTGATGGATTTTCGGTTGTTAAACCATCCCCACATCCCTGAAATTAATCCTATTCTGATCATCATGGATGATTGGGTAGGTTTTATATACTTTTATATTCTATTGAGCAATATCTTTTTAGGTTTTTTTGCGTCTATGTTTATAAGAAATATCAGTCTGTAGTTCTCTATTCCTGTGGCATTTGGGTATCAAAATTATACTGACTTCATAAAATGAGTTTGGTTGTTTGCCATCCTTTTCTATGCTCTGAAATAATTTGTGGAGAACCAGTTGCAGCTCTTCCCTGAATGCTTGGTAGAATTCTCCTGTGAAGTGATCTGGTCTGGGAGCTTTTCTTACTCATAGTTTCTCGATAATCATATCTATTTCTTCTTTTGCTATGGGTCTGTTGAGGTTCTTGACCTCTATCTGGGATAATCTGGGAAGGAATTATTTTTCCAAATAGTTATCCATGTCTTCCATGTTATTGAATCCATTAGAGTACAGACTTTCATAGTACTTTGTGATTATCCTTTTAATCTCATTGGAGTCTGTTGTGATTTCACATTTTACCCCTTAGCCTGGCTATTAATGTTTGCTTCTTCCTTTCCTTGGTTAGGTTTTTCAGCTGTCTGTCAATTCTGTTGATCCTTTCAAATAGTGATTCTCAACCTTCCTAATTCCTCAAACCTTTAATACAGTTTTTCATGTGTGGTGCCCCCAACCATAAAATTATTTTTGTTGATGCTTAATTTTGCTACTGTTATGAATCATAATGTAAATATCTGATATGCAGGATGTATTTTCATTGTTACAAATTGAGCATAATTAAAATATCGTGATTAATCCCCCAAACAATATGTAATTATATATTGTGAAATATTTCTAATTACAAATAAGTGAAATTTTGTCTTGAAGCATGGTGTAGCATGGGTAAGTCTTCATGCTGGGTACTCATATGTGGGCATATCTGCCAGTGGTTGGACCCGCCTGGAGACAGATAGAGGATTGGTGTCTCAGTTCCTAAGAACATTGGAAATATGTGTTTTCTGATGGTCTTAGGTGACCTTAGGGTTGTTCGAACACCACAGGGGTTGTGACCCATGGGTTGAGAACTGCTGCAAAGAATTAGCTTTTTGCTGCATTAATCTTTTACATCATTCTTTTGTCTTCCCACTGGTTTAATTCTGCCCTGATTTTTATTATTTCTTTTCTTTTGTTATTGGAGGAGTTGTTCTTTTGACTCTGTTCTAGTTTGGGAGGTTTTGTGATAGCATTTCAGTCATTAGTCTCTCTTCCTTTTTCATCTATGCACTTGTTGCTATCAAGCTAGCTCTGATAACTGCTTTCACAGCATCCCATAATTTTGATATGCTGTGTTCTCATTCTCATTAGTTTCTAGAAACTTTCTAAACTCCTCTCTAATCTTGGCCACTAACCATTCATGTCATGGAAGATCGTTATTGTTGCTCCATATTTTTTCTGGTCATCCATTTATTAATTTCTAGCTTTATGGCATTGAGATCTGAGAAGAATGTCTGCACAATTTCTGTGTTTGAATTTACTCAGGCTTGACTTGTGTCCCAGAATGCGGTCTATTTTTGAAATTGGGCCATGAACACCTGAAAAGAATGTTTGTTTGTGTGTGTTTGCATTTAGATGGAATGCTTTATATATATATATATATATATATATATATATATATATAAATCTTTCAGGTACAGTTGCCTAAGTAGTGTTTATATCTTTAGGCTCCTTGCTGAGCTTCTTTCCCAGTGAATTATCTTTCTTTGATATTACTGTGATTGTTGAATCTGTGATTTCTTTTTTCATCTTTTGAAGTTTGATGAATTTCACAGGTGTTTTGTTAGACATGTATATATTTATGATGTTCATGGATTTCTGGTTAACTGATATGTTGAGCATTATATAGTGCCCCTCCTTGTCTCTTTTTATGGTTTGAACCTTGAGAGCAATTTTTTTCAGAGATTAGGATTGCAATCCTTGCTTTTTAAAAGTTGTCATTTGCCTGGTATATTTTAAGCCAGACTTTTATTCTTAGTCTATTTTCGTTTGTGAGCTTAAGATGTTGCTCTTGAAGGGAACAATCTGATAGGTTATGTTTTCTGAGCAAATCAGTTAGCCTTTCTCTTTTAATGTATGAATTGTGACCATTGATATTCAGAGTTAATTCAGTGACCATTGATAATCATGATCTGTAGTTTCACTGCTGTCATCCCATACCTTTTTGTTGGGTGTTTTCCTATCTCCCTTCATATCAGTGTGCTGTATTTGTGTGGTGGCCTTCATTCTTGCCTTCTTTTTCTTCTGAGGCCATGTTATTTTGGTAATTGTTATCAGCATGTTGGCCTCTGGAGTTGGGCAATATGGTGGTCTTCTACTTGTGCTTGGTGGATGTGTCTTCTGACCACAGTGAGTCAGCAAGTGTCTTCTGCAGGATTGAGTGTCTTACAGTATATTTGGGTTTTTCCTTGTTTGGTAAGACCCTTATCTCTCCTTCTATCTTAATTTGGGAAGGTAGAGGATGCTTGGGTGTTTGTTTTTTTTCCTTTTAGCTTTTGGAAGATGTTACTGCTCTCTCCTGTCTTCATGGTTTCTGCTGATAGGAATAAGCATATTTTTACCTGATAGCCTTCCTTTCTCTTGCTGCTCTTAAATTTTTCCTTTTTTCCTAAAAGTTGGATAATTTAAATATTATATGCCTTGGCGAAATTTTCCAGGGGTTCAGTCTAATTAGTGTCCTCTCTGCTTCCTGTATGAGTGTCTGATTCTCATTTATTAAGGTGGGACAGTTAGCTGTCAACTTCGTTATGTTTGGTTCCACTAGACCAATTATTTAAATAGTGTTCCTTTTCATAACATATGTCATTGATCTGTGGTTGTCTTCTGCCTTTTTTATTATCTTGTTTGATTGTCTTTCCCATTTGATGAAGTCTGACTGATTGTCTTAGAGATCACTGGTATGATTCTCTGCATCCTCTAGTCCATTTCGTGAGATCCATCATCTTGAGTGTAGCTTATGTTACCTCATCCATTAGATCCTTTTTTTCCCTTTAGTGAATGGACTCATCCCCTCTATTGCGGGCTTCATCTCCCCTATCATTGTGTCCTTATTCTGGGTTGCTTCCCTCATCCACTGTTTTACTCCAAGCAGCCTTCTGAAAATTTCTTGTGGTGGCAGATCTGTGTCCTTTTCTTCTATGAACACCATTAGCTCTCTTGTGTTTTATCTTCCCTTTTTGGGAATGTTGCGGTGTGCTGCCCTTTCTGTGACAATATAGTAGAACTGGGCCCCAAGTTTCTGGGAGACCAAGGGGCCCTTAGCTATTTCTCTCTGTGACTGGTAAGGGTGTTTTTGAGGGCTGCCTGTGGCCTACCATGGTGGTGGGTCTGAAAGGCAAGTTGCCACAGCAACTCAGTGAACAACAGTGGTGAGGGACCTCAGAGACTAGAGTGAGGATGGTAACTCTATGTATGCCCCTGGACTGAGTTGGTCTGTGCTGTCTGGCCATGATTTGCAGCATATTTAAAAAGGCAACTAATAGAAGACAATGGTTGGGAGCCCTTGCTGCCACGGGAGGGGTTGCTAAACAAAGGCGGGAACAATCCCACTGCTGCTGGTGCAAGTGCTTGGGGAAACCCTCCACAGGGTGGAAGAGTCAGGCACCAGTGGGGGCAGCTGTTCCTGCCACAGATGGGGTGTGCTGCACAGGCATGGGACAGGCCACACTTACTGTGGGTGCTGGGAAGGGAGGAGCTCTGGATGCAGTGACAAGGCTGAAGGGAGCAGTTGGTGGGTGGTGGCTGTGTTTGGGTCTGAGTTAGTCTGGCTGGCATGGGCCAGGCAGCCCCAGGGACCCAGTTACTGATGCCTTGAGTTCCGGAGAGATAGGCTAGACATGAGGGAATGATGCCTTCCGGTTCAAGGCTGTACTCTCTGAGCAACGGGCCAGGAGGGGCTGGGACAGTCCTGAGCCACACTCCCAGGGAAGTATTGGGCACTGCACCCCATGGGCATGGTAAGTATGGCTTCCGCAGGGGTGAAGCACTCTCAGGCAATGGTTCAGAGAGTCCCCACAGCCGCAGGTGACCAATCTTATTGCAGGTGGACTGCAGGTCAGCCCCTGAGGCCCTTGATGGGTGGTGGGAATGATCAGTACTTGGTGGCAGGGACACTGCCACATGGACAGAGAGGAATTTCAGAAGGGAGTAGCTCCCCAGGAGCTACTTTAAAATATCAAAATATCTTAACTTACAAAGCTAATGTATGGCCTCTATGGAAACAAAAAAAGAAGAAATATAAGAAAGGGAAGGAAGTTTCCACCATTATAGAGTCAATTCTAATTACTAGTGCCCCTATAAGATGAGAATAAAATTGCTGCAGGTGGACAACTGCTGTATGGTGGTCCAGCTGTGCCTGTGGGGGTCTTATCAGGGCCAGCTCTTCAGCTCTTGATGTGGCAACCAGGCCAGGAGGTGGGGGTGGGGGCAATTGGTGGGTGGTAACCATGGCACATGCAGAAGCAGCACTGCAGGCACAGGTTGGGAAATCCCTGGGATCAGGTCACAGATCTCTGGGGTTCTGGAGGAAAGATGTGGGGAAAGGTCAGCTCCCAGACATATAAAACACTCTGGTTGTCATGGGGGAGGTCTTTTCACTTACCAGAATCCTCCCACTCATCCTCCTACACACCGACTCACTGGTCGCTGGGGAGCTCCCTGTTTGGGCTGCTTACCTGGATGCCACCTTGCCTTCCACCCATCTCCATTGATCTTTTAATGAGATAAGATGTATGTGTTAGGCTGAATTGTCGGGGGAAATAAATTCAGTGGCACTCACATATGTAAAGGAAAGTGTTTTAGATGAAGAAATAATTCCATATCAAGAAAGCATTCCAGCCCAGTCCAACTCAAATCCATGTTTGATGCCAGTCCATAAATTTATTTTAAGACTCACATAGATGTGGACCAATGATACAGAAGGATGAAGCTAGATTCTGGAAGATCAGAAACTGATGTATGCAGAATCATGTGAATCCAAAGTAGATGGAAAGGTGGCAAGGACACAACAATGCTCAGGGTTGGGCAGTCCACATGGGGCTACCCCTAGGGGAAGGCAGAATCCAAGCAAGCAGGAAGACAAAGTGAGAGAGAGAGAGAGGAGAGAGAGAGAGATTTTCAGTTTTTTCCTTATAAGAAGACCACAACTCCAAGGATGGATCATCAGGTTGTGACCTGATTGATAGGTTGAAATTTACCCCTTCACTTTCATATAAATTCAAGTTGATATAAAGTCATCCAACTACCACAACAGAACTCATGTTTTATTAAGACATTGGCACTTGGGTATCTAATACTGTCAGCCAGAAATAACACTTAATTGAGTTGAGGCTTCAAAAGATTGTTTTTCTGAAAAGTCCATCTTTTTTCCATGATTTTTGAAGCTCTCTAGTATATTGTGATTTTCACAAACTTTTCTATTATATTTCTTTGAGGAATTAGAGAAGAATAATTAAATTTTAATGAGTGATGCTATAGTTGGGTCCAACCACTTTTGAAAAATGATAACCAGTTTTTCATTCATCTAAAAAGTAATAATCAGCAATGAAGATATAGCAAGCTCAGGAAAACTGAGACAATAAGAAAGCATCATTATCTATACAGTACTTGTGATTTCGTTGAGAAGTTCAGAAAAAGAACTTTCAAAAATTAGCCAGATAAGAGCTTTAATGGTGGCATAATGGTTGGCCCATTAGAAATATAGAGGTAGATTATCTAATTCAACTTTGGAAGGGCATAGTGATATCAGAAAATGCTTGTGAAAGAAATTAATCTAGTACTAGGTCATAAAGGTAGAGTAGACAGTCTCATTAAAAAGGCACTACCTGCCTAATGCCACATTTCTTAAAATCAACTTTTTAAGTTCTACTGCGTTGTTCTTCCTAGAAATCAATTGCTGAAACTGTCTTTGCATGAACTTGATATGATTTGTCATATTTATAGTGACCAACTACACTGGTGGACAATTGAGGCTTCAGGCTGAATTGGGGAAAACATTAAAGAGATAATTTTTCCAAAGGAATTTAGCTGAAGTTTTCTTTTAAACAGTATACATAATCATTATAAAAAGGGTAACAATATGGAAAAGAATAAGGAAGAAATACCTGAAATACTACCACTATAACAGGCTTGATTTAAAATATCAAGATATCTTAACTTACAAAGTTAATGTATGGCCTCTATAGAAACAAAAAAAGAAGAAATATAAGAAAGAGGAGGAAGTTTCCACCATTATAGAGTCAATTCTAATTCCTAGTGACCCTATAAGATGAGAATAAAATTGCTCTATAGGGTTTCCAAGAGTTTAAATCTTCAGAGTAACCCATCTTGTGGTTAGCAGCTGAATACCTATTCCACTATGCCAGAGAAAAGAAGTGAAGGAGAAAGGAGAGAAGAAAAGGAGGAAATAAAAAAGAAAGAAATGAAGAGAGAAAAAGAAAATAAGGAAGGAAGGAAATATTTATAATTTTTATTATGTGATCTATTAACCACTGTGGTAGTCCATGTAGACTAGAGAAACTAGTCCATAGAAACACACATATGTATAAGGAAGATATTTATATACAAGAGCAATTGGATATTGAGAAAATATCCTATCCCAGTCCAGATCAAGTCCATAAGACCATTATTAGTCCATATGTCTGATATCAATCTATAAATTCCTCTTCAGACTCATGAAACACATGCAATGATGCTGAATGCAGGACAATCACAGGCCAGTGGGTGGAAAGTCTTTGGATCCAGTGGTGGTGTAAACATCTCAGCAATGGCAGGGGTCTCCACATGGCTCCTCCAGCACCCAGGGATGCATCAGGGTAGGTCCATGTGACTTCTCTTCAGGGATGCCTCACAGTGAGTGAGCAGAGAAAGAGAAGTGTCTCCCGCCTCCAAGGAGGAAAAACTCCTAGAATTCTCAGGAGATGAAGTTTTACCATCCTTAATTCCTGCAGTCCTTTTTCCAAGGCAGATTTGTTCATATTTTTGGTAGTCCATGGTATTTTCAATATTCTTCACCAGCAACACAATTCAAATGAATTGACTCTTCTTTGGTCTTCATTATTAAATGCAACTTTCATGTGCATATGAGATGATTGAAAATATAATAGCTTAGGCCAGGCTGACTTCAGTGTTCAAAGTAAGTTCCCTCTAAAGGAGTCTTGTGCAGCAGATTTACCCAATGCAGTGCTTCCTTTGATCTATTTACTGTTGCTTCAATGAGCATTGATTGTATATCTAAGCAAGTTGAAATTCTTAACAACTTTAAACTGTTATCTATTTAACCTGATGTTACCTATTGGTCCAGTTGTGAGGATTTTGGCATTCTTTACCTTGAGTTATAATTCACACCGAAGGCTGCAATCCGTGATCTTCATCAGCAAGTGCTTCAAGTCCATCAAATTGAGAGTACTTCTCTTTTTCTTTTTTGGCCCTTTGCCCCCTCACCATTTTTTTTAACCAAGCATTATCTCTAGGTACTAACCCTCCTGATAATGTATCCAAAGTGTGTAAGGAGAAGTCTTGCCATCCTTGCATCTAAGGAGATTTCTAGCTGCACATCTCTCTAGACAGATTTTCTATTATTTTTCTAGTCCATGGCAGTTTCAAAATGTAAAAAATAGACAAATCCAAAGAAATAGAAAGTCGATTATTGGTTATGCAGGACTTAAGGCAATGAATAGCCTGGAGTGATGGCTAAAAGACACAGGATTTCTTTTGGGGGGTAATAAAGTATTATAACCTGGAATGATGATTATTTGCAAGTATATTAGTGTTTTAACATCTGTTGAACTGCAAATTATTTTGAAGAAAAATTATTCTAACGGCAAATGATTTAGAATATGAATATACTTTTAAAAACTTTAGTTTTAAATTTTACATTTCATGTAATTTTGTACACGATTAAATATCATTCCTTTAAAAATTGTCCTAAGCATCTTAAAAATATAAACAAATTCTTAACTTGCCTACAATAGTGGTGAGTCATAGCTTACCGACTCTTGGTTCAAATTATTTAGGAAAACTTTCTGTAGATTAAATAAGGGGTGTTCTGATCCTGAATAAAATGAAGGAAGGGCTTATTTGAAATAGCCAGAGCCCTCTCGGGAGGAATAATTAGGAACTGACTGGTAGGAAAGAAAACAACTGTGTGCCTAGAAGTAGTTGGGGAAGAATACCTTGTTCGCCACACATGGCCTCCTTACCATTAAGCCCAAGTCCGATGTCAAAATGTTCTTTCCAATCCCTCCTATTGTTTATTTCAGGAGTGAAAGTAAATACATGTATCTCAGCTCACTGTGTTTCCAATGCCATGTGAGAATTCCCGCAAATGATAGTCCAAGTCAACTCCCAAGAGGCAGGAGACAAAGGGTATCCTTTCATGTCCGAAGTAGGTATAAAAGCTTCACATTCTGAACAAATAACTCATTCTGAACTACTCCCTTAGTGGTCCTTACTGAATCAAAGCTTCGGGGGTTGAGGTTGTTGCCTTTTCATTGTATCTTTGGTAACACAGATAATAAAACTGACTTTTCTTCTGTCTCTTCCATTCTGGCTCCACCATTTTCCATCCAGGGTTCATGAGGAGGTTTTGACACAGGAGGAAATTTAAAAAGCTATGACCTCTAACTGTTTCATAACCTTGGGGCAGTCTCTTACCCTACAAAATATACCAAAATCGGTAAAGAAAATTACTTTTCTGAGCCCAGAGGATGAGAAGATAATCCTTTACAACTTGGAGGAGAGAAGAGGTTTCTTGGGAAGAGAGGATTTGAAATACGACTTCATGGAGAGGGCAACTGCGAGGTCAGAGATGTAACCTGAAGTGGCACAAGTATGACACTGATTTAAGGTACAGAGGGTTTTCTAGAACTTTGAAGAGGAAGAATGTGGCTATTGGGCTGGGAAATAAGATAGAGGATAGCTCCAGTCCCAACCCAAACTCACTGCCACTGATTGAGTCCATTCTAAATCACAGCAAGCCTATAGGACAGGTAGAACTGCCCTTGTGAGTTTTGAAGACTAACCCTTTACAAGAGGAGAAAACCCCATCTTTCTTTTAAGATGCAACTCATGGTTTCTACTTGCTGACCTTGAGAATCTTAGCCCAATGCTTAAACACTGTGGTGCCACGGCTCTTGCATGACATTGACTAGAGGTTTATAAAAGGCACAACCACAGTAAAAAGTGGTATGACGCTTCTTCAAAAGGGTGCCCATGGAAATGCCGCATAACCTAGCAATCCCTCTACTTGATATATAGCATAAAGAAATAAAAGCCATGGCCTGAATAGGTGTATAAGCAACACTACGCACAATAGCAAGACAAAGGGAAACAGCCTAACTGCCGATATGTGGAAAAGGAATAAGGAAGCATTGCTACAGACACATAATGGGATATTGTGCAACGTTAAAGGGCAACGATGGATCAGGAAAGCACTTCATAGCAAGGATGAACGTGAAGGACACCCTGATGACTGAAGTCATTCAATCACAAAAGGACAGCAAACATTTATGAGACCACAACCATTAAAAGCCAAGAAAGAAGGTCTTTACCCTAAAAGGGCATTGGAGTGGGTATCCCCACCTCCTCCAAAAGAAGAAACAGGAAAGGAAAGGAAAGGGAAAGTGCCCTGCTGGGCAGAGCTTTCATAGAATGTAATTTTCCCGCTAGGCAGCATCAAACAACCCTTTCTGAGTTAGTGCACCCCGTAGTGTCGCATGGGAAGCTTCACTGTGGTCACAGGGAAGTTCTTCATACAAGTAGTTTTGGTTGAACTCCATGTTATGTGTTGGCTGATTTAACAGAGCAGCATGCAGCTGTGAAATTTTGTTTCTTGCTCGGGAAAAAAGCTGGAGAAACTGTTGTGATGTTGAACACAGCTTACAAGGACAGTGCAGTGGGAAAACTCAAATGTATGAGTGGTTTTCTTGTTTCAAAAAAAGGTGCAATGTCAATTGATGACAAACCTTGTTCTGGACATCTGTCAACTATGAAAACTTTGACTTGTCATGCATTTGGAGTTCATTCCATCGGGCTAATCCAGCTTTCTATTTGGAGGTTCTGCAAAGATTGTGTAACAGTGTGCAACAGCAAAGGCCTGCTTTGTGGCAGATGGAGGCTGTTTTGACATCATGACAATGTGCAGGCAGCCATCTCAGTGTGCCATTTGGGGGCAAAAAAAAAAAGCATGTCTCTTTTGCCCCACCTTATTCATTTGTCCTCACTCCAAGCCCTTTCTTTGTGTTTCCATGAATGAAAAGGGGTATGAAAGTACAGTGATTTGACAACATAGAAGGGGTAAAAAAAAATGAGGGAAGTGCTTTTGGTCATCCAAACAAATGAATTTGAAAAATGTTTCCAAGAATGGAATTGCAGATGTGACAAATGTATTATGTGTAATGGAGATTACTCTGATAATGATAAGGTTGTTTTGTTAAAAAATTTTTTTTAAATACATAGCTTTTGGGGAAAATTCTGTTATTTGGGGGTTTTCCCCTTGAGAGGTTGGAAATGGATGTCAGGGTTGTGCAACTGCCAGAGGAGGGCCGGGGCGGCACAGAGGCCCCTCCTATTGGTCCTGGGTCTTTCAGCACCAAGATGAGAGGTTGGAGAAGTGGAACAGAGATGGAATTGAGCCAGGAATATAAACTTAAGACAGATTTTATGGAGGCAGGGAAAGAACTCCTGGGAGGGAGGGAAGAGCAGAGAAAAGGACAGGGGCATCTTGAGCCCCCGGGACAGGTTCTGAGACCCAAAAACTTAGGTCAGGAAAATTGCGCAGGGCAGTGAGGACGTACATAAGGCTTGAGCCAAGGACGTAAGTACTGATAAGAGGAAAGAAGGCCTCTGGTGCTGCAGTTGCAGGGTCTGAGTCAGGATGTAGGTGTGAGTAAATCATCCCTGAACACTGAGGGAAGGGGCTGTACAGACCCGGCCTGGAGAGATAGCTCCTGGGAATGCTGGAGACAAGGACTGCACAGTCCAGCTCTGGCCTGGAGAGATGGGGAGAAGGGGCCACACAGTCCAGCAGGCTGGCTTTTGGGAGAACTCGGGGAAGCTGCTCCATGGTCCAGACCTGGCCCAAGCACCCCTCATATTTTGATGTCTATTAGAGGTAGAAGGAAAAGGGAGGCGGGAGACACAAGCTAGAGGGTATATAGGTGTTAACTTGGGCAAAGGGAAAAACAATATACAAAGAGACAGTGGTTGGTAAAAAATGATGGAGGCAGGGCAAGGTATCAGGAGGTTTGCAAAGGTTAAAACAACAGAAGCATATTCTGTTATAGACACAATACTGCAGTAGTAGAGATCTACTACTATTAGATGATTAGCTACACATTCAGAATGAATAGATGTAGGATGGAGAGTAGGGAGTAGGTATATAACCATGAATGTGTGTGTGTATCTAATAGAGGATATTTGTATAAGTGTACTTATCTTTGCTGTAAACATATTCATGAATGAATAAGTGAAAGTGTTAGAGCACACAGGAATCAAAGTTATGAATACTTACTTCTTAGATATAACCAAACTCCCTGAGGTAATGAGTTGCTGGGCCTTGGAGACGAGTAGTATAGTCTCAGGGGGCCCCCAGGCTGATTGGCAATAATTGAATACTTTCACTCAGCATGAGATCCTCCAGCTTATTTACAAAGACAATGTTCTATGTCCTACTTGGATGAGTAAGACTGCAGTCTTTAAAAGCCCATGCGCTGCTAGCTAAGGTACAACTACTGGTATCTCCTTGTCTCAAGGAAAGAAGACGGATGAAAATTGAAAAATAAATGGAAATAATTCATCCAGTGGAAAGATATTCACATCAGTTTCCAGGAGAACTAGATAGTGCCTGGCTACCAATACCAACTGATATGAAATGGATCTCATTAGAAGGTCCTGCATACGATGCATGAAAAATGTGGAATAAAACTAAAGATCATAAAATAGATCAGCTTCTTGGTCTGAAAGTGACAAATGGGACTCTAGAGCCTAAGGCCTTTAGCACTTTTCAGGTCTGGTACCAAAGTAATCAACTACTTAAAATCAAAAGGTCAAAATTCACCAGTTTAAAGGATTCAAAGTTATTCAAAGTTTAGAGGATTAGGAAAACAAAGGAGGAAGGGTAATAGGAAAAACAGGGATAAAACGGAATGAGTGATGATACAGGGATTGCAATGGATAAATGGAAATAAAACATGTATTTTCAATCTCCTCATCTGGATGTGGAAATTGGATGTTGAATAAGGAACACATAAGAAGACTCAATACATTTGAATTATGGTGCTGGTAAAAAATATTGAAAGTTGCATGGATTACCAAAAAGATAAACAAACCTGTCTTGGAAGAAGCACAGCCAGAAGATTCCTTAGATGCAAGGATTGTGAGACTTCTTTTCACATACTTTGGACACGTTGTCAGGAGAGATCAGTTCCTGGAGAAGACCATCATGCTGAATGGTAAAGTATAGGAGCAGCGAGAAAGAGTAAGACTCTCAATGCAATGGATTGACAGAGTGGCTGCAACCATGGGTTCACATATAAGAACAATTGTGGGGATGACACAGTGTTTTGCTCTGTTGAACATAAGGGATGGTATGAATTGTAACCAGCACAAAGGCACCTGAAAACAACACTAATGAATTGTTGAACATAAATCTGATTAGCCGCTTTGTGAACTTTCTCCTAATTCACAATATATATACAGTGAGATATTCAGTTGGGGAATCTTTAACCAAAGTGAGGAGGAGCTGCTAAGACGTGAGCTGCTAAGAGGAGCTGCTAAGAGGAGCTGCTAAGAGGTGAGCTAAGAGGTGAGCTGCTAAGAGGTGATGCTCACCTGGCCCTTTGCTGCCCCATCTATGTCCTCAAAGCCTGCTTTCTGAGCATAAACCAGGAGGAAATTTCCTGTAACAAATCCAAATATCACTGACTCCTGGTTGCAATTTCAACTGCGGCCCCTTTGCTGCTAAGAAGAAGGGGATTGCCAGCTTCGTTGTATTAAGATGCTTTCGTTTCGCTTTAAAGTAAATACAATAGAGTTCACTGACTTTATAAGGTTTTGGGTTCACACTCGGTGTGATATGTCATCTCTTCCCCAGGGAACCCCTTCCTCTACCAAACAAGTAGACCAAGGGAAGGCTGCTAGGGTTTTCCGAGGGAGTTGTCAACATTTTCCCCAAAAGAACATGTTTTTGTGCAATGGTGAGCAGCAGAAGACTGTGAGGGCAGAGAGTGTCCACGGGGACAATCAGAGGGTCCGTTTTTCAGGTTAACAGGCTGTGGGTCCCGAGGAGACTCTGGTAACAATCACAGGAAATTGCCATTACTTTTGAGATTTTTCTACTGAAATCTAAAGGAGCATGCCCTTCAGACATTGATTTGGAAAGAGCAGAGGGTAGAGAAGGGAAATGATGAACTGTGGGGACACAGTTCTGGCCCTCTTCAAAATAGCCTGGAGAGAGTATTTGCAGTCTGCCCAAAGTCTCCAGTAGACTTAGGAGACTTAGGAGAATACTGTCTCCCTGCCCCACCCCCTGCCAATTACCCTGCCCCTAAAGGATTGTTACTTCATCCTAGTGACAATTGACTGAGAATTTTACTCTTTTGGTCTCAGCCTGCATAGCCTAGCAGGGCTTTGGAATTAAAAAGATTTACCGTAGAGTATTATGTCTTTGTGGGACCAGTAGAACCAACTGTCATATAGTCCAGTCCTTTTTACAGTATCCCTCTGTGTTTCAGAGTAGAATGATGCTTTCACACCCTGGACCAGAGGAATAGAGGACAGTCCATATTCTCATTTTCCTCCAGCTCCACAGCTCTTTCTTCAAAAAATGATCATCTACTTATTAGCCTTACCAGATAGACCAGAGCTTCCTCAACTCAGTCTTCCTCATCTTAAGCACATATACCTGGGCTGACACAAATGATGTAGTATAGTCATTTTACAGGATGCGATAACTGAGAGTTTGAAAACATCTTTTAACAAAAGGGTTTGAGGGTTGAATGTTTTATTAACTGAATAAGCCAATTTCATCAAGACCTCATTCCCCTAGCAATTTGGTAGTTGAGTGTTGATGATGTGCATAGGTTAAATAATAACTCTAGAGAGCAGACATCATTGGAAGAAGAGAGGCATCATGTGTCATCCTGTGGTACCAATGCCTTAGAGCTCAATCTACCTTCTGACTGGTAACGGTCGCACCATGTGCCCAGAGCAAAGCAAATGATGCCTTGCTTGCCAAATGGCTGCCTTAATGGAATGTCCTTTCACCCTCACCTTCATTGTTGCAAAGATTGAATTGTATTTGTGAAAACCAGATGTAAATCCTTGTATTCAACAAGGAGAGGGTAAAATGACCAACTCAAGAGTGCTCACAGAAAGAGCAAAGTGCCTCTTGTAGGGCCTGAGGGCATCACGATCACCCAAAACACCCTTGTCTCAAGGAAGCTTTGATTAGAGAGGAAAAGAGAACTAGATAAATGCACAAATGGATATTTTAAAATCAACCATAAAGGTGAATAACGAAAACCAGAACAAATAGACTCATCAGAGGGAAGAAGAGTGTCATTAGGCAGGTGGTCAGCAAAATACTGCTTGAGGAATGGTCATTTGAACAAAATCGGAATGAAAGGAAGCCCATGGATATCACAGAGAGGAAATAACAAATTCCAAGGGTCAAGACTGGAGAGACCTGGGTGTGGTCTTCTAACAAAGCAAACAGGTCAAAGTGGATGGAGTGGGATGAGTGAAAGGAAGAGAGATTACAAATGTAATCAGAAGGATGGATGTACCCCTTACAGAAGGGTTGTGGGGGGGAGATGAGCCAGTCAGGGTGCAGGGTAGCAATGATGAAACATGCAACTTTCCTCTAGTCCTTTAATGCTTCCTCCCTCCGCCCCTCCCCGCCTACTATCATGATTCCAGTTCTACCTTACAAATCCAGTTGGACCAGAGGATGTACACTGGTACAGATAGGAACTGGAAACACAGGACCAGTGGTGAGAGTGGCATACCGGGAGGGTGGAGAGAAGGTGGGGTAGAAAGGGGGAACCAATTACAAGGATCTACATATAACCTCCTCCCTAGGGGACGGACAACAGAAAAGTGGATGAAGGGAGACGTCGGAAAGAGTGAGACATGACAAAATAATAATCATTTCTAAATTATCAAGGGTTCCTGAGGGAAGGGAAGCAGGGAGGGAGGGGAAACAATGAAGAGCTGATACCAAGGGCTCAAGTAGAAAGTAAATGTTTTGAGAATGATGATGGCAACAAATGTACAAATGTACTTGACACAATGGATGTATGTATGGGTTGTGATAAAGTTGTATGAGCACCCAATAAAATGATTTAAAACAAAAAAGGTGGATGCAGACCAGGCTGTGGGGTGTTTGAAGACAGACACCACCACCACCACCAGTTGCTGGCCAGTCAGTTCCTACTTGTGGCGTCCCTGACTGTGTCACAGCAGCGTGCACTGCAAAGGGCTGATGGTTACTGGGTTTCTGAATCCTTGGTGGTGTAGTGGTTACGAAGAAGAACTGGACTCTAAAAGTCAAATCAATGGTGGCATAGTATTAAGTGTTGGGGTACTAACTTCATGCCAACCGTCGAAACCACCAGCTGCAATATGGGAAAAAGATGAGACTTTCTACGCTGTAAAGATTTACAGGTTTGGAAACTCACAAAGGCTGTACAGGCAGGCCCTATAATGAGTTGGCATCAACATGGTGGCAGTGATTTGTGTTTGTTTAGTTTCTGGAAGTTGGTCATTAAGGCTTTCTTCTGGAGTAACCCCAGATAGACTTGAACCTCCACCCTCTTAGCAACTGAACATGTTAACCATTTATACTACCCAAGGACTTTGATTTATAACACTAGCAAAATTACAGTTATAAAGTAGCAACAAAAATAAATTTATGGTTGGGGGTGTCACCACAACATGAGGAACTGTATTAAAAGGTCCTGGCATTCGGAAGGTTGCGAACCACTGTTCTAAAGGATCATTTTAGCTTCTGTGTTTAGAGTGGATTTTGCAGTATCAAAGTGAATGATTTATGTATCACAATCTTCCCAAAGTCAGTTAGAATAAGAGGGCTGGCATTGATGGGTGACGTCGGCCATGTGTGTGTGTGTGTGTGTGTGTGTGCGCGCGCACGCGCAAAGAGGTAGGTAACACCCATGTCAGTGTGGCCATCTAGAGAGAAAATGCAGGCTAGGTGATCAGATGCTTGGGCTTGGATTCTGACTCTAAATTAATAGATGCTTGGCCATGTTTACATCACTTAACTTGAATATCAATTTCTTATCTGTCAAATGGATTAAAGCACATCTTAGGTATTAAGTGTGGCAAGAAATGTGGCATTTGGTGTATTAGTGTTCTGTAACTATGAGTCATTTTTTTATATCATCTTCAATTTATGCACAGACAAACTAAGGCCCAGAGAAAAAGTCAGTTTTGCTCGATTACTCAACTAATTACTGGCATGACCTGGAACAAACCCTGTCTTCTGATCCTATGAGCAGATCTCTCAGCTCTCCGCCAGGCTGGAAAGGGTGAAGAGGGCTATGGGGGTTGGGGCCGTCAGAGAAGACCCCAGCAAAGCATTCACATTTGGATTGAACTATGGGCGAATACCGGAGTTTGGGACTTGATCTGGATGGGTCTGGGATTTTTTTTCCCTCAATCTTCAATTGCTCTTGGATATAACGCTCTTTCTTATACACATATGCCTCTTTATGGATTTTCTCTAGTCTACCCAGACTAACACAAACACCTTAATGTGGATTCTGGTCTCTCATGAGTTTCTAAGTTGGACATCGCATCATCTGTTTCCTGAAAATTCTTTATGTGTATCCTCACATGCCCCAGGGATACCTCTTTCCAGCTCGTATATAAACATGAGGGAGGGGGTCTTCTTCACTGTTTCTCCTCATTGGTAGATAGCACTTTCCTTCATGACTAACTATATAAGTATATTTTCTAGAATCATAGCACCATAGTCCACCTGAGTTATGGTCAATTAATGGGGCCCTTCTAACCATGGTTCCTTGTATGATATATTATGGTTCTGGACTTTACATGTCTGTGGCTATGGTCCTATTTTAGAGGGTATTCCTTACTATGTTGATGGATAGGAGTGGATAGAATTAAGACGACCTTGGTGAAGGATGTGGGCCTAGCTACATCCTTTGCTACCTTGAGGGCATCTTTGAGACACCACCTTAATACTGGGTATGAACCAGTTCACAGCCTTTAGTTTCCTTGGACATGGAATGGTGCCGTGACGTAGTTCTGCACACATTGCGTCACCTCAGCTGGAAAGCCGGCCTGCTCTTTTCCTTACCAAGCTTTGGTAGAAGCGAGAAGATATGTTGTAGCTTTTGGATATTTTTTACTTCTGTCTCTGGGCTCTGCATTTGGCTCATCTCTGCCTGACTCTCAGATTTTGGACTGAACAGCACCTACCACCACGTGAGGTATTTCCTCAATGTTTTGTGAGTTTCTTTGGGATATTGCATAAAATCCAAGAACCCAGGGATGAAAGAGAATACATTCAAGGGAGAAACTGGAGCAGAAGAGCATCTTGGAAGAATGGGATATTTGAGAAATCTTCACTCTCCAATTCCTTGGAATCAGTATGGTGTGCAGTCTTGCAAAGGAAATTACTTACCACAGTATCTTCTAAGGGCAATAAAGTTATTAATATTGGGACTATCTATTCTACTGGATAGAAATAATCTCACCAGACAAACGTCACTTATAACTTATTCATCTTCCACAAATTAACATCTAACTTGAAAGAGAGGAGACCTAATGAATGGCACACACACACACACACACACACACACACACACACACACAAACAAGGCAGCTTATGAATTAAATAAACCCATAAAGAATTATTAAATAAACTTATTAAGAATTAAATAAACCTAGGGCTTGCCTATTTCAAAATGAAACACTATGACTATAAAAGGACATGCTACTGTCCTTCTCCCTCATTTCCAAGTTTTGAATAATTTTAATATTTATTAACCTCTCTGAACCTCAGTGTCTTTATAACAAAGCTCTATCTCAGAATAAGGAGTCCAGGAGGTGCTGTGGTTAAATGTTCATCTGTGGTCTGCATGGGGGAAAGATGTGGCACTCTCCTTCCATAAAGATTTATTGCTTTGGAAATACTATAAGGCAGTTCTACTTTGTCCCATGGGGTCGCAAGGAGTTGGAATTGATTAGAGGGCAGTGGATATGTCCCAGAGCTAGTGTTGTGTTTAAATAAGACAAGGTACTTGGGCACCTGGCATACAGTCTGCTCTGCTAAGTGTTGGTTCAGGGCTAGCCAAAGATTAAGTACCCAATTAAAACTTTGGAAGAACCGTGACATTTGAATGTGTACTATGTGTCACATCCTATGCTAATGTTTTCTATATTCTTACATATGTTTAATTTATACTTGGAGAATAGGGGAAGGTGTGTGCTATTCAGCTGCAGTTTATATGCAAGAAAACTCAGGTTATCAGGTATTAAGCCACTTATTAAAGAACTCATAGCTAGAGGCTAGAAAAACAACAACAACAACAAACACATAAAAAAACAAGCTGTAAGTCATTGAGATCCTCCAAGCCAGAGAAGCTCTTGTGGGTTTCTGAGGCTGTAAGTTTTTACAGGAGCAGAAAGCCTCGTCTTTGTTGCCCAGAGTCTCTGGTGCATTTGAAATGCTGAACTTGTGGCTAGCAACCCAACATGTCACCTATTATGTCACCAGCAATCCTTTCTTAAACTCACTGCCTTCAGGTTGGTGGCAACTCATAGTGACCCTATAGGAGAGGCCAGAACTGACCCTGTGAGTTTCCCAAACTGTAACTCTGCGGGAGTAGAAAGCCCTGTCTTTCCCTTGCAGAGTAACTGGCAGTTTGGAAACTACTGCCATTAAGGTTAGCAGCCTAACTATGCTGCCACCAGGCCTCCTATCAGTGGTTCTGTAATTCCCAAGCTCACTCTGAAAATGGTGTCGCCTCTTTAAAAGAAAAAAAAAAAAAGAAAGAAAAATTAGGAAACAAGGAGTCACCTCCTTTCAACAGCATTTGCATTGAATTCAAATTTTATTTAGCAGCATTTATTCATGTTTCTGTTATTCATCCAGAATGTGCTCCTTCCTTCCTGCTCCCCACCCGGCCCCCTCCCGAGAAGCCTTTCTCCGTACCATTCACTTAGCACTTCCAAACAGGAGGATGTGCCTCTGGGTGAAACATTGTGCTGGCAAAATGACACTCCATTTTCCAGGCGCCCTGACAAAGCCTTTTGATTTGAATGTCAATGCTGTAAGCATGATTAAATGTTAGATTCGCTTTTACATTCCCCAGCTGCAAAATAAGTTGTACAGTTCAATTAGTTCCCCATGCGGCTGCGGATACAGCCCCTAAAAGTTGCTATGGTGATGCTACTCATTAGACTGGTGTTGGGGCTGGGGTTGGAGCCCAGTGAATTCCCAGGTTCTGCAACTGGAGAGATTACAGGTTGAGAAAATGACACATTTTCTTTTTCTGTAGAGTCCCCAGATGATATTATGTTGTCATACTTTGCTCTTGGAGAAAGAATTAGCCAAAGGCAAGTTCTTGGGTTTCTCTCTCTCTCTCTCTCTCTCTCTCTCTCTCTCTCTCTCTCTCTCTCTCTCTCTCTCTCTCTCTCTCTCTACTGTCCGGTGACATGGATTTTAAATCTGGGGAGAATACTCTAAAAACCTTTTTAGTTTGTTACTAATGACAGTAGACCCCAATTTTCATATTCTATGGGGTATATCTTGCCCCTACAAACAACAAACAATCCCTTCAATTCTTATCCATGTTCTTTGATGTAGTATTATCCTCTGTACTCTGATGAGATTGTTGTGCTTACTTAAATAACATGTAGAAACATCATGTGAATTTATAGTGGATACCCCCTTTTTGCCAATGTCAGGATGATTTTCAGAATTGGCCATAACATATTTTATATCCTCTGTTCCCTTCACTAGACTGTAAGCCAGTGGTGATAGTAGCAATGACCTTCCTTGTCTGATTTATGATGTACGCCTTACACCAGCACAGGACTTCTTACTGGTGGACACTCAGTATGTCCATAGTCCAAAATATGAACTCTTGCTGTGTCTTTGGAAAGGCGGTTTTATTGTCCTTAGATAACAAGTTTTCTTCTTAAGCTGAGGACCATCCTCTTCTCCTTATCCCTGCTAGGGAATGGCAGGTAAGAGTTAGTAATGGCATGTAGGAGCTTTTTACATGGTAGGATGCTACAGACATAAAAGGCCTTTAGGTTGGTGCAGATGAGGCCTTTTGAATGTCTCTGTTTATAGAGTAATTGCAGTTATTTAAGACCTGTTCTCACACAAAATGGAATTGAAAGGGTGTACCCAAGAGGTTATCGATATCCTCATTAAAATAGCCCCAGAGAGGCACACCTGTAAGATGTTCCTTTAATCTCTTTTGCTAGAGCATTGTAAGAATTCATTAAAATCGGTAGAATGATTTGATAACCTTGGATAATAGGTGTGACAGGGTATACACTTATATTATTAAAACATGAATTGGATTGTTTTCTGGTTGACAGGAGCCGCAATGCGGTGAAGGCAACTTCAGAAGGTGCTTTGCAGAGTCTAGTGAAGAATGAATGCTGCATTTGCCTGTTGTCCGTCTGCTTCTTTTTGCAGACATGTATGGTGAGACTGATCTAGGGACTTGGAGAGAACACAGGCTTGGTAGCCAGGAAAACTGGGCTCTCTAATCTGACAAACTACTAACTGAAGAAATTTAGGCAAAGTCCGGCGTAGTTTCCAGTTCTTCTTTGGATACCTGGCACACTTTAAATTGTCTATTTGGTTAACCATCTCTCAATAATGATTCATTCACAGGCAAAAAATGAGGGAGATACTTTGGTCCAATTAGATAGGTAAATTTTGATTTAATGCTAAGTGGCTTTGCCTTATGATGCTATTCTGAAAGTTTTTAAGTTCTTGTTAATCTCACAGAAAAATGGAAAATAGAAGGAAAATATGTTGTATGATTTTGCTATAGAAATTTCCTCTTATAGGTTACATCTTGGTGATTAGTTTGTGGAGTCATGGATTTACCACCACCCCCCCCCCACCACCACCACCACACACACTGTCCCTCAAAATGCTGTCTCAGTGACTCTCCCTTCTCCAGAATGCCTCAGGTCAAACACATGAGATACTCCCTTAATTTTAATGAAGGAGCCCCATGATTCTGTCCTACAGCAGCATCACCTTGACTTGACTTGGTGACACAGCATGACTTGTCCTGTACTTCAAGCCTTAGAAACTCAAAGGACTGTCCTTTAGGGCCAAGGACTGTGAGTAGGAATTCACATGGCAGACAATTTATATAATTTGGAATCCCCAAGATGACAGTGGGTATTCTGGCCTCAATTTCCATGACAAGGTTATTAAGATGTGGTAGAAGACTTGGAAGTTCTTATCTTCAAAACACTTTGACTTCTTGGTTAAAATGTTCCCCCAATTTGCAAACCATCTACTAAATCAACCTCAACCAATAGCTATTATTGGCTCAATGTGATTTTTTATTTTTAATAAAACACACTAGCAGCAAAGAAACTAGCAAGCCTAGCGTCCTTTCACTCAATCAGCCCAGAACCAAACTTTGAATCTATTCCTTCTGTACATGTCCCAACCAATACTTACTGTCTGTCAGGAGCAACATAACGGCAGACTTGCCCCCCAGACATGGAGGCGTCATCTCATTTGCCCCCTTATTTATATCCTCACTCAGTCCCCTTTACATCCTATAAACAAAAAGCCCAAACCACTTGCCATTGAGTTGACGCTGACTGATGGTGACCTCTTGGGTTACAGAGTACAGCTGTACCCCACAGAGATTTCCCCATGGCCGTGACCTTTCCAAAGCACATCACTGGACCTTTCCAAGATCTCTGGGTGGGTCCAAACTCTCAGTCTATTGGTAGCTGAGCACTTAATGGTGTCATAGCAACCCCAGGAACAATGAAGCCAAGAAGTGCCCACTTCTACAGCATCCCCACAATTATTCTTATGGGAGAACCCATTATTGCAGCCTCTGTGTCAATCCAGCTTCTCGAGGGCTCTTCTCACTTCCGTTGCCCCTCTATTTTACCAAGCATGACACGGTGGACGTCCTTCTCCAGAGTGTATCTTGTGTACACTTTCTGTAAACCTGCCACCGGTCTCTATATGATATGAATGCTGACTGACAAGTCTGCCTTTTATGGCCCAGCACATACATTATTTCATTTCATTCTGGTGGTGGATATTTTCCCTATGGACTAGCAACTCAGGGAGTTTTAAGAAACCTGTCCAAAGTTGCCTAGCCAGTCTCCTAATGGTTGAGCTGAGAGACACTCCAGTTCTATGTATCCTTTTGAGGACATCATTGGTGCTCGACTGAGAGCAACTCAAGTCAAAATTTCCCCATGTTCAATGTGATTTTAAAATGTCTCGCCTTGCCTAAATTATTGTATTGATATAAGTATAAAAATCAGAACTGAGATGGATAGCACTTTAGAAATGTAAAAATTGCTGTACAAATGTAGGGTTTTATTACTCTACTATGAGTCTGTAGATTTCAAACAAGGCAAGAGAGTGCATCTCAATTGGAATAATCTTTGTGATAACAGCTGGAGACAATCTTTGCAAGGAAGGTACTGAGAGCTGACCATCCTTTTAAGTAAGACTTCTTACAAAATTCATGAAAGGCAGGAGAGATTAAGTCATGTTAGCTGCATTTCTAGTTACTCACACTGGTCGACCCAGAAGCCAGAGACTCACGGTAGATTTTGATCTTATGAAATAGCATCCGATTCATCTTCATGTTACAGATGTAGAACCCCAAACCAAAAAACTCATTGCACTTGATTCGATTACATTATGTGAGAGCCCCATGCATTACAGGATTGAACTAATCCCTGGAATCTTCCTGGCTGTATTTTTACAGATGCATAACACCAGAAGAGGCCCTCCCATGGCATAATGGTTAAGAATGGGGCTGCAATCAGCCACTCTTCCGGAGAGAGATGAGGGAGGGCTTCTACTCCCATGAACAGTTACAGTCTCAGAAACCAGCAGTTATCGCCTGTCCTATAGGGTCACTATGAGTCGGCATCGACTCAATGGCAGTGAGTTTCAACACCAGGTCTTTCCTGTTCTCTGCTGCTGTGTAGGTTTGAACTGTCACTTTTAGATTGGCAAATAAATATAAACTTTTATGCCACATATGTGAAAACTGAGGCCTAAAGCAGTCAAGATCAAGTCATTAGGCAAATCAGAATTTGGCAGGCAAGAGGCCCATATCAACCTAAGAGGGGCAGGGCTTCTAAACATGTGCCTTGATGGGGAGGACAGTTCTGGAGGCAACAGGCAGCTGAAGTCATACACTCTACAGGATGCCTGCAGTAACCCCTTGCATATGTATTTTGGAGGGCCAGTGAATCCAGCGGCTGGGTTGTGAAGCAACCATCTCTGGGGGTCAAAAGAAAATAGCATGAAGCAGAACGTCTGCTAACAGCATCCTCCTCTGTGACCTGGGCTGCTCCACATCTGTTCTCCTGTGCTCCTTCCTGTGTCTGTCCAAATACTGTCAGCAAGCTTTACGTACCCTTTCCAATATTGTATTTGTTGTCTTCTTAACTTATCCAAGCCATGCTGCCTGCCATAAGATGAGCAGTAAGTAAAGGAAGTAAGTGCTTACTGTGTGGAATGAAAGCGGCTGGTCTGGACCCCAGTGCCCTCTTCACTTTTCCTTTATCCACGGTGAAGATGTTCAATATACATATTTCATATTTTCCCAGTGCATCTTTTCAAGGAAGAACGGTATACAACCAAAACATCTGAAAAGGTTCCGCAATAGTATCAACCTGCGAGGCAGCTTGTGTAGGGCGGTGGTAGTCCCAATGTGGAATTCTTGCCTGCTATACAGGGACCCATGTTTGATTCCCCATCAATGCCTCTGACACCTAGTTACCACCTCTCTATCTGTGGACACTTATTTGTTGCCCTGATGCTGATCAGATCTCAGGAACTTCCAGCCTAAACAGACTGGGAAGAAAAGCCTGGCGGTCTACTTCTGAAAAATCTGTCAAAGAAAGCCTGATGGATTACAAATAATGCATCTGCAACCAACCTTAAGGCTGGCACAGGACCAGGCAGCATTTTATATGGTTGTACACGGAGTCACCAGGAGTTGGGGGCCAACTTGGCAGCAGCTAACAATAATAATAAGCAGACTGTGCTGAAGAATATGAGGATCCCTGGTAGTAGAGTGAGTAAGTATTTGGCTGCTAACCAAAGGGTGATGGTTCAAGCCTCTGGGTTGTTTTGTAGTAGACGCATGGGGCAGGCTGCTTCTGTAAAATTAGAGTCTTAAAAACCCTTTGGGTCAGTTCTGCTCTGTTCTCAAGGGTCATTATGAGTCATTATCAACTTCAGTGCGTAACTGCTGTATGAGAATACTGACTCCCGCCCCTCCAGGTGCTCCCCTTACTGAAGACTAGCCTCAAAGCTCGATTGTCATTTTGCTTATTAAGTGAAATTCCTGCATTTAAGATCTTGGCAGTGAATTCTAAATTTTTAGAAATGTTGCCTAGGCAAAATAAAACAAATGCAGCCATAGCCTCTGGTGTATAGACATGCATAACCTACTATGCCACGGAAACACTTTTGTATAAATGAAAAGGAACCCTTGTGGCCTAGTGGATCACCCATTGAGCTGCTGATCACATGGTTGGCAGTTTGATTCTGCTGTTTGGTGAAAGATGGACGCAAGATGAGGCTGCCTGCTCCTGTAACACCAGTCTCAGCAATCCCAAGGGGCAATTCTCCTGTGTCCAGCCACTTCTTTGTGAGGTGGAATTGACTCCCTGCCAGTGGGTTTGGTTCTGACTTTGGAGTGACTAAGTTAAGGGATTCAAAATGAAAAAAATCAACGAGTCACAAAATAAAATTTAAAAACTTGATTTTTTACCTGTGATATTCTGGGTGACTTTTAGGAAAGTTACTTTTCTTATCTAAACCTATTTCTCTATCTGTAAGGCGGGCCTCTTTCATTTATTCTTCCACAAATAACACGCTCACTTATTTTGCAATTGGCATTGTCCTAGGTGCAGGGGAGAGAGCAGTAGCGTGGCAGTTCTCGGTAGTGCATTTGCTCCAAGTTCCTTTCCAGCTCTAGCCCTCTTTGAAGCTACGTCTGCCATGCTGTTCAACCCAAAGCCCTAAGCAGACCTGAAAATGGACGTAGTGCCCCATTCTCCCAGGAGCAAGTGCTAAGAGCCCTCCACTGAACACGCATACCGTGGGGATTACTAAACGCTATGTACTGACAACTGCTAAGGGCAAAATATTCATAAGCAGTTTCACTGTCAAAACATATTACATTTTGTATACTTTCTCTGTCCTGTAAAAACTCATTATGGACTCTCTTCAAAGAGGAAAGCTTCTACCAGTTAAGGTGGGATTAATCGAAAGATATAGTCTTTTTGTTTTCTCTATCAGATGGGGAGATAAGGAGCCCAGCTTTGCTACACTTCATCCCCCAGGACAAAAAAGAAGTAAAAACAGGAACAGGGAGAAGAAGGAGGACTTTTTACAAATAAGACTAAGGTAATAAATGGATTAACTATCAAGGAGTGAAACAGGAGACTCAGCAGTTTATAGTAGAAATGAAATCACATTGCAAAAGATGACAGTGCAGAAGGAAGACTGACATATCCTTGATATGAGAATCACACAGTCATGGGTTCAATTCATGTTCCAACAACGACTATTTGTACACATTTTAACAAATCAACTGTTCCATTTCATTTGAAAATTGTTGAAAATTCCAGCAAGTGCACAAATCTACTGCATAAAGTAAATGAAAAATACACATGCAGGACTTCAAAACTTTGTGGAAAACATTGAATATCTTTTAATTCCATTTCCCTACAAACCTTGTGAAGGCCCTTGTATATATAACTAATGCCCCCTGATAGGCAGAACAAACGTGGGAAGTTGGACCATATGGAGAAGAATATGACATTAGGATTTAACAGCCTGAGAAATGCAGATGACACAGCTTACTTACCCCAAATGAAGATAAATAGGAACTTTTAATAATGAAGTGAAAGACTGTGGTCTTCAGTATAGATTATATATTAGAAAAAATAAAATATTTTATAACTGAATTAATAGAGAGCATCATGATGAATGTCAAAACTTCTAACTTGTCAAGAATTTCTTTCTTTCTTTTTAAATTAAAAAATCAGTGTCCACAATTGCTGAAGGAAAATGGGTGCATAAGCAAATGTGGTGAAGAAAGCTGATGGTGCCAGGCTATCAAAAGCTATAGCACCTGGGGTATTAAAGGATTGAAGATAAACAAGTAGCCATCTAGCTCAGAAGCAACAAAGCCCACATGGAAGAAGCACACCAGCCTGTGGGACCATGAACTGTCAAAGGGATCAGGTATCAAACATCAAAAAACAAAAAATCATATCATTGTAAATTTGGGTGAGTGCAGAATGGAGACTCAAAGCCCATTGCTAGGCAACTGGACACTCCCTTGCTGAGGAGTTATGGGGAGGAGATGAGCCAGTCAGGGTGCAGAGTAGCAATGATTAAACATATAGCTTTCCTCTAGTTCTTAAATGCTTCCTACCCCCTCCCACTATCATGATCCCAATTCTACCTTACAAATCTGACGAGAACAGAGGCTTTACATTGGTACAGATAACAACTGGAAACACAGGGAACCAAAGACAGATGACCCCTTCAGGACCAGTGGTGAGAGTGGTGATGCCTGGATGGTGGAGGGAATGTGGGGTGGAAAGGGGGAACCAATTACAAGAATTTATGTACAGACTCCTCCCTGGGGGACGGACAGCAGAGAAGAGGGCGGGGGAGATGTCGAACAGTGTAATATATGACAAAATAATAATAATTTATGAATTATGAAGGGTTCATGAGGGAGGGGGGAGGAAAGGGGAAAATTAGGAGCCGATATTAAGGGCTAAAGTAGAAGGCAAATGTTTTGAGAATGATGATGGCAACAAATGTACATATGTGCTTGACACAAAGGATGTGTGTATGGATTGTGATAAGAATTGTACGAGCCCCCAATAAAATGAATTTTAAAAAAAATCAGTGCCCATAGATGCAGCAATCAAGAAATCAAATGATGTGTTTTCATCGAACATATTTGTTGCATAAGACGTATTCAAAGTATTAGAAAGCAAAGATATCACTTTACTAAATAAGGTGCACCTGACCCAGGCCATGGTATTTTCAATCACAGCATACTCATCCAAAAAAGCTGGACAATGCAAAAGAAAGTCTAAAGAAGAATGACTACATTTGAGTTGTGCTGTGGACGAAGAATACTGAATGTGCTATGAACTGAAGGAAAAGTGAACAAATCTGTCTCGGGGGAAGTACAGCACCATGTTCCTTAGAATAAAGGACGGCATGAGTTTGTCTCACTTTGAACATGTCATTGGGATGGACCAATCCTGAGCGAAATACATCATGTTTGGAAAAGCATAGGGCAGGGAAGAAATGGAAGGCCCTCAATGAATTAGATGACCACAACAGTAGCTGCCGCAGTGAGCTCAAACGTAGCAACCATGGCGGGTTTCCCAGGCTGTGGTGCATTTCATTCTGTTTCAAACAGATATCGTGTGGCAGATTCTATAAACAAACGAACAAATAAAAAACCCTGCCCACTAAGAAATGATCATAATTTATTATTATTATTATTATTAAAGATAGCCAATAACTTATTATCTGAATTCATTTGTTCTAAGGGATAGCTTTATGACCTAGGAAATTATAATTTCTTTCTTGGGGAATCTATTGCAAAATCTCTAAATAGGGGATGCAGCCTGTCACAGCTACCTCAAGGGCCTACAGTGAGACTCTCAGAAAAGAGGTAACTGACTGTGGAAACATTTTATGATTTCAGATATGTCCCAACTTATCCTATGACTCTAGTAATGCATTAAAGAAGCTTGTGGAAATTTGCAGCTTGGAGCAGGACATGTGGAAACATAATGAGGATTAATTTCTAGCTCAATCATCCAATTATTTGAATATCTTCCCAGGTGCAAGTTCAGCACTCAGACATACAACAGTGAGCAAACAGACCTAGACTCTCATGATGTTGAGAGTCTAAAGGAGGCAGCTATTGATTAAGTAACCACAAAAGTAATGGTTAAAACCCTGAATAGTTTATGTATTGAGAATGATGATGGCAACAAATGTACATATGTTCTTGACAAATGGATATATGTATGGATTGTGATACGAACTGTATAAGCCCCCAATAAAATGATTTAAAAATTTTTAAAAAGAAAGGAAATGATAGAGGGGAGATTTAATTTTGATTTATGATTAGGGAAAATGGAGGATCATGGTATTAAATTGACTTGAGTCCATATATGTGGTTATTAACCCCTCACTCATAAAACTATTATCTATTTCCTGATATTATTTGGCTTATCAAGGGATTTTCTGTTACGAGATGACATACGGAAAAGCGCTTTAGTTTTGCTTTTGGATCATATAAAGCTATTATTTATCAAAGGCTTGTAAAGCACTTTACAAGTATTGATATTTATTTTTCATACAAAGCCTCCCTATTAAGTGGTGTTATGTAAATTTCATTTGTGTTTCACAGAAATGAAATAAAGGTGCAGGGAGGAGCCCCATGTTCAAGACAGAATTCATCTAGTAGGACAAATGTAACCTTAAACAATGAGTGTAAAATGAAAGTAAGAAACCCAGCTGGCTTCTGAGAGTTTTGGCACAAAAATCACATAGGATAATAGAAGTGCTTCTAGCCAGTGATAAAAATACCTTTGCATACAGAAGGCCTTATGGATTGGGCTATTCAGAACTTAACTTCTTAAGTTCATGTTGATTGCAGCAAAAACAATGAAAACTAGCATCGCTTCATTAATATTAAGAACAATCTATTTTTGTTCACACCTTGGTGTTTGTCGAGTTCATTTTAAAATTATTATTATTTGCATCATTCAATTCGTGGAGCCCCTTCACCCTTTTTTCCTTGAATAATTTACGTTGCATTGATCACTTGGGAGGGTAGTTGGTTTTATTGATTCAATATGTCAAGGGGAGTTTTGGGGGGGTGTCTTATGTTTCTGTATATCTGATGCTTCAATTTTCCATAATACCCTGCCTATAACTTTTCCATATATATTATAATGGAATAAAAATTCAAGTCATGAGCATCTCTCTGTGCTGATTGTGTGGGACAAACTTTGGACCAAGGGTTAAAGCAATATTTCCTCCCGTGCAGAGCTGATGTCAGCATAATTAAATCCATACTGCCTGAGAAACAGAGAAGACTCACAATTGATGGCATCACTATTGATATAATTCATGCCCAACCCAGGAATTGTGCAGACACCTTTTCCCTATCATGCCACGAAGTCTTGAAGTCTGACATCTCCCAAATCATCCTGATGATTCCCATGTACAGCAGTGGAGAAGGCAACAGTAACTCCAGGATCCCAGTCTGAAATTTTATGAGAGGCCAACCACGGTGGCTTCTCCTCGGTCACATCAAGATGTGTGGCGAACAGAAAAATGTCTAGGTTCTTATCCTTGAAATCTGTGAGGGCTACCTTATATGGCAAAAGGAATTTTGTGATGTTCTTAAATATCTTGAGAAGGGCAGATTATCTTGGGTTATGGGAATAGATCTATGTAATCACAAGGGTTCTTAAAAAGGGAAGCAGGAGACTTGGATTGGGAGAAGAGGTGATAAAGAGGTGTAATTCAATGTGATCATGTAATGTGATATGGTCTTGAGTCAAGAAATGTAGATGGCCTCTCAAACCCCCAACAACTGTCATCTAGTAGATACTGACTCATAGTGACCCTGTAAGACAGGCTAGAACTGCCCCTAGGGTTTCTGAGACTAACTTTCTATGGGAGTAGAAAACCTCATCTTTCTTCCTGGAGTGGCTATTGGTTTTGAACTGCTGACCTTGTGGTTGTCAGCCCAACATGTAACTACTTGGTCACCAGGCCTTTAGAAACTAGAAAAGGTAACAGATTTAACCCTAGAACATCTGGAAGACTTGGCTGCTATCTTGCTGTTCGAAAGGAATGACCCAGTATATATTTATGACCTTCATAGAACAAGCAAACTCACTCCCATCTAGTTGATGCTGACTCATAGCACCCTACAGGACAAGGTGCAACTGCTCCTGTGAGCTTCCAAGCCTATAATTCTCTATAGGAGTCTCTTTCCCTGCCAACCTTAAGTTGGTGGTAGCCCAATGCAGAATCACTGTGACCTACACGAAAGCTCCTATGTCCTCCATAGATAAAACAGAATAAATTCCCATCCATTGGATTGATGGGTAATTGGTTTGGCAAAAATAGGACACTACTTCAGGAGGACTGGCTGTTATTCAGCCTGGACATGAGTGAATGAGTGTGTGGGAAGATAATTCAGGGCTTAGAGAGGTAGAAACACCTGGCTTGTTTTGAATAGAATTTACTGACTGAGCTGCTGCCCTAACGAGGTCTGAGAAGTTTTACAAGATGTCTACGTACCGAGTGTAGGGTGCCTTTGCCAACCCGAAGCCCGTGTGCTCATTCAGACCTGCCAATCAGCAATTCTGCTGTTGTACTAACTGCTGAAATCAGCATGTTTCCTCTACACGAAGCAGTCTTTCATATGCACTAGATTCCTCATCAGGATTTATTCTACATTCTCCAGCAGTTCCAACTCTGTGAATGGGCAGACAACAAATGAAATCAAAATTAGGAAGAGGATCAGAATTCCCTTTAATGTTCTTTGCTTTTCTTTGAAAACGTTCAAAGCTTTTATTTACAGGAGGCATTTCCATTCTTGCTGTGATCGGACAATGTTCTGTTGTTACTCTTTAGGCTTTCTGTGGCTAATTTTCAGAACTAGATCATGAGGTCTAGGCTGCTTTAGTCTGAATGCCCTGCTAAAACCAGTCCGGCATGAGTGGCCCTGCTGGTATTTGAAATATTATTGACAAAGCTTCCTGTGTCACTGCAGGAGTCATACGACCAATAGCACATTGACAGATGGGTGGCAACACACACACACACACACACACACACAAATTAAAACAGGAATCGCCCATCTGTATGTGCTCTCACCAGTCCCACTCTCTCCCTCAGAGGTAACCACTGTTAAACTTTGATATAGAGATACTGTGGATATTTCTTCTCTGAAACATATACTTACAGGTTTTTCTTAGGTGTCATTGAGTCCGTTTCAATTCATACTGAATGAGACAATGCCTAGCCGGGCATCGTCGTCATGATTATTGCTAAATTTGAACCCATCGTTGCAGCCACTGTATCAATCGATTTCATGGAGGGTCTTCCATTTTTTCATTGACCTTCTGATTTACCCAGTAGGATGTCCTTTTCCCTGGACTGGCCCCTCCTGATGATATTATCCAAAATTATCTCAGTATCCTTGCCATTCTGGCCATATTTCTTCCAATTTAATATTCTTCCCTAATACCATAACTTAAAGGCACATAAAGCTCTTATAAAATCTGGTTACATCCAATCCACGAAGTACATAAACACTCACTAACTAGTTCCCTATTGACGGACTTGCAGGTAACTTTCAGAATTTTACTGTTGCACTGAATCTGCAACAGATAGCTCTGAAAGCATCTTTGACCCCTTACAGGAGTACTGCAGTAGAACTGAGCCTTACAAGATGTGCAAAATCACTCTCTCTCCAAAAGAGTTCTTTAATTTGCATCCCCATCAACACATATGAAAGCACTAGTTTTCCGCATCTTCAAGATTATACACTTTGTAGATTTACTTTTGTAATATTTGTCAATCGATGTATATAAAAGTGATCCCTGGCTGTTGGTGTCACTTGCACTTTGCTTGTTAATAGTGAACTTGAGCCTCTCATGTGCAGTCACAGGTGACAGTTCCCCCTTCTTGTCTGAATGGGATTCATTTTCAGTGGTTATGCCAACACAAAAATGGCGGCAAAGGAATGTCAGGCAGTGTCTGAGCTGCACATCAATGTACGACAGCCCAGGACTCAGACTCAAACACCTTCCCGTGATGCTTATACCACAAGGACGAAGAGTGTTTATCCCTGAGAAAATGCTGGTCCTATGATCCCATTCGCACTCTTGTTCATCTCCTCTGTCACTCTGTTATCTTTCACATGCCTCTTCTCCTCGCCCTGCCTCATTTTCCTCCTTTATTCAATGGGAAGGCTGGTGAATCTATCAGATCTGGCCTCTTTGTGCGCTCTAATTTGGAACTTCCTAAAAGCACTCTGCCTGTTGAGTAAGTGTAGTACATTTAATCACAAGGTCAATGGTTCAAACCAACCAGCTGCTCTGTAGGAGAAAGATGAAACTACCTGTTCATCTCAGACAAGTATGTATAGCCTCAGAAACCCTGTATCAATGAGTCAGAATTGTCTTGATGGCGGTGGGGGAAAGGACAGGCACTCATGAAATGAGCACCACAGTGTCCTCCAGGATTTAGCTTTCAGCACAATTATCAAATTAGTTCGATGGAATTTTTATGTTTTCTGGCAAAGAAGTCAGCAGAAAGCCAGACAAAAAGTCAGGTGGAGCAACCCGTTGGAGGGAGAGTATGTGGATTGTATGGAAGGCAAAACTACAGAAAGGGCCAGAGTTGCAGGGAACAGACTGGATAAGATAGTTAAGGCCAGCCCACAGGGGCTTTTTGGATAATGTTATACATGTTGTTCTATTCTCAGAAAACAAAGGCTAGCCCGTGGGTAGTTGGGGAGGTTCTCATCAAGTAGACTGACCCGGTTAATTTAACACTCTGGCTGCAGCACTGAGAATGAATTTGGGAAACTCAAGTAAATACAGAATAACCAGGTAGTAGCTCCTGGTTGTTTTGATTTGCGTTTCTCTTTCCTAGGTCTCCTTGCATTTCTCCTTCCAAAGTCTCCTTCTTAGTGAAACTTCTTTTCAGTTCTTTTTGTCAAGGGGCAAACTGTTTTCCTCTTTTTGAAGGCAAGGAGGGCATTGTAGATTTTCATAATAAACCCATTGCTAAAAATTCTCTCCCAGTCTGGGTGTTGCCTCGTTACCCACTTGGTAAAGCCTTTTGACGCACACAGGTGTTTTATCCTTAGTAAATCCCACTTGTTGATTTCAGGTTCCCCTGTGTGTGTACCCTGCTCTATTGCAGTTAGCCTTTGTATTTCCTGGACCAAGGTTCTTAGGTTTGTCCCTATGCCTTTGAGAATGGTCCTGATGAGATGCCATCTAACACCTATAAGGCTAGCCCAAATCAGACAATCCGAAAACAATAGATGTTGGAGGGGATGTGTTGAGAGAGATAGGAACTCTCCTACATTTCTGGCCGTCTCGTAGATATGTACAGCCTTCTATGGAAAGCCATCTGGCAATACTTAAAGAAAAAAGAAAATTGATCTACCTTATGATCTAGCAATCCCTCTACTAAGCACATACCCAGAAGAGGTAAAAAAATAAACCATGGCCAGTCGGATGCACGCCACTGTTTATTTCAGCACAATTCATAATTCCAAAGAGTTAGAAACAACCTAAATTTCTACCGGTAGAGGAGTGGATCAGTAACGTCTGGCACATGCACACAATGGAGTACTATGAATCACTGAAAAGCACTGATGAGCACATGAAACACGTCTTTTCATGGGAAGAGTTGGAGGAAATTATGCTAAGTGAAGTCAGCCAATCACAAAAGGAAAAGTACAGCATGAGTCCCCGGAGGTAAGTGTAATCGGCACAGTAGGTATAGAAGAGAAGCCACCTGTATCACAGCATTCATGCTGAGGTACAGGGAGTTGGGAGGAGGTTAGACCAAACCCAAGGAGGTACATGTTAGTCAACCCAAAAAAGGAGAAAGGGGGGAGGGAGAAGATGGGGGAGACGAAAGTGAGACGTTGATGGAGGGAGCAGGGCACTAACTCACCCAGGGGGAGAGTACTGGTCTTGCCCCACAGAATCGGGTCTGGGCATGCAGACCCTGCCAGGATAACCAGTTAAGATAGCACTATCTTCAACCAGACAAGAGAGGATGCTTCAGGAACCAAGGAGGTAGTTTGAAAAGAAATCTATAAAGGCGAGAATGCTATCATGCCACGGCACACGCAAATGCAACATGCATTCTTAAGGAAACTCTGGTGTCAGTCTTTTCTCATCTCTAACCACCATATTGCTGGCCCAGGGTAAATGTATCCGATCCTCTGTTTAAGAAGGGAGTAGTATAGCTGAAAGGATGGCTCTGAAGAGCGAGGTGAATGGGAGAGGTAAGGCTGTATCTGGTTGTTAAGGGTTAATAAGAACAGTATCATCATCTCCTCTGTTGTCACTATGAGCTGGAACTGCCTGGAAAGCGCCGAACCACAGCAAAGGCACCATCATCTCACTGAACCCTGCCCCAACCCTCAAAGAGACCCATTCTATATGAACACAAACGAACTTCCCCATTAAGTGTTTGGTAACTTGTACATTGGAGCCTTCGGCTGTGGGTCAATCAAACCTTGCCTCTCTTGTTAGATTTTGGATTCATGCAATAGAAGATCAGGGTAAACTGGTTGGATGCTAATTCTATTCAATTTCTAGTGTCCAGGTTTTAATTGACACCAATTTAGCATTAATGTGAGGAGCCCTGGTGGTGTAATGGTTATGCTTTGGGCTGTGATCTGCATGGTTACAGCTCGAAACCACAAGCACCTCAGCTGAGGAAAGACTGGGCTTTCTACTCCCGTAAACTGTTCTAGTCTTAGAAAGTCTCAGGGGGCTCTTATGAGTCACCATTGACGCAATGACAATGAGTTTGGTTTTTGGAAACATTAATGCATACAACTCAACAGTACTTTTAAAAAAATTAACAAAGAGCACATTAAATCAGAGTACAGTTGCTGTTGTTGTGAGGCACCATCAAGTCCATTTTACACTCACAGTGACCCCATATGATAAAATACACTGTCCCTGTAGAGTTTTCTAGGCTGTAATCTTCCCGAGTGCAAATTGTCAGGTCTTTCTACTCCTAGTGCATTCAACTTGCCAGCCTTGCTGTCAGCAGCCCCGCACTTAACTATTGTTCCATCAGAGCCCTTTGACCCAATAAGCTTGATAATGTAACAGTTGCATTTTTCAATTTAGGATGTTTTGATTCAGAGGCACTGTTACATATTGAATTTAATAAGAAATAAATATTGCAGAATCATAATTTGAATACAGTTTTAATTACAAAAATCTTTGTCCCACATAGTTACATGATTTGACTCAAGGATTAGAGTCAGGGAGATCTAGGGGGAGACGTAATGACCTTGACAGAAGTTAAGCAGCTGGTGCTTCCTAGTAATTAAGCACTGGACTAATAAACATAAGGACAGCAGCTCTCACTTACCAGCTGCTTCTCAGGAGAAAGCAGAGGCTATCTGCTCTCATAAAGATTTAGAGCATAGCAAACCCTACTGAGGGTAGCTGTGTGTCACAATTGACTCAAAGGCAGTGGGTTTTGTTTTGTTTTTTGACACTTTTTATTTATTATATGACATGCATTTTCTCCATATAACTAGTAGGATTTTCCAAACATTGATTTCTTTGTTTAAGTTTCCTATCCAGAGACAGCATGGCATGGTAGCTACGACCATGACTCATATTTAACTCTGTTTTTTTCTGTAGTCAGCTCAGTGACTTCTGAAGTCCATTATTTAATGGTAACATTGGCTATCTAATAGTGTGAATTCCAGCGTCTTTGAAATAGGTTAATAACAAACCATCCCACATGATGGTGAATTAAGAGTTAAATGTCCGGATAAGAATTAAATACATGTTTGTTATTCTTATCTATCTCCTGGATGCCCAAATGGAGGTTATCTAATCATTGTTCAAAATATTGGTTCATCTATCTCGAGATTGGAATTGTGAGGTGATATCAGCTACCATTACCTACGATTCCAATCAATGCCACAATGGATGGACCCTGACAGAATGGGAGAAAAATGTAGAGAGACATACAAACTTCAAAAGAACTTTAACAAATAAAAAATAACAACAACGAAAACAGACGTATAGAGGTGCTTGAGATTGTAAGTTTCCCGGAGACTATTACTCTGAAATCTTTTTCAAGCTTTAAGATGCTTCTAGGGAGATACCACCAAAAGAAAAAAACCACACAAATAAATACATAAAAACAAAGCAAAACATCCTACCATCAAATCAATGCCAACTCATAGCGACCCTGCAGGAGAGGGTATAACTGTTTCAGTGGGTTTCTGAAACTGTAATTCTTCCTGAGAGTAGAAACCCTTATCTCTGCTCCCCGCCCCCCCATCCCGGGGCTGCTGATGGTAATGTGATACAGTGTCTCACAAAACAATGGACACAGCCTGTAAGAACTGTGCTCTTCCTAAAAATCACACATGAGACCAGATGCTCAGCAATTACTTTAAAACAAAGATGGGACTTTCCTGGAATAGAGCATTTAGATTAATGGAATAGAACAACCAAGAGGGAAATTGGGGGAATGGTGACGCACTGTGAAAAATATAAGCCATGTCACTGGACACTTTCTAAAGAGATTGTTGATCAGGGACCTAAGATGTGTAAAGCTTCACAGAGCACACAGTAAAATATATATTTTTAAATTTCTGAGTATCTACTATATATGAAAACATGGTGTGTGTAGTTGGGGATAGAAAGTTGTTCTAATGATGTATAACAAACTCTAAGTTTAATGGCCTGAATTATAATATTTTTATAATATCTCATGACTTAATGGCTTAGAACTTTAAGCAGAAGTTAGCCAGGCACTTCTAGTCAGTGGCAGCTGGAGAAATCAGAGGTGGCTTCATTCGCATTCCTAGAGCCTTGGAGAGGCGGCTGGAGGACTGAACTCCATTTCCAAGTCATCTCAGAAGTTATCACATCATACCTTCGGTAAGATATTAGAATTTGAGTTAGGCAGTGGTCCAGAAACCACTATTCCATACCTGCAGGTTAGCTACACTTGTGTGTGATGCAGGCCTCTCTTATATTTTTTCTAGACTTACATAGGACCCCAAGTTGCCTTCTCTAGGGTTGTGTAAGTGCATCATTAGGGTTAGGAAGCTTGAGTTCTAAAGCTGCCTCAAGCTCTTCCCAGCCATGTGGGAGGCCACTTCTCTTTCTGCAGAGTCCACCCCTATGAAATAGAGACACTTTCCTCTTACCCAGTTCGCAGGTTTACTGGGAGGATTATATTGGAGCCCAATCTCTTCAAGAGCCAGGAGAAATTAGTTCTAGTCCTGACTCACCTCACTTATTCTTCATCTTTGGGCCATTTATTTGCCATTTCTAGGATGCAGTTTTCCCAGTTTGTAATATAGTTTCTATACATCCATTTAATGCCCATTTTAAAGAGGCTGATAACAAACACACCACGTCTAACTACGGTCTATGGAGCTCAAGGGAAGGACCACTGACATAAGCAAACTTATAGGGACTATATCTTTGAGAAAGGAAGGTTCATGTTCCCCTGAGCACCCTGAAATGGACCAAGTTTAGGAATAGCACCTGTGAGCCTGGATCAGAACAAAGCAAGGACCCCATGTGGAAATACACGGATGATTTTGATCTTAACCCATGGTAAAATTGGACAAAAAGCTAATATTGTCCAATATTGGACAATCAGCTAATCATTGAACATGTCTGTATTTGACTTGATAATCTCAAATATCAAACTTTTAAGATATTTGACTATACCATTTGGTTAACAAAAATTAAAAATATGGAAAATAGTTTAAATTGTAAAACTAGATAAAAGATGATAAAACAATTTTGAATCAATTGTTAGGAACAAGATATTTTTTTCTGTTCATCTACAATATATTATCAGCATTTAGAGGAGAGCCTACCACTCAAACATTTTTAACCAAATAAAATTATTGGAATGAATAAGTTGAATAACATTCATGGATAAGAGGAAATAACCAATTAATTGTTTCCAATATACATCTGGGAAACAGATATTGCTTTTTCATATATATGCTTAGATACTGTGCTAGTCTGGGTTGACTAGAGAAACAAATCCAGAGACATTCATATGTGTATAAGAGAGAGTGTTATAACAAATAGCAATTGTTCATTAAGAAAACATCCCAGCCCCATCCAGATCAAGTCCATAAGTCCTATACTACCCCATATGTGAATACTAGTGAATGAATTCCTCTTTAGCTCATAAAACACATGCAATGACACCGAATGCAGGAAGATCACAGGCCAGTGGGTGGAAAGTCTTGTGGATCCAGTGGCAGTAGAAGCATTTCCACGCTGGCATGGGACTCCACGTGGCTCCTCCAGCTCCAGGAGCTGACTGCATAAGTGTAGCTCCATCAAGCTTGTCATCAGTAATGTCTCGCAGGGAGTGAGTATGTGTTCTGCTTCGAGTGAGCTCTTTATCTCCTTAGCACCTCCAAATGAGCTCATCAAGCTGTGACCTGATTGACAGGCTAAACTCCACCCCTTCACTCTTTAAAAAAAATCATTTCACTGGGGCTCATACAACTCTTATCACAATCCATACATACATTGATTGTGTAAAGCACACATACATTTGTTGCCCTCATCATTCTCAAAATTCACCTTGTGCTTGGGTTCCTGGAATCAGCTCCTCATTTTCCTTTTCCCCTTCCCCCTCCCTCCACGCTCCTCCATCCCTCATGAACCCTTAATAATTTATAAATTATTATTTTATCTTATCTTACGCTCCCCGTCGTCTCCCTTCACCCACTTTTTTGTTGCCCATCCCCCAGAGAGGAGGTTATATGTAGATCCACAAGATCAGTTCCTCCTTTCTACACCACCACCTCCCCTTCCCTCCCAGTATCACCACTCTCACCCTTGGTTCTGATTGGTTCATCTGCCCTAGATTCCCTGTGTTTCCAGATCCCATCTGTACCGCTGTGCATCCTCTGGTCTAACCAGGTTTGCAAGGTAGAATTGGGATCCTGATAGTTGGGGGAGGAAGCATTTTAAGAACTAGAGGAAGGTTGTGAGTTTCATGACTGCTACACTGAACCTTGAGACACTCATTTCCTCCCTACTACCCACTACCCTTTCACTCTTGAGACTCAAGTTGACAACAGATTATGTAACTACCATGGATACCAAAAAAGACCCTATCTGCCATTGAGTCAATTCTGACTCACGGGGAACCTAAAAAGTACAGAGTAAAACCAGTCCTTGTGGTTTCCGACACTGTAAATCTATAAGGGAGCAGAAAGCCTCATCTTACTTGCTCAAAGCAGCTCTTGGGTTTAAACTGCTGACTTTGTGGGTGGCAGTCCAACTCCTAATTCACTATGCCACCAGAGCTCCTTTGCTTAAATGTAGCTGGGAATTACAAACAGCCTTACTTCATCTGATTTGTTGATTATACTTAATTGATGCTTGCCTGGAGGGGATAATATATGAGAAAGGAATTATATTCTAGGCAAATAGAAGTTATGAGTCAAGAAAGGTCCAAAAAACTTTTGCAGGTCATGAGAGGCAGCCTAAAGATATCATAATGTAACTGAGTATAAAATCTTCTTCTGAGCCCTCAGTGACCACATTTGGAGAATTAGAATACATTAAAATTACCTCAGCTCTAAAACTCTACAATCCTTTAGACTGAAGGTCTAAAACTTTTATGTTGCTGATACACATCTTGATATGACAAAGATTGAGCTTTTTTATTCTCAACATACAATCTGTTACAGTACAGTCAGTCTCCCATCTATGACATACTTAAATTACAATGAATCAGACATAGGATTGTCTTTGTAAAAGCCTATTATCATTAGTAATAGTTACTACATACACTGTTGCAGCACACATAGTTAGCTAATGTTATAATTCTGACGTGGTCACTTGCAGGTTGTCCACGTTCTAATTTATAAAGGTTCTGATAATAAGAAGTAATAATATTGAAAACTGAAAAATATATGAGGAATTCAGCTTATATCAGAACTAATGTACAGTGGAGTCATCTGACTGGAATGTTAAATTAGGGACTATCTGTAATGAAAAATTTCTGACCCTTGATTTATTGAAGTTATACATTTGGTTCTATCCATCCACAAAATCTCATATTTCTAAGCTTTCTTTATTTTTATTAAATCACCAACTAACACTGAAGGGCGTTTGCTATTGTTGCTATCTTTGCTGTGTGAGTTGACTCTTAATTGCTGATAACAAAAGGCAACATACAGAGGTTAATGCCATTTTCACGGTGGTATGCTTAAGGTCATTGTTATGGTTGGTCTGTCAGTTCATCACAGTAGGAGCTTCCCTAGCTTTCTGTTGACCTCTGTCTTTGCTTCTTACTGCCACATTAACGTCGCATGCAGACGACTTTACCAAACAGAACCACGTCCAAAGGGTGTGAGAGGAAGTCATGCCATCCTTGCTTCTAAGGCATATTTAGGCTATACTTTAAAGACAGAATTGCTATCTCTCTGGCAGTCCATGGTACCTTCAATATTCTTCACCGACAGACACCATAATTCAAGTGACTCTTCTGTTGTCTTCCTTATTCATGAGAATATGATGCAAATGAAAATATCATGGTTTGCACCAGCCAGTTCCTAGTCTTCAAATTTACATCTTTGCTCTTTAACACTTTAAAGAGGTATTGTGCAACATATGTGCCCAATAAAGGTGTCTTTTTATTTATTGACTATTGATTCCATGAGTACTGATTTTGGATCCAAGTGAAATGAAATTTTGACAACCATTTATCATGATGTTGTCTATTGGTCCAACTGTGAGGATTTATATTTTCTTTAATTGAGGCTCCACCCATAGTGAGTCTAAAATGTTTGGTTTCATCAGCGAGTGTTTCAAGTACTCTTGACTTTCCGCAAGCAAGAGTGCATGATCTGCATATCATAGGCTGTACATAACCCTTCTTCTAATCATAATGCTGCATTCTTCTTTGTGTAGTCCAGGTTATTAAACCATTAACTCTCCATACAGAGTAAACAGGATGGTCAAAGGCTACAACCCTTACGCACACTGTGCCCTAGAGGGTCACTAAGAGTCAGAATTGACTCAATGGTAGTAAATTTGAAATTTGTGTTTTCCACTTGGTTGGCCAGGTAGCAGTCTTCAAATTTTTTGGCATAGATTAATGAGTGCATCTAGCTTGTTGATTCATCAGTTTGTTGAAACATTTCAATTGATGTGCCATCAATTTTGTAGCCTTGTTTTTAAAGTACCACTTACTTCAATAGCATTAACTCTTGAAATATTTGAACAATATTAGATTATTTTTGATGACATGACTGTATTCCTTCTTTCTTATAATGGTGCTTCCTATATTTTTCAATATTTTTCCCATGGAGTCTTTTTGAATTATAATTCTGGGCTTGATTTTTTACTCCAGGTTCTTTTAGCTTGAAATATACAAAATGTGTTCTTTTTTTGGCTTTTAAACTATGAGTTTTTGAAAATGTTATTATAATAAGTCAAAGTTCAAAATAAGAAAACCAATGTCTCTCCATCCTCATTTCTAAGAAGCATTCCACTTGAATTTCTTAAAAGACTGTGTTGCTTACTCTTTTGGCAACCCATTGCATGTACAATATTGTTGTTCAAACCTACAGTTCAAATACATCACTTTTTCTTCTGTCTTAATTTATTAATTATCCAATTTTAATAATGGATACGGAGCAATTGAAAAGATTATGGCTAGTACTAAGTTATGAAAGGAAATCTTTGCATGTTAAAGAGGTCTATTGTGGTAGACCTTCCCAGGGAAATATACATTTTGATTTCTTTACTACTGCTTAGAGAGATGTTGATTGTTGATCTAAGTATAATAAAATCGGTGACAAATTCAAAGTCTTTACCATTTATCATGATATCCCTTATTGGTCCAGTTGTGAGGATTTTCATTGTGTTGATGTTAGGGTATGACTCATACTAAAGACTATTTCCATTGGCATTCAATAGTAAGCTATTTTAGTCGCCTTCCCTTTCAGGAATTAAGGTTTTACACAAGCATATCACCAGTGCTTAGAGGCTTCCCCTATTTCACATGCACCATTGTTCTTTATTTAATCCAGTTCTTCTAATTATGCGTGGAGCACACAGATTAAATTAAAAAGGTGGAATGATGTGATCCTGTCAAACTTTGTCCAATTTTGAAGGTTTTTAAAGAGATAAAACTAAATCATATAATTGTCAATGTGAGAATTGATTTGCCCCTTAGAATTAGTGTTTCTGAGTGACCTTTTGTTCCTAATGAAGAAACTAAGACCTACAAGAGGAACGTGACCAGTTGTGTTAAACGGCACTTATAAAGATGACAGAAGTAGATTTTCATTCATTAAATTTGCACAAAGAGCATGCTCATAATAAACTAACATTTAAAGACTTCATAGAGGACAGAATGTATTCTGAAAACAACACGAATCACTGTAATTTATTTATGTAATTACATATTAATAGTTTTTCATCATCCCATGCAACTCCTTGCGTGTTATTTTCATAAATGCATCACATATTCTTTTACATGCTGCTGACTTCAATTTCATTTTTCTTTCTGATCAATCGTTTTGATGTTAAGCCTTTGTTTTGGTGGCTGTTGACACAGAGGTTTGATTGCTAGTAGTAGACCCTCATCAGTCTACTGTCAAGTTTCTAAAATAGTCCCTCTCCCAGCAAGATATTCTCCCTGCTCTGAAAACTGCTTTATGCAATGCAAGAAAAACGAAAACAAGTACAGCAAAAACACACCTTTTCTGCTCTAGAAACGGCCCTCTTTAGGGCGGTTGACTCCAGCCCCAGAAGTATGCCATCTGAGCGGCCAGGGCTGGAGAGGCCACTCAGCTGGAAGAGGCTGGTTTACAGCAATCGCAACCGTCTATACTGGGCTATTTGAATCTCTTACAAACTTGAATGCCTCAGAGGCCCAGGAGAGCTTTGGGCCAGCGCATCCCTACTTTGGATAAGAGAGTCCATTTGGCTGCCCAGAAACCTCTTGGGATCAGGGCAAATCACATTCATACCTGCAATGTCCTTCTGCCTGACTTCATGTAAATTGGCACTGAAAGTCTTGAGTTCACAGGGGGAAATGGGCTCCACCTTCCATGGGACTGGCCTGTAACCATGTAGTAGCACCATGCACAGTCTTTTACATGACCCTGTGCCCCATCCCTAGCTTTACATACCTAGGTGCAGACAAGCCACAAGAAACTCCATCACTCTCAAGCTTGGCTACAAACTTCCCTAGAGCAAATCTGCAGCTACCCCCCTCCTCCCCCCAATTACTGGAGTGCTACCAAACTCAATTCATGACTGAATTACTCTGGCTCATACCTTTATTTAAACAGAGAAAACCAAAATTATCATTTTGAACTATTCAGTGAGGTGAATGAGGACACAATTCATATCTGGAAAATTTACAAGACACATGTGATATAAGCATGGGTGTGTAATGCCTGAAAACTTGGATATAAATTTGTTATTTCCTCATGTTGTATGCGTATTATTTACATAGGAGTGGTACTTCTGAAATATAGGATATGCATAATTTTTAAAGTAGCCCAATGAGGTAGGTACCAGCGTTACTTTCATCTCATCTCATTCACTCATACACTGCCATCAAGTCTGTTTCCACTCCCAGGGACCCTCTAGGACACCATAGAGTTGCCCCTGTGAGTTTCTAAGACTGTAACTCTTTGTGGGAGTAGAACACCTCATCTCACAGATAATGCTAAATGACTCTCTCAAATTTGGGTGGCTAATAGTTGACAGAGCCAGGAATTAAACACAGGAAGTTAAATACTTTAGCTATTAACTTCTGATCCCTACCGTTGTTCGAGAAGAAGATGCATATTAAAAACAATTGGGAAAATGTCACAAACGGTTTATCTTGGGTAAGCCTCGATTATAGCTCAGCAACAGAAGAACTACAATAAAGAGAATTGAGGCTGTGATGGGATAAGTGGGCAGAAATAGGGATAGGGGTGAATGCCCACGCCAATGCTTTCCAATGAACTCCATCAGGGTTATGCTTCAAAATGGTGGGTAAAAGTACATATGGGAAGGGAAAAATATCTCGGGCAGACGAAATAGCACCTTTGAAAATCTGGAGAGGACAAGGAATGTGGTTCTTTTGGGGCACGTGAGAAATACTGTCACAATTAGGAGCATGCAGAGGTGGAGAAAAGTAGTAGCCATATTGAGAATGACTTTGCAAGCCCCCGCTCAGAGGAGACTAGGAAACCGTGCAGTGCTTCCAGGCAAGGTAGTGACCCAAGGTGACTTGTGCTTTTGAATAACCACTGGGACTGCCGTGAGTCAAATGGAAGAGAAGCCAATCACACTGGAGGCAGGGAGAGAAGTTAAAGACTGGAGCAATGGTGGCGTACCCTTTAAACAATCCCCTAGGCAAAAAGTGACTTTGAAAAAACACTTGCCAGGGCCCTGATTATCACCTGACTTCTTCTGCCTGAGAATTTGTTACTCAGACCCACCCAGCCCCCTTGATGTTAAATCCATAATCGAATGAGCTTCCACGGTGTTCGCAGAGACAGAATCGGAGCCCCTGCGCTGTCTGCTGCTCCCTTATCTACTGACAGATGTGAGAGGTGCTCCAGTCTGAGAGAGGACGTGTTAGGAAGCCGCTGACAAGCTGGCGGAGCCTTTATCCCACGCCAAGTCCCCTGCATTGTAGACAAAAGGAGAACTTCAGGATGAGATGCTTCAGAAGCTGACAGATAGGAGACTAAACCCTGTTTGGAGGCGTTTACACTTATTTCACAGTTAATACAGCATCTGGGGCGCATTTTCCTACTTTTATGCCAATTTTTATGTGTTTCTGCCACACAGTCGGAAGCCAGGATCATAAAAAAGAAGGAAAACAGTACAAAAAATAAAAGTAAATAAGCACATTCTGCTTTAACACTCCCAGGAGCCCTGCGTCCAGCACGTTTATGAGTTGGAGAAAAAGAAAACACAAAGCAAAATGCAAAACTACATGAACCTGGAAAGGAAGAAGCGTGGAAATGCAATCCTTTTGTATTGGAATAGATCAAGCAGAGCAGGGGCGTGAGCTCTCAGCTAAGAGTAGAGAAAGAGTGTCACAGTCCAGCAGCCACCACTAATGGTCTAAGAGACGTAGGCTCAACCATTCCTCTCCTGCCAGTCTGGTTTCTCACATAAAATACAGGCATTTTACCAATTTTACTGAGTCTCCAATTTTACAGTTACATTTTTCATCAGACCTGATATCTGATTTCAATGAATTCAATTATGTGACAAAACAAACAGTTTTTGTTAGGTGTCTTCCCCTCAGTTTTAACTCATAGCCAATCTATCTACAGCAGAGCAGAACTGCCCAGTCCTGCACCATCCCAACAATTGCTTTTATGCTTGAGCCCACTGTTGCAGTCACCGTGTCCATCCGTATCTTCGAGGGTCTTCCTCTTTTCTGCGGACCCTCCACTTTACCAACGTAATAACCTTTTCCAGGGACTGGTCTCTCCTGAAGACACATTCGAAGGGCATGAACCTTGCCTTTCTCCCTGCTCTGCACACCCTGGCCGCCCTTCGGAGACACATGTGCTTGTTTTCAGGCAGTCCACGATACAATAGTTTAGAGGAGGATTTCTCTAACTACTTTTTTAAAGAAGGAGAACAAAGACTTTCTTAAAAATTAAAAAATGTAATTTTACTTTTAGTTGGTAAAAAGAATATAAGTTAATAGATAATGTGTCCAGTGTTGAAGACTCTCGTCATATATTACTTCTTTAAAAAAAAATTTAATACATGATTTTATTGGGGCTCATACAACTCTTATCGCAATCCATACATACATCAATTGAGTAAAGCACCCATTACATTCGTTGCCCTCATCATTCTCAAAATTCGCCTTCCACTTGGGTTCCTTGAATCAGCTCATTTTCATATATTACTTCTATACACATGGTTATACATTATAAACTAATTTTAAAAAGTGATTTGATTTAGTGTAAAGAGATACATGACTACTTTGATCTAACATGTTTTACCAATTTTCCAAAAATACTTTAGATGATCAAATAGACAAATTCTCAGAGGCTTAAACCATACAGTATATTACATATTATATTATAGTGCATTGCTCATTATATTATAGTATGTTGCATATTATATTATATATGGGTTTAGGTTCTGCTATGCCCTAGATATGAATACCTAAGAAATGTTATTTTCGGAATGCATTTCCTTGGAATGGGGCAAAAATAGTATTTTTTTGTGTGCTACAGCTTATTTCTCTAGAACATATACCAAATAAAGAGATTGCTGGGTATTATGGCATTTCTATCCCCAATTATTTGAAGAATCACCATCCAGCTTTCTACAGCGGATGCACCATTTATGGTCACTCTAGCACTGTATGAGGAGTCCAATCTCTGGATTTTTGATGAGTTGTTGAATGTAAAACTGATTATCTATTCAGCAAACCTTCACAAAATCCACAGTAAAATGCTTTGGGGGAAAAAGTATCTATCTCACATGTTTATTGGGGGATTAAAACAGTGAAGTACATAAAGCACGTAGCAGTAGTTTTGGGTATAGTAATCATTTAAAAAACAATAACCAAAAAGCCAAACTCAATGAATTTGAGCTGGGCCTTAAGGAAAAGGAAGCTGTCAGCAAAGGAAAATAAAACACTGAAGTGGCTTTTGGTGATTATGGTAGATTGTAAAAATAGCCCCAGTTTGTCTATGCTTATTTTATTCATCTTTTTGTAATATGACATCTAAGGGCCTCTGGGCAGTTAAAAAGTTGATGTCCTCTCTTGCTAACCTAAAAGTTTGAGATTTAATCCACCCAGAAGGGCCTCAGAAGAAATAGCTGGCGGTCTAATTTTTCAAAAGAAATGCATGGAGCATAATTCTACCCTGACATACATGACCTTATCAAGAGTTGAAGTCAACTTGAACAACAAAACTGTTTTTTTCCTTTTTCTTTTCAGTGACCTTATAGATCTTTTCATGAAGTAATGGGTCTATTTGCTTACCTCTTGAATATAGCAGTCTTCATGATTTGCTTTGGCAAATAGAATGTGGTAGAAATAATGTGTCGATTTCATGCCTCAGCCTCACACACCTCTGTATGTTCCCTTAAAACCTGGCCTTCACCATAAGAACAAGAGCAGGCTAGACAGCTGAAGCATGGAGGTCATATGCAATAAACCTAGTCACCGCAGTTGTCAAAGGTGAGGTCCCAGATGTATGAGAGTCCAATTAGAACTGTCTAGTTGACCTCAGTGCATAAATGAGCCTTGCTAATTCCTCTTAGATGAACAATTACCCAGAAAACTCATAGATAGCTGGGCAATAATAGCTAATTGGGAATTTAAACCACTAATATTATATTAATCTATTACACAGCAAGTAATAGCAAGTTCAGTGTTAGTGGTGGTGGTGGTTGAAAAATAATGGGAAAGGTGATGATTTCAATCAATAGTATTGAATTCAGTTGAATAAAATAGTTGTCACACATCTATAGTCTGGAAACAGGTTAATATAGTACATTGATGTACATACTGAAATAAATTGTGTCATTTTAATTATAATTTGTACATAAAAATGGGCCTTTTTGGCTAAAAACAATGTAAATTAAAGTGGAACTAAAGGACAAATAATACCTGATACTATATGAATGGTGCTATAAAATTCAATACCGTTAAATATATAGTAGTAAGAAATTGGTAAAAAAAAAATTAGAAAATGACAAATGCTAGGGAAGACGTTAAGAGATTGAAACTCTTTTACATTGTGGGGGTACTCTAGAATTGTACAACCATTATGGAAATCAGTGTGGTATTTCCTTAAGCAAATCCAATTTCATGTAACAGCAATCTCTCTACTAGGTAGAGAAGAAATTGAGAACATAACAACAATAGATATGTGTATGCCTGTGTTTATTGCAACATTTTCCAACAATAGCAAAATCATGGAAACAAAACCCCAATCAAGCTCTGGTACATTCATACAATTTAATTTTATGCATTGATAAAAAAAAACAATGATAATGCTCTAAAGCAGCCGATGACATAAAACAAAACTAGAGAATACTGTTCTTAGCAAACTCAGTCAATCTTACAAAGATTTAACATCACCATTGTTGTAAGGAAAAACAAGAAGTGTGGTAGTTACATAATTTTGTATCAACTTGAAGATATGGAAATGAATGGGGTTGAGTCTAGCTGGATGGTGCCTCCTTGTGGGTTTGACCTCATTTGGAAGATCGTGGAAACCTCCCCACCCCACCCTACTCCAGCTTTCACCTTCCTCCTGGCGAGCCCTGTGAAGCAGCCACCACCATTGGATGCACAAGACTTTGCACCCATGGGCCTGCCATCTTCCTGCATTCTGAATTCTTGCATGTGTCTGCATGAGTCTGAAGAGGGACTTATGGACTAGTATCAGACTCCTGGACTAGTGCTGGACTTATGGGCTTGATCTGGAATGGGCTGGGATGCTGGCTTGATGTATAATTACTTCTTGATATAAAGCTCTTTCTTTACATACATGTCTCTAAATTTGTTTCTCTAGTCAACCCAGTCTAACACATGAATAAATGCTGTTTCTATACCAATAGACAGGATTTTGATGACTGCAGGAAGCCATAGATGGGGGTGGAAACAGGGAACAGGCATGAGGGGAACCCACTCTAAAAAAAAGGGGGGTTAAGAGTATAAGTTAAACTGCTACATAAAAAGACCCTCCAGATTTCTTTACCTTCAAATCTACATATTGGTGTGTGGCTGAAAAAGTCAAACTGAAGTGGACTTGGAATCTTTAATGGCATACAAGTTCATTTCAAATATATGGAAAAACAGGAACTTGTCAAGAAAAATAAGACATTAAAAATAATCTTAGCACTGCCTCTAAAACACACAGAAAGAGAAAGAGAGAGAGAGAGAAAGAGAGAGCACGCAGTTTATTCTGACTCATGGTAACCACATGTGAGTCAGAGTAAAACTGTGCTCATGAAGATTCTCAATTACTGACCACTTGGAAGTAGATTATTAGGTGTTTTGTGGCATAGATGTTATGCTAAATGAAAGGTAGGCAGTTCAAAATTCCCAGGAGCTCCACAGGAGAAAGAAAAGGCTTTCTACTCCCTTAAAAAGTTACAGTCTTGGAAAACCCACAGGAGATATTCTCTCCTGCCTCATTGGGTCACTCTGAGTTGGAATCTACTCTACAGCAGTGAGTAGGTTTCTTTCTTCTACATTACTTCTAAGTGGGTAATTAAGCACATTAACGGTTAGCGCTATCCAGGAACCACCCCTCTCAAACAAAACAAACCCATTCAGGATAATAGAAGCAATTGTGTGTACGGATGGCACAGCATCGAGCATGCTTTCCTTCTGCTGTATATTGGATTGTGTGGTATTTGTATAGTCGTTTGTCAATTTGAGAGGATTAAGAGGGAATGGGGAGAGTTTAGCCTGTCAATCAGGTCATAGCCAATGAGGCCTCTGTGTGGGCATGGCCTTCTCCTGCGAATTCTGGGAACTCTGCATTCCTCCTTGGAGTTGGGAGACACACACTCTCTCTCTGCTCACTCCCTGTGAACTACTGCAGCTGACAAGCCACATGCAGACAGACTGGTAACAGCCTTGGCACTAAAGGACCCATGTGGAGACCGCTGTCAGCACTGAGATGCCTCTGTCGCCACTGGGCTTTGCCTCCACTGGCCTGTGGTCATCCTGCATTCGGGCCATTGCTTGTGTTTTGTGAGTCTGAAGAGGAATTTATAGATAGGTATTGGACAAATTGGCTAATATTGGATTTGATCTGGACTGGGCTGGGTTGTTTCCTCGATATTTAATTGCTCTTGTATATAAAACTCTGTTTTTATACACATGCGAGTGTCTATGAATTTTTTTCTCTAGTCTACCCAGACTAACACAGATCACTATGAGTCAGTACCAACTCGAAGGTGCCTAACAGCAAGGATTGTAGAACATAGGAGAGACATGTTATTATCAACCTTCCCCCTTTATCTAAATCAAAACACTCAAGACAATCAAGTTAATTCTGATTCATATGGACCCTGTAGGGCAGGGTAGAACTGTGCTTGTGATTTTCCAAGAATCTTAACCCACTGTTGGAGGTGTCAGGGTTGGGAGAGAGAGAGAGAGAGAGAGAATCCATGCATGCAGTTTACCACTTCTCTGTTGTACTGTGGTGGTTTGTGTGTATTTGCAATGCTGGAAGCTATGCCACTGATATTTCAAATACTGGCAGGGCCTATGAAACCATATGAACACCAATGTAGTATTGTGTGCTGTGCTTTCCAACACGAACTCCTCAGACTGGAAGACACTCAAACTACAATGGGAGGAGGAACACTTCCTCCAAGTCGATGTGAGCAGAGCAAAGTTTACAGGACCTGCACTTGGTGATTTGGCATAATAAAAATCAGAAACATTTTCAAATATCTGTTAATAGTTAAAATTTAGGGTTCAGAAAATATGAATGTATAAAAATTGTAAATCATAGAGAATGAAAAATAACACATAAAGATTGTTATACTAGGCCTTAGTGAGCTGAAATGAATTAGTGATAGCCATTTTGAATCAGAAAACCATGTGGTTTACTATGCCAGGAAGTACAAATTCAAAAGGAATGTTGTCATATTCATCATAAAAAAGACATTCCAAGATACATCTTGAAGTGTAGTGCTATTGGTTATAGGATAATATCTAAATGCCTGCAAGGAAAACCAGTTAATACAACTACTATTCAAATTTATAAACCAACTGCTAAAGCCAGTGACTAACACATTTAAGAATTCTATCAACTTCTTAATTCTAAAATTAATCAAGCATGCAATCATAATGTATTAGTAATTATCGATGCTTGGAATGTTAAAGTCAGAAATAAAAGGAATGATCAGTTCTTGGAAAATACAACCTTCATGATAGAACTGAAGCTGAAGTTCCTATTATGGAATTTCGCAACACCAGCATTATTTTCATTTCAATTTTTTTTTAACGATAATGAGATTATCCACGCGGATCTCACCAGATGGAATTCTCAGGACGCAAATGGACGATGTCTATAGGAAGAGACAATGGAGAGATTCAATAGCATCCGTCTTAGTCACATTGTATCGACTTTTCCATGTTATGTACTGCTTCTCCTGTCACAATAACTAACACTTGTGTATGATCTAGTTAGTGATTTGTTTCTTCTCCTGTAACATCTGTGGTAACCATCAAAACGTGTTTATCCCTGTGACTGCACCTACTCTTGACTCTTTGTCATGCTGATCTCATACAATGGTGGTCCTTTTGTCAGAGACGTATGTATTGCACTCAGCATAACATCTTGCACATTTATCCGTGTTTTGAGGATTAAACAATATTCTTTATTTTTCATATTTTTCTATTGTACTACTGTTTGTTTATATATTGATGGGCATATAGGTGGTTTTCATATTTTTGCCTTTTGTGGATTATGTTGCAGTGAACTTGCATGTGTCTATTCAAACCACAGCTCTGTTTCTCTGTGGTATATGGTGAGGACTGGGATTGCTGGAGAATGTAGTATTTCTATGTCTAGGTGTGTGTGAAATGCCATTCTTTTTTCCACAGTTGTTAAGCCACTTAACAGTCCCACTGGCAACATGTCAGTGCTCTGATCTCCCTCTAGCCTCACCAGCATTCATGTACGTTCATCCTGGGCTAATGTTTTATTAACTACATGTCATATTCCAGTCATTTGACCACCCTCACCAGCAGTGTTTTTGTCTGTAATGGTGATAGTACATAAATAAATGAATGCCTGGGTTTTAGGAATTAGTCATTATTCTTATTTCCATCATAACATGTTCATTGCTCTCTATGACATTTCAAATTCTCAATTTGTTTTACTTTTTCCCTTGTGGCCTTAAGCAGCTAGGAGAGGCTGCTGTGTTCAAGTGCCACCTTCAACAATGAGTAAGGAAAGGGGCTAAAATCCACATCCCTGTGTGATGGGTACATGAATGCATGTTATCTTTTGCTACCATGGTTTCCTTTGTTCTGATCTCCTTTTGATTTCATCAATAAGTCTACACTGGAACAGAATATTTTTCCTTCCAAAAACAGAAATAAAGAAAAGGAAAGCAACAACAAACAGCTGTCTAGTGGATGGAACTATATAATAACTAAATGTTTAATAATGGAATTTTGATATGTCTACGTCCTTGACAAAAAAAACAAAGCAAGACTAAGCTCCCTAAAAGAGAACAAAACAAGATATGTTTTTGGATATTCGGGTTATTAAGCTAACACAATAGCTCCATGTATAAGAAAATGTATTTCAGTTCAACCTTGCATGGGAATGAACTTGGGGTTAGAAAGACAGACACTTAACTATTGATGTTTCATTGTTTCCAGTTTTATCTGTGAGACAACAAGTGTTTTGTCCAAAAGTTGTTCAAACAACTGGAGGAAGACAAAAGAATGTTTCATGTAATTCATGGTCAAGAATCCTAAATTGCTCAATTTTTTACCTTTTTTTTAAAGCACTTTTTTTTTTAATTTAGCAGAGAGCTTGAACCATATAAAAGCCAATGTTTCCTTGGGCTAAGCATGAAACAACATTGCATAATATTTGAGAATTAATTTTACCATTTTATTTAATCATTTTTTGTTTTTAATACACTTATTATTTTGTAATAAGTTTAGGTGTGCAGTAAAATTGAAATGATTATGCAGAGTTCCTGTATACTTTCTATTGCTATTAAAATGTATTAATAAAACTTCAGACATTAGTTAGATTTCATGGCTCTTAAAATTCTTTTTTCTTTTTGTATTCTAGAACCCAATCTAGACTATCATCTTGCATTTACTGACCATGTCTTCCCAGCACAGTCTTCACTGCTTTGTGCCAGTTTCTCCAACTTTCTTCTCTTTCATTGTTTTGGCAGCCATGAGAATGCTACTGGCCACATGTCATGGAAAATGCTCACCCCACACCTGGATTCATCTAATGCTATTTTTATGGAGACACAGTGTGGGAATTGTGCCCAACCTGATCCCACCACACTGAGGCAAAGCACTGGGGGAGTGCAGCAGGACAGCAAGGGAATGGAATGGCAAGGTCCCAGGGAATGCTGAATGTGGACTTTGGAGCCAGGGCGTGGTGCCCCAACAGACTGGACTGGAAAACACTCCTAAATCCAACAAACGATCCTTGAACTAACTGCAAGTTTTTCTTTCTTGTTGTTTTTTGTTATGTTCTTGTCAGTGGTTTTTTTGTTGTTGTTTCGTTGTATATTGTTGCTTGGTTTTGCTCTGTCTTATTTTTGTTCATGTTATTATCTCCACAGGTCTGTCTAAATAAAATAGGCTGGATGAACTATCTGGAGGAACAACAATGGGACTGACAGTTCCGGAGGGACATGGGATAGGGGGAAGTGGGGGGAAAGGGAATGGTGTTAACAAACCCAGGGAAAAGGGAACAACAAGTGATCCAAATTGGTGGTGAGGTGGGTGTGGCAGGCCTGGTAGGGCATGACCAAGGGTAATGTAACTAAGAGGTGTAGCTGAAACCCAGGTGGGACTGAGCATGATAGTGGGACAGGAGGAAGGTCAAGGTAAATAGAGGAATGAGCTGAGAGGCAAAGGGCATTTATAGAGGTCTAGATAAAGACATGTACATATGCAAATATAAATGAGTTTGGGGAAATAGATCTATGCGCCTATATTTATAGGTTTAGTATTAAGGTGGCGGTAGGACATTGAGCCTCCACACAAGTACTCCCTCAATGCAAGAATGCTTTCTTCTATTAAATTGGCATTCTATGATGCTCACCGTCCCAACACAACTGCTGAAGACAAAGCGGGTGAACAAGAAAATGGGGTGAAGAAAGCCGATGGTGCCCGGCTATCAAAAGATATAGCGTCTGGGGTCTTAAAGGCTTGAAGGTAAACAAGTGGCCATCTAGCTCGGAAGCAACAAAGCCCACATGGAAGAAGCACACCAGCCTGTGTGATCACATGGTCCCGAAGGGATCAGTTATCAGGCATCAAAGAACAAAAAAATCACATCATTGGGGGCACACCTCCAGGATAAGATCGCTAAAGAAAAATGGGTCCATAAACAAATGTGGCGAAGAAAGCTGATGGTGTCCTGCTATCAAAAGAGATAGTGTCTGGGGTCTTAAAGGCTTGAAAGTAAACAAGCAGCCATCTAGCTCAGAAGCAGCAAAGCCCACATGGAAGAAGCACAACAGCCTGTGCGATCACGAGGAATCGAAGGGATCAGGTATAAGGCATCATCAAAAAAAAAATAATCTTACCATAGTGAATGAAGGGGGAAGTGCAGAGTGGAGACCCAAAGCCCATTTGTCAGCCACTGGAGATCCCCTTGCAGAGGGGCCTAGGGGAGGGGATGAGTCATTCAGGGTGCAATGTAGCACCGATGAAGAAAACAGCTTTCCTCTAGTTCCTAAATGCTTTCTCCCCCTGCCCCTCACCCCCAACTATCATGATCCGAATTCTACCTTGCAAGTCTGGATAGAGCAAAGGATGTACACTGGTGCATATAGGAGCTGGAGGCACAGGGAGTCCAGGGTGGATGATACCTTCAGGACCAGGGGTGTGAGTGGAGATACTGGAAGGGTAGAGGGAGATGGGGTTGGAAAGAGGGAACTGAGTACAAGGGTCTACATGTGACCTCCTCCCGGGGGGATGGACAATAGAAAAGTGGGTGAAGGGAGACATCGGACAGGGCAAGATATGACAAAATGATAATATATAAATTATCAAGGGCTCATGAGGGAGTGGGGAGTAGGGAGGGTGGGGGGAGGTGAGAGGACCTGATGCAAAGGGCTTAAGTGGAGAGCAAATGCTTTGAAAATGATTAGGGAAAAGAATGTACAGATGTGCTTTACACAATTGATGTATATATGGATTGTGATAAGCGTTGTATGAACCCCTAATAAAATGTTTTTAAAAATATATATTTACATATGCAAAAAAAAAATAATTTATCAACTATCAAGGATTCATAAGGGGGTAGGATGGGGAAGGAAAGGGAAAATGGGAAGCTGACATCAAGTGCTGATGTAGAAAGAAAATGTTTTGAAAATGATGATGGCAACAAATGCACTTGACACAATGGATAGGTGGATGGATTATGATAAGAGTGTGTGAGCCCCGCCCCCCCGCCCAAGAATACTTTTTAAAAAGAAGGTAGTACTTACTAATTTACTCAAAATTAAATGTAGTTCTTCCCTCTCCTATTCTATGGTTTAGGAGCTCTGGTGATATAGTGGTTACAGGTTGGACTGTGATCCATGAAGTCAGCAGTTCAAAAACACCTGCAGCCCCGAAGGAGGAGGACTGGGCTTTCTACTCCGCTGAACAGTTATAACCTCGGACACCCACAGGGGTTGCTATGATTCAGCATTGACGTGATAGCAGTGAGTTTGGTTTGGTTTATTCTACAATTTCAAGTGAGTCAGTAGGTCCAGGCCTGTGCTGGGGAAGTGGCATCAGGTGAGTCAATAGGTCGAGGCCTGTGCTGGGGAAGTGGCATCAGGTCCTCTGTTCTTTTATTTTAGGAGGGATGTTGCATATGTTCTTTGAATTTTTCCATAGGAAAATGTATCTCTTCACTCTTGTTTACTTATTGAATACATTTGTATATTAGTAGGGATCATGTATATTTATTTTATATTCTATAATATAATGCATTACTATGCTATTAATTTTGTTGCTCAGACTCTTCCAGTATTGTTCCTGGTAGATTCAAGCATTAATTCGATATTCCCTTATCTTTTTGTTTTTAAACACTCCTATATTTTTCAGTTCTACAAACTCTTTCAGACTCATTTCATTTTTTTATATTTTAGTCATTTGATTAGAATTTCTTGCTCTGTGATTTCAACTCATAGCATTCCTCACAATTGTTGCTATCCTTGAGCCCACTGTTGCAGCTACGTGTCAGTCCATCTCACCGAGGGTCTGCCTCCTTTTTGATGTCCTTCTATTTATCAAGCTTGCTACCCTGTTCTAGGGACTACTCTCTCTTGATAATACGCCCAACATATGTGAGGTAAGCTCTTGTCACCCTTGAAACTACCGCAAAGCATCAGGAACATCTCTCAGGCAGTTAAGCTGGAGACCGAGATCCTGAGTATATGGAGATGTCATTTTCCCATGTGCGCTCGCTGCTCATTTCTCTCTATTTTGAGGAAATGATAAGAGCAAAAATATAGCTATTATGAACAATTCCAATAAGCAAAGCAAAATTATGTTGAGACTACTCCAAGAGCTAGCTCCTTACTAAGCTCTGTTTCTAATTACTCTAGCCTTTGAGACTTGGTAAGTCTGCAACTCATCGTGTGGAAATCACTAGCCACTTTTAAATATAAGCTAATACCTACAAAAATGGGTTATTAGAGGAATTCCAGTACAATATGTAACAGGAAAATGAGTGGGTAGGACAACATTTGTCATTTACTTGATCGTGGGTCTTCTCTGGAATGACGCAAAGTGGTTTTGCGGAAGGCAAAAAAAAGCATGAAAGGACACACTATATTCACTCTTTTGTTTCCCTTCACTCTCTCTTTACCATCTCTCAACACTTTGATCCCCTAAAGATCCAGGCTGTGCCCAATCCCATGGAAACAGTAATGAAGCTGACTCATCCAGCTCTCCACCACAATTCTGTTCTCTCTACAAGTGCCATTTGAGAAAATGTTCCAAGCAGGCTGCATTTTATTGCTCCAGCAAAGCAAGGAGATTCATTTAGCATGTCTCAGGCCCCCCACAGCATAATTCAGCAAATGTACATTCAAACCCACCCAATGCCCATGTCTGTACATTTAGTCAGATACAGCTCAAGGCTTGGGGCATGCTCACTACATGAAGAGCTTCACTGCACCTGCAATGTCCCCGACAGACCAGCTCTTTATTTTTTATCAAAAAGGGACAGAGCCTTATCCACTTTTTGCTACTATCTAAAAAGAGTCCTCGTCTGTGGGTCAAGACACCTAAATTCTACTGAAGAATCATCCTTAGATCCTATATGATGAGGTATCTGTGACCAGTTTCCTCACTAATCAGATGGAGATAATGGAAAGATAGTATAATTGGTTTATTTAATTAGATTAATGCTGTCATAAGGAAAAGAATATTCCAAACGTTAGGAAAACATGTCCAATTCTATAAACTCATTGGCTTAGACAGAGAAGATGTTAACGATCGATGGTTTTTACCCTTTGAGGACATAGGGCAGCCAGAGGGTGATGCCTCAGCACTTTTGTAGTTGAAGTCAAGTGGCAATCAACTGTCAAAATCAATGAGGGCTACTGCTACAACCTCTGAATGGTCCGATTCCCTCCAGCATATTGTTAACATTGCTGCTAGAATATTCCTCAATAAATCCTTAATATCCTTGCACATTAAAAGCTTATTCATGTTTTCTCCCAAATCAAATCCTACAGCATTATCTAGGACTTCAGGGGCTGATAGAGCTACCAAGAGAATATATTAAGTGTGAATTGAATTCCTGAAATTTAGTAGAACTGGTATGGACAAAATTTTTTAATTTCAACAACTATCCAGATAACTAGTTTAGAATTATCAGCACGCCATTCAAGGATTCTGTAAATCATATCCTAACTTACCTTTTCTCTGCATGCTATTTATTCCCCACCTTTCTTTTCTTGGCAATAGAAATAAGGTAGGCAGAGCATTTTGAAATTTATAAGGCTATTGTAGATATACGGCAAAGAACACAGACCTTAGTAATTGCATAATAATACAGTATCTGATGTATTGTTACTACTCATACAGTTGTCAGTGCATGGGTAACACACTTACCCTCCAAGAAGGAGACTCTCAGAGAAGACCATATAACGTAATCTACAGTAACATAACTAGTAAGAGCAGAATTGAGTGGTATTTTACCCTAACATAAAAACTGGACAGAATTTTAAGTACCATTTATTTCAACTCCCTCATTTCGAAGTGAAAAAACTGTGGATCAGAATGGTGAATTGACTTGGCCAACATTAAAGTAGGAATACATAACAGTGCTAGGTAATATAGGAGATATAAAGATAACTCCTGCCTATGAGTGGATTTCAGAGCATGTGAGGAGATAGCAGGCAAGCTAGAGGAAAGTTAACAAATAGGAAAGAACATTTATGTGGTATGATATAGCTAGAAGCAAGTGTTGTGTCTGCGCCTTGAAATCTGAACCTGCTGACCAATAGGCCAGTGAAGGAAAGCTAGAAGTCAGAGTCGGGTGTATAATGGAAATTATAGTATCTTCCTGGCAACATCCAGCTCAATTTTTTGGAAGAAAGCAACATTGGAGTATCCCTCTCAAAAGGACTGCCTGTGATTATTTTTTTTGCTTCAAAACACAAACACACACACACACACACACACACACACACATACACACAACTGGAGCAGCGGGGAAATAGACCCAGTAGTTAGTCGCAAGCCCTCCCTCCCCCTTATGCCAGGGGCACAGGCAGTGATGACTGTCACTCTCCAAGCAGCTTTAAATCTTGAAGTGGCCTTAAAGCAGAGACTAGAACCAAGGAAGCTTCCTTCACCCCTGCTGGGTTGCCTCACACAATGTGCCTTTGAAACACACAGTCTGGAACAGAGAGGCTCCACAGGCCTCTGCAGCTTCATTCTTTCCACTGACAGGCAACTGCTGAGTTTCCGTTTGGACCCTATCCCCAGCTGACATACTCTAAGACACATCTGAGAGCTGAAATCCTCTCTGGATGGAGCCTTCTGGGCCACCCGCATCGCTAATCACTCTCATGGCCTCTGGAAAGCAGTGTATGCTCGAAGGACTGGTCATTAAAAAGGGAGCTTGCTGGCAGCAAACTTCTAACACAGAACGCCTTTGCTTTGTACTTGGAAGCTGGAGATGCAGTGGCACACTCCACCAGATTCCTCATTTGAAGGAGATTGGACACAGGCCCAATGCGAAGCTCAAGGAGTACAAGGCAAATAACCCCATGGAAATCAGACTTGCTGTTGATAAAAGGGAAAGCTGTCTTCGACCTCTCCATGTTCTTCTAAAGAAAGAGTTTATTCCTATTTGTGGCAACCCTATGTGTGTCAAGTGGAGGTTTTCCTGAGGGTTGTCATGGCTGATTTTTAGCGATAGATCACCAGGTCTTTTGCCAGAGGTTTTCCTGAGTGGACTCACACCTCTAACATTTTGGTTATCAGTCAAACACATTAACAGTTTCATCTATGAGCTGCAATCTTTCCCCAAATTCCACCACTACAGGCACAGGCCTGGATCTTTTAGGTTTGATTTTTTTTTTCCCCAAGAAGGATTAGCTCTTTGAGACAAGCTCTGTTTATCAACTCAAACCATGGAGAGGGCAGTAACTTAAATTCAATATATTTAAAGGGAAAATTAATGGTTCAACCTGACCATAAATTGCAGGGAAACACGCCACATTATTGAGATGAATATCGAGGAAGGCAAGTGACAAGTGACTGAAATACATTCTGCCATGATGACTAATGGGGCATTGTGCTCCTCTTTCTAAAACAAACTTTCTAATTCAATAGCAATCAGAAAGAAAAGGTTAATCATATGTAGCCTTTGTCCATCTTCTTTGATGGAAACACTCATTTCAGCAAGGTGGTTATTGTTTGTTCCTAAATACAGAGAAAGACTATGCACATTGTTTCTTTCCAGAGAATGTTTTGATGCTTATGTTTACACATCCTTTAGGATGTGCAGCTAGGTCACCCACTCTAGGGAATCTTTTCATCTCTTGATTAGCCAAAGACATTTCTTGCTCACCCAAAATACTATAGCACTTACTATCTCATTCATAGAAACCTAAAGAAAGTAATATGAGGGAGTAACCCCAAAAAGCCATGCTTTTTTTTCAAGGCTATATACTTAATTTTTGGGGGGCAAAACAACCATATCACCTTCAAAGTGCTTTCCATTACACTCAATACATTTGTCAAATCTGTGATTTCATTCTTGGAAACCTTTTTAAAACTTGTCTCTAATTTTTTTCAACACCTCTTCTATGTGGTCAAATCGCTGTCCTTCCATGTGCCTCTTCATTCACAGAAACAAAATGAAAGCTGCATTCAGCAAGGTCAGATGAGTCAGAATCATGGGGAAAGAGAAAAATGCTACTTTTGCCCCAAACTGGCACACTGAGATGGCTGTATGAGCAGGTTCATTGTCATGTGGCAAAACCAGTCCCCCATCTGCCACAAATCAGGCCTTCTTTATCATAGACTGTGACACAATCTCTTCAGAACTTCTAAATAGAAAGCTTGATTAACAGTCTGACCTGGTGGAATGAACTCCAAATGCACTACAAGTTGGCAATTTTGTCTGTTCAGAAAGTTTATGGATGTCCAGAATGAGGTTTATGATCAATTGACATTTCACCTTTATTGAAATGAGAAAAGCCACTTGTCAATATGTGCTTCTTCTATGCACATCATTAGTTTCATGACTTCTTCCGGCATTGTCTTCTGTTTCTCCTGATTTTTTTGTTGAGGCTGTTAGGACTGGTTGCTGTTTATGTGTTGTTTTCTAGGAGCCTAGAGCCATCTTCCAGAGTCGAAGAGCACTGGGTGCTCTCTTGGGGAACTTGTATAAGTGCTTCAATGAACTACCAGCCAGTAGCTGCACTGAGGGGTCAGACAAATTGCTATATATTCCTGTGGTTTCTCTCTTACCCTAGCCATCCAGTATGCCATTATATGGAATGTGAGTTGGATAGTCCGCTCATGTAACACTGGTTGGTTTGTTGTGGGTCCACGAGGGCATCACTTCACTGGTTGATCTCTAAGCCTCATGGTGCTTGTAGCACCTCAGGTGGCCTGTGGTGTTTCCCTCTGCAACTGGAGTGCTGTGGAGGGCGTGCGGGTGTACCCTCCTTTGTGTATAGCTGGCAGGGAATTACCGTAGACAGAGAGATCGCCTTGGAGGTCGGGTGGATGTTCCTTCAGTATCATGGAGCCTCACCAGGGGTGGGCAGGAGTTTCCCCAAGTCACTTGTAGGGCCTCGGGGTTTAGGCTGGCATTGCCCCAACTGTTTGAAGGGAAGAACCCCCTGCTGCTTGCTGTATGGAAGAGGACTTGTGTGATTTCCCAAGTTGAACAAAAAGCCAACAAATGCACCTGGGAGCTTCCCCAGTTAGGCCTTCAGAGCTGCCCTAGGCAGAGGGGAGCGGCCTCTAGACCCCAGGCAGAGGGGAGTGGCCTCTAGACCCCAGGCAGAGGGGAGTGGCCTCTAGACCCCAGGCAGCGGGGAGTGGCCTCTGGACCCCAGACAGAGGGGAGTGGCCTCTGGACCCCAGGCAGAGGGGAGTGGCCTCTGGACCCCAGGCAGAGGGGAGTGGCCTCTGGACCCCAGGCAGAGGGGAGTGGCCTCTAGACCCCAGGCAGAGGGGAGTGGCTGCTAGTGGCTTGTGAAAGGAAAGAGAGGGAGAGGAGAAAAAAAAGAGAGAAAAAAGAAAACAAAGACTGGAGCAACAATGCCAAGCAAACTAAGACCCACTCACACATACACAACTAAAATGCAGACTGAACAAAAGTGAAAACAGTTAAAAAAGAAAAGCAAATAACAAAAAAGGAGAACGGAATCTGCTGAGGCTGTGGGAGGAAAGAGAGAAGCGATAGAAGAAGAGGAGAAAAGAAGAAAATTGAAAGAAGAACAAAAAGAAAGAAAAGGAATAAAAAATGAAGCGAAGGAGCAAAAATTTTAAAAATAGATAAAGCGATATGTAGCTGAACCCTGTGCCGTGCCGTGTGCAGCGCTGTCTTGTGCTGTGTGCAGCACCATCTTAAGGGGCAGGCTGTCGCTCTCCCCACTGGGTGAGCAGAGTTACCCTAGGCAGAGGGTAGGGGCCTGGAAACCATCAGTGGCATGTGGAAGGAAAGAGGGAAGATGAGAGAATCATAAAAGCAGAGAGAGAAGAGAACAAAGAAAGAGATGAAAGAAGGAGAAGGAGAAAGGAGGGAACAAAACTTAGCTGTGCTAAAAAGATGGGCTGTGATCGTAAAGAGGGGGAAGAAAGAGAGAAGGTGGAAATATAGAATAAAGAGATAGCTGATCCCTGATTGCTAGAATGCGGGGCCAGAGGAGTTGAAACCCTGTCCCACGATGGCAGGTTGGTGTGCCCTTTTAATTCAGGGACCCAGTGGTGCTGGGCAGAATTGCCCTAGTTGGCGAGATCACCTTAGCGGTCAGACAGAGGTTCCCTCAGCAGCGCAGCGTGCTGTGGATGCTGTCACGGCTGCCTCGTGTGGTGTGCAGCACTCCCACAGAGGACAGGCTGGAGTTCTCCTGCAATTTGGGTTGATTTGCCCTAGGCAGAGGGCAGTGACCTGGAATTCAGTAGTAGTCTATAATAGATAAGTGAGGGGGAAATAAGGAGAAAGGGAAAAAGAAAAAAAAAGAGGGAAAAAGAAGAAAGAAAGAGAGAAAAAAAAAACAAAAACAAACTTGAGCTCTTTGAGACCGACTGTGGTGGGAAAGATAGAAGAGCGAGTGAATAAAGGAGAAGAAATAGAGTGGTAAGTATGGAGATAACTGAGACTTGATCACCTGTCCGTGGTGCTGGGGGAGTTCCAACTCTTCCTCCAGGTAGCAGGGTGGTGTGCCTGCTTGGTGTAGGGTTCCACAGATGCAGGGTTAGATTACTCTCGAAGCCAAGATCACACTAACAGACAGGAGTCAGTTCCCATTGCAGTACTGAGCTCTGCAGTTTACTGGTATACCTGCCTTGTGCTGTATCTAACACAACAGGTGGAGTGGGGGTGTTCCCTCAGTCCCATGTAGGGCCCAGGACAGGCTACCTGTGTGTAGAATCACTGAGAGGAAAGCTGGGCTTATTGGCCTATCTAGACTGCTGGTGCCCTCCTAGATCAGAGGAAATTATTATTTTTTATTTGTTTCCCCCTGGCCAGCTGCAATAGAATCAAATTATATTGAATTGTCTCCCTGGGTCTGGGCTCCAGCTCTGTGCTCTGCTAGAAGCTTATACTTGCTTCAGATGGTCTTTGTTATGCAAAAATTCTCCAGACCCTATAGCTAAATTCTCACATTCCTTATCTTGGGCTTCTTCGTATGCTGATTTATGTTAAGATCCTCACCCTACCACCCACCAACCCTGTCTATGTGTTCCTTGGAGCTAAGCAACAAGACTGGGGTTTGAGTTTTTACCAATAATATATATTTCACTCTTTTTTTATTATGCTTGTGAGATGCTCTGATTTGGGGGCTGTCAGGCTGATCCCCAGAAGGGGAGATCAAGCTTATCGGGGGGCTGTTTCCTTCTTGGTCAATTGGAATTTAATTTGCCCCCTGGACTCTGATTTCTACCTATTTTCTCTCACACCACGATCTGCCTCAGGTAAAATTCTGCTTTTTCTTCTACTCCAAAATATAGCTACCCACCACCCCCACTCCCCAGGTTATGAGTTCAAGGAAGCAAGCTGCATGGAGAGCTCTGGCATGGGGTCTCCTTGTGTCTGGAATTATGTCCCCTTAGGGTGTCAGCCTAGAGAGATGCTACTCATGGCCAAAGGGAGGAGGAGATTTTCAGCTGGAGCCTGAGAGCCCAGCTTGCAGAACCTAGAGCAATTTAGAGCGTTCTTGGTTCACATTGTGAGTGGAAATCACACACAAAAAGGGGATTCAGGAGAGACCCTAGTGCCCTAATTCTAATTTCAGAACTCAACCTTCCAGTTTTCTGGTCTGGCATCAGGATCTCCAGACAGGTGAGTCTTAACTATGCACTATTTTCATCCACTGAGCTAGAAAAACCACTTGTAGACTTGAGTTTTTACCACAGTGTTGTCCTTGTAAGCTGTGTTTAACATCACAATGGTTTCTACAGCTTTTTACCCAAGCAGGAAACAAAATTTCACAGCCAAATGCTACTCTCTTCAAATGGCCATCACACACAAAAAAGGCTCCAGTGAAACTGCTTGTACGAGAACATTCACTGTGACCAGAGAGAACCTTATGAGGTGATGCCACTGGGTGCACTAATGCAGAAAGAGTTGCTTGTGGGAAAATTGCATACTATGAAAGCTCTGCTCTGCCCAGAGAAATTCTTGGGGACTTTTTTGGTATCTCCTAGTATAATTCTTTCAAGGGTCAGGGATCCTTCTTAGATGAACACTTTTTGAGTTTTCTCATGTTTAAAGTTTGTGTGAAAGATTAAAATTATGTATCCTAAACATCCACTAATTAACTGACCATTTATCAAACCGGTGCCCACACAACAATTGCTATTTTCCCTACACTGCCATCAGTCTGGACTAGCAGTTAGAAAACTTTTTCTGTGAACAATAATACAGTAAATACAAAGGTAAGGAAAAACATTGCTGCTATAGTGTTCTAGCTCATATATGCCTGTGGTTATTCTAAATTAAATATATTTAAACTTGTCTCTGTAATTAGTGAATGGCTGCAGACAATTCCTTCTGTAATACACTCTCTTAGAAGTGTTAAGGTGCCTTCAAAGAAGAAAAGCTCTAATCAGAACAGTGGCTTTTGAAGGTACGGTAGTTAGGTTTTATGTGCCAACTTGGAAGGACCAGAATTCTCAGGGTATTGAGAGCTAACACATAGGAATCCCCCATTGCCTGACCTAACAAAATGTAATCACAGTCACTCAGTTGTAAGATTAAAGTGGCATGTAATACTCTTATTCAGGTCACAAGTCTAATGCAATCAATTGAAGAAACTTTTCTCCTGTAGTGTGCCTAACTTCCAATATAAGTGTATGCTGTGGAAAAGCTTGCTTGTGTTTTGCTGAGTCTAGATCCTGTATCTGGATCACTAACCTCTGGTTCTTTTGTATTGAGTCAACTGCCTGATGTATTGCCTGCTGATCCTGGGAGTAGTCAACCGTCTACCATTTCACCTACCAACCTTGAACTCATTTGCTTCTGTAGCCACTAGTCTTCCTACAGATCTTGGGTTCATCAAGCTCCATAGCTTCATGAGTCAGAAATCTCCAGTCTAACATTTGATACAGACTTGGAACCTACCTGCGCTTTTAACTGCTTCTACAACTGCATGAGGCATATTCTGGATATGAATTTCTCTCTCTCTCTCTCTCTCTCTCTCTCTCTCTCTCTCTATATATATATATATATATATATATATATATATATATGAAATTTTATTTGTATATATATATAAGTTATTATTTCCAAATGTAATGTTTGACCCACAAAGGGGTCATGACCCACAGGTTAAGAACCACCTACCTAGATGGAGGATATATTAGAAGCAATATTTATAGCTATATATATATATATATATATATATATATACACACATATATATATATATACTGTTCATAAATATATATAAACTATATATATGAACATTACTAGTTTTGCATCTCTAGTGACCCCAGCCAAAGACAAAGGAAATATGCTAGGCCTGTTAACTTCAAGTCATAGAGGTGAGTTTAGGTTACTAGGACAGTTTATTGGAATTTCAAGGGGGTCACCTTGATATATATTCTCAAAATAACATAAGATGTTTGCAAGGGTTTATTATGAATAAATTTTAAAAAAATGGAAAACTGTATAGGTGAGAAAGAGGCCAGGAAATTTGCAAAAGGTATTTTGTTCTCTTGAAAACAATATACCTGACAATTCTTTAAGTAAGTAAGACCTGCCCTGTGAGACTTTCATTAGGAAACAGTAACTCATACTTCCTATAGCTATGTAACTGAAATGTAAAGAATATTTAAAAGTTACAGGATATAAAACTCCTGAAGATGCCAAAATAGCTATTTTTGACATGGTGAAAATTCAGCAATGCAGAATTCTGGTGGAATGTTTGAGAGATAGAGGCTTTACCTTAAGACCTAGATCTGTGGTTCTCAACCTTCCTAATGCCGGGCCCTTTTAATTCAGTTCCTCATGTAATGGTGACTCCCAACCATAATATTATATTCATTGTTACTTCAGAACTTCAATTTTGCTACTGTTATGAATTGCAATGTAAATTGTAATGTGTTTTCTAATGGTCTTAGGTGACCCCTGTGAAAGGGTCATTGGACCCCCCAAATGGGTCACAACCTAGTTTGAGAACCTCTGACCTAGATGGAGGATATATCAGAAGCAATATCTTCATATTTTGATATTTTTTACTTTTAAAGGTTCCTATGATTTTGTAGTAATACTTTTACCTTCCTTCAAATAGTAAGTAGAAATGCAAAATATATACCAAGATCTATATTTTACATACTTTTCACAAAGTACATTATATTTTGTGAAAAAATAGGGACACCGAAAATATGAAATTTTATTTGTATTTGCTTATTAGTCTTTAATTTAAATTTTTTGGACACAGAAGAGTTTTATTGATTACATGTTGTGCTTCAGCTCCAGAGATCAGAGGAGACATGCAAATGGGCACTCTGCTTCCACACATGCACCCAAGGAGCCTTGTCTCACTGCTTGTGGCTTTCTCTGGTTTCAAGGACAGGGTCCTGTTCTAAGAGTAGTATGGGAGAAGCTTTTGCCCCTGGATACCAGAAACATGAGAGAGGGCAAGCCTCGGTCTGAGCAAAGAGTGCACACAGAAGGTGACAGATGCCCCAGCAAGGAGCTTCTAAAGCCGTAATAGTTTGAGGGATAGCTTCATAATCTTTTCATTATTTAAACTACAAAGTAAGTACATAAGTAAATAGATTTTAATCTTGTCTGTGAGTCTTTGAAAAGAACCTTGTCCTTACCTGGGTTGTCAGAGCATAATTCCTAAAAGCAAATCTACCAATGCTGTTTTTTCATAGCCGCAATAACAATAATAACAACAAAAACCATCCTGGTGAGGAAGCCACTAGCCTCTGGGTCCCTATTCCATTACCAGAAATCACTTGTCAATGATTCATGAAGTATAAAGATTACAAACTGCCCCGGGATGACAGTCCAAGACCAACAGAGACCCCCACCCCACTGGAGTGGGGCATTTATGTTGCATTTTCTCATAAACTTTAATCAGTGCCCCCAAACTAAAACCAAAACAAAATGGGCCATTTTAAACACGTATGGTTATGCAGTTAGCATAATTTTAAGAAATGGAATCTGTTAGTCAAATTGAATGTCTTTTTAGGGTTTAATAGCTATTACTAAATCTTCTTTTGTGAGATTTGTGCAAGTTTATACTCTAACCCTAAATACGAAGAGAAAATAGGCCTTTAAACAGGAAGATCTCAGTTTCATGACTCACAAAGCAAAGAAGTCTTTCCCAAGTATCTGCTGATTGCTACAAGTGATCTGGAATCTGTGTGAAAGATAAATCGTTAGGTTTGTTTGCTACCATCACGGATTTCAAGGTCTCCGTAATAAGATGAGAATTTTACTTAAAGAACATGTTGTTATTTATAAGTAAATCTCAGAAAAATGTCACTCAAAGTAAACAAAAGAAAATTTGAACTTGAACTTATGTTGAAAAATAAAATTACACAACTGGTTTATCTTTCCATTTTTTCAGCATTCAAATAAAAATTGCAATCAAGCCCTGTTTCATCAGATGAATAAAAAATGAACCATGCAATCTGGTAGCATAATTTTTCTCTAATTTTGTAGTAGTAAAATTCATCATCCATTGCCTCATGTTGGATTCTTATATCATAACCATAAAACAAGCAAATTATACAAAAATGTTTTATGGTACCATCAATATCTTCAAACTTCCCTCCACGTCAAGGTTTTTTTTTTTTTAATTTTGTATCTTTTATTTGAGTGGTCAAAAGAATGTCCCAAGAGGAAACTAAGCTGATTAACATTAGGCATGCGTCTCTTCTTGAAACTGTCGTTAGTTTCTGACTGGCCTAAATATTTAAACTAATTTAGACACATCTTTGACACATTTTGTACCCTGCAGTACAGGGAAAACGATGTCTTCTTTGCTAGAAATGAGAACTGCATTCTTTCATGTAGTACCTTTATAACCAAAGGCCTCTTAACTCTCATGTGACCTATACTGCCTTTAGTGACCACACGGGTCTTTATTAGGGAAAATTCAAGGGCCCCTTGTTGTAGCCACTGTCATTCCACCTTATTGAAGGCCTTCCTCTTTTTTTTCTGCCTCCACTTTATCAAGAAGCATGTCTTTCTCTAGGGACTGGTCTGTCCGGAAAATATGTCAACAGTATGTAAGATTCAGTCGTACTCGCTTGCCTCTAAGTAGTACTATGGCCACAGTTTCCCAAACAGATGTGTTTGGATTCTGATGCTGGAGAAGAATATGGAAAGCACCACGGACTGCTGAAGGGACAAATGCCTCCATTCGCCTTCAGTTTTTCTGATGCAATATCCAACTTTCACGTGCTTGGGTTAGGTTAACGTCAGTACTTACAGTAACATCCTTGCTTTTCAATGTGTCTCTTGATCTCTTTACTGCTACTTGCCTACCTGAGCACTGACTGTGGACCAAGCAAGGCAAAATCTTTGACAACTTCCACCTTTTCTCCATTCATCATGACATTATCTGTTGGGGATCCAGTTGTAGGACTTTGTGTTCTTTAAGTTGTTCATAATCCAGACTGAAGGCTGCAAGCTTCATCGCAGATACTTCAAGATCTTTTCACTTTCAGCAAGCAGGGTTGGATCATCTGCATATCTCAGTTGTTAACAAGCCTTCCTCCCATCCTGGACCCACATTCTTTTTAAATAAAACCCAGCTTCATATAATCTACTTGTTTGGCACTTTGTTGTACAGCGGTGGTGTGTGTGCTGTTGTGATGCTGGGAGCTAATGCCACTGGTATTTAAAATGCCAACAAGCTCATCCGAAGTGAACAGGTTTCAGTGTTCCAGACCAAGGTCAGGTAGCAAAGAAGGATGAAGCTTCCCAATTTGGAGAGAGGAGCTGCTGAAACCTTATGCATAGCTTTGCCACACTGTCAGAAGGGCACACTACATGGTGTAGAATCAGGAACGATGTGTGTAAGGGTTGCGTCCTCTCAACACTCTTATTCAATCTCTTGCTAAGCAAACCTGGGCAAATTGTTGCAACTGGAGGTCCACCCAACCCAAATTGGCCCCAGAGGTAGATGAGGAGAAACCCACCCAAGCATAACCAGGCATGCTGGGAGCAACTCCGCACCAATCACAGACCTTCATGTGACTGTGACTGAAAGTCAAATCTTTCTTAATTGGAAATCCTGTGTTATTGTGATACGTTTTGATTTCATTTCCCCTACTTCACTGCTACTTAATTTTTCTGGATGTTCATTTTTCATGACTATTAACTCATTTGTTCGAGCAGTTAACCAACAGCATTTTCATGAGCATCGTGGAGATTTGCAGCAGGCAACCGTGTTTGCAGCTTCTTTGCATTAGGTTATAACTCCAAACTCTCATAATCCGCACACATATGACTGCTGTGATGAGCTATCCACAGCCAGAAAACTATAGTCTAAAATGTAAATCTTATTCAATACTGTTTTTTATAGATCAGGTTTTATTGGCATATAGTCCTGCTCATTCATTTATATCTTATCAAAGGCAAAGTTTAATAGTTGCACCTGAAACTGGCTCAGAGTTTTATTTTGAACCTGATAATGTATTATCAATTTAAAGACTCAGCAAAAGTTCTAAAATTGGATTCATTTCTACTCTTGTGCCCTAAACAACATCATGGTACCATGAGGTCTCTGTGCATTTTTCTTCTTATGCATTAAAATATTGTTTCAGACCAATGATTCATCCTCTATCTCACACGGGGAAACACAACTGTCACTGTACATGAGCAGACGGCCTTGCCCCACATCCGGGTGAGTTAGAACACAGGGAAGCTGCCTACACCCCATTTCTGGGCACATACTCCACGGAGAGACAGCCGATGAATTGGTGCTGGCAGCAGTGCTGAGGGAAATGATGGAGCATGGTGGGACTAACATTGAACTTGGGACTGGGGACTGACTGAGTAGAATGCCAAACAGAATTGGGACTAACTCAAGTTGTTTGAGGCATAATTAAACAAAATCATAAATGACTGACATTTTTCACCATTTGACTCATTATGGAACAGCAATATCATGTATTATTTCTTTCTCTACAAATTTGTAGATAATTCCCAGAAATCAGACCCTGAAGATTTTATCCATTTAACACCACCATACAGCAATTCAGTTTATTTCTAATAACAAACCAAAATTGGACATTCTAGCTGCTATGTCATGTTTTATTTTCAGAATTGGGAACTAAGATATGGAATGGATGAAACAAGCTCAAAGTTCCATTGAAGCTCAAAGTTCCATTGAAACAAGCTCAAAGTTCCATAACAGATATATGTGCAAATTTTGAGATAAAGATTATGGTTTCCATTGACCAATGGAAGACGTTCACCGAGATACCAATATGTTGAAGAGGGAACTGTTTGGGAGGAAGTTAGAGGTGGTATTAGGTAAAAAGTCCAATGGAATGTTTCCAGGACTCAGATTTGCTGATTTTTATAATATCTACTACGTGCTGACTTGCAGCAAGCTCTCATCCTAGAGGGCTAATAATTTAATTGTTCATGGATATAATCTCATGAACAAATGTTGCTTTATTCCTTTTTCCTCTTGAAATAGCTAGTCATCTTACAAAGTCTGTATCAATGGGTTTCCAAATTCTGAAGTTGGGTGCTATATCTGCTAAAGGTTAAAAATGAAGCAAAGCTGGCACTGGAAAGGCTCTCTGAAAGGTAGGGAAGTAGCAGGACGTTTGCACTCAAGAGGGAGCTGCCTTTTCATCTACAGAAATGTTCTCTTTATGCCCTGCATTATGTAACGTCTTACTATTCCTGTTATATATGTAGCGTCTCATTTTCCCTTTTGAAGAATCATCTCATTCCATGTGGTTCCAATGGCCAGTCGAACTCCAGAGAGGAGGATGACTCATACTAGCTGCTAACTCACCACCATTCTGGCTACAGGGACTGTTTAGGCACAGGCACATGATATAAAACAGAGAATAATAATTCTAGGAAATTGTCCCATCCCATGGGACATCAACAACGTGGATACCTGAAGGAGGGACTGGGAATGAAGATGGGCAAGGGCGCAAGAAATGGAGGCAAGACAGGAGTCTGATCAAGCCTCATTTATTGAGCTGTGAGCAGAGGTTTAAATAGCCAGCGAAGGGTGGACACCATTACATCACATGTTAAGTAAGGTACAACTGAGGTAGCCAATAGTCATGCATCTCCAAATAAGGCAACCAGGTAAGTATGCTAATGAAGAATTCCTGTGGACTGGGGGTGGGGGGAAGATGCCATCAGTCATGTATTGACCAATGAGCATAGCAGCTGCTAGTGAAAGAGCACCAATCCTAGCCAGGGTCAAGGCTGTCACCCTCTGGCGGGAAAGAAACAAAGGGCAATAAAACCTCAGGACAGTTTGTATGGCAGGAAACTGAGAGTAAATTCATAAAGGTCGTACATGGCATAAATCCAGGGTAGGGAGACACACAGTTCCTTACAGGAAATGAGTTATTCTTTCTCTACAAGGCATGGACCTGGGAAGATATACGTATCCTTTTTGCTGCTGGATCTGCCCTGTACAGAGAACCGAAATGAGAATAGAAGTAGAGTTAAAAGGTAGAAAGTAGAGTCACGAGATAGAATGACAGACTTCTGAAATATTTTTGGAGAGCCTGGATCCAGACATGGCTGAAATAATTACCTAAACTTTTCTGTTATACAATGCAATTAATTTTACTGCTGGTGTGAGAGCAAAGAGAAAACATTGAAGCTCAGCAAAGTGATGGGCCTCACTCAAAGTCACGTGGCAGAGTCTTAAGAACAACCCAGCTTTTTGGACTCTAAGTTCAGGGCTCAGCTTAAGGATAAAGACTTACGAGAATATGCATATATCTTGTTTATAATATTTACATAATACATTTAGCAAAATCATAGTTCAGGTTAGAGACAAATGCACTCATAAGAACATACACAAGCATGTACCAAACATATCTTAATCAGAGTGTATTTAAAATACAATCGTAGATAATTTTAGTTATTCAAGCACAACCAAAGAATATGGTTGATGACATGCCCTTTTCTGACTTCAGAAGCTTAGAAAAAATATTTTATCATTTATTCAAAATTACAAAGTGAGATAATTAGGATTTAAAGGCGGAGACATTTAAAGAATTCTCCATTGTTAAATTCTGTTGATAACATAGTAACAAAATCCTAATTCTCTGAATTTCGAGTATGTGCCAATATTATGTTGTTAAATTCTTTGCCTGATTGATGGAAATACCAGATCTTTAATTTCTATATCCCATAGCACATTCTTTCAGAATCCTTAATGACTTATGTTTATTTTCCTAATTATGCTTGCCCTTATTCCCAAACCTTCAATAAATTCTAAAAGATTATTTTGTTTTTCTTTTCATTTATTATCCTAAAAAGACAAGTCCCAGCAAATGTCACGGAGTTAGGGATATACTAAAAATGATTGTTTACGATAAACAAAAGTTTATACTGAACAACTAGGATTAAGAAGGCCTTTCCTGCTATGTAAGTATCTATCCTCAGTCTTTCCCCCTGGAAACTTGTGATGGCTCATAGCTCTCAGAAGCGCTTTTGTATCTTATCTGCCATTTTGTTTTCAAGTATCTTCATGATATGAAGATACTGAGTGGCCAGAGAACAATTTTCATTCTTTTCAGAGCTAGAAAATTTAGGGGATGACTGCTTGGGTTTGATGGCCCCAAAAAAAAGAGATCAATTCCACCTTATATATATATTTTTGATTCCCTGACAATGAGACTAATCCTGACAAGTCAAATGGTAGAATGATCTTTGTTAACAGAGAATGAAAGCCCAATCTATGAAAAGAAATAGCCAAAATTACTCCCAAAAAGTTCAATTCTCCTGGCTTGAAATAAACACAATGACAAAAATTGTCAACTAAAAATATCTAACCACTGCTTCATTTTTAAAAATCACTTTATTGAGAGCTCTTACAATGCTTATTATAATCCATATATCAATCATATCAGGCATATTTGTAATATGTTGCTATAATTCTTTTATAGACAGTTACTTTCTATTGAGCCCTTGGTATCATTTCCTCTTCCCCCTCCCCATGACCCCTTGATAGATTATAAATTATTATTTCAATGTCTCACACCTACCTGGTTTTCACTGTCTCCCTCCCCCCATGGTTTCCATTATTCTTTCCCCTGGAGAGGTGTGTGTGGTTGTCGATCAGTTTACCACTGCTTAATTTTTGAAGATGAAAAATGCCATAGAATATTGGAGAAAAGCCAATAAGGTAAAGCAACTCTTGAACAGGAGCATAATTTTGGAAGAAAACATAGGATAAGGTATTTGAAAATATGGTTTGTAACCTCTTTCAAGAAGTCAGTGTGGGAGTTGTGCCTGATCTTACCCCACCACACCGAGGCAAAACACTAAGGGCACGCAACAGAACAGCAAGGGGAGCAGAGCAAGGAAGTCCCCAGGGAATACCAAAAATAGACTTTGGAGCCAGTGCGTGGCACCCCATCAGATTTGACTGGCAAATGCTCCTAAAGGTCAATAAACAGACCTTGAACTATTTATAGACTTATTTTTTTTGTCATTAGTTTTTGTTGTGGTTTTAGTTTTGTTTTGTTTTGTTTTGCTCTGTCTTGTATTTTGTGATTCTTATTTTCTTGGCATGTCTATCTCAATAAGATAGGCGGGATAAACAATTGGATAAGAAAACAACAGGAATGACAGTTCCATGGGGACATAGGAAAGGGGGAGGTGGCAGAAAGAAAGGGGGGGTTGGCAGAAAGGAAGTGCATGTTAAGGAACCCAGGGCCAAGGGAACAACAAGTGATCTAAAATCTATAACAAGGAGGAGGGAGGATGCCTGGTAGTGCTTGATCAAGGGCAATATAACAGAGAGGAATTCCTGATATCCAAATGAAAGCCGAATATGATATTGGGACAAGAGGAAAGTAAAAGGAAATAGATGAAAGAACTAGGGGGGAAAGTTTATATATAACGATAGGGAAAGAGATCTATGTACATATATTTATATGTTAAGTATAATAACAAGATAGCAGACAGACATTGGGCCTCTACTCAAGTGCTCCCTCAACGCAAGAATACTCTGTTCGAATAACCCAGCATTCTGTGATGCTACCTTTCCCGACACAACCACTGAAGATAAAATGGGTGTATAATCAAATGTGGTGAAGAAAGCTGATGTTTGCCTGATTTTCAAAAGATATAGTGTTGGGGGTCTTAAAGGTTTGAATATAAACCAAGCCATTTAGCTGAGAAACAGCATGGTCCACATAGTAGAAGCACACCAGCTTGTGTGATCCTGAGGTGTCGATAGGATCAGGTATCAGGCACCAAAGATCCAGAACAAAAATCATATCAATGTGAATGAGGGTGTGTGTGGAGTGGAGACCCAAAGCCCATCTACAGCCAATTGGACATCCTCTTACAGAAGGGTAGTGGGAGGAGACAAGCCAATCAGGGTGTAGTATAGTACCATTCAACATACAACTTTCCTCTAGTTCTTTAATGCTTCCCCCTCCCCACTACCATGAACCCAATTCTACCTTAAAGATCTGGCTAGACCAGAGCATGTACACTGGTACAGAAAAGAGCTGAAAACTCAGAGAATCCAGGACAGACAAACCCCTTAGAAGTAGTGATACCAGGAAGGAAAGGGGAAAGTGGGGAAGTAAGGGAGAATCAATCACAATAATCTACATATAACTCCTTCCCTGGGGGATGGACAACAGAAAAGTGGATGAAGGGAAACATCGGTCAGTGTAAGACATGAAAAAATAATAATAATTTATAAATTATTAAGGGTTCATGAGAGAGAGAGTGAGCATGAGGGAGGGAGGGGAAAATGAGGAGCTGATACAAGAGCTAAAGTGGAAAGAAAATGCTTTGAAAATAATGGTGGCAACAAATGCACAAATGTGTTGGACACAATGGATATATGTATGGATTGTCATAAGAGTTGTAAGAGCCCCAATAAATGATTAAAAATAAATAGCATTTCCATTAGGTCACTTTAGTAATTGTACAATATTGATTGATGTGATTAAACTATGGAATGATATGATATCTGTGTTAGCACACAATAAAATGGCTTTGAAAACTAAAAAGTCATAAAAATAAAAATATGCATCAGTTTACTGAGAATTAATGATTTATCTTGTTTTGAATAGTCATTTGCATATAGTATTGAATATTTAAAATACATCTTCTTATGATGATTATCTAATTGTAAGGTGAAATAAACACATAAGTAAACATGTAGGATACTTTCTATTAATTACTTTTCCCAACTTGGTATATTTGGTGATTCCAGGAGATTTTTCTGCTCATCATAGCTTGTGTGTGTGTCGGGCGATATCATTAGCATCTAGTGACTAGAGGCCAGAGCTGCAATTACACACAATGTGCAATGCACAGGAGAGCCCTGCCACGACCACGACAATAAACAATCAGTCACAGGATGTCAACAGTGTCCTTGGAAACAAAATCTAGTCAGGAGAATGACATCACTTCCAAACAAGGTAGGTGAAAAGACCTTATTCTTTTTACTGGGAAAACACAGGTATACATAGCATATATGAACAGATCCTATATCATCAGTAGTAACAAACTATTTATGGGAAAGAAGCTATTTTTAAAAGGGTGCAAAGGCCCCTTAGGGGTGGAACTATTAAAAATATATGAAAAGATAAGAAGAAACACTTATCAACAGTAGGAATTGACATACTTTTTTTTCATAGGTCCAGATAGTAAATATTTTTGTGTTTGTGAGCAATATAGTCTTTGTGTCAGTAATCAGTTTTACCATAATAATGGAACAAAAGCAGCCATAGACAATGCACAAACAAAAATGGCAATATTCCAATAAAATTTTATTTAAAAAAACAAGCCACGAGGAAGATTGTATTTGGCATGTGGGTTGTGGTTTGCCAAACACTGGTCTAGGGATTGAAACCAACAACAAAAAGTCCAAACAAACAAATAAAAAAGAAACAAACAAACTCTCTTCCATCAAGCCAATTCTGACTCATGGCAACCCTTTAGAACAAAGTAGTACTGCCCTTCTAAGTTTCCATAACTGCAATTCTTTGCAGGTGTAGAAAGTAAAGTCTTTCTCTGGCAAAGCAACGAGTGGTTTGAAACTGCTGACCTTGTGGTTAGTTTCTGAACATGTGACCCCCCCATGCCACCAGGGCTGCCTAAAAGACACACACACACAAAATGCCCTATTGAGGTGCAGATAGAATAATACTAATTACCAATGCTTTTGTGAACCATAGGAAACCTCCATTATGTGAATTAGCAATTAAGTGAATTTTATCTTTGGGTATAACTCAGGATTTGTCCTTTCAAATTTGATGAATTGGCTGGAGGGGGAAGATGGCCGACAGGGATACCCGCATACTCTGAGAGCTCCTCCAAACAAAGCGGGATTGGCGACCAGGTAGCTGAATAGTAAGAGTCTGGTGAGTGAAATATCCCCCCTGGGACAGCACCCCAGTCCTACCCCACGTATTTGTCCGGAGCAGGGGTCTAGGTGAAAGAGGACCGGACTCGTGGGACGTCTCTGGCCACTAAGCTGCCGTGAGCTCACTGGCGACCGGCTTAGGCTCCATCCCCAAACCGGACGCCAGCCCAGAGCCGATTGCCTGCCCTGCCTACTCCAGCGGCCCACTCCCCACTCCCTATCGCGGATCCCCACTGGGAGAGAAGCTTTCCTCTCCCGCGATTCCCCTCTCCCCGCAGGGCAGCGATCTGCCCTCGGGCCCACATCCCTCCCTCCATTCATCCAAGCTCAGGGGAGCGGACCCGCGGGTTGTCCCCCACGGGGACCATCCACCCGCACCGCTGCCGCGGACCTCTCCACCTGCCCTCCGTGCGCCGGCCTCCCACCCCCGCCTGCCCCCGCCAGCCCCTGGCAGCCTAGCGCCAGCTCCACTCCTGGCGGGGACCCTGCGCTGAGCACTTCCCGCCAACAGGAGCCATAGCCCAACCCGCGCCTGTCCCGGACCCTGAGCTTCCGCGGAGCGCCGCGCCCCGCGCTGCTGAGTCTGCCCACCAAGGGCCCCCCCTGCGCAAGGCACAAGAGTAGGTGCCCTCCCCAGGGTGCTGCGGGGACCCCGGCGGCCGCGACTCTGAGCCTGAGCAGAGGAAGGGCGCCATTGCCCCCTGCGGTTTCGCGCCAAGCCTCCTTTGCCGGCGCCATTACCCCCTGCGGTTTCGCGCCAAAAGGGCGGAGAGCGAACACCATTGTTCCCCGCAGTGTCCCGCAGCTGCCGGCACAGCTATCCAAGGGGCCTCCCCGCTCACAGCCTGGGCAGATCAAACACTCCACCTGCAGTGGAGCCTGGGTCTCGGCTTTGCAGTCCCTGAGGAGCCGTCAGTGAGCTCCAGCCAGCTCTCACCACCTGGGGCCCTGTTGGGTCCCCAGTGCCAGCCCTAAGCCTGCCACAGCCCGCCCCAGCCACCCCAGGAGACGGCACAGTGGCCTGAGCCTCCACACAATAAGGTTACTCCTGTCTCCCAGAAGCATGGGGCCTATTAAAGGATCAAGGAAAAATCAACAGACCACATCACTCCCAACAAAAAAATCAGAAAAACGAGGCACTTTAACAGACCTAATGTCACTCATAGAAGAAACAGATATAGATCAGCCACAAAAGGAAATCTTCAGAACTCTGCTTGCAGTAATACAGGAGCTAAGAGAAGCAAACCAAAATAAGGATGCAACGATAGAAGGGATGAAATGCACAATAGAGGGGATGAAGTCCACAATAGAGGGGATGAATACTATCCACCAAAAGGAACTGCAGAAACTAACAGAGGAGGTAGCAGAGGCCACACAAAAGGTCACAGAAGCTATATCTAGGCTTGAGGAGGCTGAGAACCGTATCAGTGAACTCGAGGACGCTCAAACCAAACGAAGCAAGCGAGAAAAACAATCAGATAGGAAAATTAAAGAAACAGAAGACAGCCTGAGATCAATGACAGATGCTATGAAGAGGAATAATATTCGAATAATCGGTCTACCGGAACACAACATAACACACAAATCGACCGCCAAGATAGCAAAGGAATTCCTGGAAGAAAATTTCCCCAACCTAACAAAGGAGAATCCGACTCTCATACAGGAAGCAGAGAGGACGCCGGCTAAGCTAAACACCAAGAAGAACACGCCAAGGCATATAATTGTAAAATTATCCAACTTAGAGGAAAAAGAGAAAATTCTACGAGCATCAAGAGAAAGGAAGACAGTCACATACAAAGGAGCGCAGGTAAGGGTATGCTCAGACTTATCAGCTGAAACCATGAAGAGGAGGAGAGAATGGAGCAGCATCTTCCAAAAACTGAAAGATGAAAATGCCTCCCCCAGAATCCTATACCCTGCCAAGTTATCCATTAAGATAGAGGGTAAGATAAGGGTCTTCCAGGACAAGGAAGAACTCAAAAAATATACTGCAAGTCACCCGACCCTGCAGAACATACTGGCTGACTCACTATGGCCAGAAGATCAAGCTCCAACTAGAACCACCAGGAGACCACCATATAGCCCATCTCCATCTAGAAGCCAACATGCCAGCAACACGTACCAGGACAACACGGTCTCAGATGGAAAAGAGGACAGGATAGAAACCCTCCACTCAAACGCAGTACACTGATATGAAGGAAGATAGGCAAAGACCCAAAACACAAAACAGAATATGGCAACCATGAAGCCAGAGATTGTAATAATCACTTTGAATACAAATGGGCTCAATTCATATGTTAAAAGAAAGAGGCTGGAGGATTGGATTAGAAAACATAACCCATCAATCTGCTGCCTGCAAGAGACACACCTTAAGCAAGCAGACAAGCATATGCTGAGAATAAAGGGCTGGCAGAAAGTTTACCAAGCAAATGGTAACTCCAAGAAGGCAGGAGTGGCTATCTTAATCTCCGACAAAATGGATCTCAAGATCCAAAACATAAAAAGAGACAAAGAGGGACATTACATAATGCTCAAAGGCTCAGTAAACCAGGAAGCAATAAGCATACTGAATATTTACGCACCTAATAATGGTGCGGCAAATTTCGTCAAACAAACTATTAAAAAAATGACAGAAGAAATCACGGAAACAACAATAATAGTGGGGGACTTCAACACTCCACTATCAGAGAAAGACAGGTCACAGGGAAAGAAGCTCAGCAAAGAGGCCAGAGAGCTAAACAATGTAATTAGGCAACAGGGCCTGAGAGACATCTATAGAGCCTTTCATCCAAAAGCAAAAGGTTTCACATTCTTCTCCAATCCACACGGATCTTTCTCAAGAATAGATCACATGCTGGGGCACAAGGCCAGCCTGAGTAAATTCAAACACATAGATATTATCCAGACGTCTTTCTCAGACCACCATGCCATAAAGCTGGAGATTAATAGAAGGGCACCCAGAAAAGCAAGGGCCACCAATTGGAGAATAAACAACGATCTCCTGCGACATGAATGGGTTAAGGTCCAGATCAGAGAGGATATCAGGAAATTTCTAGAAACTAATGAGAACGAGCATACAACATATCAAAACTTATGGGACACTGCAAAGGCAGTTATCAGAGGTAGCTTGATATCACTGAATGCATACATGAAAAAAGAAGAAAGGCGTATGACAGATATGTTAACACAAAACCTCCAACAACTAGAACAGAGTCAACAGAACTACCCCTCCAATAGCAAGAGAAAAGAAATAATAAAAATCAGGGCGGAGTTAAACCAGTGGGAAGACAAAAGAACAATGCAAAGGATTAACGCAACTAGAAGCTGGTTTTATGAACGAATTAATAAAATTGACACTCCCCTGGCAAAGCTTACCAAAGATAGAAAGGAACAAGCATCAATAGCCAGGATGAGGGATGAATCGGGGGCAATAACAACAGACCCCAATGAGATAAAAAGGATAATCACAAAGTACTATGAAGGTTTGTATTCTAATGAATTCAGAAACCTGGAAGACATGGATAAATATTTAGAAAAACAATCTATCCCTAGATTATCTGAGACAGAGATCAAGAACCTCAACAAACCCATAGCGAAGGAAGAAATAGAGAGTGTCATCAAAAACCTACCAAGGAAAAAGGCCCCAGGGCCAGATGGCTACACAGCAGAATTTTACCAAACATTCAGGGAAGAGCTGACACCGATCCTCCACAAAGTATTCCAGAACATAGAAAAGAACGGCAAGCTCCCAAACTCATTTTACGAAGCCAGCATTACATTGATACCCAAACAGGGAAAAGACCCCACAAGGGTAGAGAATTATAGACCAATATCTCTAATGAACATAGATGCAAAAATCCTTAACAAAATATTGGCCAATAGAATACAAAGGAACATCAAACATATCATTCACCACGACCAAGTAGGATTCATCCCAGCGATGCAGGGATGGTTTAACATCCGAAAATCCATCAATATCATACACCACATCGAGAAGAAAAAGGATAAAAACCATATGATAATATCCATAGATGCAGAAAAAGCATTTGACAACATCCAGCATCCATTCCTAATCAAAACACTCATGAAGATAGGATTGGAAGGTAAGTTCCTCAAGCTCATACAAGCTATCTATGAAAGACCAACAGCCAACATCATAGTCAATGGAGAAAAGACAAGAACAATACCACTGAAAAAGGGTACAAGACAAGGATGCCCCCTGTCCCCTCTTCTATTCAATATCGTTTTGGAGGTCCTGGCTAACAACATAAGACAGCGGAAGGACATCAAAGGGATCCAGTTGGGAGAGGAGGAGGTGAAACTATCGTTATTTGCAGATGACATGATCCTATACATTGAAGACCCCCAAAACTCCACAGTTGGAATACTTACAGCAATAGAGGAATACGGAAGGGTAGCAGGATACAAGATCAATAAACAGAAGTCAGTAGGGTTTCTATACACATCGGACAGGGCCATAGAAGAGGCGATTAAGAGGGAAGTACCCTTCACAGTAGCCAAGAACAAACTGAAATACCTAGGAATATACTTAACAAAAAATACTAAAGACCTATATAAGCATAATTATAAAACCCTATTACAGGAAACCAAAAGTGACCTTCACAAATGGATGAAGCTCCCCTGCTCATAGTTAGGTAGGCTGAACATAGTAAAGATGACAGTTCTTCCTAAAGCACTCTACAAGTTCAATGCTATACCAATCCAATTACCATCAACCTTCTTCAAAGAATTGGAAAAACTGACCACCAACTTCATATGGAGAGGGAAGAAACCCAGAATTAGCAGAGAACTCCTCAAGAAGAAGGACACAATTGGAGGACTCGCCCTGCCTGATTTTAATGCCTACTACACAGCTACAGTGGTCAAAACAGCATGGTACTGGCACAATGATAGACACTCAGACCAGTGGAAAAGAATAGAAAGCCCAGGAGTAAAATCATCAGCATATAGACAACTGATCTTCGACAAGGGTCCCAAAAACGTCAAGTGGGAAGCAGATGCCCTCTTTAATAAGTGGTGCTGGAAACATTGGATATCCACATGTAGAAAGTTGAAACAAGACGCCTACCTCACCCCATGCACAAGAATACACTCAAGGTGGATCACAGATCTAGAAGTCAAACCCCAAACCATCAGGACCATTAAGGAGGGAATCGGGACTAATCTCAGAGCACTGGCCCAGGGAGCACATAGGCTCACTGCAACAGGGAAGGGGACACACACAGGTGATCTGGAAATCGACAAATGGGATCTAATAAGAATAAAACACCTGTGCACCTCGAAAGACTTTGCCAAGAGGGTGACAAGGCAACCCACAGACTGGGAGAAGATTTTTAGTAATGACACGTCAGACAAAGGGCTCATTACTAAAATCTACAACACCATCATGACCTGCAAAAAGAGGAAAACAGTTAACCCCCTAAGGAAGTGGGCAAAAGAAATGAGAAGAACTTTCACTAGAGAGGAGATCAATATGGCCAATAAATATATGAGAAAGTGCTCGAAGTCCCTTGCCATAAGAGAAATGCAAATCAAAACAACCATGAGATACCACCTAACACCCCTGAGGCTAGCCCAGATCAGTAAATCAGAGAGCCACAAGTGTTGGAGGGGCTGTGGTGAAATAGGAACCCTCCTCCACTGCTGGTGGTCGTGCAGATTTGTACAGACACTGTGGAAAGCAATCTGGCGATACCTCAAATTTGATGAATTGATGAATACCTAATTTTAAGGAATTCTTTGATAATGTGTGATGAGGAGCAACACTGGTTCTCAGTGTAAACATAAGATACGTTCACAATGTATGCTTGTAACATAGTAATAGTCTTGCTATAGGAAGAGAGGGAAACTGCATCAGATGACAGACTAAGAACAACAGGAATGAATGATGGTTTGGACTGGGGATGAAGAAGTGCATCTTCATTATCAAACTGGAGTCTCATTTGGCATAATACGACTCACCAGCTGTAACTGACAGTATTTATTTCAGATTCAATCTCATTCCTAAAACCTAAATCTTTGCTAAGTGTTCTGAGTATATTTCCTCTGCTGGATTCTACCTCTGGAATCAGAATATAGGGAGTTGGTACTAACCATAAATTGCAAATCTTTTTGCACATAAGAGATTCAACTCAGTAGTAGGTTAGATATTTCTTAGTTTAATCCTCTACTAGTTACTATCTAAAGGTAGGTAGTTCAAAGCTTACAGAACTCTTCTGTTCTGTAAAATCATCCAAAGCTAGTTTTTATTTGTTGTTCTGTCATCTGTAAGATGGTTCATTCATCTGCACAGCCCAAGATGACTGGCACCATATCGATACTCCAGGCAGGATGAGAAGACGGAGGGAAGGAGATCTTGGTTGATAAATTGATTATGTGGAAGTGAGACTGAAGACTTGAATTCAATTCCTGGCCAATTGACTATCTCTCAATGGAAGAGGATGTGTTTCTGTGATGCTGAACACATTTCCCTGGAATATAAGATGGACAGTGAAGAAAGGTTTGGAAATTTAAGTTTCTGAAAATCCTGAAGGGCACAACATTTCAGTTTCTAGCCCATAATGGGGATAGCATAGGACCAGGCACCATATTATCTCATGGTGCATGGGGATTATCATGAGAAAAGGCTAGCTGGAGAGTAGCTAAACCACAAAAAAATATCTTGAGTCTTAAATTGTGTACTTCCATTTGCCTGATACAAGGGACGACGGGAAATGTAGTATTCATCTTGGGAGTTGTGTGACCACTGTATATAAGAAATGGTCTATGGAAACTTGGGGCCAACTGACAGTATTTTCCAAAGAATTTAGATGATGACAAACAAGCTTTTGACTATCTAATGGAGGGTGATTGGAATGTCATGGAAACCTGAATCATGTCATAAAAGAAATGAAAAAAATATTTGGAAAATATATATATGCCATATTAAGGTAATTCGCTATACCCAAGTGTGGGTGCATATTTGAATTCATATGTGCATATGTGTGTTTTCATGTGTGTGTGATGAAGTAAATAGCATTAAATTGGTGGAAATATTTAGAAATATGTATGTTTGCATATATATGTATCTACATATCACTAGTGAATTGTAAGAACAGACTTGCACTGCTTGGAAAGAGATAGATGCTTTCATAACCTCTGAGGCTAGTCCTAGGGTCAGTGGCTAGAAGGCACAGGGAGGAAATCATTCCCACATCTGCCACAAATCAGGCCTTTTCCACTGCACCCTGTTAACGCAATCTTTTCAGAACCTCTGAATAGAAAGCTTGATGAACAGTCTGGCCTGGTGGAGCGAATTCCTGGTGGAATGCACTATGAACTGATGTTTTTATCTATTTGTGAAGTTGACATGTCTAGAATGAGATTTGCATCAATTGACATTCCACCTTTTTTAAAATGAGAAAATCGCTCAAACACTTGAGTTTTTCCCATATTGCTCTCCTTGTAAGCTATGTTTAACATCACAACAGTTTTTGCTGCATTGTTTTTTTTCTGAGCAGGAAATAAATTTCACAGCCCCATGCTGTTCTCTTAAATTGACCACCACAAGAAAGTGAAACAAAACAACAAAAAACTGAGGTAGCTCCTTTTATGAAAAAAATTCACTGCAACCAGAAAGTACCTTCCCAGGCGATGCCACTGGGTGCACTAACTCTGAGTAAATTGCTTGATGTTTGCTCAGTGGGAAAAATGGCATACTATGAAAGCTCTGCTCAGTGAAATTCAGGAGCTTTTTGGTATCCCCTCATAAGTGTCCAATCAGTGTCCAGAGACATCCCATTCTTCCAGCAAGCCTCCTGCACAAAGGTGCTCAGCTTTTGCTCTGTTGGTCCCCATGACCCCTATAACCACATCTGTCAGCTGGACAACTGTGGCATCTTTTACTGGTACTCTGGTTATGCTGCCATTACATTCCGCCACTTCCTACTGTCTCCAGTGGCAGAGCTCTTTTTATATGACGGATTCCCTGTTCAAAGGACATGCTCTGGGCATGACTCCTGTTGATCATAGTGAGGTCTCCTTGACTCCTGTAAACCTATAGAGATGGCAAAATTGACCAATACCCTGTTAGAGATTTATATGGCTTATTTGCATGGTCCCACCCCAAAACTTCTATGCATCTAATTTTCACTATTTACATACTGTCTTATATTCTTGGCGGGCATGAGAGGCATCTTATTTGCATAATGATACACAATCCTTTTATGGGAATCACAAAAGCTATGGCTAGAAGAGCACATTAAAGCAATTCCCTGCACTACACTGTATGCATAGCTGAATATGTGGGCATGCCTGTGTTTACATAATGTATCAGATGAAAGAAACTGTTGAATAGTAAAGTGGCAGGACTATTTAGAAATTCAAGCACAATATAGAATTCTGGGTCTTTTTCCAGATGCCTTCATACTTCAAAGTGTTAAGATTCTGTCAGCTTTTTCATTCTCAAGAACTATCAATCTTAGGACTAAGAACAAGGTTGGTGGCATTAAAAAAATAACAACAGATATTTAAAATACAACAATCCTTGTTTGTTTTAAGGAATCTAAATTAAATATAGTGCTGAGGGAGTCTAATTGGCGGTTGCATTTATTCACAAGTCTTGTCCCTTTTTTATCCCCACAGAAAACTATAATCCTCATTCTGGAGCACACTCTACAATCTGTCACTGGGGGCTCTGACACCAGTGGGGGGCAATTGCAATGCCCTTGCCCTTTTAAGAGGAATCCCATGCCCATCATCACTGATCTGAGTTCCTAGATGAATAAATCATTTTAGTTCTGGGGAAACCAGGAATCGCTTACAGAAATAAAAGGAAGAGGTGTTTGCAGGGAGTGAGTGGCCATACATTCAAGACAGTAGGATGAGTCCCAACCAGGAAGACAAGGAGGTGCCATGACCTACATTAACAGGTAAGCAATATAACTCTGACAGAATTGTGCTGAGATATCATGATTCAAAGCCATTCTGCCGATATGATTTATTTGACCTAAGTGTGTACTATGTGCATGTATAAATATATGGGTGTGGAATGTATGTTCAATTAGCTGGAAAACTAATAGAGTGGGTGTGACCTATTTAATACAGCATATATTCTACCACTCCCTAAAACACTTTAATTTTGCTCATTCCCAGCCTAGTCCTTCTAGCCATGTGACTTTGAAAGCCAAAATCATACTAGATGAGTACTTATTATAAATGCTTAGAGTTATTTGTATGGATTATCTTATTTGATTTCAGATCAAATATCTTGGTATAGAGAGGGATGCACTTTATCCATAAAACACTGAGCTCAAGGAGTTCAACTAACTTGGTCAAGCTTATACAAAAGTACCCTGTGGTTTAGTGAGGTAAGCACTGGGCTAACCCAAATATCAGCAGTATAAGCCTACCACGCACTGTGCAGGATAAAGATGCGTTGTCTGCATCTGTAAAGATTCATAGTCTCTGAAATCATATAGTGCAAGTCTATGCTGTCCTATGAGGTTAGTATTTTAATTAACTCACAATTGTTTCTGTGGCAGTGGGTTTGATTTGAATAAGCCGATATACTATTTTTCTATCAGTTTGTCATGCTGTGGTGTCTTGTGTATTACTGTGATGCTGGAAGCCACATTACTTGGACTTCAAATACCAGCAGTCACTCTGGTGATTCATCCGAGCTTAAAAATCAAGAACATACTATGAAGAAAGAATAGACTATTAGGCACGGAAAACCTTATTATAGCAGATGAGCCCTTGGGTCAAAAGACCCTCAAAATATGATTAAGGAAGAACTGTGGAACTGATCATAATGATATGGATGGAGTGAAGCCCTCAGGACCTTCATTTGCTAATGGAGCACCAATCAAAATGAGATGGAACAGCCGCAAATAATTGTAACTTTTATTTGTACAAAATATGAATCTGGGAGAATTAGAAGTCATATAAAATGAAATATAATAGACAAATATTGATGTCCTACACATTTGTGAGCTGAAATGGATTGATATTGACAAAGTCAAGAGGAATGATTTCACATTCGTGGTAAAAAGGACATTTCAAGCTCTATATTGATGTAAAATACTGCCTGGGATAGAATAATATCTTTTGGCATTCAAGAAAATCCAGTCAATACCACTATCCATTCAAATTTATACCCTGAACCCTAGAGCTAGAGAGGACGGGATTTAAGACTTCTACCAATGGCATCAGTCAGAAATTGATCGTATTCCAGACAGTTGGAAACCAACCACCCATGAGGAACAGTAGTTGAAAAGGTGGTTTTGTCAATGGGAATGAAGCCAGCGAGTGCTGAGACGGTTCTATGAGACCCATGCAATTCTAATTGGAAATGCCTTTTTTCAATAGCACAAAAGTTGAGTACACACATGGACCTCTCCAAATGAACTACAAAGACATGAAGTTGACTCTGTCTGTGGGAAATGTGATGGAGAAGCTCAATCTCAGGAGCTGAAATGAGGCCAGGTACTGATTATGGACCAAGATATTAATTACTCATGTGATAGGTCAGGTTGGGGGAAAAAATCAATTCAATTCCAACCCAAATGACCCTTTTGTTTTACTTTATTTTATTTTAAAGAGCATTTTATTGTGGGCTCTCCCATACATCAATCATATCAAGCATATTTGTACATATGTGGCCATCATTTTCTAAACATTTACTTTCTATTTGAGCCCTTGGTATCGGCTCCTATTTTTTCCCTCTCTCCCCTCCCTCCCACCGTTGTGACCCTTAATAAATTACAAACTATTGTTAGTTTCATATCTTACACAGACTAATGTCTCCTTTCCCCCATGATTTCTCTTGGTCATCCCCCTTGAGGGGTGATGGTGGTAGTGGTTATATGATCATTGCAATTGGTTTCCCCTTTCTCCCCTTCTCTCTCTACCTTCCCCCTACCCTTATGGTATCACTATTCCCATTCTTGTTCCTGGATTCCATGGGTCATGAGCTCTGATTTCTTATCTGTACCTGTGCACATGTTCCAGTGTAACCCACAGTGAAAGGCAGTACTGGTCCTGATAGCGGGGGTGGGGTGGGTGGGCAGAAGCCTCAAAGAACCAGAGGAATTTATGTGTTTTATCAGTGCTTTAAGGCACACTAGTTGACTCATCCCTTCCCTGTGACCCTCTGTGAGGGGATGTCCCATTGTCTACAGATACACTTTGGGTCTCTTCTCTGACTCCTCTCGTTCTCAGCAAGAGGATTTTTGTGTGTTTGTTTGTTATAGGTCTTCTGATGCCTGTTACCTGATCCCGACGACACCTCATGATCACACAGGAAAGGGAGATGATGGGGGAAGCAGGGCACTAACCGCCCTGGGTGATACAGTGTACATACAGACCCCACCACTGTGTACCAAAACTCGAGGGGGACCCCAATCAGAGCCAAACTGACCCCCTCCCTAGAAGTATGTGTGAAAAAGAACAGCACTAGGCCTACAGGTTGCGGGGAGAGGCGGGCATATCTCACCCACATGAAAGCAAACCAGGAAGGAAAAGAGAAAGGCACAGTCTAGACCCCATATGGGCACACCAAGCCCGGAGGACGACGTCCCTGCACAGCGAGGACTGTACGGACCACAACAGCTCATGACACATTGTCCCCTCACTGGAGCATACCACAACGGAGGACAATACTGGGGACACACAGCAGGGAGTTAGGTCTGAACCCCTGCAGTGGGGCAAACCAAGAAGGGAACACAACAGATCAGCAATGGAAGCAAAGCTAAGTCACAAAGCCCCTAAAGAGCCCTCCAAATAGACTTCAGGCTAGGAGTGGCTGCTCCTGGAATTCCCCTAGGACCAGTGGGGAGATAGTCATAAAGGTCAGGAGACAGACCTGGAATTGTATATGTTCTCTCTCTTCCCGCCTCCCCCCCCCCCACCGCCCCAATCTTTGGTTTTCGTTTTGTTTAGTCTATGCTATTGCTAGTTTTCCTACTTACATAAGACAGGCATGGGAAGCAAGCTCCAGAGAAAACAATCGGACCAACAGTCCAGAGGGACTAGGGGGAGAACGAGGTGGAGGAGGGTGTGGTGAGCAAATAACACCATAAACAAGGAAACAACTAGGGACTTAAAATCAACAATAAGAAGGACATAGAGATCTTGGGGGTGTTGGAGCAACAGCAATCTAGCTGAGGTGAATTACTAAGAGTGTAAGTAGGGCAAGTGTGATGGTGGGGCAGGAGGAAGGTAAAAGGAAACAGAAGAACAATCTAGGAAGCAAACCTATGGATAGACGAATAAGCATAGGTGTGTACATATGTAAACACATTAATTCCTAAAAAGTGAGTTATTGGCCTATGTACATTTATGCATGTAGCAATGGACTGAGGTGGTGAACAGACTTCGGGTCTCTGCTCATGCCCTTCCTCAATTCAACTTTGTTCTAACAAACTGGCATTCTGTGATGCTCACCCTCCCAGCACAATTGCTGAAGACAAAATGGGTGCATAAACTAATGTGGTGAAGAAAGCAAGTGGTGGCTGGACATAAAAATATATAGTGTCTGGAGGTTTTAAAAACTTGAAGTTAAGCAAGCAGCCACTTGAAGTTAAGTAAGCAGCCATTTAGCAGAGAAGCAACCAGCCCACATGGAAGAAGCCAAATGACCCCTTAGGGCAAGGTAGATCTACCTTTGTGAGTTTCTGAAACTGTAATCCCTTCAGGGAGTATAAAGACCCATCTTTCACCCAAGGGGTGACTGGTGGTTTCAAACTGCTGGCCTTGCAATTAACAGTTCAGTGGGTAACCAGTATACTACCAGGACTCCTCAAAGTTTAGGTTGAAGCTGAAGAAAATTGAGACAAGTCCATGAAATCCAAAGTACAACCTTTAATATATTCCATCTGAATTTTGAGAATATCTTAAGAGAAGATTTGACCCATTGAACAGTAATGACAGAAAGTCTAATGAGCTATGGGATGATGTCAAGAATAGCATACATGAAGAAAGCTAAAGGTCATTTAAAAAGAGAGAATACAAAGGAAAGATCAAACTGGAAATCAAAAGAGACTTAAATGTGCTCGTAATCATATAGTATCTAAGACAAATGGAACAAATGAAGTCAATGCGCTAAGTGAAAAGTTTCAAAAGACAGCTCAAGAAGACAAAGTAAATTATTATAATAAAATAGGAAATAGTTTAGAGTTATAAAACCAAAAAGGAAGTGTATTTTAAACTGAAATAACTACAGAAAATGTTAAGACTCTGTGCAAATTACTGAACTATGTAGGAAGTAGCAAAAGAAGATGGAAAGAATATAAAGTCACAGTTAAAATACAAAACAAAACAACTAAACTAAATGACACTCAACTATTTCAAACGATGGCATATGGGAAGAACCCACAGGACTGAAGGAAGAAGCTCAAACTACACCAAGCATTAATCTAGCATTAACTGAGCATTAACCAAGCATTAACCAAGAAGACAGCCCTAGGAGTTCATGGAATACCTATTTAAATGTTTCAATGAGCTGATGAATTGGTTGAAGCACTAATTTGTCTACGTCAAGATATTTGGAAGACAGTTCTCTGGTCAACTGACTGGAAGAGATTCATAGGTGTAAGAATTACTGAAATTGTGACCCAATTGTTCGTAGGTACCTCGAGTCAGTTTCAACTCCTAGTTGCCCTCCTCACACTTGTGCTTAAGTTTGAACTCATTGTTGCAGCCACTGTGTCAATCTGTTTCAATCAGGGTCTTCCTCTTCTTTGCCGCTCCCTCTACCAAGTAGGATATCCTTTCCCAGGCACTGTACTCTCATGATAACATGTCCAAAATACATAGAACACAGTCTTACTTTCCTTGCCTCTTAGGAGAGTGTTTGCGGTACTTCCTCCAAGACAGATTTGTCTGTTCTTTTGGCAGTCCACGGTACTTCCAATATGTTTGCCAGCACCATGGCTCAAATCCATCAACTTTTCTTCAGTCATTCTTATTCAATGTCCAGCTCACACATTCATAGGTCTCAATGGGAAATACCATGGCTTGGCTCTGGTGCACCTTAGTCCTGAAAGTAACATCCTTGCTTTTCAGAATTTTAAAGAGGTATTGTGCAGCAGATTTACCCAGTGCAATATGCCCTCTGCTACCCTGCCTGCTGCTTCCATGAACACTGATGATAGGTCCAAGCAAGATGAAACCTTGATAATTTCAAACTTTTCCGTTTATCATAATGTTAGCTATTGGTCTAGTTGTGAGGATTTTGGTCTTTCTTACATTTTGTTTTATTTTATAATGAAGGCTGCAATCTTTAATCTTCATCAGCAACTGGTTCAAGTCCTCTTCACTTTAAACAAGTAAGGTGTCTCATGTACACATGACAGGTCTTTAATAATCCTTCCTCCAATCTTGATATTGCACTCATCTTCATGTAACAGAGATTCTCTGATTATTTGTTCAGCATTCAAATTGAATAAATGTAGTGAGAGATAGCGCTCTGACATACACCTTTCCTGATTTTAAGCAATGCAGTATTCCCTGGTTCTGTTCCCACAACTGACTCTTGATCCAGCTGTGGGATGATAACAAGCATATCATATATGAAGAAAGCAGGAGATCATTTAAAAGACATGCATGAAAGAAAGATCAAAGTGGATGTCAGAAGAGACTTCGAAACTTACTTTTAATCGTAGAGTAGCTAAAGCAAATGGAAGAAAAGAAGTCAAAAACCGATTAGAAATTTTCAAGGGGTAGTTCTAAAAGATAAAGTAAAAAATTATATTGAAATGTGCAAAGATCTAGAGTCAGAAACCAAAGAAGAAGAACACATTCATCAAAGTTTAAATTAAAAGGAAAAAATTCAAGTTTTGAGTTGAAGTATTTGAAGATTCTATGAGGGAAATACTGAATGATGCAGGAAGCATCAAAATAATATGCAAAGAAGCAACAAAGCCCACCTGGAAGAAGCAGACCAGCCTGTGCGATCACAAGATGTCAAAGGGATCAGGTATAAGGCATCATCATAAAAAAAAATCTTACCATAGTGAATGAAGGGGGAAGTGCAGAGTGGAGACCCAAAGTCCATTTGTCAGCCACTGGAGATCCCCTCGCAGAGGGGTCTAGGGGAGGAGATGAGTCAGTCAGGGTGCAACATAGCACCGATGAAGAATACAGCTTTCCTACAGTTCCTAAATGCTTCCTCCACCCCACCCCCCCAACCCCAACTACCATCCTCTGAATTCTACCTTATAAGTCTGGATAGAGCAGAGGTTGTACACTGGTGCAGATAGGAGCTGGAGGCACAGGGAATCCAGGGTGGAAGATCCCTTCAGGACCAAGGGTGTGAGGGGTGATACTGGGAGAGTGGAGAGTGAGTGGGTTGGAAAGGGGGAACCAATTACAAGGATCTGCATGTGACCTCCTCCCTGGGGGACGGACAACAGAAAAGGGGGTGAAGAGAGACGCCGGATAGGGCAAGATATGACAAAATGATAATATATAAATTATCAAGGGCTCATGAGGGAGGGGGGAGCGGGGAGGAAGGGGAAAAAAGAGGACCTGATGCAAAAGGCTTAAGTGGAGAGCAAATGCCTTGAGAATGATTAGGGCAAAGAATGTACAGATGTGCTTTATACAACTGATGTATGTACATGTATGGATTGTGATAAGAGTTGTATGAGCCCCTAATAAAACGTTTAAAAATACATATGCAAAGAATACACAGTAATTGTACCACAAAAAGCTAGTTGACATTCCTCAATTTCAGGAGGTAGAGATAAGCAAGAACTAATGGTACTGAAGGAAGACGTCCAAGCTGTACTACAGACATTAGACAAAACAAGGCTCCAAAAATTCCTAGAATACCAGTTGTAATGCTTCCATCAGCTCATGAAGCACTGAAAGCACTCACTTGCCTATTCCAAGAAATTTGGGGGACAGTTACTTGGCCAACTTAGATGCTTTGGTTCAAGAAACTGCTAATCATTATGTTCTCTTGCCTATAAAATGTTAGTACTTACAAGAATAAGCCGAAGGATTAAAGATTTTGAAAGTTTAATAGATCTGAATCCAAATTCCCTATTCACGCTTTCTTATCTACATATCTGGTAGGGTACCTAATAACTTTAAATGAATTAAAACATGGAAAAACATACACATAAAGAAAATTTTAAATTAGCCATAGTCAATCTAAAGTTATTCCTGTAACACAGATACTGAAATTCAAGCTGGATGAATAAAAGATCATATTATTGGGTCTAAATGTATGGTCAACAGCTAAAATCTCCTTCATAAGCTGGTCATTGGCTCTCTGTGATCTTGTGTCAGAAGAAACAACTGTAGCTCCCTGGTTCTCAAATGAGGATAGCCCCACCCCCACCCCAAGGCATTTAGCACGTATGGAGAAGCGTTTGGCTGTCACAATCGCTGGGGCTGCCATGGATATCTAACAAGCACAGCCCACGAACGCCGTTGAGCTCTTCGAGTGCAAGGCCAGCACACCCTTCCTCCTCCTTAACACACATTTATCTGGCCAAAAGCGCCCATCGTGCTGAAGCTGGAACACTACTCTAGATTAGCATGGATGTTTCATAAATAATATTTAATCTAGTTTGTTTTTCTTGTTATTATTTGCTAGGAATTGATTTTTACCTATTATGACCTAATGTGTCTGGAGTAGAATGGCTCCACAGTGTTTTCAAGGTGCATTCTTCCAGAAAGCGTCCTGGTAGTGTAGTGGTTATGAATTGGGCTGTGATCTATATGATTAGCAGTTCAAAACCACTAGCAGCTATATGGGAGAAAGATGGGGCTTTCTACTCCTATAAACTGTCCCAGGGTTGAAATATTGACTCTGTGACAATGAGCTTTGATTTTCCTTTGGTTCTTTCAGAAGCAAATCAGCAGGCCTTCCTTCTCTGGTGCCTCTTACTGGGTTTGAATGACCAACATTTCCATTAGTGAGTAGTAAAATGTTTAGCACTCAGGCACCCTTAGGTGAGTAGAGCTGATGTTAACAAATACATACTATCTATATGGTTGTGTGTGTGTGTATACACACACATATATATTTATATACATAAGTTTCTGTGTTTTCCCTGCCTTATTAGACCTGAACACAGCTGGACAGCTGGGATCCATGAACCACTGTGTTCAGTAGGGGGAATTAACCACCTGTATGGTTTAGTCCATGTGCTCTGAAGGAAGGCTGGAGATCTGCATGAAGCAGGACTGTCCAGCTCCCAGAATGCTCACTGCTATCAAGTCCATTCTAACTCATAGCAGCCCTATACTTCTCCTTTGGTTCTCAAACTTTTAACTACGTTATATACTGGAGTAGACACCTCATTTTTCTCCCCGGAGAGGGTGGAGTGTTCAAACTTCTGACCTTGTGGTTAGCAGGTCAGCACATACCTAATAATGCTACCCAGGTTCTGGGTTACTTTTCTTCTGAGACAGTCCACATAATGCCTTACCTATGTGTGTTGCCTGTTTTATAAGACATGGAGAAATTTCAACTATAGAATAGATGGTGAAGAAATTATAACTTCCAAAAAGATAGAGATATCATTCATTTGATTCACTCTATCAAAGATCAAGACTTGCTTATTCAGATCTAGAGAGACCAGCATTGTGTAAGTATTCTTTCTTCCACTTCAGAGATGGAAACTTCTTTGCTATATGTTGATTCCTCCATTTATAGCATTTTCATGATTTAATAGCCTTGTAAAGTTCATAACCCCAAAGTGGTCTTTTGAGATAAGAGCCAGATCTGCTGAAGATCAGAGAAATATTCCAGTTTACTGTGTGATGCCTATGAAGACCGACCTCAAATCTCCTTCCTCACTTGGAAGATTTAACTCATAATGTATTTTATTAAAAAGTAAAGGGGTGGAAAAATCAACAAATTTAATCCCAGTAGCATCATCGAACAGTTTAAAATACAATAGATAGAACTTGGTTAACGAGATGAAAGATGGTATGTTTGCTAATATTGCTATAAACCTCTGAATGTCCCTGGCAAAAAAACATTAAAGAACCATTATGGACATAAAAAAGATTCCTTTAAAGTGGTATCCTGTTGTTTTATTTTATTCTTTCCTTATATAACATTTGAAATCCATTTTACTTTCTGAAGTTTAAGCAGTTTTCTCTCTAATGGGCAACGTAGAGCAATTTGAGCCATCAAGAGCAGGAAGGTGGAGTCTGCAAACCCTGTGAGATCACCTTGTATAAGCCTGCCATTTTCTTCCTGAGGAAAATGGAGATTTGAAATAAAAGTGTGTCTTGTTCTAGGCCCTGGTAAATGGGAAAAAATCTATCTCAAATCTTTTGAGAAGAAACTCTTCTTTCTTGTCAAGCTGTCTTCTTAGAAGAAGCATAATGTTTCTAGTTATCTTCTTATTGTAATTGTCTTCTTTCTTAGACTGAGTTCTCGAGAGAAGCAAAGCCAGTGACATATACCTACAGAGAAGCTCCTTGGAATCTAGGATGGAGAGGCTCGGTGTCCCTTATTTTGGGCATGTTATCGGGCGACATCAGTTCCTGAAGGAGGACACCACCCGTAGCATAGTGGAAGGGCATCAAAAATGATGATATGTACTGACACAGTGACTGCAACAATGGGTTTAAGCATTAACAACAATTGTGAGAATAGTACAGGACTGAGTGTTTTTTCACTCTATTGGAATCAATTTGAGGCACCCCGATAGTGTAGTGGTTATGGGTAGGTGGCAAACCACAAAGCCAACAGTTCGAAACCACCAGCTGCTCTCAGAGAGAAAGACTACAGAGACAGTCTCAGAATCCCACTAGGGCAGCTCTACCCTACCTGGCAGGGTCACTGAGTTGGCATAGAGTTGATGGCACTGCGTTTGGTTTTTTGTTTTCCTTTTTTGTAAAAATAACAAAGAATATACATGTGACCCTGCCAGTATTAAAGCTTCCAAAATCACAGTAACACAGGACACCTCAATAAGACAAACTAACAAATGAATTGTGTTGTCAAGGATTTCATTTAATAACCAATGATCATATTAGCAGCAGTCAGGACATAAAATTGCTAAGAATTGCTTTGGGTTAATCATTTTAAAGAATGAAAAGCAAAGATGTGACTTTGAGACCTAAAAGTTGTGCCTGACCCAAACCATGGTATTTTCAATCATCTCACATGCATGTGAACACTGGGCAAGAAATAAGGAAAACTGCAGAGGAATTAAAGCATTTAAATTAGGATGTTGATGAAGAATATTGAAATTGTCATGGACTACCAGGAGAATAAACCAATCTGTATTGAAGGAAATCCAGGCAGAATCCTCCTGAGAAGCAATGATGGAAAGACTTGAGACGTAGTCTCTCCTGTGCTTTGGACATGCTGTAGGACATACCAGTCTCTGCAGCAGGACATCATCCTGTAGTGTCCCCTTATTCTGTTCAAATTACTCCTTCATGGTCTGTGTATGTCCTATTCATGAATAAAAGTAAGTGTTCTTAATTCTCACTACTCGAAATTTTAGTAATAGTTTGTTAAGATCCTCACAGTCAAATGCCTTTGAATAATCAAAGAAACACAGGTAAACATCTTTCTGGTCTTTTCTTTCAGCCAAGATCCATCTGACTTAGCCAATGATAACCCACATGCTATATCCCCTTCTGAATCCCTGTGGACTTTCTGGAAGCTCCCTGCTATACTTGTTGAATTGGTTTCAGCAATCTGTTACTTGCATGTGATATTAGTGATAATTTTTGGCATATTTCTGCAACCTGTTGGGTCACCCTTCATTTGGGTGGGCACAAATATGCATCTTTTCCAAACTGTTTTCCTGGGAGCTGCCTTCTGGGTTTCTTTGCAAACTGAGTTACAATATCATCCAGCAATTCCATTTCTAGCTATATATGAAGAGAATTGGGACATTTGCCCCCACAGAAATTTGTGTATGAATGTTCATATAATATCATTGACATTAACTAAAAATGTTGAATGTATAAATTAAATGTGGCATATACATACAAAAATATTACTCATCTATAACAATTAAATATTAATACATATCAAAATATATTTGAATCTTGAAAACATGCATTGGGTTAAATGAGAGGCACAGAAAGGCTGTACATTGTAAATTCCCTGTATATGAAATGTCCAGGGTAGACAAATGCATACCTTAGCTGTTACTAGGGATCAGAAGTGGAAAGGTACAATTAAATATGTGACTGCTAACAGGTATTGGATTTCCTTTTGGAATGAAGAAAGGTCTGGAATTAAATTGTGAAGCTTTTGTACAACTTTGGGTGTATACTAAAGAAAAAGTACTGTGTTGCATACTTTCAATAGGTTAAATTCATTGTATGTGAATTATGTCTCATTCAATATAAAACAGCAATTTGTACTGTGAGAGCATTTTCCTTACCAGATCAGGAGAGGGTGTTTCACTGACATGGTCACTGAAATGGACTGATTATTATGGAAAAGTGTAAAGATTTACAGATCTAGGTCAAATAGTTTTCACCTAAAGAAAAATCTGAGTAATATAATTAGATTATTATGTAAATTGGGTACCTTAGGTTCTATTTAGCTCAGCCACCACTAAGCATGGCAGAGACAGTTCAATTATTATGCTGGTTTTAATTAATTTGAAGTGATTGCCTGGTCTACAGTGTTGAAAACGATTCTGAGGCTCAGTCAAGGTTCAACAGGAAGTTGGGTTGCAATGGCACAGAATCCATCATGCTGCTATTTCTGCAAGGTGTTCTGTGACGTGAGACATGGGTCTTTCTACTGATACTCGGTTAGGTGTAGCAAATGTTCTGAAATATCGTTTTTTAAAAATCTTATAATAAGATCTAATGATCCAATAACCACCTTCTTAAAAATATGCTTTATACATTAACAGAAAAGGATTTTAAAATAAGTAATGTCAGTAGCAAGCCTGTGCAGTCTGATATATTTGAGCTGGAGGAATATATAAATAGCTGTGGTCGATGATCTTGCCGTGTTCCTTTCTAAATGCAGTGCTTCACTGTGCTAGCATTTAATTATGCACTGTACTTGGATAAAATGGGCATCAGAGAAGATTAGCTGGTATGATGGATGTGCTAGGTCCTAAATATGGTTCAAATTTTTGCTATTCCAATCAGAAAACCAACAATCCACAGATAAATACTTATTTCTTATGGACGGGCATTGGGATGTATTTATTCTTGTAATAGTTTGAAGACAGATGCATATGTAATCAGTACAGATGTTAACACATGACAAGAAGGTTGCTGTAGTTTCTTAAGAGGTTTCTAACTCCTCTAAAATGTCCCACAGATCATGTCAACTATTCCCCTTCACATTTTCTTAGCAGACACTGCAATAAAGTCTGTGAATGTCCTAACAATAACTTTCACCTTTTCTTCTTTTTTTAATGTATGGGGCACATGATATTCAATTGGGTGGCACACCCCAATTAATGACATCCCCTTACAGAAGGGTTGTGGGGAGGAGATAAGCCAGTCAGGGTGCAATATAGCACCAATGAAACATACAACTTTATTCTAGTCCTTTAATGTTTCCTCCCCCACTATCAGCATCCCAATTCTACCTTACAAGTCTGGCTAGACCAGAGGATGTGCACTGGTACAGAGAGGAACTGGAAACACAGGGAATCCAGGACAGATAAACCCCTCAGGACCAATGATGAGGGTGGCCATACAAGGAGGGGAAGAAGAAGGTGGGGGAGAAAGGAGAAACCGATCACAATGATCTACATATAACTTCCTCCACGGGGGATGGACAACAGAAAAGTGAATGAAGGGTGACATCGGACAGTGTAAGACATGACAAAATAATAATAATAAATTACCAAGGGTTCATGAGGGAGGGAAGGTGGTGTAGGGAGGGGAAAAATAAGCTGATACCAAGGGCTCAAGTAGAAAGAAAGTATTTTGAGAATGATGATGACACCAAATGTATAAATGTGCTTGACACAATGTATGTATGTATGGATTGTGATAAGAGTTGTATAAGCACCCCAAAGATGATTTTTTAAAAATGGAATGTAAACAATTTCATGGGAGTATATTCAGGAACAAATCTCTTCATACAAGGCAAGAATGATGATGATGATGATAATAATGATTATGATAGCAATTACTAATGTCTATATAGGGCATCATTCTTGATAAAATAAGAGTCAGTGAAAAAAGGAAGACATTCACAAGATGGATTGACACAGTGGCTGCAACAATTGGTTCAAATGTAGGAAAGATTGTGGGGTGGCCCAGGACCAAGCCGCATTCCGTTCTGTTGCATAGGATCTAAGTCAGTTAAAGTTTATTGTGCCAACCTGGCTGATAAACACATGCGGGGTAAATTGAAGGGTGGAGAGATAAATGGCTTGGTTACCCTCATCTTTCTAGTTCTCAGGTCTCTTGCTTTCTGATGGTTGGACCAGGGTGTAGCTGCCTTAGCCATTCTCTGCTTCAGTTGGCAAGACTCACTTCCTGTGAGACATTCCTGAGGGGAAGCCACATGGACCTTTCCCCATGCAGCCCTGGGTGCTGGAGCAGCCGTGTGGAGGCCCCTGCCAGTGCTGAAATGCTTACACACTCACTGATTCAGCTTTCGTCCTGAGGTCGGCACCATTGCATGTGTTTTGTGAAATGGAGGAGGACTTTGTGGATTGGGATGGGACATATGGGCAAATGTTGGACTTATGGGCTTGGGCAGCATTGGGTTGGGATGTTTTCTTGATGTGCACTTAACCTTTATATAAACTCTTATACATGAGTTCCTGTGGATTTGTTTCTCTAAAGTACCCATACTAACACAGGATCTTTATCAGTTGGAACTGATAGAGGCATCTAATGCTATCTAAAAATACATTGTAAAAACTTTGTATATATTAACCCATTTAATTCATAACATGCCTGTAAAATATTATTAATCCAAACATGAATTGAAGTTCAGAGAACTAAGGAACTTGTTTATGATCATATACCCAAGAAATGCCAAATCTGAAATTCAAATCTCAGCTGGTTGCTCAGGTAGTCTGATCACTAACCATTTTGCTTTACTGCCTCTTTAAATGAATTGTAACAACAGGGTCATTATTGTGAGAATGACTCTAAACCCACCTTGATCCATAAAGAAAATCCTTTATACACCAAGCTAATACAGCTATGGGCAACAAGAATAACTCAAGATGAAATTCCCAAATTACCTTTCAAAAGACTATACTCCACAGTGTCTCAACACTGTGATTAAGAAGCCAAGAATTACTACATCAACTCCTACATGCATGCCCTGGAAGCTCAAGTAGTTACCTAACCAATCTTTCTTCCTTTGTCTGGTGTTCCCAAACCTCTATTATTCCTGTGTCAATAAGTTCTTTAATTTAATAATAATGAATTATCTTCCTGCCATCCATCAATTTCTTGACTATTCCCTTTGGCGGGAATAGAGATTTTATACCCCATCAGTTTATTCTTTATATTGAACAATATGAACTGATCACACTACCATATTCACTTCACATTAACCCAAACACAGCAGGGACATTTATCTTGATAAGACAACAAACGTGATATATAGTTTTCTTGATCTGGAGGTCACCTGTCATTCAGAGTTACCTAGTCTACTACTCTAATGAGCCTCCGCCCAATGAGCACCTGGGTTTTCTTGTGATCAACCTGTGTGTGATAAAAATATTTGTGGTCATAGTGTACTAGGGATACGAACTGTGATTTAAGTCAGAACATAGTGGCATAATTCCGACCAATCATAATTATTCCCTTATCTTGTTTTAATGGAAATGGTTTGGCAGGATAGCATTCTCTGGTCTTTGGACACACATCACTGGGTATAATAGCCACATGGAATGAATCATTATGCTCTGGAGATAGCACATACGAGCATGAAGGTAAAACAGAAAAAAGACACAAAGAACCCAAATGAAAGACATTTATGACCTTGGTCCTAGCTGACTTTAAGATCCGATCCTCCTTTACACTTCTGGTAATTTGATTACATGAGAAAACATATGCTGCCTTTTATACATTGACTATCTGAAAATCAGGTTTCTGTCACTTTTAATAAGGAGATTTTACCAACTTGGACTGATACCAGAAGGGGCATTGCCATGCAGGACTGGTCCTGTAGTGGAGAAACAGTGCAGGCAATCAATCATATAGAGAGAGATTGAACAGGGAAAAAGGGATGTTTAAAGAGACTAGAAGGTTGGGAGTAGCTACTTTTAAATTACAGACTAGGTTTTGGTAATCTGTTCCTGGGTAACAATTTAACTACAAAATCAGTGGCTTAAAACAGTCCTTCGGTATTAGCTCCACACAATTTCTGAGTACCAGAAACCGGGAGTAGTAATCCCTGGATGTTGCTGGTTCAGGGACTGAGCTGAGTCATCTGTAGGATTGGTTGGCAATGGAGGCTTTGCATCCAAGAGAGCTCATTAACATGGCTATTGGCAGAAAGACTCAGTTCTTTTCCACATTGACGTCACCATAAAGCTTCTTGTGTATCTGCATTACAGGGAAGCTGGCATTCCTGAGAGGGGGTTATCTAAGAGAGTAAAATGGAAGTTGAAATGACTCTTGAAATGACTCTTATGACCTAGCTTTGCAAGCCATACTCACACTCAATCATTTCCTGTAGCATTCTATTGGGTACATCATTCAGGTTTATTTAATGTGGAAACAGACTACACAAGCACATAAATATCAGTAGGCAGAGATCCAAAAGAGAAAATAGAACTCCAGTGGAAGATTTCAGGGGATTCCGAGTCTATATAAATGAAGTAGTAGCGTACAGGAATGACTCTGTGGCAAAAAGTGCCACATCTATCTAAAAGGTGTCCCTTAACCTTAGGGAGCATAAACAGAGACCTGCTCGTTATACTGTAGTGCTATCAAAGAGGGCATTACAGACGTTGCCTGAACTGTAGAAGTAGGAGACTAGCAGTAATGACTTCTAGGCTCCTTTTTATTCCTAAAATGTTGTAATACAGCACCACTCTGGTCCACAAATCTGTCTTCATTAACAAACCTGTGATCAGATGTCTACCTCCCTTGTCCTGAATTGGCACTACTGGAAGATTATTCCCACATGTGATTCCTGAAGTTGATTTCTGGTTAAGAAACTCCCTCTACCAATGAGGGCCAGGAGTTAGAGGATAAATATGCCAGCATCCTTGACCCGCTGTTTGGATTATTCTGATCATGATTCTCATGATGTTCCTAAGAGACTCCCAAGACAATCCCTTATGTGCTCACAGTGGCCAACTCCTACAGTAAAACATAAATTATTGGCTTTCAGTCTTTCCCAGTCTCCACCCCTCCCACACACTCCCTCCTTTAAAGTACTTCCTTCGACCACCACAAATTGAACTATTCACTTCCAAACATTCCATTTGGGTCTCCTTTGGCAGGAACACACACAAACGCACACCTTTCCCTCAGATCTTAAAACCAATTGCTTTTATTGCATGGGGAGGCTGTTAACCACCATGCAGTCAGCCCCTGAGTCCTGGCAATCCTATGTGCAACAGGATAAAATGCTGCCCAGTCAGGCGCCATTTAGTTGTGGAGTAGAGCAATAGGATCCATAAGGTTATTATTATTGGCCAATGTTTCAAAGTAGGCTTCCAAGCTTTTCTCCCTATTTTGGCTGAGCCTGGAAGCTCAATGGAAACCTGCCCATCAGAGTAGCATACAAGCCTCAACTACCAGACAGATGGTGGCTGTGCACGAGGTTATTTCAGAAATCAATGCAGTCAATATGATAAACCTCTGCCCTTGGCTAACATCACTCATTCTTTTAATTTTCACACATCTCAGCTCAAAAGTACCCCAATAAGAAATGCCAGCATTGCTAGCTTAGAAGGAGCATGCTAGCACTGGACTAGGGTCAGAAGATTCCGTAACTCCTAAAGGTCATGTGATCTAAAGGATCGATTTTGTCACATATTAATAGATGTTGATCTAAATCTGTGATACTTAACACTTTGAGACCTTGGAAAACATGAACAATTTTTAACTCTGTTACCTGAATAAAAACTAATATAGCCAATGCATAAATTCTGATTTTTTTATAAATCATTTTATTGGGTGCTCTTACAGCTCTTACAACAATCCATACATCAATTGTATCAAGCACATTTGTACATGTGTTGCCATCATAATTTTCAAAACATTTTCTTTCTACTTGAGCCCTTGGTGTAAGCTCTCCCTTTCCCCTCCCTCCCCATGCCCCACCCTTTTAACCCATTGATAAATTATAAATTACTATTTTCATATTTTACACCCTCTACTGTCTCCCTTCACCCACGTTTCTGTTGTCCATCCCCCTCAGGGTGAGGTTTGGGGGTTATATATCAATCATTGTGGTTGGTTTTCCCGTTCTCCCCTTTCTCCTTGGACCTTCTCCCTACCCTCATGATATTGTTACTCCCAGTGTTGTTCTTGAGGAGTTTATCTGTCCTGGATTCCACGTGCTGAGAGCTCTGGTCTACCCAGATTTGTAAGGCAGACCTGGGGTTAGAATAGTGGGGGGAAGGAAACATTAAAAAACTAGAGGGATGTTGTATGTTTCATGGGTGCTGTGCTGTGCCCTGGCTGGCAGGTCCCTTCCTTATGACCCTTCTGTGAGGGGCAATCCAATCATTTATAGATGGGCTTTAGGTCTCTACTCTGAGCCCCCTCGTTCTCAGCATTATAGTTGTTTATTTTGGGTCTTCTGCTGCCTGATACCTGATCTTGTCAACACCTGGTGATCATACAGCCTGATATGTTTCTTCCATGTGGGCTTTGTTGCTTCCCTGCTAGATGACCAAGCACTTGTATAACTTCAATCCTTTAAGACCCCAGAATGTTATGTGTTCCACTACCTGGGCACCATGAGTTTTCTTCACATTTGCTTATGCACCCATTTTGACCTCAGTGATCTTGTTGGAAAGGTGACCATCACAGAATGCCAGGTTATTAGAACAAAGGGTTCTTGTGTTGAGGGAAGTTTTGCATAGAGGCCCAATGTCTGTCTGCTACCTTGATATTTAACATATAAATATGAGGCAATGAGGCCTATCCAGGCTTCTAGGTTGAGCCTTATAAACCCAGGGAAACAAACATCTGATCTAGATGCTCTTTAAACTTCCTAATAAATTTTAACATATTGTGATACAATAAGTAATTGATTCAAGAAATAATAATTTTGTTGGACCAAGATTCCTCACTAATGGAACCCTCTAGGCAAGATTCAACTCTTTTATTAAACATGACATTAAGGTAAACAACCAATCTAGGGGAAATACATGCTTTGTTCTCACGGTTTGTATGGCTTCCCTGGAAAACACAGGGGAAAAAGAATCAGCCACTGCAGAAAGATAGAAGTAAGAGTATCTCTCAAGCCAAATACATTCCAACAGTTTCTTTTCTTTTTTTTCCCTTAAGCTGGTGGACTACTTTCAGAAAGCATATAACTTTCTAAAATAAACTTCTTCACCTGGCCAAACTGCTCAGAGGAAAGAGCAGGGCAGTAAATCCAATCCCACTTCTCAGGAGGTGAACTCTCTCTTGACTACATTGATAGAATCTTGCTGAAGTCTCCGCTCCGCTGTCACAAAGAAAAATGATCATCAACCAGAGCCTAGAATAGTCGTAGGAGGGAAATATGGTTCATGACGAACAAGGTGCTTCATCTGGAGTTCCACGTGACTTTCTGGGGGGTTCTTTTCCCAGGGCTCTCATTGGCTACTGTCTGGGAGAAGTGGTTTCAGTGAGCACATGTGCGCTGCAGCATGTATTGTCTCTGAAGGAGTCTTCATCAAATCCTCTGAGCCACTCAACTAAGAAAATACAAGCTAATTCACTTTTTATCTCTGAATATTATTTAGACTGCTTTCCCTCTGCAGTATCCACAAAAGAAATATCAGTCCAGATTCTAAGGGGATGATTTGCAGAGCTGTGGTGAATGAAAATCTAGTTGCAGATGTTTAGAAAGTTGTTTAGCAGCATGAATCCAGCCATGGAACCTTTTATTTATCTAGTTAGAAGGCTTGAATATTTGATATTCAACTTAAGAGTGTCTAAATGTTCAATCTGGTTTGAGTAAAAAACAAACAAGCTTGCATTTATGCAAAATTGTGGCAATAATTGCTAATAACCAGTTGTTTTTCAAAGAACTGGCTCATCTCCAACAAGAGGTAAGGATTTTGACATGCACCAATGGATTAAATTTTCAAAACAATTAGCCGCCAATTTGTTTGGTCCAACTGCTTTAGCTGGGGTCAATGAATATGATATTAGAATAACTTAGAGGTTCTGGGCATGAATTTAAAATCTAGTAAATAAAAGGCTCAGTTTTATATATTCTAAGTATGCTATATTAGCTGAGTACCTAATATCCATCAATCTAATTTTTCTCATCTGGGGATTTTTTTTATTCTACAAGCTTGGGTAAGAATTAAATGAGATAATGTCATATTGGCATCCTTACCATAGGCCCCAGAGCACAGCAAACATTCACATAACAAATGTAATTGTCTCCAACTATTTAACAAGTAGTGATTTTAATAATAATATATTTGTTTTTAAGAAAAGAATTGAAATTCTAAAGGAGATATAGAAAAGTACTAGGTAGGTAAATTAGGGGTGAATGATGCATGTTGGGCTGTTCTAAATAATGTGTTAACATATCATCTGTAGAGAAGGGATATTCAAACTATGAGAGCAGGGATTAGTGACTCCTCTGTTGTTGAGAAATGAAAGCGCATCCTTTGTACAGTAAACTTAAAAGATGTATTGAAAGTCCTGAGACGGTCTAGACAAGGAAGCCATCTACGTTCACAGAATGAAAGGACTATTCTTTCAAGCAGTGAGGAAGAAAACATCTTCGTGCAGTTGAAGCAAGAAACCAAAGTTAGCAAATCCTAATTGGCTGAAAGAGAATTAGTGCAGTGGAGTGAAAGAAGGAGTAGGTAGGTAACATATAGATGGAATGTCATGTTTGGGTAATGTTTTATGAGCTTCAGTTTATTACAGAATGGTCACAGGATAATGTTAGGACAGGTTTGTTTTCCTTTGTTTCCTCCCCTGGTAACTTGCTATTAAAATTGCTTCCTCAATCATGTCTGTTTCCGGGGGTACATTGTAAAGATTTTTTGACATGCATCAAGGCCCTTTGGGAATGTGCAGTGCACCCTGCATCTATTTGACCAATAATGGAAAGTCCCTCTGGGAATAGATGGTGATGTCCTGCACCTGACAGATCTCAGAAGAAAAACAATGTCTCCTTTAGGGCATCATAGAGTTAGATCAGCATCAAGGTTAGAGAAACTGCTGTTAGAACAGACAATTTTAGCATTCAACACGCCAAGGCTTTACAATGGAGTTAGGGGTCCATTTTCAGACTGTTATATTGATACACACCAAGTGCCACTGATTTTAGACACTCAGAAAAAACAGCCCAGAGCTAGCTCAGTCTCAAAGGAACAACACTGAACCCTGGTGTTTCACGTGGTTACCAAAAGGATGATAGAGTGGAGCTCAACCAGGGGCACTTCAGAAGAAAGTCCTGATGATTTACATTAAAGACATGAGCCCTTGAAATGTCTCTATACGGAGGCCTAGTGGTACTTTTGGGTAAGCCGAATGGCTAGTCTCCAGGTCAGTAGCTTCAACCCACCTGCCCTGAGGAAGAGCGATGGAGCTAGATGCTCGTGTCAAGGTGCACAGCCTTGGAAACCCCTACGTCGAGTTACTGTGAGTCGGAGTTGACTCTGTGGCAGGCGAACTGGCTTTGGTTTTGCACCCTTAGCATGTCCTGGAGGCAGAAAATTGAGGTTGGATAATCAGATTCTCCTACAGTTCCATCTTCCTCTGCACAACTGTAATTGGCATACATCAGTCCGAGGAGTGTGAATGACCCTGGAGACTTTGTCGTTGTTTATTCAACTTGCAAGATACCTAATATCCTTCCCCTGGCCTTTCTCCTCCCCTGCCACATTTCTCTGTCTTTCCTTTCTCAGTCTTTCTTTCTCACTCGTTCCCAAACCTTCCATCTTGTCATTGATTTGCTTCTTTTAATTCTAGACATGTATTATTGTACATTGTAGGCAGGTGCTGTCTAACTATTATGGGCTTACAAAGGTGGCATGTATTGGTCCTTGCAGTCTAGAAACTTATAAACTACCTTGCTTCCCTAGCAAGAGTCCAGACACTTGGTCACACTGGAGGACAGAGTAAAACCACTGAGTAGGGTTTCTGAGGTTTACTGAAGCAGAATGTCTCATTTTTTCTCCCATGGAATAATTGGTGGACTCAACCCACCAAAATTTTGGTTATCATTCCAATGCTTAATCTGCTGCATCATCGGGTCTCTATTACACACAGGGAGGTAACACTAGAACACCAACAACCAGAACTGAAGGTGAAATACTTCCAGAGCCCACAAGAAAATGTATGTGGATATTTGATTGTATAGATAATAAAGGGTTTCTATCTACTGGAACAATAAGGTTAGAATCGAGGAGGGCTTCCTGAAAGAGGGAGACTTGCATGAACCCTTTAGTATGGAAAGAATTTGATAGGGGGAAATTTCTACTTCAGAGTAGAAGACACAATTTGAATTAATTAAACCAGGGAAGCTAGAGGCTGAGGGTCAAGTAGGACCAATTTCACTTAGCACTCATTTCTGAAAGGAACATTGAAAGGAACAGAGGTGCCAAGGGTGGAAAAGTTTGGCTTTACCACACACTCACTCGAATCCAAGGGGTGGTATCTATTCCATTCATTGACCTGAGATATTCTAGAGGGTTTTTTAAATATAATATTCCATTAAAAAGCAAAAGAGATTATAGAAAAGCTGTCCAATACCTTTTAATCAAGGGAAAAGAATGTTCTGTACTGAGTTTTAGCAAATTAAAAAAAATGGTTTGAGGAAGAAAGAGCAATGACATTTACATTAGTTATAGCTAATGTGCATTGATTGGTTTAAAATATGACATTATGAATAAAAAGGCCTCTGTTGGAAAATGAAATGCCATCGCTTTTCAGCAAGGAGGAAGGTAAGCACATAAGCAGCCATGAATCTGTTTGGCCCAAGGCTTTAAAGAGTTTATTCTTGTTCAACTTCCTGCTGAGATTTTGCCTTTCTGTCCCAGGAACACTGAATCATAAACTATATTCACACTTGGCATGGATTGGTGTGAGGCCCTGGTTTTTTTTGAGTGATCTGATTTAAATGGGAGTAGGGTCATTGATTTAAGCTTTTCCCCTAAAAATACATTAATAAAACCGTTTCCAAGTTAAATAGATAACACCTGTGCTTCCCCCCCTTCCCAAGGATGTATTATTTGTACATGCATAATGCATACATCTGTGAAGCCCACCTCAATTAATTTTAAAACTACAGTTTCCATGCAAAACAACTTAGCCATTGAAGCTTATGGCTTGCACAAGGAGCCAGTTCTCTGCATAAATGCAGGTAAAAAATTACGGCCACTGCCATTTTAAAAGTCACCTGGCTGGATCCCAGCCACTGCCAGGAATGCAGCTGCTTCTGAGTCTCCTCTCCGTCTTGGGACTGATGACGGGCTGCCTAACAGCCCTCAAAGTTTACAGGGGATTGAGAGTTCCTTCTGTCAGTGGACTCTGAGTTCTGGGCTTGTGGTTCCAAATGCAAAAGTAAAATCCCTGATCATTAAGATCCTGCTATCAGGGGAAAACTACACATGCTCTCTACACTAAGTAAACATTTTTCTGAGCTGGAGACTCAGATAAACATGACTGTTAAAAAGAAAACCTGCTTGCATGTTTTTTCCTGCTTCCTAATTATGTAAATATGTATTACTCGCTACCTTTTTTCTTCCCTGCTGCTGGCAGCTTGTACACTTGAGAAGGTATGTTTTATTCAGGAGAACAAAACAGGCAGAGACCTGAGACTTTGGTGAATAATAAATTGATTTTGACTTGGCCTTTTATGAATTTTGACTTGACTCATTATGAATCTTTAAAACCGTGAAATGTGCCACTTCCCTCTCTCTACTGAACTCCCCAGACATGGGTTAGATTGAAGGTGTTGAAGCTAGGGGGCTTAAGAACCAGAAAGGAAGGCTTCAAATAAAACAAGTCTTAAGCTTAGACTCTATGGATACAGATATTTTGCTTCTGTTCATTCGATCCATTTATCCATGCATACTTGCAACTATCCATCCATCCATCCATCTGTCCATTCATCCTTTTATATAAACATCTGTACACCTATGCATTTATCCTTCCTTTTTAATGTTTAATATCATGGCTTTAGCAATCACACAGAGTTCAAATACTGACTCTGTTACTTAAGGATAATGGGACTTTGAGTTACCTTGCTTTTTAACACTCAATGTCTTCATCTGCTTCCTGCACAAAATTGGCATCTACCTTTCAACTCACTGCAATCAAGTTAATTCTGACTCATAGCAACTCTTTATGACAGACCAGAACTTCCCTGTGGGGTTCCAAGACTGAAAATCTATACAGGACTAGAAATCATCGTCTTTCACTTGCAGAACATGGGGCAGTTTTGAACTACAGACAATCCAGTTAGCAGCTCAATGCTTAACCAAGGAATGCAGCCTTCAGTATAAATTACAACTCAATGTAAGGAAAAAAAAATAGTCACAACTGGGCCAGTAGGTAACACCACAATACATGGAAAGAAGACCGAAGTTGTTGAATATTTTGTATTTCTTGCATTCACAGTCAATACTTATAGAAACAGCAGCCAAGAGATCAAATGACTCATTGCATTGGATAAATCTGCTGCACAAGACCTATTTTAAAAAACACAGACATTATTTTGAGGACTAAAGTGTACTTGACCCAAACCACACTATTTTCACCTTATATGCATATAGCAACTATGGTGAAGTAGTGGTTACACTTTGGGCTGCTAACTTCAAGGTCAGAAATTCAAAATCACCAGGTGCTTTGTATACTGGCTTTCTGCTCTCATAAATAGTTACAGATTTGGAAACCAATTTAATCCTGGTGGCATAATGGATAATGCATTGGACTATTAGCAGCAAGGTGAACAGTTTGAAACTACCAGCTGATCGGTGGGAAAAGAGGAGAATTTCTATGTCCTTAGATATTTGTGACCTCAGAAACTCGAAACGACAGTTCCACTTTTCCCTATAGGGTCTTTATGAGTTGGAACCTACTCAATGGCCGTGGATATAATTTTTATCATGAATAAATGTACTGTAGTGCTGGTATTATGATACTACCATACTACAGCTTAGAGAGTTTGAATAGCAAGCCCAAGGTTGCACAAACAGGGTTAGACCATGTTGCACCTTCAATTGTATAAGAATGGCAATTACACCCCATTGGGAAAATGGCTAATGGGTAATGCATCAAAATGCCCAGAACAACGCAAACATACACTAAATGTATTAGAATAGGTAGGATAAGATGAAAGCGATACTGATCATGATAAAGCTGACAATAACTTGGTGAGGCTGCAAACCTAATTCAGATTGATCTGACAATGGACACTATATTCTCTGTATATCATTTGAACATAAAGAAAATGATGGGGAAGTTGTTTGAGAGAGTTGCATATAAATCAACGCCAGGAATTTTCCTTATTTTATGAATTTTCTATACTTTCCAAAGACATGCAGTGACCTTCAGCCTTGGTTGAGAAACGTGTGCTTGACTCCTAGACTTGTAGAGAGGCTTCACCTAAAGTATATATCCACAGAGTCCTCTAAAGACTAGTAAAATCATAACTCTACCACCTCACTATTTGTCTAGCACAGCATTTTCCAGCACAAATGGAAATAACCCATATAATTTAAATAATTTCAGAAGATCAATTTTAGAAAGGAGTAACAAATGAAGTTAATTTTTAATAATCTATTTTTTTAACCAAAGCTTCCAACATACCATTAATACATTGTTGAGATCTCCTCAGCAACTACTCCAGAGGGTCCACAAGGAGGGATAGCCTGGCATCCAAAAAATCAACTTAAAAGCTAAGCGGACCCAAATTTCTTAAACTGACAGAGCAGGAATAAGAAAAAAAAAAAAGGGCAAACAAAATGTAGCAGTGTAGCAAAGAGCAGGAGAGGGAAAAAAGACAGCAGAAACAGAAAAAAACTCTACCTTACAGCCCAGGAATGCACCACAAAAACTGCACCCTGATGCGGATGAACCATCAACTAACCTCAGGAAACACACACACACACACACACACACACACACACACACACACACACACACAAAATCGATGGAAACATGCACAAAGACTGAAAATCTCCCAAACCCAAACCTTTGAAAAACAGGGCCTTGAACTACCAGAAAGAGATTTAGAAGCATGATATTTCATTCACATCAAGAGATGAAGGGAATAATGGAAGAAATTATAAAACAAAAATCCTTAAGCTAAAAAGAATCTTAGAAAATAAGTGATGAGATAACAGAATTAAGCAACTTAGTAGAAATCTGAGAAATACAAATTGAATCCGTGAACTTGTATATAATCATTCTGACTACAAAAGAAACAATAAACAATACAAGCAAAGGACTCTGAAGAAAGCCTGAGAAGTGTGAAAAGATACTCTCAGGCGACACAACCTATGTTGTATTGGGAATCCTGGAGCAGTAAGAAAACAAAACAAAAATTACAGAGAAAATTAGATGAGAAACCATGGAAGGGAATGTTCCCAATATCAGAAAGGAGGAGAAAATAACTATATGAGAAGTCGAGAGAATGACCAGTTTGAGGCTGTGTGAAAGAAAAACACAATATCACGTGGGAGTCAGACTCTCCAGTTGCAAGGAGAAAGAATCCTGAGGCAGCTAGAGAAAAAACAGTCACGTACAAAAGAAAAGCAACAAGAATAAGCTCAAAGTTTTCAGCAGAAACTATTCAGGAAAAAAGACAATTGAGTGTCGTATATAAAACGCTGAATTGCCAACCAAGAATCTCATATCCATCAAAAAATGTCCCTCCAATATGAGGGAGAAATAAAGGTATTTCCAGACAAGGAAAAATTAACAGGCTCCATCCAACAACAATAGCATTAAAATATATATTAACAGGATCATTATGGAGAGAATCAATAACAACATAGAAACCTAAGAGCATTACACAGCGCACCTCAGAAACCAATTCAATGAAAGTAGCACTCAGAAGGGGCAGGAGGAGAGAGTGGAGCACAGCTGGCCCACCAGGCCGTGATGATGATGTTCCTGAGTAGAGCAGCCAGTCCACAGAGAGAACAACATGGCTGGCCCCACTATGAGACATGATGCCCCTCAGTGACTAAGAGCGATACAGGGGACAGCACCGGAGACACAGAGTAGGAATTGCACCTGACCTGATCCCACCACACCGAGGCAAATCACTGGGGGAGTGCAGCGGAACAGCAAGGGAATGGAGTGGCAAGGTCCCCAGGGAATGCTGAAAGTGGACTTTGGGGCCAGGGCGTGGTGCCCCAACAGACTGGACTGGAAAACGCTCCTAAGGGCCAGCAAACGAGCCCTGAACTAACTACAAGCTTTTCTCTTGTGAACTGTTTTATTCTGTTCTTTGTCAGTGGTTTGTTTTTGTTGTTTTGTTGTCTGGTTGTATACTGTTGCTTTGTTTTCCTCTGTCTAGTTTTCGTGCATGTTAGTGACTCCACAGGTCTGTCTGAATAGGACAGGCTGGATGAACTATCTGGAGGAAAAACAACGGGACCGACAGTTTTGGGGGGACTTGGGGTGGGGGGGCAGGGGGGGTATGGAAGTGGTGTTAACAAACCCAGGGACAAGGGAAAAACATGGGACCCCAAATGGTAGAGAAGGGGGAGTGGCAGGCCTGGTGGGAAACGAGCAAGGGTAAGGTTGCTTAGAGAAGAGGTATACTCTAGCCCAGGTGGCGATGAAGCATGGTAGTAGGGCAGGAGGAAAGTCAAGGGAGATGGAGGAAAGAGCTAGGAGTCAAAGGGCATTCATGGAGGTCTAGACAAAGACATGTACATGCAAATATATATAGGAGGATGGAGAAATAGATCTATGTGTCTATATTTATAGGTCAAGTATTAAGGTGGCGGAAGGACCTTGGGCCTCTACTCAAACACTCCCTCAATGCATGAATACCTTCTTTTATTAAATTGGAACTCTATGATGCTCACTCTCCCGACACAACAGCTGGAGCCAAAGTGGGTGAACAAGTAAATGTGGTGAAGAAAGCTGATAGTGCCCGGCTATCAAAAGAGATAGTGACTGGGGTCTTAAAGGCTTGAAGATAAACAAGCAGCCATCTAGCTCAGAAGCAACAAAGTCCACATGGAAGAACACACCAGCCTGTGTGATCGAGTGGTCCCAAAGGGATCAGTTACCAGGCATCAAAGAACAAAAAATCATATCATTGACTGCACACCTCCATGATAGGATCGCTGAAGACAAATGGGTGCATAAGCAAATGTGGTGAAGAAAGCTGATGGTGCCCGGCTATCAAAAAGAGATAGTGTCTGGGGTCTTAAAGGCTTGAAGGTGAACAAGCGGCCATCTCACTCAGAAGCAAATAAGCCCACATGGAAGAAGCACACCGGCCAGTGCGATCACGAGGTGCCCAAGGGACCAGGTATAAGGCATCATGCAAAAAAAAAAAGATATAAGTGTGTGTATGCATGTGTATATATGTGTATATGTATATATGTATGTATATATATGTATATATATATCATATTAAATGAAGGGGGAAGTGCAGAGTGGAGACCCAAGGCCCAAGTGTCGACCAATGGAGATCCCCTCATAGAGGGGTTTAGGAGAGGAGATGGGTTAATTACGGTGTGAGGTAGTATCGATGAAGAACACAGCTTTCCCCCAGATCCTGGATGCTTCCTCCCCCCAACTACCATGATCCGAATTCTACCTTGCAGGGCTGGATAGGACAGAGGCTGTACACTGGTGCATATGAGGGTTGGAGGTACAGGGAACCCAGAGTGGATGATACCTTCAGGATCAAGGGTGTGAGGGACGAGGCTGGGAGAGTGGAGGGTGAGTGGGTTGTAAAGGGGGAACTGATTACAAGGATCCACATGTGACCTCTTCCCTGGGAGAGGGACAGCAGAGAAGGGGGGAAGGGAGACTCCGGATAGGGCAAGATATGACAAAACAACGATGTATAAATTACCAAGGGCATATGAGGGAGGGGGGAATGGGGAGGGAGGGGGGGAAAAAAAAGAGGACCTGATGCAAGGGGCTTAAGTGGAGAGCAAATGCCTTGAGAATGATTGGGGCAGGGAATGTATGGATGTGCTTTATACAATTGATGTATGTATATGTATGGATTGTGGTAAGAGTTGTATGAGTCCCTAATAAAATGTAAAAGAAGAAAAGAGAAAAAAATGATTAGGGCAAAGACTGTACAGATGTGCTTTATACAATTGATGTATGTATATGCATGAACTGTGAAAAGAATTGTATGAGCCCCAATAAATTGTTAAAATTAAAAAAAAAAAAAAGAAAGTAGCACTCAGAACAACACAGAAATGGAGGAGGAACAAAGTCAACAATAAAACCACACAGAAAAGGAAAATAAACCAAACACAGGCACAACAAAATGACAGCAACGATCTAGCATATATCAATCGTCACACTGTATTCGAATAGATTAAATGCACAAATCAAAATTCAAACAGTAGTAGACTGGATTAGAAATCAAGACCAATCTTGCTGCCAGCAGGAGATAAAACTCAGACTCAAAGACAAAAATAAACTAAAACTCAAAGGATGGCAAAACATCTACAACCCAATGATAACCATAAAAAGACAGAAACAGCAATATTAATCTCTGAAAACATAGCTTTAAAGGAAGTATAATAACGAAAGACAAGAATGGACACTCCACACTGTTCACGGGAACAGTGCAGGAACATGTAACCTCTGTAACCATGCACACCCAGTGCAAGGCCCTCAAATACATCAGTCACATTCTCACAGGGTTGTGATCAGAAATGCACAGCTTGACAGTGATAGTAGAAGACGTCACCAAACTACTCTTAAGCCAAGAGAGATCATCAGGAAACGTGGTTGGTCCTATGAAGGTACACAAAAATGAAATTCTGTCTTGTGTTAAGTCGTCCTCAAAATCATTGTTTGCGCTCACTGTGACAGTCATTGTATCAATCCGTTTCATTGAGGGTCTTCTTTTTATGTAACCCTCCAATCGAGCTTGATGTTTTTCTTCAGGCTGGCCCCTCAAAACACATGAGTCAAAGTACTGCAATTGCCAGCCTTCTTCTATAAATATAAAACTGGGAATGAGATCTTCTTTCTCAATCCATTTTTGGTATGTGCTTATTTTCAAGCATTTTTGCTTTTTTAATCAATCATCTTTGCTTTTTTAATCAATAAGTCATTTTATTGGGGACTCTTATTTATATTATAACAGTCCATGTATCCATTATATCAACCAGATATGTACAAATATTACCATCAACAATTTCAAAACAGCATTCTTTTTGAGCCCCTTGATATAATTTCCCCTTTTTTCCTTCTCTCCCGCCTCTGTCACCCTTGCGAACCCTTAATATATTATGCATAGTTAAGTATACATACTTTACACCATCCCTTCTAGCCCTTCACCTACAATCCTGGTACATTTTTTTTACTACGTGTTCAAAGTCTTCTATTTTATACTTGCTGCATATCTCAATTTGATTAAGTCCAATTACTAAATAGCCATGTTGGACTGCACTGCTCTAATCCATCTCCATACTGCCATAACTCACCTGGCAGAATTTTCAATCTGTGGGACATTTCTGGTCTTTCAGAAAGAGTTTCTTCTCAGTTATTCGTAAACTGATCTCTTGTGCAATAATCGCTTTTGGATAACTTCTTCCTCTCAGAGCTATGCCCCAAAGTGCTTATTTTCCTTTCATAGGTCAAAAGCTCTGAGCATACTCATACCCTGAGTAAATCCTTTTACTTAAACATTCGTAGATCTTTTAGGGAGTTCTGTGTGATATAAATGTTAGTGTGGTTGTTTGTTAACCAAAAGCCTGGTGGTTTATATCTACTCAGAGGCACTTAAAAACAAAGCCTGTATTTAGAGCTCTATAAATGTCCATTCCTTCCTAGTTCTTTCTGATATTTCCTTTTACTTTCCTCTTGTCCCACTATCATGGTTGACCTTCATTCGGGTTTCAATAATTCCTCTTGGTTACATTGCCCTTGATTAAGTCGTACTAGGCATCCTACACCCTCCTCACCATCAATTTTAGATCACCTGTTGTCCCCTTGTCCCTGGGTTTATTAACAACCACTTTCTTCCCCTCACCTTGTAGAGGTCTAAATATAGGAATGCATGTGCATATGTAAATATATTTATATATAATGATAGGGAAACAGAGCTATGTACATATATTTATAGTTTAAGTATTAAGGTAGCAGATGGACATTGGGTCTCTACTCAAGTACTCCTCAATGCAAGAAACCTTTGTTCTAATAATCTGGCATTCCGTGATGCTCAGCTTCCCAACGTGATTGCTGAAGACAAAATGGGTGCATATGCAAAAGTGCTGAAGAAAGCTGATGATGTCTGACTATCAAAAGATATAGTGTCTGGGGTCTTAAAGGCTTGAAGGTAAACAAACAGCCATCTAGCTGAGAAGCAACAAAGTCCACATGGAAGAAGCACACCAGACTGTGTAATCATGAGTTGTCGATGGGATCAGGTATCAGGCATCAAGGCCCAGAACAATAAAATCATATCAATGTGAATGAGGTGCAGTGTGGAGTGGACACCCAAAGCCCATCTGCACACAATTTCACATCCCCTTACAGAAAGGTCACAAGGCAGAGATCAGCCAGCCAGGGTGTAATATAGCACTGATGAAACATACAACTTTTCTCTAGTTCTTTAATGCTTCCTCCCTTCCCTACTATCATGATGCTAATTCTACCTTACAAATCCAGATAAATCATAGCATGTACATGGCTACAGATAAGAGCTGGAAACACAGGGAATCCAGGACAGATAACCCCCTCATGACCAATAACGAGAGTAGCCGTTATTGGAGGGTCAGAGGAAGGTGGGGGCATAAAGAGGGAACCAATCACAATGATCTGCATATAACCCCCTCACATGGATTTTAACCTCTCCCAGAAAAGTGGGTGAAGGGAGACATTGATCAGTGTAAGACATGAAAAAATAATACTAATTTATAAATTATCAAGGGTAGGAGGGAGGGAGGGAAAAATGAGGAGCTGATACCAAGGGCTCAAGTAGAGCGAAAATGCTTTGAAAATGATGTTGGCGACATATGTACAAATGTGCTTGACACAATTTATGTAAAAATGGATTGTGATAAGAGCTATATGAGCCAGCAATAGAATGGTTTTTTTAAAGTCTACAATATACTTCAGAAAATCCAGCCATTGAAATGACATCAGGAAAAAAATTAATTTCTAAAATTTAGTGAAAATGTCGACTTCTGAACAAGAGAAAGACCAAGCAAATCCAGTTAAAAAATAGAGAACCTAATCTGACACGTCACCAAAGAAGACATTAAGGAAATGAACAAACATGAAGAAATCCTTTTAATAATTAGTCATTAGAGAAATGCAAATCAAAATAGCAATGAGTGTCAATCTAAGCTTGCAACTACTGCTTTCTCTTCATCTCAAAGGAAATAAAAGTGATGAAAATAGAAGATGCATGGAAATAATGGATCAAATGACCTAATGAACCAAGCCAGCAACAGTCTTTATTTCTAAGACCGGAAAACCTAAATAGTGCCTGACGACAAATATCAACTGCTTTGAAAGGGAGAGCTTTGAAAGGTCCTGAGTAGATAATAGTCAAAAACAGCAGGATTACTGGTTTGATAGAAATTGGAGAAACTCTTAAGGCTGTGACCCTTGTTACCCTTCAGTTCTGGAAATTAATTCACACTGATGGCTCTATTTTCAGTCCAATAACAGGTCTATAAAGGAAGCAACAATGCCCGGATAATACCTTAAAATAATCAGCAATTTGAGATAAAAAGGCAGCACACGGAAGGACAAAGTTCAGGAGATTTAGCAAAGAGTAAGGAATGAAAACAGAAGAACAGGCGGGATAGGATAAGTGCTCCTGCCATGTGGGATTGCGAAGATTGAGATAAAAATGTGAACGAATTATTAAACATAAATCCAATCTGATCTGTAAACTTCACCCAATGCACAATCAAAAGGGCAAAGAAAAGAAAACAAGGAAGAAAAGCAGCCCTTGAAATTCTATTGTGGAGAATATAGGCGTTCACACAGGCATTTTAACACACAGGCATTCACATGACGCCCAGGCAACTCTACAGCAATGAATGTGATTTTGATTGAGTTATTATTGGTAAATAAAGAAATAATTAAGGATAAAATCACGTGGTGCCTGGGATTTATTTCAAAATAATAAATAGAACAATGAGTGGAGGCAAGATGAAATAACACTGATACTGCATTTAAGGGTAAGTCATTTCTCAAGGACAGAGCCTTGGATTCCTTCTTCATTCTACGCTTTCTAAATGTTCTGCCTTTCTGTCTCCCAGGAACAGATGAACCTGACCCTCCAACAAGGTCTGTCCAGCACAGACAGGTCCACTTTCCCCTTCAATTTAAATACTCCATTCCTTCTAATGCCAATTTAAAAGCATTAATTTTTTGTGCCTGTCAGCTTCATCACACTGTTTATATGGCATTTATTGCCTAGTAAACTTCCTTAAGTATATTCACACTAAGTCCTACATCTCCCACTTTGTATTTGTCATTGGCGTTTGGACCCCAGGGTAGGGCTTCATATTTTTTTGTTTCATTTTATCTAGTTATAGTTATCTCACAATCCTGACATATTAAGATATGAGGTTGCTGCTTCTGTCATTCTGCGAATTCCTTTCCATCCCTTCATTGTGTTCTTAAGTGTAATAAGCACATCTTGTGAATTATCATTAATCAATATACTGTCTGGGACCTGGGCTGGCCCAAGAATTTTCTTTCTATGGCTTTTAACTTCATATTATTTTGAATCCACTCTTTTCTAAATTTTGTTCCTAATGAGCAACAGAGTTAATAGCCAGGATAGCTGACTCAAGGATATGCATCAAAGGCTACATGGTTACTTCTGTTAGTTAGGCCATAACCCCTGAAAATGCTAGCCTCCCAGCTTCTGTGTCTCCTCCCATCTATTAAATGTTACCTTTCCTCTGCTAACCATAAGGTCAGCATTTCAAAAACAGCAGCTGCTTTCGATTCCTGTAAAGAGTCAGTCTCAGTCAGTCACAGGGACCTTGTCCTATAGAGTCCCTCCCTAGGAGTCTGAATCAACTCAGTGACAGTGAGTTTGGTTTTTGGAGTTTGGTTCTAGTTCAATAAATAACAAACTTCAATGGTATATTTCTTTCTTCAATTTCTGATATCTTAAATTCCAAAAAACTACTCTTAAAATAAAACTCCCATTCTTCTAGAATATGTTTCCTTTCTTTGTATTAGGCTGGGCTGTCTAAAGAAACAAAACCAGTGACACTCGTATATCTATAAAAGGGAACGTTATGTCATGATGTAACATAATATCAAGAAAGCATCCCAGCCCAGTCCATCTCAAGTCCTTGAGTTTGAAGCTATCCATAGTGCCCCTCAGACTTAAGTAGCGGTGAAGGCAAGAGAGATGAAGACGTTCTTATTGTCTCTCTTGTAGAAATGGTCACAATCCAATGGAAGCATCATGCAGCTGTGACCTGATTGCTAGGTTGCATTCCACCCCTACACATTCATACAAATTCAAGTGATGAAAATCTAACTACCACAGACCACTCCTTGCAATGTGACACCTGTCCACAACTATTTAACTATACATCATCTCAAATGGAGACAATAATAAAAATAATGTCGCCCCTAACAGGATACAACTAAAACACCTACAACCAAAAATGCGCCAGCTGCATTTAAATCTTCCATTCCATAAGTGGGCAAAACAAAGAACCCTATACCTAACAATTGCAGTTTGTGAATACCTACACCCGAATTCTATAATCCCCTCAGCATCTTTGCTATACCATGAAGGTTTGTAAGCCAGACGCTTCGTATCTTTATCCCTCCACCCCCAATTGTGAGTATCCATTTTCTGAACTACCCATTTCTATCAACCCAGTGCATTGAGGAGACAATCGAGTTCTCTGGTGTGACTAATCTTCATTTCAGTTTGTATCTTGCATGTCTGCATCCATAAGCCAAGTCTAATACAGGACAAGCCAGCGATCAAGTCTACAAGCTATGTGCATCAACTCACAGGTCAAACATCCTCTTCATCTAGTTTAGTTCTTATTAAACAGCCCAAGCCATTCCAAGCTAGGCCAGTGGACATTATAGAAAGCTAGGGAGTTTTTCACATTATGCCCCCCACCCCCCACTTCAAACCACTGGTCCCTTCATATAGTTTCAACAACCCTAGCTCCCTGAGTTAGTTATGCCATAGGCTCAGGTTGAGTGCAACTCTTTAAACTTCAGACCAGCTAACCCATTCTTGACCCTCCTCTAGTCCTTGTGAGGACAACTCAGAGGTTGGATCCAAGGATCAGTGGCCCACATGGATCCCCTCCTGGAGGCTGACACAGAGTCCCAGTAAGGATTAAGGTGAACAAAAGAGAAAAATAGTTCTCACAGTTTTTCTGGTAGAAAAGGCCTCTACCTTGTAGGTTTGGGAGGTTTCTCTTAGAGAAAAGGCCTTTGGTGAGACCCTTGGAGGCATCATCAGGCTGTTACTTTATGGATCATTTGGGCTCTAGCCCTACCTTTTCAAACAAGCTCAAGTTGACACAAAATCTAATGACCAAACTTGTCAAGTTTATTGGGATCTTTGGACTTGCCCCTCTCTCTTTAAAAAGAATTTTGCCCTAAATTTAAATTGTTTAAAAAGTAGATGAATGTGCTTGCGCACCAACTTAAAGTTACATATGAAGGTACGTAAAATACTGCTTTAAAAAGCTCAGAAATTTTTATTAAAATAAAAATATCAAAATATGAAGCTATTTTTTTCTTGGTACACTATCTAGGTCTATAAACTTCTGAGGCGAGTGTTTACATCTCTCTAATCCTTCCTCAATGAATTCTGCTCTCTTCAATTTATACCATATCAAAAGTTCTGACACCCTCAGGGGACTAAAATGATGTTGCATTTAAATGTTCTTTGAGTTTTGGGGACAAAATGTCTGAAGTGGCACTATCAAGGCTTTCGGGTCATAGAGTCAGATCCCCCCAATGAAATGCTCACAGGACCCTCCTGGATGAGCAGGTACCGTTTGACAAACAGGTGCCATATGGGGAGAGGAAATTCCTTGGCACAGCTTTCCAGGTAGTTTCCTCGTTCAGCAGGGTCCGTTTTACCAGAATTCAGAGTAATCCCTCCTTAGCATCTTTTGTCCATTGAGAAAATCTATTAAGACTACATTTCCCCTTTGGGCTTTCAAAAATAGTCATTATAGCTCTCTTCGGGTTTTCTGAGATGACTTCTCCACTTTGAATTTAACTGACCCGGAGAAGCCCCATAGATGCCACTGTTTTGAATGGATCTTTTATTAAAAGCACCGTAATGAATCCGATACCGAGATATTATTGAGAGAACTTGTCTTCAGCTAGCCATTGATCATACAGATATGCTTAACTGAATTTTGTTTGAAATATACCCATGCAAGTATAAATTGAAACCATAGCAGCAATACTTTTTGAACTCACTCTCATATTCAAAGTCATTTTATTTCATCTTGCTGTCCCCTACCTTTTACTCTATAATTTTGGAATAAATTTCAAATACCACATTGTTTTATGCTTAAATATTTCAGAATTTATTTACAAAAAATAATCAAACCCATTATTGTCATATTGAATCAGACTCAATTTAATGAATTAATGAGTAGAAGTGTTTTCTTAGCAACATGTTTGTCAGAAACAGATAGTCAAAACCTGCCAAATTTCCAGTTGTTAGTCAATAATATTAACTACATTTTCTACCTAGGGACCTTAATAAATAAGAAATTCAGTGTCATCACATTGAGTCTAACTCATAGCAGTTTGGACTGTAAAGAGTCATTTACTGTAAATAATCATTTACTGTAAATAGTCATGTAACAGCATTATCATTTTTTCCACTAAGTGACTTTAAGTTTGAAGCTCTGATCTTGCTGCACAATGCCTAATACAGTCTCATCAGTTGGATTTTTATAAGTATTAAGGAGTTAAAAAAATACAACTGCAAAACTCAAAGAAGTCACTGTGATTTCCCATATTATCAAACCTGCTGTGAAATGGTTGCTTGTCAATCAAGCTTCTGAGAGTAGGATTAGTTGAACAAATATGTCTTTGACCACAGCCTTGGCAGATGAAATAAGAGGTCTTCCACTGCTTAAGTAGAACAATACAATTCAAAAGGTCTAGAAACTCAAAGCTGTTTGAAAATGCACTGACGAGGCCATTTGTTCATTCAGCCTGAGAACAGAAAAAAAAAAATCAAGGGGGAGTGGCAAGGGAAGAATCTTTAAATGTTTCATTTGTTCCTTAAGGAACACCCAGTACATTCTATTAGTGAAATGTGTGATAGTCCTGGAAATATCTAAGCTCTCCTTGGACTTACTTCTGGAAAATGTACGTGTGAACTGATAGCTTTTTTGTGAAATCTTTTGCAAGCATCTCATATTTTCTCAGCAGGGACAGAAGTGTGCAGTTACTTACCAAGAAGAGTAATTTTCCTCAGGCGGCCCAACAGCTGACTAGTGGATCCGGAAAGAAGAGTGAGGGGACAAAGATCCATTTAGAAATAACTTTCTTGGGTAATTATATCCTATGTAACCATGAAGTTGGGTGCAATCACAGATGTTCCTTTTTTCTATTCTTTCTTTCTTCTCTCTCTTTGTTAGAACTGTTCCCCTCGAAGTCAGCAATGTGAATTGAATTTAGCTCCTCAATACAGCTTTACCACTGTGGCTCTAGGATCCAGAGTTGCTTATGTGAAGTCACTTTTGCCAGGAGCAATATGAGTCAAGGTGTCTACAAACTTGTAGCGGTTTTATAAGTCACTGAGTTATTAAATTACTGGTGCCACCTGGAAGACTATTTACAGTGTCATTGTGCTGTAGGGAGACATGAGACATACTCCCCAACCTATTCAATCTCTCATTGTCTTTATGAAAACACCTCATATAACTCCATTTGGAATTAATTTCTATTGCATTATTCTTCCATTATGTGTGACCCCCTTATAATATAGTAGCTCGCCTTGAATTGCAGTTATTTATGTGGGTAGCCCTATTTTTCATTTAGGTCCCTATCGAGCAGTGACTCTGTCTTACTCATCTACATTTCTGTGCCTTGCACATAATAAGCATTAGCAACATTTGTTGAAATCAAGTCCTAAAATATACACTTGATGATATACAAGAGATAAAATTAGCATACAGAGACCAAATATATAACCCCCCCCAAAACCAAACCCACTTCTGATGAGACAATTTCAACCCAGATTAACTTTATATTATAGAGTAGAACTGATCCATAACATCTGAGTATCTAAATCTCCAAGAAATCAGATGGCCTCATTTCTATCAGAGAGACTTGTGGTTTTGATCCACCAAGCTTTCTGTTAGTAGCCCGATGCTTAACTCAATACACCATCAGATCCTTCCCAAATATAATTTAATTCAGTAAGCATTTAATATCTGTATAGAAATAAAACATTTAAATTTATTGAGAGTTTACTACCTGTCCAAAAGTTAGTACATCATAAAAGGAGGGAAGGGGGATGGATGTGTGAATGTGAAATGATGACGGAGGGAGCCGGGCACTAATCCACCCAGTGGGAGAGTACTGGTCTTGTCTCCACAGAATCAGGAGTGGACATGCAGACCCTACCATGGTACACCAAACCCTAAGGACAGTGTGGCTACGTGGAGGAATGCATGAAAAGAGAGCTACAGGGCTGACCCCAACTAGAGCCAAACTGAACCCTCCCTCCAAATGGGTGTGGCAGAGAGCAGAACTGAACCTACAGGCTGGAGAGAAGGGCCAGCATGCCATCCCCACACAGAGGCATCCAGGGAGGGAGGAAGAGAGAGCCAGACTGGACCACAGGCTGGCACACCAGGCTCAGAGGGTTACATCTCTGCAGGGAGCCAATGGGACACAGAGGACACTGGGCAACCAACAACAGCATGTGTCACACTGGAGCAGACTGTGACCGAGGACATTTCTGGGGTCACATGGTGGGGAGGTCTGAATGCCTCCAAAACGGAGCAAACCAAGAAGGGAACGTACCAGATCAGCAGCTAGAGCAAGCCAGAGCTATGAAGGCCAGTGAGCAGAGCCAGGGTTTTTGTATATTTATTTTCTCTCTTAAAATTTTTTTCTTTCTTATTTACTATTTTAATTAAAAAAAATCAGTTTGGGCTATGTCAGAGTAGGTGTACCTACCTATAGGATAGGCATGGGAGGCGTGTCCAAGGCAGTGGGACCAATGGTACTGGGGAGACCTGCGAAGTGAGGGCAGTGGGGGGAGGGGGCAGTGAGCAGGCTGCACCATGGACAGGAGAATAACTGGGGTTTCAGTCAACAACAAGGAGGAGATAAGAATCCAAGGTGGGGGGTGGGGGTGGGGTTTGGGGTGAGTGGGTGGAGGAGCATGTCAGAGCAACAGCTAACTAGCTAAGAAGAGGTATCACGAGGTGGAAATAAGGGGAAAGTGATGGTAGGGCAGGAGGAAGGTAAAAGGAAACAGAGGAAGGACCAAGGAAGGAAAGCAATGGATGGAAGTATAAACATAATGGTGCACATATATAAATACATTAATCCACAAAAATAGAGGTATTGGTCCATGTATATAAATTTATATGGCAATACACTGAGGTAGGGGATGGACTTTGGGCCTCTGCTCATACCCTTCCTCAATACAAGAACAGTTTGTTCTAACTAATCAGCAGTCTGTGTATCTGCACCCTTCTGAAACAATCACTGAAGACTAAATGGGCGCCTAAGCAAATGTGGTGAAGAAGGTGGATGGTACCCAACTATTAAAATATATAGTGTCTGGTGTCTTAAAGGCTTGAAGTTCCACAAGCCACCATTCAGCAGTGAAGCAACAAGTCCACATGGAAGAAGCACACTGCCGTGTGTGATCATGAGGAGTCATAGGGACCAGGTAATAGGCATCAGCAGACACATAACAAACAAAAACATATTATTGAGAATGAGGGGTCCTGGAGCAGAGATCCAAAGCCCAACTGTAGACAGTGGAACAATCTCCCCACAGATGGGCCACAGGGAAGGGATGAGTCACCAGGGTGCAGTAAAACATCGATGAAACACACTGTGTTCCTCTGGTTCCCGGAGGCTTCCTCACCCCCCACTGTCATGACCCCAGTGCTGCTTCTCAATTCAGACTAGACCGGAACATGTACACAGGTACAGAAATGGATGGGAACTCATGACACACAGAATCCAGGAACAGGAGTGGGAATAGTGATACCAGAAGGGAAGGAGGAAGAGGTGGAGAGGAGGGGAGAAAGGGGGAGCCAATCACACTGATCGGCACATAATCATACACCCCTCTAAGTGGGGGAAACAACAAAAAAGATGGGGGGAGGGAAGCGGCATTCAGTGTGAGAGATGCGAATAATAACAATGTAAAATCTATCAAGGGGTTATGGGGAGGGAAGCTGATACCAAGGGCTCAATAGAAAGTAAATGTCTAGAAAATAATGAAGGCAACATATGTACAAACATGCCTGATTTAATTGATGTATGTATGGATTGTGGTAAGAGTTATACAAGTCCCCAATAAAATAATTTTTTTAAGTTAGTACATCATTTCACTTCTCAAAAGCACTTACGGAGGACCCACAGAGCTACTACCATAGTATGGACGAAGCAACTGAGGTGAGGCATGAAAAGCATCCCATGTAGCTGAAGTAACAGGAATGGGATTTGAAAACCAACCTCTGCAAATCTACAGACAGTGACAGAGCCCTCATAACCTGGTAACATTAGCCTTAGCCAGCTCTCTTAGGTCTGGACAAAAGTTAAATTTCCATGAATTGTTATTGCTAGGTGAGATCAAGTTGGCTTGGATTCATGGAGACCTTAAACAAAGAACAATGAAACACAGCCAGGTTCTGCACCATCCTAATGATGGTTACTTCTAAGCCTGTTGTTGTAGCCACTGTATCAATCTACCTCCTTGACAATTTTTCTCTTTTTCGCTGTAATTCTACTATACTGTGCATGATATTTTCCCCAGGGATACTTCTGTCATAATAACATGTCCATAATGATGTCGTTTCTAAGGGATTTGTCGTTCCTGATAGCATGAGATTCAAAGTACTTCCTTGCTTCCGAGGAGTATTACGGATGTCATTCCAAGACATTTTTGTTTGTTCTAATAGCAGTGCACAGCATGTTTTATATTATTTGGCAACATCATCATTCAAACTTAATTCTTCTATGGCCTTCCTTATTATTATTTGCCCAGCTTGTGCATGCATGTGAGGTGACTGAAAATACCATACATGTCTTGAGCCAGGTGCATCTTCTTCCTCAAAGTGACGTATTTGCTCTTTCACACTCTCAAGAGATCATTTGTAGCTTAGATGTACAGTACCATGTGTTCTTTGACCTCTTGACTTCTTCTCCCAGCACATGGATTGTGTATCCAAGTCAAATTAACTCATTGACAACTTCGATCTTTTTTTCTCCATTTGTTGGCCCATTAGTAAGGATGTCTGTTTTCTTTACACTCAGTTACAATCCAAAGCTTGCAGTGTTGCATTGTCTTCAGAAAGTTCAAGTTCTCCTCACTTTTAGCAAGTAAAATTCTGGCATCTGTTGTTACTGCCATCCAGTTGGTTCAAACCCACAGCTATCTGATGTACAACAGAATGAAACATGGCCCAGTCCGCTACCATCCTCACAATTGTTCCTATACTTGACCACTGGGTCAATTCAGTTCATTAAGGGCCTTCCTCTTTTTTGCTGACCCACCACGTTACCAAGCATGACGTCTTTTTCCATGAACTGTCTCTCCTGACAACATGTTGAAAATACATAAGACTAAATCTCACAATCCTTGCCTCTAAGGAGCAATCTGGTATTACTTCTTCCAACAGAGAGGTTTGTCCTTTCAGCAGTCCATGGTATTTTCAATAATCTTTGACAGTAATACAACTCAAATACACACATTCTTCTTTGGTCTTGATAAATGTCAAACTTTTGCATGTTTGTGAGGCAATTGAAAATACCAGGGCTTGGATCAAGGCACACCTTAGCTCTCAAAATAGCATCTGTGCTCTTCAACACTCCAGACGCCATGCTCAGAGTATTTACCCAACCCAATACAGCTTTTGTATTCATGACTGTTACTTCCATGAGCATTGATTATGGATCCAAGCAAGACAAAATACTTGACAATTTCTGTCTTTTTCCATAGTGTGATGTTAGTTCGGTTGTGAGGATTTGGGTCTTTTTTTTTTTTTCATTGAGTTTTGACTGATACTGATGGGTGCAATACTTGATCGTCATCAACAAGTGTTTCAAATCCTCCCCACCTTCAGCAAGCAAGGTTGGGTCATCTGCATATCACAGGTTGTTAATACGCCTTCCTCTAATCCTGATGGAAAATTCTTTTTTATATAACCTAGCTTCTCTGATGATTTGCTCAGCATAATGGATTGAATAAGTATGGTGAGAAGCTATAACACCTGACACACACCTTTTCTGATTTTAAACCATGCAGTATTCGCTTGTTCTGCTTGCACAAGTACCTCTTAATTCATGTACAAGTTCCCCCTGAGCACAATGAAGTGTTCTGGAATCCCCGTTCTTCTAAAAGCTTTCCATAGTTTATGATTTGCACAGTCCAATACCTTGGTGTAGTCCATAAAACATAAGTAAACATATGTCTGGTATTTTATCCTTTCATCAAAGATCCACCTGACATCAGTAATTATATCCCTTGTTCCATATCCTCTTTTGCATCTGGCTTAAACCTCTGGCAGCTCTCTGCCAATGTCCTGCTGCAATCAGGGTTGGATGATCTTCAACAAAATTTAATTTTCAGGTGATATCAAGGGTATTGTTCTGTAATTTGAGCATCTTTCTTTGGAATGGGCAAACATATGGATCTCTTACAGTCAGTTAGGCAAGTAGTTGTCTTCCAAATTGTACTTCCAGTGTTTTATTAGCTTATTGAGACATTTCAGTTGGTTTTGCGTCAATTCCTGAACCCTTGTTTTTAGCTAATACTTTCAGTTCAGCTTGAACTTCTTCCTTAGGTGCCATCAGTTCTTGCATATGAGGTGGAACGTCGACTAGTTCTTTCTGATACAGTGACTCGGTTTATTCTTTACATCATCTTTTGATGCTTCTGTCATCATTCATTATTTTGGCCATAGAATATTTCAATATTGCAACTTGAGCATTGCATTTTTGATTTAGTTCTTTCAGTTTAAGAAATGCTAAATATGTTCATCATTTTTGGTTTTCTAACTCTAGGTCTTTACATATTTCATTATAATCTTTTAGTTTGTTTTTTTGAGCTGGCCCTTGAAATTTTATGTTCAGCTGTTTGGCTTCATCGTTTCTTCCACTTGCTTTAGTTTTTCTATAAATAAGAGCAAGTTTCAGAGTACTTCTGACATTCACTTTGGTGTTTTCTTTCTTCCTTTCTTGTCTTCTTAATGACGTTTTACTTTCTTAATGAATGATGTTCTTGACTAATCAGATCATCTGCTATTAGTTTTCAATGCAACAAATATGTGTTCTAGATGTTCTCAAAATTCAGGTGTGATAGTCTCAAAGTCCTATTTTGGCTTTTGTGGAATTGTTTTAATTTTCTTGAGCTTCAGTCTGAATTTACATATGAGCAATTCATGGCTTGTTCCGCAATCAACTCCTGGCCTGGTTTTAGCTGCTGATATTGAACTTCTCCATCATCTCTTCCCACAAATGTTGTCCATTTGATTTCTGTGTATTTCATATGGAGAAATTTGTGTATATAACTGCCATTTTTATTGTTGAGTAAAAAGTATTTGTTTTGAACAAGTCGCTTGTCTTGCAAATTTCTCGCATCAGATCCCCAGCTTCACCAAGACATATTCTATCACCAAAATCATATTCTCCAACTTGTATTCCTTCCTATTTGTTTTTAACTTTTTATTGGAATCGCCAATAGTTCCCAATGCATATGGATTGCATATTTGATGAATTTCTGACTGAAAATGTTGGTAGAATTTCTCCATCACTATGTCTGGTGGTTGTTAGATACATTTGAATTATAGTTGTATTGATTGGATTTCCCTAAAGGAAAATAGACAAAATCCTATTGCAATGTACTTCAAAATCATTCTTGGAATGACCTTTTTGACAATGAACACAATAACATTCTGCTTGAGTTTGTCTTTCCCAGCACAGTAAACCATATGAAGCTATGTATAAGCTTTTCAGTGGCTACTTCCTCCAAAGTGGGCAGCCGATTCCTTCTTCAGAGTCTGGTTTTAGTTTAGAAGCTCAGCTGTGGTTGTTTGATGATTTTTGTGTCAACTAGACACTCCTGGCTAGGGGCAGAGTTCAATCTGTCAGTCAGGTGACACATCCTTGGTGTGACAGAGACACTGAGAACTATTCTTCTCCTGCCTGTCTGCTCTCCTGCCTGCTGGAATTCTGCCTGTCTAGCTGCCAGTTTCTCTGATGTTCCCACTGGCCTTTGATCTTCCTGCTTGCTGGGTCAATTTTCTGCATCACAGGCATGTGAGGCTGCAGAGTAGCTTGTGGACTACCATTCGATTTATGGACTTGAGTTGGACTGAGTTGGTATGCTTTCATGATATATAATTACTTCTTAATACAATGCTCTTTCTTATGTGTATATGAATGTACTTGGATTTGTTTCTCTAGACAACCTGGCCTGACACATCTACTGTAACTGGTTTACTTTCTGTGATTCCACTAGCATTGTTTCCAGCAACACAGCAGCACAAAATCCACCACAACATAATAAACTGACAGACAAATAGTTGATAGTTAATCAAGGAAAGTCAAATTTAAATTCCTTTCCCACATATACAAGCTAGGTGAGTAAAGTCAGTTCACTCTGCATTAAAGTAAAAATCCTTAATGGCTGCAGTATCTACTGCCCTACCTTTTCTTGGTTTAAGGACCTTATTAACTGTTCGATTTTGTGGGATTAACCAGTTAAAACCTTAGGAATAGCAGCAAAATAATGTCAGATATAGTGGCAGAAGCCTGGAAAGCACTCACATTTTGATTTAGGAAGACCTGGCTCCTCAACGTAGAATCAGTAATTATGTGAATGCAGTAAAATTTGGGGGACTCTTATTTTCTGATGGGTAAGGACTTAAAATGATAATAGCATTTGAAAATATCCAATAATTATCATAACTTGATATGTACAAGGTATCTAGGATAATTGGAAATCATAAAAAATGGAACACATGAAGATAAATATACTAGCCACAAGTGAGGTGAATGTATTGGCAGTGGGCATTTTGAATCAGACAGTCATATGTGAGTAATGATAAATTCAAGAATATGGTGTTATATTCCCCATCAAAGAGAACAGTTCAAGATTTTTTGAAGTATAATACTGTCAGTGATAGGATAATTCCAATATACCTACAAGGAAGTCCAGTTACTACAACCACACAGCTGTTATTTAAGTTAATGCACCAATCATGAAAGCTGGTAATAAAGAAATTGAAGCATTCTAGCAATGTCTTCTGTTTGAAATTGATTTAGTGTGTGATCATCGAGATGCATTGATAATTATTGGTGATTTGAATTTGAAAGTTGGCAAAAAAGAAGGGATGGATGTTGAAACAAAGGTTGATATTGTTTGCTAGATTTTTCAAGACCTAGGACTTCTTTCTTGCAAATAATATTTTCAACAATATCAGCAGTGGCTGTACACATGGACCTCATCAGACGGAATACACAGGAGTCAAATTTACTAAATCTATTGGAAATGACAATAGAGAAATTCAATATGAGCAATAAAAATGAGTCCATGACTAACTGAAACAGATCATTAATTGCTCGTATATAAATTTAGGTGGAAGCTGAGAAAATTAAAGTACGTCCATGAAAGCCAAACTATTACATTAAGTACACTTCCCCTGCTCCCCTGCCTGACCTTCACACTTCTTAGAACTTTAATAATGTGAGACACTTCTTAGAACTTTCATGAGCGCTATGGGATACTGCAGCAATTCGCAGAACCTGGGCCATTAGGAGTCAGGGAAAGATGAAACTCTCCTTCTGCAAACGTTGAATGTTTAGGACTTTTCAATATACAGCATCTTGGGAACAGTTTGATATTTATTCTTAAAAAATAAATTATTGCCACCCCAACTCTGTGTGTTTTCCATAATGTAAATATTTAGGCGAGGCATGAAGCCTAACATAGCCGCATTTGAGATCTTCACCTGTTGAGGTGTTGACTGAGACTGTGTGAGACTCCTCACCTTCTGATTCAAATGTTGCCTTGCAGACTTGGTTCTCTGGAAGAAGACAATGCGATGGAGTAGCACGGGGAAAAGGTTTATTGGGGAGTTATTATGGCAATAGCTATATAAGACATCAAGTCTACTGAGATGTATTGAAGCTGGGGTTCCTGCACCACCCATGTCTTCTTACTCCATGATACTAGGGAAGTGACCTCACCTTCACACCTTCAGTACCCACATCTTGCATAACGGGTACTGAGTATATGGCTATCTAATGCATAGGTACTCAGACTTATCTAACCTACTCCCTTGATAATTAAAAGTGTTTATCCTATACCTCATTATCCAGGATAAAATGTGGTTTTCTGTTTTGCAGCCTTTGGGGATCATTCCAGTGCCCTGGGGAGCAGGTCACACCTTTTAGAAAACACCGGTATGAATGAATACAGCGGAACAAGATAGGAAACTAAATGTATAAGCTACCAATCATAGGATTTCTGAGTCCATACCAGGGAACAGTCTCTGTCATCAACAAAAAGATACTTTTGTCTGGGAAACATTTCATGCATGCAGCATCAGTAATTGAATCATAGGTTTAATGGACTCCGCCCTGATTGCAGGGTGTGGGAGCACTGTGAGTTTCCTGTTTGTTCTCTCACATATGGTCTACAGTCTTCAAGTCCCCTTCAAAGGTCTTCCTTTCTCTCTCTCTCTCTCTCTCTCTCTCTCTTTCTCTCTCTCTCTCTCTCCCTCGTTGCTGTGCCTTTAGCCTAGCAACAGTAATTTTTCTTTGTTCTGGCATTAAAAAATCTGCTTGGCCTTACTGTGAGTATAGGTGCTAATCTTAGATTTTCATGACACCATTTGCTTTATCTTTTAAGGTCTTGGTGTTGCTTGGGCACTGTCAGATCTCTCCCAGGAGTCATGGTTTGGCCATGATGCTCTTGGATGGAGAGGATAAACATATGAGAAACTACAATGGTCATTGCTGTTTCTGGTGATAACAAGGGCTGACAAGGTCGCTTTTATAATGTGGGCATTACGGACATCAAACCAAAATGTTTTCCATGTATTTTCCCCACTCAGAAAAGTACAAAGGGTCCCTGCGTGGCATACGGGGTTCACAGTCATCACGATTTTGACTCTCATTTGCTTTCTCATAAATAATTCAATATTTCCTTTTCCTCTGTATCAGCTATAGAATATTTTGTTAAAAAGATGGCTGAAACAGACATGGTCCTTTCCTTCCTAGGATTTATCATCTAACAAACAAAACTGATTAAATTCACAGGAATATAGTGAAATGAAAAGTATTGTGGGGACATAGAGTGAGGGTCTGCTTATGCTTTAATCATAATTACTATACTGAAAATGCTCACACAGACTCTTTTCTGTATTATACATGGATATTGTGCCTTACTTGTGTTTCCTTCATCCTTAAAATTTAAAAAGCCCCAAACTCCTTGTCATTGAGTCAATTCTGTCCCATAGAGTGTGACTACCCTATAGGCTCCCCAAGGCTGTAAATCTTTACAGTCAAAGAGCAGCTGGTGGGTTTGTACTGTCAACATTTTGGTTAGCAGTCAAGTACCTAACCACTGAGGCACCATGTCTCCTTTTAACTATACAAAGTAGGTACAATTCTGATGAAGCCACCGGCTTAATGTCACATTGATGATAAATATCAGAATCAAGTTTCAGCATAAGTTTCAAAGTTCTTGTAGGATAGTATTCTAAAATTAACGACTCTTCTAATCCTGCCTCTCTAATATGTAGTTGCATCCAGTTATTATTCCTTGAGCAAATGAATGCAAAAATAGAGCAGAGAGAAACAGCAACAAGCCCCCAAGGAGAAAAATCAGCAAGTGCAAATGCCCTGTGACCATGGTGTGCTGTGCTATCTAGATGACATCCAGTGGGTCGGGAGCATAAAGAGCTGATACAGCAAGTCGTTCATTAAATGGAGAGTACAATAAGTTGTTCATTAAGATTGGAGGGCCACACAGTGGAAGACCAAAGAAGGATGAGGTTTGCATATTAACTTCAGTGGAAGGTTACTGCTTAATTTTAGGGAAGAGAGTAACTTCATCAGATTTGTCTTTTTCCAGAGTCACTCTGACTGCAGTGTGAACAATTGCTATTCAAGTGAGGGTATGGAGACAATGACTAAGAGACTACTGCAATATTCCAGGTGAGAGATAAAAGTATCAATGTATTGGCAGGACAGGAGAGCAACGGAAGGATTCCAGCTGTATTTAGATATTGAAATTGACAAAAGCCCCCTCTCCAGCCATGTGTGTTTCCAAGGTCCATCTTGCCTCTTCCCAATTACTTGCCTTTGTTCCACTTGTTTCTGCCTCCTGAAATGCCCTCTCCCTCCTCCTATGTCTCTGAACTCATTCTTCTGATGACCCCAGCCCAGGATACTATGGTTCTCCTACATACTCAATCGGGTTCCAAAGGCTATAAATCTTTACGGAAGCAGAGAGGCTGGTGGGTTTGTATGGCTGACCTATCTGTTCGCAGCCAAGCACTTAACCACTGCGACACCAGGGCTCCTTTGAACTATACAAAGTAGGTATAACTCTGTTCAAGCAACTTGCTCAATGCCACAGAGATGGCATTTTTAGGTACCAATGTATCTGGCTATTTCTTATCTCTCCAATTATATGTGTCTACTGAGTGTCAGAAACAATATTGTGCCATATATTTCTCGGCAGTTTCCACTGGTCATGCTCCACTTTGTACTTAGCAGATGCTGTGGGTATCAGAAGTAGCTGGTGTAGCGTACCAAGCACTTGACCGAGAGTCAGAAATTCTGTCTTCACTGGATGTATAATTATGGGCAAGTCTTTTTATCTTTATTTCATATTTTATTTAATTGATATATTATCTTAATTGTTTCCAAAAGGTTTTGTGAGAATTGACTCAGCTAATAATTACAAAAGCAGCTTTCAAATTTAAGAATGATGCACAAGTCTATGGAGTTTTGAACAACATAAATATATAAGGCACTACCCTTGGATTGGAAAGGCGGGAAATCCAATTGCAACTGGCTTTTAAAAATGAGCTTTATGGAAATGGTTCTACGATAGCACACACAAGGCCCCTTTTCCGTCTCAGGGGTTATGAGGTAGTTAGTTTGTTGTTCCAACCTGGCCGATAAATTGAAGGTCAGAGAGATAAATGGCTCTGCGAGCCTCGCCTTTCTTGTCTCTTGCTCTTTGATCATTTAACCAGTGTGTGGCTGCTTTGCTTGTTCTTTGTCTTGATTTGTATGCTACACTACCTGTGGGACACCTAACCCATAGACTGTGTCTCTACAGTTTGAGGTTCCTTCAAGACCTGCTTCGTCACTCTACTGGTCTATGCATCTCTTGATTTGGGACCCTGTCATCTGGCTGACTGTTGGTGACCTTGCTTGTTATTTGCTGCCTGTGCCTGGAAAGCCTGAATGGCTCTACAGAGGACTACCCGGCAGCTCTCAAGACTTGAAGGACTGCCAGTGTCTCACAGAAGTGAGTAGCACTGAGCCATTTGTACTGTTTTATAATTTAATAAACTGTTTATTTCTTATGTTATATATCTCTCTGTATAAAAATATATTAAATTATTAGCATTCTCATTTTGTTTCTCTAGAGAACCCTATCTAACACAGGCTGGAACCAGACGTTCAAATGCCAATAAGAGACTTTCTTATTCCTCTTCTCTCTATCTCTCATACTTTCTGAACTGTCTCTGTTTCTATGTTTATCACCCTATCTCAGTTTGTGGTCTCTCAGTTTGTGGCTTCTCTCTCTGCCCTACTACATTGACTTTATTCTATAAAACTGTGCTTTGGCCTTCATGCTTTCTCTACATGACAAGGGAGATGGTCAGAGGCAACAAAGTGTTTATGAAATCTTATCTTAAAGAGAAGGAGATTCTTTGCCAGTTTCACTTGGACATTTTTCAAATATTGAGCTAATTTAGATCAGGACTACTCCTTGAGTGAACATTGTAACCAAGGGATGGGGTCAGCGTCTATTCCTATCACGAAAGACACAGTACACACTGATATGTAGCCTGAACCATAACTTCGTGGCTGGAATTCCCAAAGGTACGGAAGTACTGATAACATAAAAAGAAGGGAAGAGTAGTGCCAGAAAACATGAAACAATTCCTATCTACTATAATTCATAATAGGAAATATTTGAACATTGATCTGAGTGGGCAAACTAATTGATATGATAAGAAAAGGAAACAAGAAATTGTTTCCTTGTATCACCAAAATTAAATCACCTTAAACAGATAATGTGCTCAGGATAAACGAGCCGAGATGACCTAAAATTTTTATCCAAAGACATCTGGATTGATAAAAACACACAAAAGGAAAGAATTTTGCTCAAGGGAATCAAGACAGATTGAACCATCTGAGATGGTGAGGGGAAGTATGTTATAAAATGACAAAAATGTGCAAATAAATCAACACATGCAAGGTGCAAGACTATTAATGTCCTTCCTCTGATGGAGATGGAGTCTAATTACAAACAGAAGTCAGTTGATTGTGTGCAGATTTTATTTATGATCATATCTGATTAGACAAATGCGAAATGGCTGTAAATTGCCCTGTGATAAGCTCTGTGTTGCTAGGTAACAAATCAACATGATTCCCAGATGAACTAAAGAAATGGAAAGAATTGAGAGAGCAGAATGCTTCTTGACCCTCCCTTGTTTTCATTTTTAATTTTTTTAGTGGATAAGATGGTCCTCTATAGTGTACTATACTCTTCAGATTGCTACATGTCTCATTCAAAGTAAAATACCAACTTAATTTTAGTTCTTAGAGTAGAATATTTTAAGAAATTCTAGGCTAAATGCACTTGAAATACATGAACTTAGAAATTGGGTCTAAATTGTTCATTAAATTCATCAAATTCATCTAGCTTCTCCTAACTAATGGGCTTGATTAGAGACACTGCAAGGCCTAGAACGAATTATACACAACAGTCTTTGTCCTTGGGAAATATAGGATTGGGGAGTATGGAAACACCAACTATAAGACAACACATGAGATGTAGGCCATCTGAAGCCTAACAAGGAAGGAAGGCGGTGTGAGAAATTATTAAATATAATATAAACATTCAGCTCAGAGAAAAGAGTTTAGAGCAAGAGGCCCAAAATAAGTTTCAAATATAAAAACCTGTCCTATGGTACATATCGATTGATCTCTTCCATGAACTTTCTAATGGGTAGCATCATCAATGAGTGGAATCTCTGAAGCTCCAAGGAGGTTTAGCTCTTATTCCAAGGAAGGAGGAACTGGGAACTAGATGCATGTGGGAAAAGAATAGTCTTCACTGTGAGGTAAGGTGTCCATTCATCACTGTCCTTCAGTCCACAAAGGTCAGTTTTATCTAGTAACAGGTGTAGTTAGCAATGAGAAATTGTGTGACTTATATTTTCTAAAATATATTGCATAGGTTGTGTCTTAGGCTGAGTTGTTTAGCGAAGCAAAATCAGTGAAGCTTATAAATATATATATATATATAAAATGGTTCATATTATTGAAGAAGCAGGTAATTTCCAAATAAGGATGTCAGACTAGAAACCTGTGCTGACTCGTGTAGATAGAAGAGTTTATAGATCTAAGAACATTAGCTTGTATGGCAGACATCTGGCTGCAGAGGTGAAGGAAACCAAGATTGGCAGGTAAGATGCTAAACTACCACCTACTCTCAGCATTCGAAGGCTACACAACAAATCAATGGTCCAAGAATTAGAGGTCAGATGACAAGCTGGATGCAAGATCAGAAAGTAAGATTTTCCACACTGTCTATTTATATTGGAAGCAGGCTAAGAATCCTGGCCCAGCCAGGTTGTTCCAAATCCTTAATTATCATAGGTTTCTAGAATTATACAATACACCAATGAAAGAAAGAGACCTTGTCTTCAAATAATGCTCTTAAATTCAAATATTGCTCAGTGGCTCATATTTGGAGAAACATGCTTTGTTAGAGTGTTATGATGTCCAAGACATATCTGCCTTTTCTCCCCTTTGACCATAGGGACGATGTTCTTTCCTCACTTCTACCTCTTTGTAACAAGGTTGTGGAGAATCTGTAATTACAAAGGGATATTAGAAATACACAGAGATATGAGGGAAATACTTTCTCTCTCTTTCTCTCTCTCTCTCTCTCTCTCTCTCTCTCTCTCTCTCTCTCTCTCTCTCTCGTTTTTTCTCTCTCTCTCTCTCTCCATCCTTTAAGAGAACACAAACCACAAGTCCCCCAAAATAAAGAACTAAATTGGTGGTTCACTAACTGCCTTGATTTATCATTTCCCTGGCACGATTCCTCACTCTGGGACAATGAGTCCCAGATTTCTGAATGCACTCTGACTTCATCCTGAGGTATTCCAACTGACTACTTGGTAACTCTCCTTAGATGAACACTAAGTATTTGAAACTTAACATTCCCTGATTTATATTCTTTCCTGGTCATTTCTATTGCACTCACGACAGCGGTTCTTAATGGCAGTGTATTATCATTTTGCATAGGTAGGCATCAATGTCCTTACTCTTAATGTTTTGCTCTCATATATCCTTTGTTCCTTAGAATAAAATCAGGAAGCAAAATTGCTGGGTTGAAGTGAATTTTTATTTTCCACATCCTCACTTTCAGTTGAATTAAATAAAAAATGAATTTAACAGACTCCGTGTGCCCGACAGTTGGTTCCTTTCGTGCCTCCCAGGAGCCCTGATGGCATTAGTTGGTAAGCACCAGGCTATTAATAAGCGAGGTCAGCAATTCATATCCACAAGCTGCTCAGTGGGAGAAAGTTGAAGCGATCTACTCCCCTAAACGTTTAAAGCTTTGAAAGACCTGTATGTAAGGTTGCTTTGAATTGGTATATTCAATAGCAGTGCACTTCTTTTTCTTTTTCAATGTCTTGCAGAGCCTTGCACCATATGTGCAAGAAAGCTTTGTTCTGGCTCAAATGTTCTTTTCTATGGAGCCCCAAAGGATCTCTGGATAGAATTCTAGGGGACCCAGGAACCTGGATGGAAAATATTATGCAGCTTTATTTGCACTGTGGAGCTTAAATTTAATTTCTTTCAGTTGTGAATATGAATCATGAGCCACAGAAGCATTGGCAGTGCCTGTCACCTTGTTACCAATAAAATTCTACCGTATGTGCGGCCATCTCAATTTTTTTTCATGTTCTGTGCTTACTTTGAACATGTCGCACTTGTATACATGCTTCTAGTTCTTGTTATGAGGTGGTTACATAGAAGGTGGTTGCCACCTTCCATGTAAGAGACTAAGATTGAATTCCCAGCTGATGCACCTCATGCACAGTGACCAGCAGCTCCTCAGTAGAGGTTGGCATGTGACCATGGTGTTGAAAGGTTTCAAATGTACTCCTAGACTAAGACAGTGTTTCATATTAGACTCGTGGTCTACTTTTGCCTCACTAGCAGCTAACAGAAACAATATCAACATTTTTATTTAATGCATTAATAAAGGGATACATATATTATTACTTTACAAATTTATTATATGTAAAATGTATATCTATGTTTAGGTTTGTTTGGCTTTCTTTGTAGACATTACAAGGAGATTACAAAGTGCTTTTGGAAATATCCCATTATCTTTTAATTCCATTTGTCCATAAATGTTTTGAGGCACCAGTCCTTGCCATATTAATTTGTGTTAAAAACATTATTTTAAGAATGGGCACATAGATATTATCACTCTACCAAAGGGATTCACACCATAAAGCAATTTGACTCGATTACGTAATTGAGACTTATGCTGACCTCAAGTGGTTTTAGATTCCTTCAAGATCGTTTCAACTCATAGTGACCCTTTGCACAATAGAACAAAGCACCGCCTGGTCCCGTGCCATCCTCATAATTGTGGTTGCCTTTGAGCTCACTGTGGTGGCCACTCTGTCAGTCTATCTCCCGGAGGACCTTCCTCTTTTTGTCTGTCTCTTCACCTTATTAAGTATGATGTCCTTCTCTTGGGAATGGTCTCTCCTGACAACATGTCCAAAGCACGTCAGACGAAGTCTCTCTGTCCTTGCTTTAAGATAATCTGGGTGTACTTCTTCAAAGACATGTTCTTTGCAGTATGTGGTACTTTAAATATTCTTCACCAACATCCTAGTTCAATGAATTGATTTTTCTACTTCTTCGTGATTCAGTGGGCGACTTTCCCATGCATATGAGGTGGTTGAAAATACAATAGCTTTGGGAGGCATTCCTTAGTCCTTAAAGTAACACCCTTGTTTTTCAACACTTCATAGTTCTGATGCAGTAGATTTATCCAGTGCAATCAGGTGTTTGTCTCTTGAGAGCTCCTTCCATGAGCATTAATTGTGGGCCCAAACAAGAAAATGTCCTTGACAACGTCATTCTTCTATCCCTTCATCGTGACATTATCTATTGGTCCAGTTGTGAGGATTTTGGTTTTGTTTAAATTAGGTTGGAACCCATACTTAAGTCTGCAATCCTTGATCTTCATCAGCAAGTACTTCCAGTCCTCCTCACTTTCAGCTAATGAGAATAGATCTTTAAGTACAATGCTCTCTGTGATAGGATGATGTCTATATGAATACAAGAAAAGATTAAAAAAAACTAAAGCCCAACCCCAAACCACTGCTTTCTGTCATTAATAAGACTCCTACTTGTGGCAATCCTATACGTGTCAGAGCGCAAATGTCCATCATAAAATCTCCAGTTTCTTATTTTATGGACATAGATTGCCAGGCCTTTCTTCTGAGGTCCCTCCTGATAAACTCAAACCTCCAACCTTTCAGTTATAGCTGCGCATGCTAACTGCACCACCCAGGGACTAGACCAAATTGACCAAATACCTGTTTAGATGTCCTTGCTGTCCCTACTTGAAATTACTCATTCCAGAACGTTGGGCAAGACTGAATGTCCTGAATGTGCAATTAAGCTAAGAATGTAAAACTGGCCATGAATTTATGACATATTAAAGAGACCCTAACTAGTGAGTGTCTGCTATATTCAGAGCACACCATAATTTTTAGTTTACTGAATGAGTAAAATGGATTGAGCATTATCTTACCATGACTTCTGTGTATGATTTTTTGTTACATCAGGGATATAGTGACCTGCTAGTACATGTAAAGGAACCATATGGCATCAATTATGGAAAAAATGTCCTTGCTCTGCTAGAAGGGAACAGCGGTCACTCATCTCTAGCCAATTGATATCATGAGGCATATGGATCTACTTATAGGGAAAAACAATCTTCAAGGTCATATGTATTGACCTTGATTTTTAAGATTTTAAATCTCCCTACTTCAAAATACAGCTAGCTTATTAAATTTAAAAGCAGCACTGTCAATCACCACCACCCAAAATCCACAAATAGAAACCTTTACTAGAAAACATATTCTCTCTCTCTTTCTCTCTCATCTATATCAATTCTGTAGGTTGCATATAATCTTAGAGTTGCCGATTTTCAATACTTTCCCTAATGCAGAATGAGGATAATGTAGCACTGATCATAAGCTCAAAATCTAAGATAATGTAAAAAAAAACTCAGTAACTGAAACAATTAATTTTAAATTAAAATTTCAAAAATCAAAATTGATACAAAAAATCCAATGTGACCAGAATATGAAGGTTTTAAATAATGAAGATAATTATTTGTGATTTTTCTTCTTGTTTTATGCTCTTACATGGTGACTGACATTGTCATTATACTTTTGATATTTTGTCCTTCTTGGGTTTGGGCACTAATTTTGATGTGTGAAAATGTTGCATTAGAATTTATCTTTCTTAAATTTTGAGTCTTTTTGGCACCTCCTACATTTTTTAAAACGAAGGGACGTGCAACATATGAGCATAGATTCTGCTCTTCATTTATTGACTTCATATAAAAATTAAATTGAACAGTGGTGGCACTTTGGACAAACAAGTGAAATGTCAGTGGTTCAAATCCACCAGAATCAGAGCCATGGTTTCTAAAGCTGCCCAGTGGTTGAAATGACAGTGGGACCCTCACAAAATTAGATTCCCTTGCCTGCACCCTGGAGATTCTGATGTATTAAGCCTGAGTGGTTGCTGAGGACTGATGGAGACCCGAGTTGATTGCAATCACTGGTTGAGTTAGGAACCACTGAGCTAGATAATTATCAGATTCCTTGCCACTGTAATATCATAGGATTCCACCTGATGTTCTTTTTCCTGTTTTAAAAGTAAATCCTCCTGGGATAATAGTCCATTAATTCGGTTACATCTTTATGCGGATTAATTCAATAGCTTGTTTTTCTTTTGGTAGAAAAACGCTGGAGAGCAAGGCCTCCGAGGACATCAGGGAGCGGCTGCTGGGAGCAGAGTGGCGCTCACAAAGGGCTTCCCCTCCCAGAGGCTTCGCTGGCGCTAGAGGGCTGGGAATGCCTCCTTGGCTCAACCGTGAACAACAAGAAATTGCTTTTAATCAATCTGAAAATAAATGGAACTGAATGCCAGAGTATCGTCTCTTTGAAGAGATGTCAGGAACACTTTCAATCTTTTATCTTCCCGAAAACAGCGGGGGGAACGCCACTGGAGTCAGCCCTGTAATTTCTACTCAGTAATTATACCTGTCACCACTTCCGACAGAGCAGATATAAATAGCCAGTTATCTTACTTTTCCTGCTTTTCTTCGTATTATCCTTTCTCCCATTCTCAGCCTTCGGTGTCTGAAGCTAATACCCGTGCACGACACAATGCATTCACACAAAGTTCGCTGTTAGACATTAGACCACTCTTCCAAAACGCCGCATGGCAATGGAGGGGGGATCTCATTTGCTCGAAGAGCTCAGGTCTCTAAGATTTATGATAGGTGACAGAGAGAGACAGGCACGAAGGGAAGGGGTATTGCTCTCCATTTCTATTTTCATTTCACTCCCTGTAGGGATGCGCACGTGCACACATGCCCGCTGTGCCGTGAGTGTTATTACACCCACGTACCTGGTCTCTGCACCCCGGTGACTCATGGGGAGGAATATAGGTCTTCTGTGAGGTAGATTAACCATTTCAGGTCTCTGAGGAGAGTCATTGTCCCCAGCATCAGCTCCAACGGAAATAAGCCCCCAGAGTGTTCCTTATGATGAAAGTGATTAGTGCTATTAATCATATTCACTCACGGTCTTGTCATGCTTATTAATCAAAGGAATTTCACATAAAGAATTATTTGGAATCTTCCACCCCCAAAATAGTGCTACAGTAATGAAAGTATGGGTGTTAAAGCCAGATGTTCTAGAATTCAAATTCTGATTTTCATCTCGCTTGCTGTGCTGATGGTTTTGTTGTGATAGACGTGCTAGTGTCAGTTCAGAGTCATAGCAGCCCTCTGCACACCAGAAGCAAACGCTTCCTGGGACTACCCCTTGTCATAATTATGTCTGAATCCATCCCTGCAGCCACTGTGTCAATCCATCCTGTTGCTGATCTTCCTCTTTTTCCATGTCCTTCTACTTTACTAAGCAGTGTTGATCTTAGTTGAAATAATGGTTCAGAATCTCAGTCTCCGAATTTATAAAATGGCGCTAACAATAATACCTACCTTAGAGACTTTATCTTGTAGGTTCACACAGGATAGGAGATGTAGAGCCATAATAGAATGTGTTACAATTGTTCTCTATATTGGCATCTGAATCAATCGAAGGGCTTTCTAAAGCACAGGTGAGTGAGCACTATCCACAGTTTCTGAATCAGTGACTTTGAAGTGAGGTCTGCTTATCTAACTAGTTTCTAGGAAGTGCTACAGTGACTACACTTCAAATGCTGCTGGTTGGTAACTCTTGTAATGCTAATTTTAGGTGTTCCCATTCACAAGGAAACCATGTAAAACAAATAAACACTGCCAAGTCCTACACCGTTATCATAATTATTGTTTGAGCCACTTGTGTAGTCACTGTGCCAATTTATCTTATTGAGGATCCCCCTCTTTTTCCTTGACACTCCACTTTCCCAAGCAAAATTTCCTTACCCAGAATCTAATCTGTCATCTGCTGAGTGTAACCACTAAGCATTGGCCAAGGTAGGCAGTTTAAAACCACAAGCCACTGCTCGACCCAATGGCAGTGAGTTTGATTATAGGTTTTGGTCGGTTCTCAAAACATATAGAAAGCATGTGAAAGTAAGTTTCAATAACATAGTAAGCTAAACAGTTATGGTGCATAAACCCTTCACAATAAAGACATGAGAGAAGAAATACAGAGGAAAACCCAGAGTCCTGAATATCTCTAGGAAAAGAAATGTAACCGAGTTAAACACCAAAAGAGAAAATAAAGGGTGAACCCATACAGAGATTAAGCAGACCCAGGAATTTGCTTCTGGCTGGCCCTAAGATGAATGCCTCTGCCCATAGTAAAGGGCAATCTCTAGTACCTGACCACAAAAAAAGACACCCTCTTCACTTTGCTCTGCACACCCATTGGGTGAATGGAAGAGTGACTTTGTCGCATTATAATGCACCCAGTGGATGACTACTCCAGTCTCTCCATAGTGCATCTGTAAGAAGGAGAACACAGGCAGGGTCACTGTTCTGCAGTGGAGGCTAATGAATCAGGAATTGAAACATCCCCCTAGTCCCCTGGTAACCAGAGGGAAGCTGGTTGCTACGGTCAGGCACTTAGTGGTGGCAGTGAGTGCAATACCCCTCCAGGAGTTGGTGGTAGCTCCAATCTCTTGGAGTCATTGAGACATAAGTTAGCTGTGAATACTGGCTTGGGGACATTTTCCCCATTCTTTTTATTTATTTTGATAAATCACCAGCAGAGAAAAATAAGACACAAGAGGGTTGGAATAACTCCTAATGTTCCACACTTCCCCGTTGACTATAAAAGTCACAACCTTCTACTTCTACACAACCCTGACTTTACTTTTATTGTGTGACACTAGGACAGGATCTTGATAATTATATACCGGTGACTCAGAAGAGAAAATGACTGTTGGTTCCAATTTGTGATTGTCTCATGTGTGTGTGATCTCTGTACATTTGCTTGTTTCCTCTATGGTTTTATCTATAGTGATTTCTTAATTATTAATTCCTTACTTGCTCCACATGACCCATCACTCTCACATCTACAAAAGCTTTATTTAGTGGGCAAGGGGCCACTGCATATTCCATTACCACATCAACAAATAGACACAGATACAAAAGGACCACAGTGCTTCAGAGACAACAGTTAATATGAAAAAATAGGATAGACTGCAATATAAACAGGAATAACACATAGAGCTGAACAATTTCCTCAGGTAGAAAAGATATTATAATTACTGTTAAAGAAAATCAGATTGCATTTCTTTAAAGCAATTCTTAGGCATTTTCAATGGATACGAGCAGAAAAAGCATAAGAGAGGTTAAAAAAACATAAAAGATATTAGAAGAATTAAGGAAAATACTACAAAAGCGACCTGACAAAAAAGAAAGAAAGAATGTAAAAATAGCTAATAGATATCCAGAAAATTAATCTAAAGAAACTGGAAACATAATGATTCAAAAGATCAAAGCTATAGACATGAAACAATTAAAGGCTAAATAGTGATCTTGAAGACAAATTTCTCTAGACTATGAGAAGAACAATAGATATACTATGAGAAGAACAATCCATGAAAGAACAAATGATCTATAGAAAGTTTAAGAATTATGTGGGATACTATCAGAAGAAACAACATACATGTGACAGGAATTATAGAACAGGAAGAAGCAAACAAACAAAGAACTTCTAGAAGAAAACTTTTCTATCAGCATAAGAGAGGAGTCAATAACCATTCAAAAGGAAAACCAAGCTCCAAACAGGATGGTCCTCTAAAAGAAAGTCACCACAGCACATCTATCATAATCAAACTCCCCAAATCAAGGGAAGAATCCTGATAGCAGCTTGTGGAAAAGTTGACTATAAAGGGAAACCAATAACACTGAATTTTTTCTATTCTTTTAATCAGAAATCATGCAGTCAAGAAGGCAATGGAATAATATATGTAAAACTCTGAAAGCAAAAAAAAAAAACACACCAAAAAACTACAAATCTTATGACCAGAACAATTATCCATCAACTGTTAGGGGGAAATAAGGGCATTTCCAGATAAGGAAAAATTAAAGAAACCTGTAAAATCAAGACAAACCTTCCAGAAAATACTAAAAAGAGTTCCTTGGGCAGAGAGTCTGCAACAACAGACATCAGCTTGAGAACAACATACAAGATAATACCATCCAAACGTAAAGCAAACTTATGAGAATGAAAACAGGGAGTCAGATATATTCTGCAATGAAGCCAATTGCATAGTAAATAGAGGGAATATTGTAAATATAAAAAACCTAATGCAAAAAAGTCAAATAGATTTTAAGAGAGAATAGTCTGTGTAAAACTGTGTGTGTATGTAATAAATAAGGTATCTTTAGAGAATATATAAAATAGAAGAAAATCTCAAAGACCTAGTAAGAAATAAAACAGCACAGTGATACTGGTGCTGTGATAAAGAACTCAGAGAATTCAACAGAATAGAGAACTCAGAAATAAATCCATCCATGTATAGACATTTTTTTTGACAAAGGCAAAATATATTGTAAGAAAGAGATGCTCTCTTAAACAAATGTGAGCAAAATTGGGTTTTTACATTAAAAAATCAATATTACCCATACATCAAGTCCTATATAAAAATGACCTCAAGATGAATTAAATGCCTAAAAGTAAATCCTAGAACTATAAAGATCATCAATGAAGAAGTTAGCATATGGCATAAACATACTATCAAAGATACCAACAAGCACACATATTGCAGAAGACTAAATAGATGAGTGGAAACTCCTAAAAATAAGACACTGTGCTTCAAAAGACTTCACCAAATGAGTATCAAGGAACTCACAAACTAGGACAATGATTTTGGCAGTGACATATTGAACAAGGGAGTAATCTCTAAAATCTATAGAAAATTTCAACTTCTCAACAAGAGAAATATGAATAATCTTATTGGAAAGTGGGCAGAGGACATGAACCAACATATCACCAAAAAAGACATTCAGGTAGCCAACAAACATGAAAAATGCTCATGATCACTAGTCATTTGAGAGATGCAAATCAAAACAATTGCAATGATGGCATACCACCCTACCCCATCAATGATAGCAAAATCCAACAAAATAGAAACTACTGGAAAAGGAACAGAAAGAGTAAAACCCTCATACTTGTTGGGGGGACTATAAAACAGTTCGATATATCTGTCTTGGAGGAAGTCCATTCAGAATGCCCCTTGTGAAGATTCTCTGTGTTCATTCAGTCTTCCTCTTAATTACAGTACTGTCAAAGCCAGTTGGTAGGGGTTTCTACAGCTTGGGTGCTTAGTTAACATTTTCAATATCAAGATTATTTCTTTAGAGAAACTCCTATAGAACATCATCCACCAAGTAATACAAGTACCACATCAATCCACCTCTATTTATAAAGCATCTTCTATACGTAGACTGACCTTCTTCAGGTTGTGTCACATAGGGAAATAGTTCTTGGTAAGATAAATGATTTTGTCTCCCAAGACTTATTTAAGAATGCTTAGAGACCTGGTCTCCTCTGCCCTTCATGATCACCCATGTTGGTGTGCTGCTTCCGTGTGGGCTTTGTTGCTTCTGGGCTAGATGGCCGCTTGTTTGCTTTCAAGCTTGTAAGTCCTCAGATGCTATATCTCTCAGTAGCCAGGCACCATCAACCTTCTTCACCATACTTGCTTATGCACACCTTCGTCTTCAGCGTTTATGTGAGGAAGGTGATCACACAATGATTGTTTTTTTTCCTTGGTGTCTGCTACATGATCCATTCAACACCTTGTATTCGCTTAAGCCGTGTGCTTCTTCTCTGTGGGCTTTGTTGCTTCTGAGCTAGATGGCCGCTTGTTTGCCTTCAAGCCTTTAAGACCCCAGACGCTATATCTTTTTGATAGCCCGGTGGTGGGAATCACATCACCGTGAATGAGGGGGAGTGCGTGATGGGGACCCAATGCCCATCTGTGGACAGCTGGACATCCCTTCCAGAGGGGTAGTGGGGAGGAGATGAGTCACTCAGGGTTCAGTGTAGCAACAAGGAAACTCAAAACCTTCCTCTAGTTCCTGAAAGCTTCCTCCCCTCCCAATTATCATGACCCCAATTCTACCTTGCGGACCTGGTTATACCAGAGGATGTAGAGTGGTGCAGTGGGGATCTAGAAACACAGGGTATCTAGGACGGGCGAACCCCTCAACACCAGCGGTAGGAGTGGCGACACCAGGAGGGAGGTGGGTGTAGAAAGGGAGAACCGATCTTGGAGATCTGTGTGTGACCTCCTCTCTGGGAGATGGGCAATGGGAAGGTGGGTGAGGGGAGATGCTGGACAGTGTAAGATAGGATAAAACAATTATTTATAAACTATTAAGGGACAAGGGGGGAGTGGGGAGGGAGGAGGAAGGGGAAAAAAGGGAAACCGAGCTGAATCCAGGAACCCAAGTGGAAGGTGAATTTTGAGAATGACGAGTACAACAAATGTATAAGGGTGCTTTGCTCAATTGATTTATGTATGGATTGCGATAAGAGTTGTATGAGCCCCAATAAAAAGATTTATTAATATAAATAAATAAAAAGAATGCTTAGAGACATATTCTACGCATATGGTTCTCAGTGGCTACTTCCTCCAAAGTGAGCAGCCAATTCCTTCTTTGCAGCCTGTTCTAAGTGTGGAAAGCCCGCTGAAACCTTTTTAATTTGGGTGACCCTGCTGGCATTTTAAATGCGAGTAACATACCTACCAGCATCATAGAAATACACAAAACACCACAGTTCAACAAACTGGCAGACTATGGTTTCAACTGTCATATTGACATGCTGCTGCCATAGGATCAGGCCAGATTCAGAAAAGGACATGGCACAAGGGGTATCATTGTTGGTATTAGATGGATCTTGACTGAAAGCAGAGACTATCATAAAAGAATTTACTTGTGTTTCATTGACTATGCCAAGACATTTGACTGTGTGGATCATAACTAACTCTGGATTGCCTTGCAAAGAATGAAAATTCAACAACATTTCACTGTGTTCATGTGGAATTTGTACATGTATCAAGAGGCATTTGTGTGAACAGATCAAGGGACTACCCAATGGTTCAAAATCTAGAAAGGTGTGTTTCGGGGTTATGTCTTCTCATCATACTTAGTCAATGGAGAAACTGGATTACATGAAGAACAGCAAAGAGAGAAACTGGATTATATGAAGAAGAATGTGACATCAGGCTTAGAGGAAGGTTTATTAACAACCTGAAATCTTCAGATGACACAACCTTGCTTGCTGAAAGTGAAGATGACTCGGGACACTTACTGATGAAGATCAAGGATTGCAACTTTCAGTATAGACTACAACTAAATGTAAAGAAGACCAAAATCCTCACAACTGGATAAATAGGCAACATCATGATAAATGGAGAAAAAAGTTGAAGTTGTCAAGAACTTTGTTTTATTTGAGTCCACAATCAGTGATCATGGAAGCATCAGTCAATCGATCAAAAGATGCATTGCATTTGGTAAATCTGCTGCACAAGACCTGCTTAGGGTGCTGAAAAGCAAGGATGTTAACTTGAAGATTAAGGTGGTCCTGACCTAAGCCATGGTATTTTTAATTGCCTCACATGTATATGAAAGTTGGAAATTTAATAAGGAAGACTGAAGAAGAATTGATGCGTTTTAATGGTGGTGCTAGAGAACAATATTAAGAGGAAAGTGGACTGCTTAATGGACAAACCAATCTGTCTTGAAAAAAATATGGCTTAGAGTATTCCTTAGAGACAAGGATGGTTAGACTTCCTGTCATGTACTTTGGGTATGTTGTCAGGAGAGACCGGTCTCTGGAGAAGGGCATCATGCTTGATAAAGTAGAGGGGCATTGAAAGAGAGGAAGTCCCTTAATTAAATGGAGCCACACAGTGGCTGTAACAATGGGCTCGATCATAGGAACAGTGTTGAAGATGTAAACACGGCTGGGTCCGGCAGTGTTCAGTTCTGTTGTGCACAGGGTCGCTATGGATTGGATGCTACTTGATGACACCTAAAAACAACAACAGAAGCATTTTTGTTGCCACAGCTGAGAGGCTAACTGACGTGTAATGCTAGAGGTCAAGAATGCCACACTGTAAACACAGAGCCCACAACACAAAATTACCCAGCCCATGACATCAAGAGTGCTGAGGGTAAGCAGTGGGCCAGGGATGCTCTACATTGAGTCCTCTTTTCTAGGTGCACTCCTAGCCTGCACGTGTCTCTAATCATCTGAATCGTACCATCTCTTTTGCAGATCGCTGAGCGCTTTGTAGCCAGCCCTCCGCTCTGTCGTCAGCTCCTTAAATACCTTCCCTAACCACCTACCCATTCTAATTAGCTCCCTTTTTCTGTGTCTTCTAATCACTTTTCCTGCTTTAACTTTCTCCTTGACCTTTACTACCTGGAAGAGCTTTGTAATTGTTTATTGGACTTCCTCTCTGAAATGTAACTCTCACTTGAGCAAGGATTTAGTCTCATTCAGTTTTCTAACCTCAGAGCGTTGCAGTCAGCCAGACTTATGTTATGATTGTAGGGGCCATTATTTTTCGCTGTGCTGTATGTCTAAGAGAATGAAAGCCTGCCCAGCCCTGTGCCATCCTCATCATTGTTGTGTTTTAGCCCATTGTTGCCGCCACCTTGTCCCTCCATCTCCTGATCAAGGGTCTTCCTATTTACCAAGCACAATGTCCTTTTTATGGGAACCAATCTGTCGTGATACCATGTCCAAAGTCTGTGACACAAGCCTTGCTAACCACTTCTATGGAGCCTTCTGGTTGTACTTCTTCCAAGGTGCATTTGTTTCTTCTTATGGCAGTCCATGGTGCTTGAGATATTCTTCACTAACACCTTAATTCAAATTCATCAGTTCGTCTGTGCTCTTCTGACCCATACTGGGTATTTAAATATTTGCTGAATGAATGCAGAATACGAGGTTTTATTGATGTTCTAGGACTGTTGAATAAATGCTCAATGAATCCTGTCTATTGTTATTAGCATTGTAATCGAGGTGACTGTGCCCTATTTACACTCTGCAACATGATACTGACCAGAGGATTTTCATTTATCTCCGTGTTAGGGAAGACGTGGCTAATTCTCCTTAAGCTTGAAGGACTGACTCGAGCCTTATATTTTTCAGTGACTGGAGAATGAAGCTGACAAGCTGTGAAGAGATTGCCATCCATCACTCAGTCCTTCCATCACCCACGCTACAAATGACAATCTCTGACAGGAAAGTGGGGAGGGGTTGGTTTGGAATAAATGCCTTGTTTCTGGAGGGAGGCATGTTAAAACAGCAAATATTTAAGGAGAAAATCCAGGCTGACACATCAAGGGCAGAGTAGCAATCCGAGATGCCCAGTTGAGCTTGACTTTGCACCTCAGTGACTACTTTAGGTAAGGACCTCAAATAAATGGAACTTGATTTTTCTTTTAATTTGTGGAAGAGAGAGGTAATGCTGGCAATTGTCAATTGAGTGGATGATGCAGTTAGACTTGACCCTGAGCAATGAATGAGAAGAATCAAATACAAATATATATATATATATATATATATATATATATATATATATATATATATATATATATATATATATCTCAGTTGATCACTGAAAGGCCAATGTATCAAACACACTAGCCATTAAACAGGAGAAATATGTGGTATTCTGCTTTCAAAAAGATTGATGCCCCCAAAAGAATGTAATATGTAATACAGAGGGCAGCACTGATGATACAGCCCAGGGAGAGTGGTGGGTTTGTCCAGACCACAAGGGTGTGATCTATGAGGGAGGGAGAGAGAGAGAGAGAGAGAGAAAATGCTAGAGAGAGAGAGAGAGAGAGAGAGAGAGAGAGAGAGAGAGAGAGAGAGAGAGACAGAGAGAGAGAAAACCTTATCATGACCCTCCAAGCCCCGGAGACGACATCCCTGCTCGGATCAGTCAATGCACAGAGAGAATCATAGGGCTGGCCCTATCACAAGACACGACATTCCCTCACTTACCCATAACACTAAGGGGGACAGCACTGGAGACACTGTGTGGAAAGTGTGCCAGTTTGCCCCCCACACTCAATGCCACAAAACATGAAGGGAGTGAAACAGGGCAGCGAGGGGAGCAAAGTAACAGAGTCCCTGAGGAATCCTGAAAATAGACTTCTGACTTGGGGGACAGGGTTTGGCACCTCATCAAACCTGACTGGAAAATACTCATAAGGGTCAGCAGACAGAGATGGAACTATCTATCTTTTTTGAGGGGGGCGGTTCTCTCTTTTCTCTGTGGCAGTTACATAATCTACTAGTGGTTTGTCCCAGAAACTGGAAAAAGACCTTGGAGCTATAATCCCAATTTGGCTCCTCTCTAGGACTGAACATAAAGGGAGCCTGTGGGCATGGTGAAATGCTTGTTAGGTGACCACTTGGATCAACGTGTTGAGTATAAGTGGGAGAAATACAGCCATAAAGAGATGGGTTCAGTCTTGCCACTGACACCGTGGACCTGGCTCACAGGAACTAGAGGAGAAGATGAGAGTGGGTTGACTGGTCTGAAGTTCAGGACATAGCACAAGGAGACTAGGTTGGGAATTTGTGATGGGGTCCATGATCTAAAGGCGAGGAGACCAAAGAGCACCCTGGTGAGGCTAAGTGCGACAGCCCCCATGGAGTTGACCAGAACCTGATCAGATGAAGAGAAGATATTTGAGCCTGTGAACTGGTGCATATTGCTGCTGACTTTATGGGTGGCCTGTCCTGATTTGACTTTGCTTACGGATGTGGATTTCACAAGATTCCAACTGGGATGAAGATTCTTCATATCAAAGAGTATGATTATCTTCTCAGAGAACTAGGTTTATATAAGTGGGCAGTATAAGAATTGGTTACCCAAAATTGGGAGGAATAAGGCATGACATGGCTGGCTTACAAACTTTCACTGGGGGTGCGAGTGGAGGATATTCATAGGATTAAGGTGTAGGTGCTCATGTAAGTATAGAATATTTTTGTTTTATTCACTTATAGAATTTTATGTGTAAATGAGGATGGCTCATTTTTAAATTGTATGTATTTTAGTTTTATCCTGTTAGATACAGATATGATTTTATTATTTTGTTTAAAAATAATGTATGGCTAAAGTGTTGTATAAAAGTGTCAAGTTGACAAGGGGTGGCCTGTGGCAATTTCATAATCTACTGTCAACTTGTGAAGGGGTGGAATCTAGCCTGTCAATCATGTTATAGCCAACGAAGCCTCTGTGTGGGCATGGCCTTCTCCTGAGGACTCTGGGAACTCCTGTATTCCTTCCTGGAGGCAGGAGACACTATCTGCTTCCTCTTCCTGCTGACAAGCCACAAGGAGCTACACTGATGCAGTCAGAGCCCTAGAACTGGAGGAGCCACACCAGCACTGAGATAATTCCACCACCACAGGAGCCACAAGACTTTCCATCCACTGCCCTGTGATCTTCCTGCATTCAGCATCATTGCATGGCTGTGTGAGTCTAAAGAGGAATTTGTGGACTGGTATTGACATATTGGGCGTTATCGGATTTATAGACTTGATCTCGACTGGGCTGAGATATGTTCTTAATGTAGAATTACTTTTTGATATAAAGTTCTGTCTTACACACATGTGAGTGTCTCTGGATTTGTTTCTCTAGTAACCCAGACTATGTATATGAAAGGCAGGACAAACAATCCTGAGGAGAAAACAATGGGATCAGTGGTCCCGGGGGGACATGGGATAGGAGTGGGTGGAGAGTAGGAGTGGACAGCCAACAAACTCAGGGATAAGGGAACAACAAGAGATCTAAAATTGAGAGGAGGGAGTATAATACCAGGTGGAGTTTGATCAAATTCAATGTATCCAAGAGGAAATACTAAGCACTGAATGGAGAGTGAGCATGATAATGGGATAGGAGGAAGGTGAAAGGAAATAGAGGAAAGAAATAGAAGGCAAAAGCTATTTATAGAGGCATAGCTATAGGCATGTATATATGTAAATATATTAATTTCTAATGAAAGGGATAGAGGCCAATATACAAATATTTATATATTAAGTATTAAGCTAGCAGATGAATTTTGGGTCTCTATCAAAGGCCTTCCTAAACACAAGAACACTTCATTTTAATAAACTGTCACTCTTTGATACTCACCTTCGCAACATTATTGCAGAAGGCAAAATAGGTGCAGAAGCAAATGTGCTGAAGAGAGCGAATAGTGCCTGGCTATCAAAAGATATAGTGTCTAGGGTCTTAAAAACTTTAAGTTAAAAGCAAGCAGCCATCCAGCAGGGAAACAAATAAGCTCATATGGAAGAAGCACACCAGGATCATGAGATGTCTATGGGATTAGGCATCAAGAAGCAAAAGATCCCAAACGAACAATTATATCGATGTGAAAGAAGGGTGTTGGAGTGTAGCCCCATAGCCCATCTACAAAAAACTGGACACCCCTCACAAAACACACATAATTCCTCTAGTTCCTGAATGCTCCCTCCCCTAATTACCATGACTTGGTTTTATCTTAAAATTCCAGCTACACTGGAGTACACATATTGGTACATAAGAGCTTTCAACACATGGGATTCAGGACAGTTAATACCCTCAGGGTCAGTGGTGGGAGTAGTGTTGAGGGATAGTAGGGGCAAATGAGGAGAAAGGGCGAACCCATCACAAGGTTGGATATATAGCCCACCCACCCCCCAGGGGAATGAATAGCAGAAATATGGGTGAAGGGAGACAATGGACAGTGTAAGACATGAAAAAGCAACAATAATTTATAATTGATCAATGATTTTGGAGGGTGGGAGTTTGGGGAAGAGAAGGGAGAAAGAAGAGCAGATACCAAGGACTCAAGTAGAAAGAAAATGTTTTGGAAATGTTGATGGCAACATATGTACAAGTGTGCTTAATTTAATTGAATGACAGATTGTTATAAGATTTTTAAGAGCCCCCCAGTAAAATGATTAATAGTAATAAAAAAGATTGAAGCCAGTCTAGGCTGCCCTATAGGATTGTTTAAATTAACTTGCCAGCCACTGTTTGTTTCATTTTATTTACTGTATCATATGCTATACCATTCAAATGCCAGTTTGTTCTACTGTAGTGACTGACTGTTGCTGGGATGCTGGAAGTTATGATACTAGCATTTCAAATACCAGCATACTTACCCCTGGTTTCAGCAGAACGCCCAGACTGAGATAAATTAGGAAGAAAGGTGATTTTCCAAAATTTAGCCAACAAAAGGTTTATGGATCATAATAAAATAATGTCCACTGTGGTGTTTCAAGATGAGCCACTTAGACTGGAAGGCATTCAACATACGAAGTGGTTACCATAGTGAGCTCGAGGTACCAGCAATTGTGAAGACAGTTCATTAGGTTGTACTCATGAGGTCTTTATGCGTCAATGTTGACTCAACAGCAATTAACAGCACACATATATACCAGGTCCAGTGAAGAAGGTGCCACTATGGTTTTCAGGAATAAGGAAAATGTGGTTGTGGGAGCCTAGCTTGACTAGAGAAACAAATTCAGTGACACACATATATTCATAAAAAAGGTTTATATCAAGAAGTAATTATATATCTAGAAAGTAGCCCTGTCTAGTCCAAGCCACGTTCATAAGTCCAATACTAGTTCATATGCCCCTCTGCAGACTCACACAACCACCTGCAATGATGCAGAATGCAGGAAGATCACAGGCTGGTGGGTGCAGAACCGTGTGGATCCAAGATACTTTGAAAACATGGCAGTGCTTTGGCAGTGTTCAGGGTGTCCAGCAAGCAGGGAGGTGAAGGAGGGAAGAGAGGAGGAGGTTTTAAGGATCCTCCTTATGAGAAGGTCACGCTGTCCAGGAGACAACATAAGCCTGTGACCTGACTGACAGGTTTGACTCCAACTCGAGCCAGGAGTGTCTAGTTGACATAAAATCATCTAACTACCACTGTGGCTCAGGTAAATATGACTTGTCCAAGGAAAATCAACTAAAAATATCTTCATAAATTCTAGCCCATTTTAACCTCTGAGCCTTTTTAACAGATGGTTTTGCTATTTGAACCCCAATTTCTCTAGGTCTTCGCATGACTGGCTGCTCCATTATTCTGGATCAGCCTAAATATCACCTCCCCTTGGAGGTCCTCCTTGACTATATTACCTAAAATCTCCTCTCCCTTCATGTGTCATGTGAATTCATTTCATTTTATTTTTTATCATTCTTAGCATTACCGGTATTTCCGAACCTAATCTCTTTCTCTCTGGTCATTAGTTTCCTCAAGCAGGAATGTCAGCTTCATGAGAGCAAGGCCTTCTGTCACATGGCTTTTTGTTCACAGCATCTGAAACTAAGGAATTGCTCACCTGTACATGTACAATAATCATTGGAGATCATAAACCAGATCTGACTGGAAGTGGATTTCACATTCCTAAGTGCTAAGCATCCTGCCTCTTGAAGAGCCCAGATCCACTATTAAGGAACAACCTTTATCTATCTGTTCCTTAGTTTTCTCCTCCATGAGATAGAGGTCATAATCATACCTCTTCCAGATTCAGAAAGTTGCTACTTGAAGCTGGTTTTATAGTTACTGTAGTGAATGTAAACACATTATATTTAATGCACCAAAAGATATGAAAAAGTCTATATGTAGGCTTAAATATCTCTCAGTTCAATATCTAACTTCTTACTTACTTACTACTTACTTACTTACTTCTTACTACTTACTACTTACTTCGTGATCTCTAAAGGAGCCTGAGTACTACTGTGGGTTAACTTTGGGGCTGATTATTGCAAGGCCCGTGACTCAAACTCAACAACTTCAGGAGGATGATAAGACCGTCTTTTCCCATAGAGATTTACAGTTTCAAAAATATCAGAATATTTCTACTCTGTCCGATAGGGTTGCTATGACTCAAATATTGATCAGACAGCACTGAATTGACTCATAAATGAGTATGTAGTTCTTAAGGGTATTCTTGTGACAGGACGACCATAGGGAGAAAGACCCGGGAGGGAGAAAGTGGTTAATGGAGTGTATTAATAATCTTTATAAAGCACCTACTGTGTGTGCAGTTTTATGAAAAAGAGATACAATAGTGAAATCTAATAAAGAGACGGAACATAAACAGTGTTTCTTTTATTCGTCTTTTGTAAATTATGTTCGGTTCCATTTTCCTCTGTCCCTTCTCCCTCCTTTTCTACCTCTTCCTTCCTTCCCTTCTCTTTAATCTTGGTTAATTATAAGCCAAGTACATACTGAAGTGAATAAACAGAGAAACACAACCAAGATTAAACTGAAAAGAAGAAAGTAAGACCAGCAACAAAACCTATTTTCTTAGCAAATTTAGTTCTGAGGTTCTTAACAACAGCCAAAGGAAAGAAGGAGGAGTCATCAGTTAAGATGCCGTGTCACTATAAATTAAACCACACAGAACTTTTCTAGCCTAAAAGCAGAAAATATATATATATTTCATTCTTGGGTCTAAATGATTGAGGTTGTTTCTCTTAAAATGAGTATTTGAAGCATTTTAATTAAAACACATGGACGCCTGCTTTGGAAAATGCCTAGCAATGCCATATTCTGCCATGTGGATTTTGTTGTTAAGTGCTGCTGGGTAGGTTATGACTACTAACTACCCTCTAGGAGCAAGAGAACGCAACCCTGCTGAGTCTTGCACCAAACTCACAATCTTCTAGGAGTCCACCCATTGTTGCAGCCATGCATCGGTCCACCTAACTCAGGATTTTCTGCATTTTTGTGGACTCTTCTTTAGGGATGGATAACAAGCCTCAAAGATGTGAGAGGAACTCTTGGTATCCTCATTTCTAAGGAGCATTCTGATTGTATGAGAGGGCTTCAGAAAAAGACTTTCTGGGAAAGTGGGATCAAAACAATAAAAATCTTCCATGAAGTGTTTTAAGTCCTCTTATACTTCTTCCAAGAGAGATGTCTTTGTAATTCTGGTAGCTCCTGGTATATTTAATAATCTTTGCTAAAACCATAGCTCAAAGGCAACAATTCTTCCTGGGATCACCTTATTCATTGTCCAGCTTTCACATGCACGAGGCAATTGAACACACCTTGAGTTGCGTCAGGTGTACCTAAGTCTTCATATTGACATCTTTCTTTTCTAACACTTTAAATAGACATTTTGCAGTAGATTTGTCTTATATGTTCATTTTTTTCCTTTTCTTATTTTTTATTGCAAGTTTACAGAACAGATAATTAGTTTAACATTCAACCATTCATACAGATTTTATTTCAATTTATCCATGGCAATCCTCTCAATACACATTCAATTATCCTACTTCTCTGTGCTTCCTATGGTCTGTTGCCATCCATTTTGTTGCCTATTTCTTCAAATTTTGTTATTGACTAATTGCTGCCATGTTGACCTTAAGTGGTAGATTATTATAAATTGAGGTTTTCCATACCTGCAAGGTGATGGAGGCCATAACATAGGGGGTTTCATCAACTTCAATCTTGTTAGTGATTTTGGTCTTTGATAATTTTGATCTATGTTCTACCTTTTCTCCAACTCTGTTTAAGACTTTCTATTATGATTCAGTTTCCAGACATATTAGTAACTGGGAAACATTTAGTTCTCCAGGTCTCAGAATTGTAGAGACTGGTGTTTGCTTGGTCCATTTGACTTTGTTTCCATTTGCCCTTCAATTTTCTTCACTTTTCTTGAGATCAATAGTTTCACCTTAGATGACTGCATATAAGCAAGAACTCAGTTATTGCTTGCCGAAATAGAATGCAGACTATTGTCAGTGTGAACCATGTTGTCATTTGGTGTCACTGCAGACTATGTCCTGAGTTCCCATAACTAGTAACTCATTCCTTCAAGGTTTTTCGTCATGTCTGAGCAGTTTCCATAACTATGCATACTTTTGGGTACGTGTGTGTGTGTGTGTGTGTGTGTGTGTGTATTCTCACTCTCTCTCTCTCACACATATAAACCCTGTCTATCCAAGCACCTACTCAAAGATTCCCACGATTACAGATTGTGTCTATAACAGTGTTTGCATCTGATGCCATAAACTCTTGTAAATTGCCCAGTGTCTTCCCTGCTTCATCACATTTTGCCAACCAACCTCTTATTGTAGAATGCGTTCCCTTTGTCCAAGTTAATACTTGTCCACCCTGTAGCTTGTCCCGTCTCTTCCTTCCCCTCAAAGAGTGTTTCTCTTAGTGTGAAACCCTTTTTTAAATTTTGTACAAAAGCATTCTCATACAATGCTTGTCCTTTTTTGATTGACTAAATTCACTCACCATAATATTCTCCAGCTTCACTCTTGTTATAAAATATTTCACAGATTCATCTTTATTCTTTAACATTGCATAGTGTTCCATTGTGTGTATGTATTCTTCCATTGATGGTCTTATTGGTAATTCCATCTTGTGCTATTATAAATGATATTTCAATGAATAGGAGTATGCATATATTAATTATGTCACAGGTCTTACGTAATAAGTAGAGATACTGCTGGGTTATAGGGTATTTCTAGGTCTAACTTGTTGAGAAAGTACCATGTCACTTTCCACAGCTGTTGCACCATCTTAGAGTCCCACCAGCAATGTATGAGATTTCGTTTCTCTTCTTATCTTTGCCATTATTGGTTTTCTGTTATTTTGACTTTGGTAATAGTACAGAGGTTAGGTGACAGCTCATTACTATTTTGACTTATATCTCTGGAATGGCTAATAATCACAAGCATTTCTTCATATTTGTTGGTTGTCTGCATGCATTGTTTGTTGAAGTGTTTGTGGATGTCCTCTGCTCATTTTTACTTTTATTTTTCTTTCTTTTGTTGATGTGTTGAAGTAATCTATGAATTTCAGAGATTAGTCTCCTGTCTGAAATGTCATCGCAAAAAATATTTTCCCGATTTGTGGGTTCTCTTTGTACTCTTTTGGTGATATCTTTCGGTGCACATAAGTGTCTATGTTTTCCCTCCATTCTATTGAAAGCTCTTACAGATATTATAGCAATCCATAGTTCAATTAGTTTAAACATGATTGTACAATTGTTACCAACACCATTTTCCAACCATCTTCTTTCTTCTTGCACTCTTTGGTTTCAGCTCCCCTTTATCCCTACCCCCCAAGAAACCTTGTTATTACATTAAATATTATTATTATTGTTATTCCCCACCCCCTCTGTGTCTTACACCATCCAATGTATCTGTTCATCTGCCATTCTGCTATTTGTTCTTCTCAAGGGGGGGTTACACTTTCTGTACCCTCTGGGAATCATTACTCCCATTACAATTCCAGAAGAGTTTATCTAGCTTGGATTTCATGTATGGAACAACATTGATTATACACATGAACATATGCAGGTCTAATGAGTGAAAACTAAGACTGTAATAATAAAGGGAGGAAATAGTAAAGCACTAGAGGATAGTTATGTGTTTCAACGGTGCTATTCTGCACCCTGGATATATCATCCATTCTGTGTGACCCTTCTCTGAGGGCCTGTCCCATTTTCTTAGAGGTTTATATGGGTTTGGGGTCTCGACTTGGTCTATGTTCCTTCATGTCAATTTGGTTGCTTGTTTCTGAACTTCGGATAACTATTCCAAGGTTAGTGTGCTTTTTCAATGAGGGCTTTGTTGCTTCCCTGCTAGATGGCCACTGTTTAACATCAAGCCTTTAAGACCCCATATGCTATATCTTTTAATATCCAGGCACCATCAGCTTTCTTTGCCTTATTTGCTTCTGTACCCATTTTGTCTTTAGCAAGCCTGTCAGGGAGGTAGGTATCATATAATGCCACATTATTAGAACAAACCGTTCTTATACTGAGGTAAGATTCAGGCAAAGCCCCAAAGTCTATCTACTTCCATTTTGTATTTATATGTGTGTGTAGAAAGAACTATATTTATTTATATATTTACGCATATACATCTCTATATTTATACATATTTTCTTTTATACTATCCTTTATTTCTTTTTTCCCCTCCTGCCCCACTATCATATTTTCCCATCATTCACCTCTCATTTCAATTGATCAACAAGACCAGGTATGCTACCCACTCCTCACCATAGCTTTTTGATCCCCTCTCCCTACTGTTATGGGCTTATCACTCCCCTCCCCTCACCTTCTCCTCTCCCATGCAACCCTCCGCCCCCCAAACCTTCAGTCCCATTATCATCCTCTCATGACTGTTCATCCTGCCTATCTTATATAGACAGACACCAAAAAAAGAAAGAAAGAATAAAAGGTGCCCATGCTCATAGTTCCGTGTCTAACTATTGTCTTGACCTCGAGTGAATGAGTATCTCTCTATCAAATAGCCAACCAAGCCTGACAGATTCCATTCTCCTTTTCTTTTGGGCTTCTATCTCCCATGATGCACTTACCAACAGCACTTACACCCTATTCCTAGCATTCCTGTGCACGTCAAAAGGGTGCCCCTTCTGGAAGACCCTGTTGCTCTTCCTGCAGTCAATGCTGGAAAGGAAAAGTATAGTGCTCCAGCCCCCATCCTGCTATACCTTTAACTTTCAGTGCGGCGCCCTTGTGAACATCCCCCAACCAGTTCAGACAAGGTGCCAAGTGCTGCCTCCCAAGTCAGAAGACTGCTATCAAGATCCTCAGGAACTTCGTGTCTTTGCTTTCATTGCTGGTGTGCTGCTCTCCCGTCTTGCTTTGCTCCCATGTGGGCTGGTCATGCCGGCCAGGGGACATCATGTCTCTCGAGCTGGGGCCAGATCTGAGTCTTATCCACACATGAGCTACTGTGAGCAGGAACATTGTCCTTAATGCTTCTTGCACCAGCATGAGGTCTTCTCTCTCTCTCTCTCTCTCTCTCTCTCTCTCTCTCTGTCTCTCTTTCTCTCTCTCAGTCTCTCTCATGGAGGCATAAACAATAACACGCCCCCTTGGGTGGATTAGTCTCCTGTTCCCCCATTGCCATCTTTTTTCTTTCCCCACACCCCTGTGGCCTATAAAGGCTTATGGGAGGGTGGGGGAGAGGGGGAGATGTCTTTCTGCACAGTTTCCATCTGCATATTTTTAATTATTATTTTTTTCTTTTCTTTTTTGATGATATATGAATCATTGTGTTTAGTCTGGCTCTTGCCAGAGGATTAAGTCCTCAGCCCAGGGAACTCTGCATATATACATTTTCCCCTATGCCAGCTCTGTTTGAATTTACCTCAGTGGACTCTTTTTGTACTTGCCCTTCTGTGCTTGACTAACTTCGTTCAGCATTATATGCTCTAATTCCGTCCACCAGATGAGTTGTCTCATCATTTCTTCGCTGTTTTTTAGTGATGTGTAGTACTCCATTGTGTGCATATACCAGTTTTTAAAATCCGTTCGTCTACTGATGGAAATTTGGCTGTTTCCAGTTCCCTGTGATTGTAAACTGCAGGCGGTGAACATTAGAGTGCAGGTGTTTGGTTATGGCCTACTTCTAATTCCTCTGGGTACACATGTCCAGTAATGGAATTGCTGGGCCGTAATGCAACTGGATTTCCACCTGTTTTAGGTATTGCCAAATCACTTTCCACAGTGGCGGTATGTATCTGAAAGACCACCAGCACTGAATGAGAGTTCCTAGCTCACCACAGCCCCTCCAACATTTGTTGTTTTCTGTGTTCTTGAAATGGGCTATCCTTTTGTGTGGGTATAGGTGGTGTCTCATGCTTGCTTTGATTTGCATTTCCTGGTTGTCTAATGATCAGGAACATATCCTCATAACTTTATTGGGCATTTGAGTTTCCTCTTTTATGAATCTTCTATTCAATTTTTTTGCCCACCTTCTCAGTGGGATATTCTTTTGTTTTATTTTGTTTGTTTTTTCTTAATGTAAAGTTGCAGGGTTCTATGGATTTTAGAAAATAAGACTTTTGTCTGATATGTCTTCACTAAGTATCTTTTCCCAGTCTGTGGGCTTTCTCATTACTCTCTTGATGAAATCTTTGATGCACACACGTGTTTTATCTTTAGTGTACCCCACACATCTATTTTATCTTCCTCTGAGTGTGCATCCTTCACTGTTATTGATAGCCCATGTATTCCCTGAGTTAAGGTGCTCGGCTTTGTCCCTAATTTTTCATTGCTGAGCCTGATAGTTTTGGATTTTACCTTGAGATCTGTAATCCACCTTGAATTTTTCCTTGTGTATGAGGTGAGGTTCTTCTGCAGGTTCACATTCAGTTTTTCCAGCACCATTTGTTAAAAAGGGCATCTGCTTCCCATTTGATCATTTTTGGGTCCTTATCAAAGATCAGTTGTCTGTATTCTGTGGTTTCTATTTCTGGATTTTCTGTTCTTATACATTGGTCCTAGTATCTATCAATATACCAGTACCATGCTGTTTTGAAAACTGGTTGTATAAAAAGTTTTAAAGTAAGGTAATACAAGCCCCCCCCCCCCAACTTTATTCTTTTGAGAATTTCTTTGCCCCTTCTGGGTTTCTTCCCATTTCACATGCAGTTGATAGTCAGTTTTTCCAGGTCTTTGAAGAATGATGTTAGTATTTGTATTGGGATTACACTGTTTTATACTTTTCCTGGTACAGATCTTTTGGGGTTTTTTATGGTTAGGTATATTCCTACATATCTCAATTTATGCTTGGCAATCGTGAAGGGTACTAACTTTCTGATTTCTTTTTCTGTAATCCCATCAGCTGTATATAGCAATCCAAATGATTTCTGCTTGTTCTTATATGCTGCCGATCTACCATACTCCTCTATTACTTCCAACAGTCCTATTGTAGAGCCCTTGTGGTTCTAAGCATCTACAGTCATATCATCTGCAAATGATGGAAATTTCACTTCTTCCTTCCCCAGACGTACACCTTGATATTCTTCCATTGTCTGATAGCAGGACTGTGTTGAATAAAATTGGGGACAAGGAGCATCCTTGTCTGGTTCCCTTTTTCGGTGGGAATGTTTTAGACATCCCTCCATTGATTGTAACACTTGCTGTGGATTTTTAAATATAGATTAAATTATATTGAGGTATTTTCCTTCCAGCCATATATTCTTGATTGTCTTAATTAGGAAGGGGTGTTGAATGTTGTTGAATGTTTTTCTGTGACTACTGATATTATTTATGGTCTTTGTCCTTTTTCTTTTCAATGTGGTGGATGATATTGATCGGTTTCTGAATGTTGGATCAACCCTGCATCCCTGGAATAAACCCCACTTGGTCATGATGGATTTATTTTTTTTAATATACTTCTGTATTCTATTAGCCAAGATTTTGTTAAGGATTCTTGCATCTGTGTTCATTAGAGATATCAGCCTGTAGTTCTCTAATCTTTTGGAAGCTTGCTCAGTTTGGTATCAGTGTTGTGCTGCCTTTGTAGAATGTGCTTGGGAATTTATTGTCCTTTTCATGTTCTGAAATAGCTTATGTATAATTGGTGTCAGCTCTTCCCAGATTGCTTGGTAGAATTCTCTTGTGAAGCCATTCAGGCCAAGGCTCCTTTTACTTGATAGTTCCTTGGTAACCTTATCTATTTCTTCTTTTGCTATGAGTATATTCAAGTTCTTGATGTCTATGTGGAATTATCTGGGGAGGATTTGTTTCCCAGGTATTTGTCATCTAGGTTGTTCTATTCCTTGGAGTACAGCTCTTATAGTACTGTGTAATTAGCCTTTTAATTTCATTGGAGTCCATTATAATTTCCTCTGTTTCATTCCTCAACCTGGATATTGATGCCTGCTCCTTCCTATCTTTTGTTAGTTTGCCAGCGGTTTGTGGTTTCAGCTAACCCATTCACAGAACCAACTTTCTATTGAGTTAATTTTCTCCATCATTTTTTCCCACTCATTTATCTCTGCCATGATTTTTATAATTCCTTTTCTTTTGCTATTAAAAAATATTCTGTTGACTCTGCCCCAACTGCGGGTGTTTTGTAAGAGGTATCCACCATAAGTCTCTCCCTTCTTTATATGCACACTGTGGCTATCAAGCATTCTCTGATAACTCCCTTTTGATTTATCCCATAGATTTTGGTATGTTGTATTCTCATTCTCATTGATTTCCAGAAACGTCCTGGTAAGCCGACCTGAATATCAGTTGAGGCACCTAATTTTACCAGAAAAACTGCATTTAAAATGTGCCGAACCTGTGAGATGACAAAGCGTCGAAGGGATCAGGTATCAGACATCAAAGACCACAAAAAATAGCATTGTGAATGAGGGGGAGTGCAGAGTGGGGACCAGGAGTGGCGATATTGGGAGAGTGGAGGGAAGGTGATGGAGAAAGGGGGAACAGATGACAAGGTCTACATATAACCTCCTCCAGGTGGACGAACAGCGGAGAAGTGGGTGAAGGAGACGTTGATTGGTGTAAGATATGATAAAATAATACTTTATAAATTATCAAGGGTTCAGGGGGAGGGGGAGCAGGGAGGGAGGGTAAAATTGAGGAGCTGATAAAAGGGCTCAAGTAGAAAGTAGGTGTTTTGAGAATGATGATGGCAACATATTACGAGTGTGCTGGACACAAATGATGTATGTATGAATTGTGAAAAGATTTGTATGGGCCCCTAATACAATTATTTTTTTAAATGTGCTGAAAAACTTGACTTATCCACAAGTATATACAGTATGTTATTAATCCTTCAAGTATTTGTCCTTGTTTTTGTGAAGTTTCTGTTGTTGACTTCCAGTCTTGTGGCATAGTGGTCAGAGAAGGAACTCTGAGTAACCTCTTTATTTGAATTTGCTCAAACTTGACTTGTGTCCCAGCATGTGGTCTATTTTACATATTTGTCATGTGAGCTTGAAAAGAATATGATTTTTTTTTTACAGTTGGTTGGAGAATGAGGAATATATCTATCAAGTTGAGATGACTAATTGTAGTTTACTTCTGTGGTCTCCTTGTTGAACATTTTCCCCACTGCTCTATCCTTGGAGAGCAGTATATTGAAATCTCCTACTATGATTGTCAATTTCATGATTTTCACCTTTTGAAGAATTTGATTGACGAATTTCACAGTTCTCTCATTGAACACATATATATTTATTATGTTCACTGGTTCTTGGTCTACTGATCCCTTAAGCAGTACACAATGCCCACACTAATCTCATTATACCCTAAACTTTGAAATCAATTTTGTTTGAGATCAGAATGGTGACTCCTGCTTCTGTTAGATTGTGCCAACCCAGCCAATGAACACACGTGGGGTTATTTAAAGGGTGGAGAGATAAATGGCTCGGTGCGACTTGTCTTTCTTGTCTCTTGCTCTTTGATGATCGGACCAGTATGAACCTGCCTTAGCTGGTTCTCTGCCTCAACTTGTGAGCTACACTACCTGTGGGACACCCAACTCGTGGACTGTGTTGCTGTAATTTGAGGTTCCTTCAAGACCTGCTTCACCACGCTACTGGAATATGCATTGCCTGAGCTGGGGACTGTCAGACCCTGACATCTGTCTGACAGTTGTTGACCTGCCCTGTGGTTTGCTGCCTGTGGCTGGACTATCTGAATTGCTCTACAGAGCGCTCAGCAGTATGCTTCTTTGAGTTGCACCCAGTGACCCTCAAGACTTGAAGGACTACCAATGTATTAGCTGTCTCATGGAAGTGAGTTGTACTGAGCCATTTTTATTGCTTTTTAGACTAATTTTCTGTTTTTTCTTATGCTATATATATCTATCTATATCAATATACATAAAATTATAAGTGTCCTGTTTTTTTTTTTCTCAAGAGAACTCTAACACACCATTAGCCTGGTGTACTTTCCACCAACCTTTGATCCTTAGCCTGTTTTTGTCTGTGAGCTTGAGATGTATTTCTTGTAGACAACAGATCACTGGATTTTGTTTCCTAATCCAGCCTGCCAGCCTTAGTCTTTTAATGGTAGGATTCAAACCATTGACATTCTGGGTTATTACATCCATCTGTGAATTTTTTGCTGTCTTGCACCTTTTTGTGATAGACTTTTCCTATCTACCTCATTAGCATTGTGTTATGTATATGTGGTAGAATTCATTGTTATCTTCTTTTCACCATTGGGACAAAGATGTCTTGGGGATGGCTTTCAGTACTTGGCTTTTGGATAGAGTTACACTGTGCAGTGGTCTCATGTTGTGTTTTGTGGGTGTTGGCCTTCAGAGCAAAGTAGGTTGGAAAATAATTTTTGCAGCACTGGGGTTTGGTTTGTTTGTTTTTTTTTTCAAATATTCTAATTTTTTCCTGATCTAGGAAAACCCTTATCTCTCCTTTGATTTTAATGGATAGTTTTGCAGGATATAGGATTCTTGAGTTAGCATTAGTTTCTTTCAACTTTTGGAAGATGTTATTCCATTCTTTCCTCTTCTTCCTGGTTTCTGTTGACAAATCAAAGCATATTCTTATCTGACTGCCTTTTTTACCTGCAGCTGCTCTTAATGATTTTCTCCTTTTCTTCAAACTTGGTTAGTTTGATGACTGAGTGTCTTGGGGTGTTCTTCTTGGGGTTCAACCTAATTGATGTCCTCTGCTTCCTGGATAATTGTCTGATTTCCCTTCATTAATTTGGGGAGATTTTCTTGCAGGAAAGATGTTTCCTTCCCTCACTATCTTAGCTGTTGATTTTTTCGTTATGTCTTGCTCTGGAAACACAATTATTCTAAAATTGTTCCTCTTCATAACATTACCCATTGTTTTCTTCAGTTTATTTAATTATCTTGTTTGATTGTCTTTCACATTTGTTGAATTCTGCTTGGCTGTCTTCCAGTTTGCTGATACGATTCTCTGCCTCTTCCAGTCTGATGATAGATCTTTTACTGTTTGCTCTGCTTCTGTTGTGTTTTCCCTTAACTCTTCAATTTCCCTTTGGTAGGCAGACTCTAGTCTCTAGTTTTCCCATCCTTTTTTCTGTATTGATTCCTTCATATTCTGTATGACTCTAAGAAGAATCCTGAAGATTTCTTCCTGTTGTGGTTCAAAGTCTGCCTCTTCTATGCATCTTGCTAGGTACAGGTCTTTCTCTGATTTTGCATTTTGTTTTTCCTACTTTCTTGTAGTGGTTGTTGATGTGAATTGTCTGTGTGGCATTTTGGTGGAGTTTGGTGACATTTTCCAGGTTTTCCAGGAGTCCTGTGAATTTTTTCTCAGCCGCTACTAGGGATGGTTCTAAAAACTACCTGGAGTCAGCTGTGCCACAGGTTTGAGCAGCTTCTCTGTTTCACAGGGGTTGACTGCAACAACAGTGATTCTAAGGCCTTCCTAGAGCCCAGTGTGCTGCAGGATCGTGCTGCACCTCTATGTCACTGGGGTTTTGCTTTTTCCCTAGGCAGTTTGGATTCTTCTCAATTTGGTAGCCAGTCAGGCATTATGGTCCAGGTGGTATCGGGCAGAAGGGGTGCTGGGCAGGCTGTTTTCATGGGAAGTGGGAGGCAGGAACCCAGAGTGTGTGTGGCACATGGTGCCAGTGTGAAGAACCCATGTGGCACTGGGGTCCCAGCAGGGGTGACTGGAGTGTCACTGGGATGTGGGCCTCAAGGAGCAAGGGTGACTGGCGGGGGTGAAACCATGAGCCATCAAGCAGTGATTGTGGTGGGGCCATGGGTGTTGTAGTGGTGGGGCCGTTGGTTGTGGGATGGTGGAACCACGAGCTTGTAGTGGTGTTTGGTTGGTGGGCCTGCCAAAGGGCAGTGGTGGGCAGGATACTGGACCATAAAACTTGACGTGGTGGGGTGGGGCAGAGTCACGAGCCATGAAGTGGTGGCATTAGACAGATGGCGGGGGCGCAAAGCGGTGGATTAGGGAGGTAGAGGGAGCGGCTCTGATCCACCAAGTGGTGGCATTGGTTGGGGGCTGGCGGCAGGGCCATTGGTGGAGGTGGGTCTGGATTGGCGATGCAGGCGTATATGGCCCAGGTACCAGGCCACACACCTCTGGAGCTCAGTAGAGTAGACAGGGGGACAAGGTGGGTCAACGACAAGGGAAAGATCTGCCCAAAGATCTCTGGGGAGCTGTGAAGGCCATCTGCTCTCTCCAGATCCCTCACTCAGTGTCTCTGTCACCAAAGCTGGCAATCGCCCATGGAGTCCCTGATGCAGTTACCTGTACCTAGCAGCCATCTTCCTGGAAGTCCATAAGTGTCTAATTTTAAGAGGTCTCAGTCATCTAGTTTGTCTCGTGTTGCTTTTTTATGATCTTTTATGATTGATAGCATATTTATGTCATGTATTTGAGCCCTTAGGTTTGTCCTTATTTTTCCATTGATGATCTTTTTGGTTGTTTTACAGTTAGGTCTTTGGCCCAATTTGATTGGATTTGTTTTTGTATATGGTATGAGATATGGGTCCTGTTTTATTCTTAATAAAGAGAGTGTCTCTTCTCAATGTGATTATTGGGGGACTGTATGTCAAAGATCTGTTTTCCTTAGGTAAATAGGTTTACTTTTGGTTTCTCAATTCTGTCACATAGGTTTATGTGTCCATTGTACAAGGACCAGAACGTTTTGATTACTTGGCTTTTTAGTAGATTTTGAGATCTGGAGTGAGTGATATTCTATTCAATTCTGTTTCTGTAATAGTCCTTTGCTTGTCTGTGCTCTCTTTCCTTTCCACATAAAGTTAATGGTTACTTTTCTATCTTGTAACAGAATGATATTGGAAACAGGATAAGGTTTGCATTGTATCTGCTTTTCTTTGGGTAGTATCATTAAATCTTCCTTCACTATGATGGTTAGGGATTATGACAAGAAGATACTTCTGAGTAAGGGTAGGGGCAGAGCCCAATCTATCAATCAGGTTTCAGTCTGATGACACTGCCTTAGAACTTGTGACCTTTTGTATAAGAGAAAGAGACAAAACAGAAATGAAATCCAATGAGTTGGATTTTGCGTCTGTTTTCTTAATATCCTTTTGTGTTGCCTTGTGATTCGAGGAGCTGTCAGCGACTAACAATGGTGGATTCATTTGGCCATTATTGGATTCATATCAGCTATGCATCTGCCAGCCTGTCTCTGCTTCATCAAATTGCTTCCTGTTCATGAGTTTCCACAAGTCTGAAATCTGACTTGAAAGACTGGACCTACCTATTTATACAATTATGTAAACCATTTCTTGATATAAATCTCTGTCTGTATGCTAACATGTACAAGCATCACTGGTTTTGATTCTCTAGATAATCGAGAATTAACATACTCCAACACTCTTCCATTGATTTTTGTCATGCTATGTTGACTAGCATGTTGCTGTGATGTTGGATGCTAGACCACTGGTATTTCAAATACCAAGAATTACTCATGGTGAAAAGAATTCAGCAGAGCTTTCAGAATAAGAACAGACTAAGAAGTTGGCACTGGCTATCCACTTATGAAGTTAACCATTGAAAATCTTAGGTAACATTTCAGATCCACTGCTGGAAGATGAACTCCTTAGTTTGGGAGACAATCAAAATTGCACTGGGCAAGAGTTGCCTTCTCAAACCACAGGTGACCATAATGAAATCAATGAAGTAAACCTTCCAAGGCCTTTATTTTCTCATGGGGCACAACTCAAAATAAGAAGAAACAGTTACAAACATCCCTTTATCATAAACATGTGGACTGTACAAATTTTAAATATAGGAACTTTGGAAGTTGTCAAAAATGAAAAGAGGCTCCTAAAGACAGATGCCCTAGCCATTACTGAGCTGAAATGGAATTTTTTAGTTGGAAAAATCATATGGTTTATTTCACCAGGAAGTACAAATTCAAAAGGAATGCCATTACCTATTGAAGTACAATGCTGCCTATAATAGGATTATATCTATATACCTGCAAATAAATCCTGTCAATACAAATATTATAGAAATGTATTCACAAACTATACAAATTAGTGATGAAAAATTAAAGAGCTTTACTACTCTCTTCAGTTAGAATCAATCAAACGTGCAATCAAGAAACTTTGATAATTATGCCAATTGGAATGCAAAGGCTAAAAACAAAGAGGAATAATTCGTAGGTGCAAAATATTGTTTGTGTGATAGGAATGAAACTGAAAACAATCTCATTATAGCAAGAGTAACAGCTTCTTTATTGCAAATGTACCTTTATCAACAACATAAATGTCACAAACACATATAGACCTCACCAGATGGAATACACCTGAGTCAAATGTATCATATCTGTTGGAAAAAACAATGAAAAATTCAACATAATCAGCTAAGAAAAGTCCAGGGACCAACTGTGGAATAGTTGAAGATAAAGAAAATGAATGCAAGTGCAAAGCTGTCAAAATACCCCCTTGAGTATATCCTACCTTAATTAAGAATATTTCTGAAGAAAGTATATGATGCAATGAAAATTAATGACAGGAGATCTGATGTGGGATAACATTAAGAGTATCATACATGAAGAAATCAAAAGGTCATAAAATGGCAGGAATTATACACAAGAGCAAAGTGAATGTCAAGAGAGACTGTGAAAATGCTCTTGTAAGTACAGTAGCTAAAGGGAATTAAAGAAATGATGGTGTAAAGAGTTTAATAGGAAACCTCAAAGGTATTGTAATAAAATATTTAAAGACATAGTATTTAGAAAGTAATAAAGGAACTAATACACTCAGCATATCTTAAACTGAAATAAATGAAAAAATATTCACACATCCAGTTGAAATAACAAAATAATTTTTGATTAAAATATTGAATGATGGAAGAAGCATAAAAAGAAGATAGAAGAAACCCAGTCATGTACCAAAAAGAATAGGTCAATATTCAACCTTTCATCAGAAAGCATATGATAAAGAACTGATAGTATTGAAGATAGAGATCCAAGCTGCATTGAAGACATTCCTGGTGCAGGAATGGACAGAATACCAGTTGAAATATTAAGCAAGCTCATGCAACACAGAGAGTATTCACAAATCTATGCCAAGAACTTTGGAAGATAGCTACCTGGTTACCAACTGGCAGAGATCCATCACTGTATTCATTTCAATGAAAGGTGATGCAACGGAATGCAGAAATTATTTATTATTATCATCAATACCCGATGAAAATAACCTTTTGCTTACGATAACTCAAAAATTACTTCAGATGTATTTCACTAAGGAACTGATAGAAATTCAAGCTGGATTCTGATGAATATGTTGATTGAGGTTTAACATGGCTGAGATTAGATGGATCTTTGCAGAAAGAGAAAATTACTACAAAAATGTTTACGTGTGTTTTATTGACTAGTACAGGCATTCAATTGTGTGAATCATAATAAACTATGGATAACATTAGGGAAAATAGAAATTCCAGAACACCAATTGTACGCGCATGAAACCTGTACATTGACCACAATGCAAGCATTGAAACAGAACAAGAGAATGCTGCAGGTTTCAGAATCAGAAAAGGATTATGTCATGGATGCATACTTTCACCAAACTTATTTAATCTGAATGATCAGCAAATCATCAGAGAGACTGCATCATATGAAGAAGAGGATTGCATCGGGTTTGGGAGAAGTCATGCCACCTTCAAATACAGATAACATAAACTTGCTTGCTTAATGTCAAGAGAATTTGAAGCACTTTCTAATGATGATCAAAGGCTGTATAGCCTTCAATATGGACTTAAATTCGATGTAAAACAAAATCCTCAGAACTTAACAACATAATTAATGGAGAAAAATGATAAATGGATAAAAATGGAAGTTTTCACTTGCTAATGATCAATCAAGATAAATGGAGAGACAAGTTGAGAAATTATCAGATTCCTTGCATTAGGTAAAACACCCCAAAATTTAAAAATGTTAAATCAGAGATGTCAGTGATAACTAAGGTGCATCTGACCCCAGTAATGGTATAACAATCATCTCATATTCATGGACCTGGACAATAAATAGGGAAGATCACAAAAGAATAAATGCATTTGAATCATGCTGTGGGCAAAGAACATTCAAATAACTACTGAAAACCAGAGCAAACAAATCCGTCTTGGTTAAATGCTGCATCTTGACATCTCAAATTTGGTGCACACCTCCCTAGTACTATTCTTCCCTTTATAGTCATGTTTAATGTTTGACCAAAAATTGAGTCATGAAATTGATTAAGTTCAAGACCTGATACATGACTAAAAGCCATCGTCTGGGGTATGCCACTCATCCTCAGTCTGATCAGTATTGAAGACTCTCCTAGTGTTCCTAAATAGAAACCTGAATCCTCAATATATTGACTATTATCGATAATATTGAACATTATTGAGAATGCAGGTTTCTATTTCTGCCTACTCACCATAACATAAGGACTTGTTGCTAGCTTTCACTTTCCCAGGAGTGGTATGAAGGAAACAAGATATTTGTTAAAGAGACTACCTTTCTCCATTATCCTCACTCAACATTCAACCATTATTTGATCCATCAAGAGATATTTGCCCTGCCTCTTGGTGAAATTAAGGAAAGAGGCACATTACGATGAGGTCAAACAGCTTAGCTCTGTTTTTGAGATCTGATTTAAAAGAGAAAAGCAAGGCTCTGTAGATGAAACAGGAAAGCTATGTAGATAAGGCAGTTGTCTAATACAGAGTCATAGACAATCAAAATGATAGAAAAGAGAATAAGGAAATGCTAACAATAATATCGGCACATCAACTGTACGTTAACTGCAGAAATTATGGCCAACAATCATTGTAGCAAAAGTAATACACATGCCTTGCTCATGAGTGACCCTGGCTGCTGGGAAAAATCTCAACCCCCATCCCCATCCCACTGCCACTGAGTTGATTCCAACTCAGAGCAAACCTACATGTGTTTTCCAAGGCTGTACAGCCTCACAGTAGCATGCCTCATCTTTCCCTTAGTGGCTGACGAGTTTACACCATTGGGCTTGTGCTGAGTAATCCAACTCTTCCCCAACAGCACTGCTAGGCTGTCCAAGAAAGGCGTAGCATAAATAGTCATGAGTAGAAAACAAATGATGCTGCTATAATTATTGTATATAGATTATAAATGCATTATCACAGTGACTACTACCATCACGGAACTGAGTAGGGCTGTATTTACTGTATTATATAAGCATCATCTTATGTAATATGCTCCATAGCTACTCTTCCAGAAATTGAGGCATAGGAAAATGAAATAGAATATCCAAAATCACACAAGTAAAATATAGAAGATCCAATTCCTTAACTCGAGCTCTTTGGTCTTCAAATGTACACTTTGTGAATTATGTGATGTTACAATGAAAAGATTGGCCTAGGCTGTGAAACTTTAAGAAAAAGGTATCTCGGTTGTTTTGAGAAAACCTTTTGGATATTTCTGTAATTCTGGAACACCAGGCCAGGAGAAATGTAAGATGCTGAAAGCCAAGCTCTTTCGTGTCACTACATTCCACAACCCCTATCTCGTGCACAGATTTTGCATTCTTCAGGAAGTCCATAGTGTATTCAATTGTCTTCACAAGCACCATAATTCAGAGGCATTAATTCCTTGGTATTTCTAATTGTTCAGCTTTCACATTTGTGTAAGGTGGTTTTTCAACTATTCTTTATGCCTGAAATCCACGTTGCCTTATCCTCTTTTCTCATCTTGTCTCTTTGGGATACAGTATCCATGAAAAAACTGAGAAGCTTGTTCCCTATTTGGAGGATCAAGGTAGTTTGTGAGTTTAACTTTTAAAATTATGAAAGTAACTCATGATCAGTTCAGTAAATCATGATAAAAAAATCATGACCAATTTAAAAAATAGCAAAAAAAGATATCTTTTGAATAAAAGATTTCAGGAATAAAACTATATATCAGCATTTTGATATCTGCTCTTCAGATATGTCTCCATACATATTTACATTTTATACAGCCATGTCCCTCAAATGCACTGTTGAAACCTTTTATTTTCTCGCTTCCATTGGACCTATTCCAGCTCATGGTGACCTTTAAAGCAGGACAGAACTGCTCGGAGGAGTTTCCAAGACTCATTTTTTTTTAAGTTTGAAAAATCATTTTTCTAAGTACAGAGGCCAGACCTATGGCAATGTTGTCAATATGTTATGGAATTATAGAAGCATGCAACAGAACAATGTAGAATGTGATAGAGATGCTATTTTCACATCATGTGGTATGCATTCACTTAATCTTGTCGGAAACAATGCACTCAGCTTTCTGTTGACCGTGCAGGTAGCAGTCCAACATGGAGCCCACTATGCTGCCAGGGCTCCTCAACTTCCTTTGATTCTTAGCAATATATTATGAATGTTTTTACCATAATCTCAACTATTCTCTACCCATCTAAACAACTTTCATTGATTTGTTGGCTATCGAAGTAAAACATGATCATTTTAGAAACTGTAGAAATAAATTAAAAAGAACAGTGACCTACATCATTCAGCACCGTTATCATAATCATCATCAATAATAATTTTTTAAAACATTGTTGTGCAACATGAGTTTTAAAAATTGTATCATATCACATCATATGGGTGTCTTATGAATTTAATGAAATAATCCAGGTTTTAGATTTTATTATTACACATAAATCTGAGATGAATAACCTTGTTCATTCACTTTTGCACATATCTCCTTCCTTCAGATGAATTTCAGCTATTGAATGGTGCTTTGTTTTTGGTTTAATGTTGTAGAAGTCAAAAGTGATAAATGGCTCTTAATTAACCAGGGGACCAGGGCCTTGCACCTTCCTTAAAGAATTGGTTCCCTGGGGCAGCTGACTAGCTGGAAGAGCATTGGAGCCTAATGAAGAGGAACATGATAGAGTATGTTTTAAAGTCAAATTGTATCCAACCAATTAAAAAATGCTTTCCTTAGCCTATTTAAAATGTATACTCAAAGAGAGATATAAGTTTTTTTATAAAAATTAATCCCCATATTACTTCTTTAATTCATGCCATCCATCTTCATCTAGTTCAAGAATTCATAAAGTTGGGGACTATGGGAGTCCAGGTACTTTCTCAACTCCTAACCAAAGATTAAACACTCAACTGCTAGTCAAAGGCCAATAGTTCAAAATTACTGATGCCTCTGTAAGAGAAAAGACTTGCCATTTATTCCCTCAAAGATTACAACCTAAGAAATCCTGTGGGGGCATTTCAGTGTTATCTTGAAGTGTCATTATGTTTCAATATTAACTGGATGGAATCTAATAAAAATTACACAAAACATTTGGAGGAGAATCTGAGTACCCTTGCGCCAAACAAACAAAATACATTCTCTATTTCAAAGCCAGAGACTTTCACAGAGTCATGATTGCTTTAGTACTTATTAGCAATGAGTCTTCTCAATCCTTCATGAGAGCAGGAAGTCCAATTCCCTCACTGTGCACTTCTAGGGATGCTATGGGAATATGCACATGGATCCCGATTCCTGTCTATCATGCACTGCCCTGGGTCTCTTCATCAGTCTCCTCTTGTGGCTGAAAATCATTTCTTCATATCACTGCCTATCTGCAATCTGTTCTGACCCAGACAAGAACAGGGGTTTTGGAGCTCTGGTGGTGTAGTGCTTATCACATTGGGCTGGGATCTGCATGGTTTATAGCAACTCCAGGGAGAAATATTTGGCTTTTTAGCAACTCCAGGGAGAAAGATTTGGCTTTTTACTCTCATAATCCATTATAGGCTCAGAAACCCACAGGGGGTCGCTATGGGTCAGCATGGGCTCAGTGGCAGTGAGTTTGTTGTTTTCTTTCTACTTAGTTCTTTAAAAAGCCAATAATAGAGTTCTATGAAAAGCTGGGAATTGGGAAAATGATAGCCAGCAGTGGAGAGAATGGAAAATGAGGACTAGAAGTAATCACTGTAACGTCTGATTTCTGTGACTCACACAGAAGCTCCCCCAGTGCTCATTTCTTGTTTATGAGCCTCAATCTGCAGGGGCCAGTTTCCCACACCCCTTTGCACTCAGAGAGCACAGTGCAGTCTTTTTTGTGTAATTCTACTACGGTGATGGGTGAAGAATTTGACGGTTGACTGTCATTGGTGTCATTGAGCTGATTCTGACGCAGAGAGAACTTACATAGAGTGCCTGAGATGTAAATCACGATGAGAGCAAGCAGCTTGCTCTTTCTCCCTCTGATTAACAGTATACAGTGCCAACAGAGCTCCTTAAAGGCAAGCGCTTTAAAAAAAATCACTGCTTTGGAGTTGATTCCAACTCAGAAGGATCCTACAAGATCAAGTAGAACTGCCCCGGTGGGTTTCTGAGACTATAAATCTTTATAGGAGCAAAAAGCATCCTCGTTCTCTTGCAAAGTGGGCGGTACTTAATGCTACCTTGGGATTAGTAGCCCAGAGCATAACCCACTGTCAGCAGTACTCTTTTTGCCAACCACAGCATTCAATAAATCGTTACAGGAAAAAGCGTTGCTACTAGGGATCCAGTTCATACAGGCACAGGTTTATGTGCCAAACTGTGGGGTCCTGGTTTACAACTGCCAGCACCAGCACCATGGCAGGCCGTATAAAACCAAAGGCTGGGGCAGGCTTAAACTCTAATTTCAGAATTCTGGACACTGAGGTAATTCTGTCAGAGAAGGCATCACCTGTCCCAGACTGACCAGTAGGGAGCAGTGACCTCCACCCCCAATTGACCAGTCAAGAGAATACACGCAGAACTACTCACCAACCACCACTGGACAACGTTGATGCAAGAAGTTTTCTCCAATAAGTTTAAAGAACAGCAACACTGGACTGCCCCCGGTCCCTAGCCCCATAAAAGTGCAGGGAACAAAGAACTCGGGGCTGATTCCCTTTTTGGATGCTGGGCCCCGCTGCGCTGAGCAGTGGAGGGAGGGAAGCCCTAGCTTGAGCTAGAAAAATAAAACTCCTTTTGCCGTGTTTGCATCTCAACTGGTCGTAATTCTTCCGTGCGCCCAAGGTGAGCTCGCGTTCCCTTCCCCAATCCAACAAAACAAACATGTTTACACTTGTGTCTGCCATCAGTGGGTGGACGCACACAAGTTCTCTTACACACTTGCCATGCTTTTGTATTATGCTCATTCTCACGCTCTCACTGCCATGGAGTCAATAGTGATTCGTAACCACCTTCTGTGGGTTTCTGAGACTACCTCTTTGTGGGAGTAGAAAGTCCAGCCTTCCTGCTGCGGAGCTGTTGGTAGTTTCCAACTGTCAACCATGTGGATCTCAGCAGAACTCGTAACCACGACACCACCAGGGCTCAACATTGCTCTCCTTAGGGTGCTTAACACTAAACTGAGCTTGTTCAAAGAACTGACTTTTCCATGACTCTTTCAAGCCAGGTGGGAGCTAGTGGTGACAATGTTAGGGAACAGCTTGTAACCAGGAATGAGACTTGGATTTAACAATATGTCTGAAAGAGGCAAGGTCCAGTAACACAGCGGTTTCTGAGGGCACTCCACAAGGCCAGTTAAATTCAAAGCAGAGATCAGCTCCGAAGTTTATAAAGAATGGTTTGGGAATTCCAAAATGATAATCTCTATAGATTTTTCATGAATGACACAAGGCAAGCAAGTGGTGGCTTGTTATGAAGACTTTTGTTTTGTTTTTAAAGAAAGCAACACTGATGAGAAAATGTCTAAGAAAACTGCACAAAGGAATTTTTGTTTCCTGTTGGGACAATGCACATGTTGATTTTTCAAGGATAGCGGGGAAGTCCTATGAAAAAGTCACAGGGAAACCTCAGCTATCCACCTTACCTTCCTGATGTTGCTCCTTCAGGCCTATTTTTGTTCCTCAAATTCATGGAATAATTAAAAAGAACATGATTGGAATCCCTTGAGGATGCCAAAATGGCAATAAATCCAGAGTGCAGAATCTTTGGGGAAGGATTAGGGAGATGGGAACATCAGCTCCATGTAGGATACACTGAGAAACTGTAGCTTCACCTATTGACACTGTTGTTAAATAAAGCCTTCTATGATTTTATAGCAATGTTTTTTGGCTTACACTCTTCTTGCTTCAAAGATGCTATTGATTATGAGATTGCACCATTGATTTAATAAAAGCTCTTCAGAAAACAAATAAAAACCTCACTGCATTGAGTGTACACATTGATTATTCAATTCATTCCAATTTTCCAACCATTAATTTGTGAAGGAGGATGGGATAAAGAAACAGCAGTAGGTGGAGGGAATATGCTATGGAGCAAAATGTGAACTTTCCCAGTAAAGACCTCAGAGGCCAACCATTCCGACCTCCAACCAATGTAAGAATCATGCCAAACTACCAACTATGAGCACGGAGTGGAAGTTGGGGGACTACATGGATTCCTCAAATTGCAAGTCAACTTACACTTGCATGCATGTGTGTAGATTTTTTCTTAGAAAAGGATCGACAGGCTCCAATAAGCTCTTAAAAGTAGTACCAAACTCGTTTCTTTATTTTTTTTTTAAAAACTCCAAATCAGCTTTATTTTATACAAAAAGGGCGTATTTAGCAAAAGACACACTGAGAAGAGTCGCTGTGGCCCAGGGGGACAAGGCAGGGAAGTGACCAGTCTTCCAGGCGCCTGCTGGGGACAAGGGGTTGGAAAGGAAGTAGTCCTAGGTGCTGGCTAGGTGCTGAGGGGGGGAGGGGACACGGGAAGGTGAAGGCTCCCAGTGGATCAGCACTGATGGCAGGTCATGGGGAGGGGGGATTCACAGTGACCTGGCGGCTGACACTTGGAGGGCCCTCGACCAGTGCTGCAGGCTGGAGTGAGCTGGTTCCTGAAGGGTGCCCACCCAGGGACACAGGGCTGGAAGTGCGACTCTGGGTGGAGGACGGGGAGAGGTCAGTGCTCTGGGGTGGCCAGCAAGGTCCAGGCAAGGAGGCGAGGGCGCTTTCATTACATTCTAGCGTTGTGCTCTGTCTCGGCCAGGCACTCTCTGACCAGGGCCCGGGCTTGGATGATGCCTCTCTTCAGGCGCTCCATAGCACTCTTGCTTCCGGCATAGGTGGGCCGGATCTCCTTGCCCATTTCCTCTGTGACAGACAGCAGGTCCGTGTAGGTGCTCTGGGAGCCCTGTGTGCCGGGGCGGCTTCATGGCCTGCACATAGCCCATGGAGGGCTGTCCAAAGTCGTTAAACAGTGGCCTGAAAGGGGCAGCGGCTCCCGGCTCGGAGCCCGACGGGGACGCTTCCGGGTGCAACAGGTGCGAGGAAGGGGGCTCCAGTTTCTTAAGAACAACTAATTTAAAAAATCTTTTGCAGGCTATCATTCTGCCTGAGCTTTGATATCTCCAGGGGAGTTTATTCAATCATTCAACTTTTGTAACTGTTAAAAGCCTTTATGAACTTGCTCTAACTTTACTGTCCTATGTGTTGTGTTCATGGCCAGAAGATTTGTTTCTGTTAGGTATTTTATTAAAAGTAACAATGATGATGGCTTGATATCTGCCAGTTTATTAATATGAGGAAGATCAAGATTACAAGTACTAGATCTGCCTCCTGCTTTTAATTTTTTCCTTTCCCAATGAATTTAGGATAAATTGTTCTTCTATACCTGAACAATTTGATGACTAGTAAGTTAATTTTGTACATATTGCACATATTTAATGATCAATAAATGTTAACTGGATCAGTTAATTCTGTAAATGATGACAGAAGATTGGACAACTAAAGCACTTGGAATATGAATTTATGGTTTAACTGACCCATGATTAAAGAAAGTCCCATCCTCGTTCCACATCCTCTTCTGAAACAGGGTGGAATTTTTGGCAGTTTCTGTTAATTTTTTGCTGCAACCATGCTTTACTTAGCTTCATCAAAATTTTACTGGCACCTGAGACCAATGATACTATTCTGAAGTTTTCACACTTTGTTGGTTAACCTGTCATTAAAATGGATACAGATATGTTTGGCTTCCAGTAAGATGGGCAGATAGCTATCTTCTAAAGTTCTTATCAAAAATGAGCAAATGCTTCCAGGATTGCATCAGTTTGTTAAAACATTCCAACTGATATTCCATGAATCCTTGGAGTATTGTTTTTGCCAGTGCCTTCAGTGAAGTGTAGACCCATTCCTTCAATACCATCTATTCTTGATCATATGCTATATCCTGAAATGGTTAAAGTTAAACTAACTATTTTTATTGCGATGACTATGTATTTCTTCCATATTCTTTTGACGGCAGCTGTGTTGTTCAATTGTTTGCTCGTATCTATCCCAATATTGCAATTTGAGGGTTTAGTTTTATCTGCAGCCCTTTCAGCCGGAGAAATGTTGAGCATGTCCTTCCTGGTGGGCTTCCAGCATGTGGTCACTGCCCATTTCATTATAGTACTTTACTGTTCATCTCAAGCTCCGTGAAACATTCTGTTATTTTATTTCCTAATTCCTTCAGTTTAGTTTTGCGACTCCACTTTCAAGAGCAAGAGTTATAGTTTCTTTTAACATCTACTCCAGTCTTTTCTTTCTTTTTTTTCCTCTTCTTTTAAATAGTCTTGGTGGTTATTTAAAGCTTGTTGGGTTAACCTTAGGTTAACTTATTGGGTCACTAACTTCAAGTATTATGGTTTGAACCTACCAACCCCACTTCATGAAAAAGAAGATGTTGTCTGATTCTGTAAAGATTTCATCTCAGAAATCTTATGGAGAAGTTCCTATAGGGAACTGTATGTACTCTCTCCTATAGAGTTGCCTGAATTGAAATTTTCTTGTGGTAATGGGTTTGATGGGTTCCTGTTAGCTTTCTTTACATAGCATGTCCCCATAATTAATTTGATATTCAGTCATTAGTGTTCAATGTATCACATCTATTTTTGAGATGGTCTCTGTGTTCAGGTAGAATATAATCATGGTCATACTTTGACACTTACAGGTTTCTTTCTATTTACTTTAGCTTCAAATGGAACTTGCACATAAAGAATTGATGGTCTATTCTACAGTTGATTCCTGGCCATGTTCTCACTGATGATATTAAGCTTCTCCATCATCTCCTTTTTAAGATGTAGTCAAAGTGATCCTTATGACTGTCACCAGGTGAGGTCTACTTCTATAGTTGCTTTTTATGTTGTTGAAAAAAGTGCCACCAATGAACAATACATTGTTTTAGAAATATTTGTTTCTAATAGCAAGTTATTATCAGTGCACATTGATTGCATGTTTATCTACTTCAGATGGGAGAAGTTGGTTAAAAACAAAACAAAAACACCCTTCTATATAGTCAGCTTTGCCAGTAAGAGTTGGTTATTAAATTAAAACAATACTAACATGCTCTTCCTTGTAAACATATGATATTATTCTATAACTGATAGTATTGCACTTTAAACAAGACCTTTGTCGTGTTCTTTTTTTCCTTCAGAAACATTTAATTTTTAAATTTTTTCTTTTTAACAGTTTGGGGGTACTTTCTCTACATATCACACAATTCAATAGCATAAGCATATCAAGAAGGGTTGCATCATCATTACCACAACTGATTAGAAAATATTTTCTTCTTCCTTGTACTCATTGTTATTTGTTTAATTATTTTTAATTGTAGCAAAAATATAAAAATCAAATATTCTCCTATTCAGTGACTTCTACATATATAATTCAGTGTCATTGATTATATTCTTCATGCTGTACAATCATTATTGATATGCTTTTCTAAATTATTCCACCGCCATAAAAATAAACTCAATGCCCCCTAAGGAAAAACGTTTTACTTTTATGGTAAACATAGTTCATTTTTGGTTTCGTCTTCTTTTTTAATTTCAGAGTTTTCCTAACATAATATCCACATATAATACAATTAAATCAAATTTCTTTCAAAAGGGTTTTATATACATCATCACAGTCAATTCTAATGCTCACTTCCCCCTCCTGCGTTCATTGTTTGTTTCCCAATTCCCCTCACCCACTCCATCCCACACCCCTATTCTCTAACATTGCATCAATTTTTGTCTGTATACTCCTTCTGTGCTTCGTAAACTGGGAAACCCCATAGAAACAATAAAAAAACAAAAGCAAAATGAAACAGATAGAAGAAAATAATAATATAAAGATAAATGTAAACATGGAGAGTAAGAAAGAAAAGACCACCATAAATATTTTAAAAGCCAGAGAAGAAACTTCTAGTTTCTTACTAGTCAGGAGCCATCATGGTATAGTGGTTACATGTTGCGCTGCTAGCCACAAGTTCAGCAGTTTGAAACCACCAGTTGCTTTGGAAGACGGGATTTTCTACTTCTATACAGAGTTACAGTCTCTGACAGTGACAGAAACAGTTTTATCCTGTCCATTAGGTTAGACGTCTGCTCAATGGCAGTGAGAGAATGTGTCTGCTGATCGTCATGCATTCTACTTTATTTTTGATGACTTCCATTTTGTTAGATCCGTATTATTACATCCCACATTCCAATTATTAATGGATGGTTATGGCTGGTTTTTCCTCATCTTGAGTTATTCCACATCAGAAAATGAAGGTACCAAAAGCTTTGATTATCTTTGAAGACTAATGGACACCGGACCCTACCTATTGCATTTTCTAGTCACCTCATATTCATGCAAAAGATGGATCATGGAAAAGGGATGCTGGGGAAGACTTGATGCATTTGAATTATGGTTTAGCATAACTGGACTTCTCATGTAGTGCCAAAAGAAAGAACAAATCTGTGTTGGAAGAAGTACGGCCAGAATGCTCCTTAGAAAAGCGACTAGCATAGCTTGGTTTCACATGCTACGGACATGTTCTCAAGATAGCTCAGTCCCCATAACAACAGCAAACTCATGCTTGTTAAAGTGGAAGGTCAACAACATAAAGGGGAGGGGCATCTATTGAAACCCCCCAATCCATTGATTGACACAGTAGCTACAACAATGGGTTCACACAAAGCAACGATGGTGAAGATAGTGCTGGACTGAATAATGTTTGATTATGTTGAGTGTCTCACTCACTGCCATCGAGTTGATGCAGACCCACAGTAACCCTAAATAGAACAGTGTCGAAAACTGCTTCTGTGAGTTTCTGAGACAAACTCTTTATGAGAATAGAAACCCCATCATTCTCTTATATGTTGTACATAGGGTCTCCACAAGTCAAAATTCATTTCCTGTCACCTAACAACAACATAAAATAAAATCAAGTGTAACTAACACACACACACACACACACACACACACACGGGATACCCACCACTCCCCAAACCAGAATTTTTTTCAAAGCTATGTATTTAATTTTTTTACAGAACAACCTTATTATCTTCAAAGGACTCTCCATTACACTTGATGCATATGTCAAATTTGTGATTCCATGCTTGAAAACATTTTTCAAACTGACGCCACCTCTGTTATTTTCTTCACCTCTTCTACACCTACAAATCACTATCCCTTTATGTCCCTCTGCTTTCGTGGAAACAAAAAGAAGTTGTGTGGAGCAAGGTCAAGTGAGTAAGGTGTGTAGGGCAAGAAATATATGCTATTTTTTTTGCCAAAAACTGGCTCACTGAGATGGCTGATTGAGCAGGGGCATTGTCATGGTGAAAAAACCAGTGCCCCGCCTGCCACAATCAGGCTTTTAAAAACCATTTTATTGGGAGCTCTTGCAACTCTTATCACAATCTGTACATGCATCCATTGTGTCAAGCACATTTGTACATTTGTTGCCATCATCATTTTCAAAACATTTTCTTTCTACTTGAGCCTTTGGTATCAGCTCATTCTCTGCCCCTTGCCCCCACCCATCCTTCATGAACCCTTGTTAAATTATAATTTTTTCATGTCTTAATCCAACTACTGTCTCCTTTCACCCACTTTTCTGTTGTCTGGCCCCCTGGGAAGGGGATATATGTAGATCATTGTAATAGGTTCTCCCTTTCTCCCCACATCTTCCTCTTACACTCCTAGTGTCACAACTCTCATTATTGGTCCTAAGGGTTTATCTGTCTTGGATTTCCTCTGTTACAAGCTCTTAACTGTACCCTTGTACAGGGTCTGGTCTAGCCAGATTTGTACATGATTTGGGGAGAGGGGATGGAAAGCATTAAAGAACTAAACAAAAGTTGTATGTTTTCTCGGTGCTATTCTGCACCTTGACTAGCTCGTCTCTTTCTTGTGACCATTCTGTAAGGGGATGTTCAATTGTCTACAGATGGGGTCTCGGTCTCCATTCTGCCTTGATATGATTTTTTGTCCTGGGTCTTTGATGTCTGATACCTGATTCCATCGACACTTCATGATCATACATGCTGGTGTGCTTAGTCCATGTGGGCTTTGTTGCTTCTCAATTAGCTGTCCCCTTGTTTATCTTCAAGCCTTTAAAATCCCAAACACTATATCTTTTGATAGCCGGGCACCATCAGGTCTCTTCACCCCATTTGCCTATTGAACTCATTATTTTGTCTTCAGTGATCATGTTGGGAAGGTGAGGATTACAGAATTGCAGCTTATTAGAACAAAGTGTTCTTGCATTGAATGAGTACTTGAGTAGAGGTCCAATGTCGGTCTGCTACCTTAATACTTAACATATAAATAAATATATATTTCTCTATCTTTATATATAAATAAATTTACATATGTGCCTGCCTGTATTTAGACCTCTATAAATGCCCTTTGCCTCCTCGTTCTTCCCTCTATTTCCTTTTACTTTCCTCTTGCCCCACTATCAGGCTCAGCCTTCCTTTGGGTTTCAGTAATTCCTCTCAGTTATATTGCCCTTGATCAAGCCCTACCAGGCACCCAACACCTTTCTTGCCATAGATTTTAGATCACTTGATGTTCCCTTTTCCCTAGGCTTGTTAACACCCTCTTCCTTTCCCCTGCCTGCCCCTGTCCCATGTTCCCCGGAACCATTGGTCCTGTTGTTTTCACCTCCAGATTCTGTATCCCACCTATCTTATCTAGACAGACATGCAGAGACAAAAATAAGCACAAAACCAAGACAGAGCAAAACAAAGCAAAAAAAAGGGAGGTTGGGAGTGAAAGAAAAGAAAACAGCAACAACACCAAAGACCAATGAAAAATAAATCTTTACGAGTGTTTTCCAATGGAGTCTGATGGGGTGCCATGCTTTGGCCCCAAAGTCTATTTTTGATGTTCCCCTGGAACTTCATTGCTTTGCTCCACTTGCTGTTCTGATGCACGCCCTTAGTGTTTCGCCCTGGTGTGGTGAGGTCAGATAGGGCACAATTCGCACACTGCCTCCAGTGTTGTACCCAGTAGCATTAAGGCACAGTGAGGGACGTTGTGTCTTGTGGTGGGGCCCGCCCTATGGTCTTCTCTATGCATTAGCTGCTCTGAGCCGGAATGTCGTCCTCAGGGCTTGGTGAGCCAGGATGTGTTCCACTCTCTCTCCCTCCCGCTTCCTTCATAGCTGTTCTTTCAAAGCACGATATGCTTACACTCAATGCTCTTTTTCCTGATCAGTTAGAGACTGAGGCACAAATTTCACAGAGACCTTTCTCATTCCCAAATTTTCCATTAAAATTCACTGAACTGAGCTCCAAGATAGTCCAGATAACTCCCCCATCTCTTCAATAGTTTGCCATCAGTCTTTGAGCATAACTGCATGGAATTTGTCAACATTTTCATTCATTTGGGAGGTTGATATTGTCATCAATCGACATTTCAGCTTTTCTATATTAACAAGAAAACCACTCATACATGAGTTTTTCCCATAATGCTGTCCTTGTAAGCTGTGTTCAACATCACAACAGTTGCTGTGGCATTTTTCCCAAGCAGGAAATGGAATTTCACAGCTGCACATTGTGCTCTTCAATTGTCCAACACAAAAAAACAAGGTTGGAGTGCAACTGTTTTTACCAAAAAAATTCACTGTGACCAGGGGATGCACTAATTCTGAGTGACTTGCTCAATGCTCACCAGTGGGAAAAATTAGTGCCATGAAAGCTCCTCCAGTGGGAATGTTTGGGGGGGGGGTACCCCCTTGTATAACTATTGAGGCTCTGTGCTGAACCATATCATTATTATTAGAAATCACAAACAATTTCAGCTTCTGAAATCTAATTCTTCTGAATGCATAGTCTTCTAATCTTCAATCCACTCATCTACTCTTTCAAGCAACATTTACTGACTGTGCTATACCTCTTAGCATACTATATAGAGGAAATATGGTATTGCAAAATAATTTAGATACTATGACACAACCGTGGATAAGAAATATTCAACTTCTAACTCTTATCAAAACTTCAGGAATCAGCCTATTAGCCTCTGCCTTTTAATGTCTGAGTTCAGGCCTTATTACTAAAATCTTCAATACTTTGCAAGCATACAATAGGGAAAAAAATCTAATTGCCCACTAAGGAGGTAGACAAAAGACCTGAGCATAATTTTTAGAGTCTGAAATCCAAATGGCCAATAAACATATGAGAAAATATTCCGAATTATGAGATACCACCTAACACCCTCAAAGATAGTCCAATTCAAAATATCAGAAAGCAACAAGTGTTGGAGGGGCTGTGACCTCTAGGTATGTACAGCCATTATGCAAGTCGATTTGGCGATATCTAAAACAGATGGAAATCGAGCTACCATAGACCCAGCAATCCCCCTACTGGGCATCATGTACCCAGAAGAGGCAAGAAACAAACCACAGCCAGCCATCTGTGCTCCAATGTTCATCACGGCACAGTTCACAATTGCAAGGAGTTGGAAAAAAACCAAATTTCCATCAATAGACAAATGGATCAAAAAACTGTGGTTCATAGGATTAGGGGATAGTGGGGGAAGAAAGGGGGAATTGATCACAAGGATCAATCTCAAACCCCCTCCCAGGAGGACAAATAATAGAAAAGTGGGTGAGGGGCAATGGAGGATGATGTAAGATATGGAAATAATAATCTATAATTTATCAAGAGTTTGTGTGGGAGGGTGGGGGAGGGGAAGAAATGGGTAGCTGATATCAGGGACTCAAGTGGGAAGAAAATGCTATGAAAATGATGATGGCGGCATATGTGCAAATGTGCTTGACACATTGGATGAATGTATGGATTGTGATAAGAGATGTAAGAGCCCCCAATAAAAGAATTTTAAAACAAAACAAAACAAATTTCAGGGACCACAGATTTTTCCATTTAAAGACAACTTGTGATTATATTTGTCCAAATTCCACACTTTAATAATAGGAAAAACAATCCAAGAAAAAGTGAGACATTAGAAGTTCTATCTTTAAGAGACTTGTGGTTCCAAAATATAAGCCAGATAAAACAGAATGCTGTATCCTTGATTAAGAAGGCACTTATATTGTTGCAAATATACTTTGAATATCTTGTAAATGAGTATCAAATTGCTCTTAAGCCCCGAAGTATCAAATTGACCTTAAGCTTACATATATGTTTACCTACTTCCCATATAGCTTGGTTTGCCATGCTGATAAGAGCTATGGAGGCAGTTCATGAAAAAGCATTAAGAACAACAGATGATCCAGGAGATGTGCCTCCAATAAATTAAAATCTCTCTATTTAAAGTGAGTAATCCTTAAACTTGAGATGAACAGTTGGCAAAGCCTTTTCCTCTGCATTTCTCAGGTAGGAGACATGCTCTGACACAACAACTGGGGAGCTCACAGCTTTCTGGGAAAGTTGATTTTGGAAGTACTTCCCTGGGGCTAGAGGATGGCAGGCTTGCCATTCTTAATTATGTGATCCATAGTATGGTATGGTCCACACAGTTGAATACCTTCATGAGACTGATAAAATAAAGGTAAATATCTTTCTATCCTCTAAAAGCCCCGGAACTCTTCCTCCACGTAGAATTATGACACTCAGGCCTCATTGGAAGGCCATGCATATCAATCATTGACTATGCCAGGGTCTTTGAATTTTACATTTATTCTAAATTGCTGCTAGAAAGTCTGTTTCATTCACTTTTCCTTTATTTTATTCTTTATTAAAAAAACATTGTCAGAGCTAAAAAGCCACTAAGACCAAAGGATAATTATGGAGTTTTTCCTTTTAGTTAGCACCATTGAGAGCCCATACGGTATCGATTAGTACCAATGTAACTCTTTTGCTGTAGCTGCTAAGTGATGCTATTCCATTAAAAGGTGAGCACAGGCAGCAGAGAAATTGAAGGGAAAAAATTGGAGATAGTGATGAATATTTAAAAATACTCCAGGTGGTGGGAGCTGAATGAAGATAAGAGTTGGACAAAAAGCAGGGAAGGTGTCAAGTATTCTTGGTCAAATTCTCCCACTTCCCGGCTGCCAGGAATAGAAACTGAATCATCCCTAAATCTCCCTGACATTAATAAGATGTATAGTCATCAAATAGATTCCAACTCCGTTTCTGAACCCTGGTAGTGTAGTCGTTATGCTTTGGGCTGCTAATGACAAGAACAGCAGTTTGAAACTACCAGAGGCTGAGTGGAGACATTCTACTGCCACACAGAGTTACAGTCAGAGTGAAATCTTTCCAGCAGCAGACAGCTTTGTGAAGAACTGCTGTGTTTGAACTACCAACCTTTGGTTAGCAGAGAAATGCCTAAACGGCACCCAAACTCCATCTATAAAGCATGTGAAATTTATCAAGCATCTAGGGATAAATTCTTCATAAATATCATGACCTAAGATCAAATTCATTAAATTACTCAACAAATATTTATTCAAACCCTGCTATGTGCTGGAGAGTGTGCTGAGGTGCCTAGGCCTCCTGGGAGTTAGCAACAGTGATCATAGCTTTCCTTTTTATTTCCTAAACTTTTTATTCCTTTTATTTCTTAAACTTTTGATATGCAAGATGTGGTAGTAACATGATCTCATGTCAATTTGCGAGAATTATGAGTGAGGGGGTGGAGTCTAGTCTGCCAATTGGTTCATAGCCAGTGGTGCCTCTGTGTGGGCATGGCCTTCTCCTGAGGATTCTGGGAACTACTGTCTTTCTCCCTGGATTCGGGATACACGCTCTCTCTGCTTCACCTTCCTGTTGACAAATCTCACGGAGCCATGATGATGGCAGCCAGAGCCCTGGAGATGCTTCCACCACCACTGGATCCAAAAGACTTTCTACCCACAGGCCTGTGATCTTGCTACATCCAGCATCATTTCATGTGTTGGGTTAGTCTGAAGAGGAATTTATAGACTGGTATTGGACACATGGGCTAATATCGAACTATGGACTTGATATGGACTAGGTTGGGATGTTTTCTTAATATATAATTATTCTTTGATATAAAGCTCTTTCCTACACATATACGCATCTCCAGGGATTTGGTTCTCTAGTCTACCTGGACTAGCACACAAGATGAGCTCAGAGAAATTCTCTTCCAAATTTACCTGGTTTGGAACTTATCCCAGGAATCATGGTGAGGGGTGGGCAAGTAGGATGATGAAAAGGTGACCGCTATTAAGAGATTTGTAACTCAGTGGGCGAGTCACCATTGTGAGCTGACAACTCCTCTCAGAATTGATTGATGAAGAGTGATAAAACACGCGTGTTTTTCCACTAACTCCCAACTTTCACCGCTTAGGCTTTTGAGTCATAGGCTCTTCCTTGCAGTCAGGTTAGCATGCTGCCGGATGGAGAACCCCTTCAAGCAGAGAGTTGCAGGAAAGCAGGAGTGTCCAGGAACTGCCCGTAGGAAACCCTTAGAAGGAGAGCAGGAACTGAGTGTCAGTCTGCCACAATGATTATCTCCCATTTTATAGTAAGGAAGGCAAGCTTGATATGTTACACTTCTAGTACATGCTAGAGTTCAGACACAAATCCCATATTAATTTGTGTTTCCACAATCCTAAAACTAAATGAACTCAAAACCTGCATCCTATCTCCCACAGTCTCAGATGGAAAGGCTTGAAAGTGGAGGGCTGGGACGAATTCTCTGGAAGACAGCTGAACATTGTTTGGGTTCTTGGGACAGCAGGCAGGCAGTTGTGGATGAAACCTCAGAGGCTTTCAGACCAAGCACTTTCTTCCTGGTGCTTTCCAAGTGAGCAGACTTAATTGCTGTGGACTAAGGTTGAAAAAGGAGAATTGGTGAACTTTTCACTTTCATGCTGAAGGCCTATAAAGCCTAAGTCAAAGCACGTGAGGTTTAAACCAGCTTAGTGTGGTGAAAACTCACTCAGAGTCATGTGGTCTTGTTTAGTTTTGCCTCTCATGCAAGCCACGTCACCTCCAGGAGCACCTCCATCTCATTATTTATGACAATGATATGCCATCTATTTCGCAGGGTGGCCAGTCATGTGGCCATGATGCCTGAGGTGGTCTGTGAGTCTTACAAAGAGCTCTGGTAGGGCGATGTTGAAACACTTGGCTGCTATCAAAAAGCTGGGCACCGGAACCAGCCAGCTGCTCCATGGGAGAAAAAGGAGCCAGTTGGCTTCTGGAAATACCCACAACCTTGGAAACATTAGAAGGCAAAACTCTTCTGTCCTACAGAGACACTATGAATCATTTCTGACTCAACAGCAAGGGGTGTTTTGTGTGTACATGGATGCTTAACCATTTGTCTTACATTGGGTTCCCTGGAGAATAGAAACTGAGACAAAGTTTTACAGTTAACACTTTATAGGAGCTTGCAAGGAATATAAGAGTCAAGATGGGGAAAGTCAGGGAAGGAATGAAACAAATCAATAAAAAGCAGTGCATTTCAAAGCTGGCCACCATGTCACAAGGGACATACAACACACTGAGAGATGGAGGAGGAGTGAGCAATTTATCTGCCAGAGCCCCTCTCCATCTGCACTGATGAAAGGTTCTCCCCTCTCCATCTTCACTGATGAAAGGTTCTCCCCTCTCCATCTGCACTGATGAAAGGTTCTCCCAAGCACTGACCTTGTAAGATGGTGGTGGTTCAGTAGCAGAGTTCTCACCTTCTGTACAGGAGATCTAAGCTTGATTTCCAGCTGTGTTAGACTGGGTTGACTAGAGAAACAAATTTATACACACTCATGTGTGTATAAGAGAGACCTTTATATCAAACAGTATATTAAGAAAACATACCAGTCCGGTCCAGATCAAGTCCACAAGTCAAATATTAGTCCATATGTCTGATACCAGTCTATAAATTCCCCTTCAAATTCACGTAACACATACAATGGAAGTGGGTGGAAAGTCTTGTAGATCCAGTGGTGGTGGAACCATCTCAATGCTGGCATGGGTCTTCACATGGCTCCTCAGCTCCAGGGCTCTGGTTCCAACAGTGTAACTCCATGTGTCTTATCAACAGGAAGATGAAGCAAAGAGTGTATCTGGCCTCTAGTAAGCTATTTATCTCCTTTGTGCCTCCAAATGAGGTCATCAAACTGTGACCTCATTGATGGGCTAGACTCCACCCCTTTGCAAGTTGACAGGAGATTGTGGAACTGCCACAGCAGCAAATACACTTCAAGCACAAGCACCATATGTCTTTTAGTGGAAGTTTTTGTGTTACCATTATACAGAATCAATCTCATCAGTTTCCAGACTAAAACAAAAGGCTTGGCAATATATTGAATGAAAATCCTACAATTCACTAGGGTCAGATCCCACTCTGCATGGGGTTGTAATCTATCAGGGCAGAGTTGACAACAAATCTTCATAGTAGGACTGAAGTTAATTACCTCATATTCTGGGCTGTGTCTGCTGTGGCCACTTGGGTAAGCAGAGGTCTCATTTATTAGGAAGGATGAAACAGGAATCCCTGTAGCCCTGGGGAGTTTGTAAAAGTTGGTGTTAGGAGACAAGGAAATGGTGATGGAGGCAGGATTTTATGTTCATGAGGATGGTGCATTTTTCCATGGCTGTGGCGCCTTTAGCATGGAAACAGAGCAAAATACTGAGCCTGGAGGATGTGGTGGTGGGAGGAGACAGAGATCGATACTCATACACAAACTGGGTCAGAAATAGTGTGTCCAACTATGTATAATTAAATTCTATGCACGTCAAATTCTATAGGGGTAAAGACAATGTAAGGCTATTAATATAAACAAATTTAGTTCATTTGCCAAATTTTTACAATTTTTTTCTTCCCTTTGTTTTCACTTGTCCCAGACATGCATCTTTTACTACTCATAGTAATTAAAAATACTTAGTGAATTAAACAAATTATTGGCTATTCTCTAATATCTGTGTGAGGCAGATATCCATGTGAAGGTCCAAAAATAGTGTTAATTCTCTCACTCAAAAGAGATGTTACGTATGCACATCTTATTGCACAAACTGAACTGGGAAATTTACATTTGTGACCTCACCTAAATTTCACAGAGCCCCATTATTATCTCTATTTTACAGAGGAGCAAACTGAGAGTTAGGGAGGTCAAGGTTATTGCTTACAGTCACAAAAGCAGCAAGTTGCTGCAAATGTACTGGAGTTTCATGACTTCTGTTGTTCTCACTGTTACTTTCATGTTGCTGTATTTAGTTTGCATGACTTAAGTAGCAGGATGTGACATCACGTTCCTATGACCTGAAAGTGGAAACTATCCTTAATGTCCTGTCCCAAACATGATTTTTCATATTCATGTTAGAACTTTTTCAGATCAATGTTCTAGAATTCTAAATTCCATAAGGGCAGAATGTGTCTCCTTCATGTTTATATTCCCCAAACCTATTGTTGTATATTGCATAGGGCAAGAATGTGAACATCAGAGGCCCTCTAAGGTTATTCTCATCGTTAGTGGTTACTGGGTTGATGTGAATTCATGATAACCTCATGTGTGTAGAGGAGAGCTGGTCGATAGAGCTCTCAAAGCTGGAACCTTCTGGAAGCAGATCATCAGCCCTATGCTATGAGGCACCTCTGAGTGGGCTCCACTCTTCATCCTTTTGGATAGCAGCCATCTCTGCCACTCAGTGGCTGCTTTCTGTGAGATAGCCAAAGCCCGTCTACCGCCTGATTACATAAGCAGAATTATGTACAGCACATTCTTTTATGTATTTTCCCGGACTCTATTTTTGTTACAATATTAGCATTGTATAGTTTAAACAGAGACCACATGGCCTGGAAATCCTAAAATATTTTCTAGTGGGTCTTTCATGAGAAAGCAGAAATGCTTAAAGTATGTCTAGAATGATCAAATGAAAAGCTTAGATAACCAAAAGGATTCTGGTTATAAAATTTCCCTTCTTTTCACTCTTCCCTTCTCTCTCTTTTTTTGTCCCAAATATTTTTTTGGGGGGGAGACTCTTACATCTCATATCACAATCCATACATTCATCCAGTGTGTCGAGCACATTTGCACATATGCTGCCATCATCATTTTCAAAGCATTCTCTTCCCACTTGAGCTCCTGATATCAGCTTCCCATTTCTTCTTCCCCCTCTCTCTCCCTTACCCTCTCTCACAAACCCTTGATAAGTTATAGATTTTTATTTACATATCTTACATCATCCTCCATTGCCCCTCACCCACTTTTCCATTATTCATCCCCCTGGGAAGGGGTTCAAGATTGATCCTTGTGATCGAGTCCCCTTTCTCCCCAACCCTCTCCTAATCTTCCTGGTATCTCTACTCTCATTGTTAGCCTTGAGGGGTTTATCTATCCTGGATTCCCTGTGTTGCAGGCTCTTATCTGTAGCAGTGTGCATGCTCTGGCCTAATCTGATTTGTAAGGTAGAACTGAGGACATGATAGTGGGGTGAAGGAAGCACCAAAGAACTAGAGGAAAGTTGTGTGTTTCATCAGTGTTACACTGCACCCTGACTAGCTCATCTCTTCCCTGTGACCCCTCTGTGAGGGGATGTCCAATTGTCCACAGATGGACATTGGGTCTCTACTCCATGCCTACTCCCCTCATTCACAATGGGTATGATTTTGTTCTGGGTATTATATGCCTGATACTTGATCCCATTGGCACCTCATTATCACACAGCATGGTGTGCTTCTTCCATGTGGGCTTTGCTGCTTCTTAGCTTGATAGTTGCTTGTTTATCTTCAAGCCTTTAAGACTCCAGATGCTATATCTTTTGATAGCCAGGCATCATCAGCTTTTTTCTCCATATTTGCTTATGCACCCATTTTTGTCTTCAGTGATAGTGTTGGGAAGGTGAGCATCACAGAATGCCGGATTGTTAGAACAAAGTGTTCTTGTATTGAAGAAGCACTTGAGTTGAGTACAATGTCCACCTGCAACTTTAGTTCTTAACCTATAGGTATGAGTACTTAGTTCTATTCTCCTCTCATTATATATATATATTTACATATGTACATGCCTGTATTTAGATCTCTATAAATATACTTTGTCGCCTGGTTCTGTCCTTTATTTCCTTTTACATTCCTCTTGTCCCACCATCATGTTTGGCCTTCACTCGTGTTTAGTAAATCCTCCCTGCTGCATTGCCCTTGATTGAGCCCCACTAGGCATCCTACGGCCTTCCTTCCATTGATTTTAGTTCACTTGTTCTTCTCTTTTCCCTGGGCTGGTTCCCCGCACTCCCCCCACCTCCCGTTCTTTTCTCCCACCGCTCCTTCTCCCATATCCCCCTGGAGCCATTGGTCCCTTCTTTTAATCTCCGAATTATTTATCCTGCCTATCTTATCTAGATAGACATGCAGATACATTACCAAGTACAAATACCAGGCAAAGCCGAATAAAACAAGGAAGGAAGTCAAAACCAACAAAACAATAATGACAGCAACAAAAGGCAAAAACAAAATAACAATAACAAAAGGAAAGTCACTGACAAAAATGAAAAAGCCTATAAACAATTCAATGTCTCTTTTTTCGCCTTTATGAGTGTTTTCCAGTGGAGTCTGATTGGGTGCCACACTCTATCTCCAAAGTCCATTTTCGGTATTCTCCGGGGATTTCATCACTCTGCTCCCCCTGCTGCTCGGCGGCACGCCCTCAGTGTCTTCCCCCAGCATGATGGGGCCAGACCTCGCACTATTCCTGCACTGTGTCCACAGCGCTGTCCCTCACAATGCCATGGTTCATTGAGGGATGTTGTGTCCCATGATGGGACCGGCCCTAAGGTCCTCCTCACGCATTGTCTGCTCTGAACAGGAACATAGTCCTGCGGCTTGGTGGGCCAGGATGTCTTCTCCTCCATCTCCATCCCTTTTTGTTTCTTCCATGTCTTCCAATGCGCCCCTCTCCCCAAGCTGTAGCCCCCAGTGCTGTCCTCTGAAGTGCATTCTTCTGAGGGGGAGGAGGAGTGTCCACATAGCTGTCTTCCCTTCCCTCTTATGAGAATAAAATAGTTATGACAATATCAAAGCTGAGATATAAAATGTAAACTAGTTATATGTCTAGCAATTGTGATGTGCTTAAATGCTGTAGAATAATACACACTATCAATACTGCCATGCTATACAACTTACAAAAAAATAGAAAAGGGATTTTATTAGTTATAAGTATAAAAAATCAAACTACTAACTTCAACTTAATTTGATTTTTTATGTAGAGTGAAATATTTGATTGTTACTAATATCTTAGTGATGGAATTTTGGTTTGTGATGGTTAGTGTTTATGTCAACTAGACACTCCTAGGTGAAGTTAAGGGTTTAGTCCTATCAATCAAGTCATATCCTAATGATACGTTGTGGTGGTTACATAATCTGGTATCAATTTGAGAGAATTATGAGTGAAGGGGTGGAGTCTGGCCTTCCAATTAAGATGTAACCAATGAGGTCTCTGTGTGGGCATGGCCATCTCCTGAGATCTCTGGGACTCCTCTATTTCCTCCTTGGAGGTGGGACACATTTCTCTCTCTCATCTCAGTCCCTTGGTGACTCTACTGACAAGACTCACTCCCTTGGAGATGCTCTACTGACAAGACACATGGCACTACGCTGATAGACCCCGTGCCTAGGAACTGGAGGACCTACATAGTGACTCCTGCCAGTGCTGAGATGCTTACAAAGCCACTGGATCCAAAGACTTTCTACCCACTGGTCTGTTATCATCCCTCATTTAGCATCATTTCATGTGTTTCATGAGTCTGAAGAGAACTTTATAGATTGGTATCAGAGATAAGGGCTAACATTGGACTTAGGGCTTAGACCGGACTGGGTTGGGATGCTTTCTTAATGTACAATTACCCTTTATATAAAACTCACTATTACACAAATATGAGTCTTTATGGATATGTTTCTCTTGTCAACCTGGATGAACACATACCTCCTTGAGGGTGTAGCCTTTTGCATAAGAGGAGACTGAGCAGGACCGAGTTTCCTTTGTCTTCTAACCTTCAGCTGGAACTTGATTCTGTGTCTGCTTCCTCTATGTCTTGTTGCATCACGTGGGGATCCCAGGAGATGTCAGTGGGCTACCTCTGCATACACCAGCCTGTGGACAGAGGATTAATTTACCTCTGCATACACCAGTCTGTGGACTCCCTCTGCTTCCTCATCCTACTTTCTTTCATCAGATTCCACCAATATACTGGCTTCTCCTGACTTGAACCAGACCAAACTTCCCTACTTCTAAAAGTGTGTAAGCCAGTTCTTGATATAAATTTCTTTCTATATACAAACACATACAAGTGCCACTAGTTTTGTTTATTCTAGATAGCATAACCTATCACATGGTTCATTTTTATTATCTGATTTATGCATATCTGTGTTTTCTATTCTCCTATTGCATAGGCATTTTATGTTTTGTTTAATAAAAATTTAACTTTGAAAACATTTTTAGAAAATACAGAATAACTCATAATGTGGAAAAATAGTTCATAAAAGTTTCTATTTAAAAAGGAGTAGCATGGATAGTGACCCAGAATTTCCCTCCTAAATTATCCTTTTCTGGATACATACAATTTCCCCCTATATTATTGTAGCTTGTGTATTTCTGTGATATTTGAAGCTATTCAAAAAAACAAACAAACTCACTGCCCTTTAGTCAATTCTGAGTCATAAAGACCCTGCAGAACAGGGTAGAACTTCCCTTGTGAGTTTCTGAGACTGTAACTCTTTATGGATGTAGAAATAGACTGGTATTAGCCATTCTGAGTCAGAAAATCATATTATCTACTGTGTCAGAATGACAAATTAAAGATGAATGGCATTTTACATACAAAAAATTCAAGGTTTATCTTGATGTCCAACACTTTCAGTGATAAGATAATAAACAATCACTGACAAGGAATTACTACAGTTAATACCATTATTAATCAAATTTACACACCAAAAGAAGAAGAAATTGAAGACATCTGCCAACGTCTGCAAGAACTTGCAATCAAGTTGCATTGATAATTCCTGTCATTTTAAATGTGAACATTGGAGGCAAAATGCATAATATTGTTAGGTGCCATCCAGTCAGAAGCAGTTTCAACTCATATTTACCCTATGTACAACAGAATAAAACACTCTATTCTTATGCCATCTTCACAATCATGGCATGTCCAAGTTCACTATTGCAGTCACCTTGTCAATCCATCGTGCTTAGAGTATTCCATTGTTTTGCTGTCCCTCCACCTAACTAAACAAGATGTCCCTTGTTCCATATCCTCTTCTGAATCTAGCCTGAACCTCTGGCAGCTCCCCCTCGATATACTGCTGCAGCCATTGTTGTATGATCTTTAGCAAAAATTTATTTGCATGTTATATCAATGATGTTGTTCCACAATTCATGCATTTTATTGAGCCACCTTTATATAGAACGGGAACAAATATGAATCTCTTTCAGTCATCTGGTCAGTTATCTGTCTTCCAGGTTTCCTGGCACAGATGTGTGCATGCTTCAGTGCTTGATCAGCCTGTTGCAGCATTTCAATAGGCCTTCCCTCAGTTCCTGGAGCCTTGTTTTTGGCTAATGCCTTCAGTGACATTTGGGTTTCTTCCTTTAGTGCCACTGGTTCATAATTACATGGTCTCTTTGAAAACATTTGAGTGTCTACTAATCCTTTTGGCACAGTGTCTCTGTATATTCCTTCTGTATTCTTTTGCTGATTTCTGCATCATTCAACATTTTGCCCTAAAACACTTTCAGTATTGCAACTCAAGGCTTGAATGCTTTCTTTGGTTATTTCAATTTAACATATGTTTAGTGTGTTCTTCCCTTTTTGGTTTTCTAAACCTAGCATTTTGCACATTTCATTATAATGTTTTACTCTGTCTTCTCAAGTTGCCCATTGCAGATTTCTGGTTAGCCATTTTACTTCATTTCTCCCCATTTTTAGCTACTCTATGATTGAGAGCAAACTTCAGTCTCTTGTGTCATCCACAATGATCATTTATTTTTCTCCTGTCTGTTGCCTTCTTCATTTCTCATGTTCCTTATATCATCCGCAGCTCACCAAGTCTTTTATCGTTAACATTTAATGCATCGTATTTGTTCTTGAAATTCAGGTGGGATATATTCAAGATAATATTTTGGCTCTCATGGGCTTGTTTTAACTTTTTACAGCTTCAATCTGAATCTGAACAATTGATGGTCTGTTCCACAGTAGCTCTCTGATCTTAGTTACTGATATTGAGCTTCTTCCTACAGATGTAGTAAATTTGATTGCCTTGTATTCCATTTTGAGAAAGATGGGTAACTAGAAAATATAGCCTTGGTAACAGGAGTTATGCTGGAGATTTCGATAGAATTTTGTAAGACAAATGACATTCACTGGAATCAGTTTTTGCAACAACACAAACAATCATTATACATGAGAATCTCACCAAATAGATTACATAAGAATCAATGGCTACATCAGTGTAAAGATACTGTGGAAAAGGTCAATATCATCTGTCAGAACAAATCCAGGGACCAACTACAGATCAGTTGACCAATTGCTCATATGAATTTTCAAACTGAAGCTAAAGAAAGTTAAAGCATGTTCATGAGATCCAGAGCAAAATCTGGAGTACATGCCACCCGAAATTAGAGACGACTTAGAGAATACATTTGATACACTGAACAATAATGAACAAAGATTAAACAAGCTGTGGCATGACATCAAGGACATCATACATAAAGAATGATAATGCCATTAAAATACAGGAGAGATTTCTGGCAAGACGGTAGACCAGGCAAACATGCCCCACAGACTGTCTAAAATAAAATAAACAAACAAACACAAAAAGCCAAATTAACTAGCTAGAGATGGTAGTCCTGTGATCCTTGTTTTCTGAAGAAAGGCTAGATAAGTGGGCTGATTACCAACGAGGAAAAGAAGCTGGACAAAGCAGCCATAGAGGAGATGCTATTGTTGCTAAGTGCCATCGAGCCGGCTCCAGCCCCATGTACAACAGAGGGAGGCACGCCTGGTCCCCTTAGATGTTCCCATGCTTGATCCCGGGTGGCCTGTTGGTGCGACCACCTGAACGACGCCAGCCAGAAGTCAATCCACAGACGGAAGTATCCAAAGTAAAACACATAGAGACCCAGGGACATCAGTTTGCTGCAAACACGATTCCAAACAAATAAAAGGAATGGTGTAGTTATAGAACTACCAAATGGAAAGAAAACTCGAGTACATTTTAAGATATACCAGGTGTTTTTTAATTGAAAAGAAATTAGTGACAGAATAACTTCAAAGAAAATGAAAAAAAATCATTAAAATAAATGAAGAAAAATCATAAGATTTAGTAAACAACAGCAATAAAGAAAATCCACAAACAAAATGAACTCAGAAATCATGTGTCACAAGGAGAGCAGCAGCAGCACAACACACACACACACAGAAGAGTGACACCCAGGAGTTCAGAATGGCTGATAATGACCCTGACAATCGATGCGAGTGGATTAAAGACAGAGAGTCGCAGAATGAGTAAGGAAACAAGACTCTTCAATGTGTAGCCCATGAGAGACACCTTGTAAATAAAGACAAAAATGGCCTACACATCATCGAATGGAAAAATATACCAAACTACTGCCAATTTGAAAAGACCAGGAGTGGCAATATCAAGTTCGAATAAAGGAAATTTGAAAGCAAAAACAACATGAGAAAAAGAAGGTTATTAGATAAAGATTAACGGGTCAATTGAACATGAGGACATACTCATAATGAATATCTATGAGACCAATGAAACAGCTTCAAAAGACATTAATCAATGCTTGCAGAATGAAAAGAAAACAGCACAATACCACAATAGCTGCCCCCCCCACCCCCGTGGAAAACACACAGACAAACAAACACAAAGTCGCTGCCATAGAGTATATTCTGATTCATAGCAACCCCACTGGACAGAATAGAATGGCCCCTGTGGATTTCTGAGGCTCTAAATCTTTATGGGAGCAGAAAAAGCTTCCTCTTTCTCATGCACAAAATGGCTAATGGTTTCAAAGTGTGGCTAGCAGCCCAATGCATAACCCACTGCAGCTCCAGGGCTGCGATTGTCTCTCGCACTACAAATCTGAGCCTTGAGTCTCAGGGAGATTACCTGCAGAGTGAAAATTCAGCTCAAACCTTGCTTGCCCTACCTAGTTTTTCTCTGCGGAGGAGAATGCAGAGCTAATGTTTGTACTCCCCACGGAGCACATAAAAACGCAAATGATAGGCGTAGGTTTGAGGGATTTTGGAAAGCACATAGACAGAAGGTTTCGGCAGCAGGCATGTAGCGATGGCAGCTGGAAGGCTCTTAAACTGCATCGGTCACCTGTGCAAGCGCTGGCCACAGTCGCCTTCACCTTGAAGCACACAGGTAGGTAGGAGTGGCTGTGCCCCCTCGATGGCTGGTCAATTTGTCAATGCCGGTCTTGGGTATCACCCTAAGTCATATATTCCCAAATGCATTTGGCTTACAGCCTCCTTTTCAACAACAGCAAAACAACCTATCCAGTACCTACTAGACAATGCAAAACATTTGTACTATAACCGATAATCCAGGATAAAGTGGAAGTGTCTGTCTTTGCAACCCTCCTGGATCATTCCAGCACCTGCCAACCCGCAAGGCAGTGTTGCCCACTGTGGGCAGCACTGCTCTAACCTACGTAAGCACCTGCAAGAAAAGTGCTGAGCTCTGTGGGGGTCATTGCAAACTATGGATAACCCAAGGAAGAATAGAGATTCCAGAATCTTCCGTTTGGTGAAGGCAGAATATGTAGCGAGGCATACAGGCAGTCAATTGAAGGGAACAAAGAGAGAGTGCATGACTGACAATCAGGAAAAGTCTGTGTCGCAATTGTATTCTTTTACCATACTTGTTCTATCGGAATTCTGAGCAAATTATGTGGAAACTGCAGTATCCAGAAGAATATACCACATTGGGAATACAGGAAGACTCATTAACAATCTGTGGGTAACACAGCTTTCCTTGTTGAAGCAAAGAGGACTTGGAGCACATGCTGAGGAAGAGAAAAAAAAAACTGGCATTCAATATGTATTATTGGTCAACATGAAATAAACAAAAACTCTCACAATTGAATCAACAAGCAGCATCATGATAAATGTAGAAAATATTGAAGTTGTCAAGGACTTATTTTTGAACCCATAATCCAAAACCATGGAAGTAGCAATAAAGAAATGCTATCAACAGATTGCACTGGGAAAATAGTGTTTTTTAAAACAAGAGACTTTTAAAATTCACTTTAAGACTTATCATGCACCTGGCCCAAGTCAAAGTACTGTCAATAAGAATTGATGTCTTTAAATGATGGGGTCAATATAAACATTGAATATGCTATGGATGATCACAAGAATGAACAAGTCTGTCTTTAAAGAAGTGCAGACTTCTTGGAATGTCCTTTTGAAGCACAGGCGACAATACTAATTTCATGTTCTCTGTGCATGTTATCAGTGGCACTGGTCCCTGCAGAAGGAGGACATCGTGCTTGGTAAAGTGTTGGGTCAGTGAAGAGAGGAAGGCTCCAAACGAGATGGATCTGCACAGTGGCTGCAGTGGCAGACAGTGAGGGTGGCGGAGGGCTGTGCGGTACGCCCCGCCATTGTAAGGGTTGGCATCAACTCCACGGTACCTAAAACAGCAGCCACTTCTCCTGGCCCCAGGGACAAGCATTTTACTTAAAGCACTGTGACTTCCCTGAATTGAAACAAATTTTCCATTCATTTTACATGGCTGAGACAGGCTGACATTTTCAAAGAGAACTTTTATACCCAGGGAACAAAAAGACAATAATTACAGAAAAGACTAAAGGCATAACAGTTGTCAAATTTAAAATACAAGCTTCTAACCTTCCTGAGACCCATTTCCTTATGGAACCAGAAGCACACACTGTCTCTTCCCCTCATGACTCTGCCTATTTTCCCTCCTGTGGTCACCATTGCTTTGCTGCAGTCACTTATAGTCAGCTGAGGTCAACAAGACTCCTCAAAAGTGACAAGTAAAATTCACTTCTCCAATCTCTAAACATTTCAGACCTTCCCACTTTGTTTTCCTCTGACTTATGCTTTTCAGCTACCCCAGAGCCAATTGGCAACTTGTCGCTATCTGCCATGGCGTTTCAACTCAAAGCAACCCATATGACAGTGTGGAATTGCCTCATAGAATTTTCTTGGACGTTGCATGCACTGCGCCAACCCATCTGACTGAGAGTGATTTGAAACAGAACGCCATGTCCTTTCTCCTCCAGGTATGTTCAAACTGCCAACCTTTGGGGGAGCAATGAAGTGTTTAAAAATGCTACCACCAGAGCTCATTGTGTATACATGCATGTTTGAACATACATGTTGTTGTTGTTAGGTGCCATCAAATTGGTTCTGATTCATAAGGACCCTATGTACAACACAACAAAATACTTCCCAGTCCTGTGTTACCCTCCCAATTATGATTGAGCCAAGTGTTGCAGCCACTGTGCTAATCCTTCTCCTTGGACAGTTTCCACTTTTTTAGCTGGTCCTCTATGTTGAAAAGCATGATATACTTTCCCAGGTACTGGTCTATCCCGATAACGTATCCAACATATGAAAACCAAATCCATTGCTACTGAGTTGATTCTGACTCATACACACTCAGAGACTAATCAGTGGAGACCACTGGGCGTTGGAAAGTGTCATCAAGTAGGTGCTGGCTCATAGTGATCCTACCACTCACAGCAGAAACAAATGATGCCGAGTTCCGCAGCATCCTTTCAAGTGTTGCTTTGTTTGAGGCCATTGTTGCACGCACTGGTCAATCCAGCTCATCGAGGGTCTTGCTCTCTCTGGATAGCCTCCACTTTATCAAGCATGGTGCCCTGTGCAGCGTTGGGTCTCTCTTGACAACATATCCAAAGGACACGAGATGAAGTCTCAGCCTTCCTGTTTCTATGTAGTGTTCTGGTGGTACTTCTTCCAAAACATATTTGTTTGTTATTCTGGCATCTTGGGGTATTTTCAATACTCTTTGGCAGTACCATAACTCAAATGCACTGGTTCTTCTCCAATCTCCCTTCCTCAATGGCCAACTTTAACATGCATATGAGACTACTTAAAATACCATAGCTTAGGTCAGGTGCACCTTAAACTTCAAAGTGATACTTAACTTCTATTTTTGGTGAATACTAGGGAGAAATGGAAATTTTTTCAAAGCTATGTATTTAATTTTTTTTACAGAACAATCTTATCAACTTCAAAGTATTCTCCATGACACTTAATACATCTGTCAACTCTGTAATTCCATTCTTGGAAACATTTTTCAAACTCATCAGTTGAAATGGTTGAGAGCACCTTCCTTTTTGTTTTATTTACCTCTTCTAGCTCATGAAATCACTGTCCTTTCATGTCTCTCTTCATTCATGGAAACAAAAATAAGTCACATGGAGTGAGGTTAGGTGAGTAAGGTGCATGAGGCAAGAGAAACAAGTAGATTTTTGCCCAAAACTGGAGCACTGAGATGGCTGTGTGAGCAGTGAGCAGGTACATTTTTGTGGTGGTGGCAACTCCAGCCCCCGCCCCCATCTGCCATAAATCATGCCTTTTGTCACATAATGTTACGTAATCTTTTCAGGCCCTCTAAATAAAAAGCTTGATGAACAGTCTGACCTGATGAAATAAACTCCAAAAGTACTATCCACCTCACATTAAAAAAAAAAAAAAAGACAAAAGAACAAATGAGCATCGTATTGATCTTTGATTACACTTAAGCTTTTTTGGGTGAGGTGACAATGGCAACTTCAACTGGCTTGATTAATGTTTGCTTTTAGGTCATGAGAATAGCATCATGTCTCACTCATCACCAGCAACGACCTGGGAAAAAATGTCTGGGTCAGCATTTCACCTTTTTTGAAATGAGAAAACCACTCATACTCTTGAGTTTTTCCCAGAGCGCTCTCCTTGTAAGATATGTTCAACATCGCGACAGTTTCTGCTTCATTTTTCTGGAGCAGAAAACACAATTTCACAGCTATACTCTGTTCTCTTAAATCGGTCATCACAAAAATGAGGTTTGAGTGAAACTTTTACAAAAAATTTTACTGTGGCCAAAGGGAACTTTACCAAGTGACACCACTGGGTGCACTAACTTAGAATGAGTTGCTTGATGCTTGCCCAGCAGGAAAAATGTGTATTAAGAAAGCTCCATCCCAGGGAGCTTTTTCCTGGTGTTTTTGTTTTGTTTTGGTACCCCCTGGTATCACTCACCCCTCAACACATGCAGGAAAGTAGTCAAGATTAAGTCCATTCATTGCAGATGTGTGACATCATGTTCATGACATTCCCATGACAAAATGTTGTACTTATACAGGGAAAGGATAGTTTAGATTTTATCACCTCAATACCCAAGCTACAAATCCAAGAGACTTTGTCACTATTGCTGTACACCTTCACAGTTCTTCAAAGAGTGACTTACATGTAACAGAGGCTCAATAGATAGTAGTTAGGTAAGTGAATAAATACATTTAATAATGACAGTAAAACAAACAAAAATCAATCTACGATCAATGGGAAGATGTTAGCAGGGCTTTATTTATTCTCAGTTTGAAAACCAAAACCAAAAAACTCTTCTGAGTCTACATGTTCTGGAAAATATCCCTGGGGGGATACCATAAATGTAAGAAGAACTAAATTACATGTCCATTTAAATTCCATCTAGCATCAGATTGTCAGTTCTTCTATACCCGAATAATTGAGACAAGAGAGCCACAAGAATGACTGCTTAACTTTTCCTCTGTCCACCAAAAATTCAGAGTATTGCTCCATCATGCACATCCTTTGGTAATTACCTTTTTCCCTCCTAACGAACCCTCACTTTTTGACTATGGCTGTTAACCTAGTAAGTGATACCCTAACAGCTAAAAGCATTAGCAGCCACTGAAAAATAGCTGACCTCTCTTGGAAATCCACAAAGTGTGTCTTTTTTTATTAATTTGAAGATAATTTGGCTAAGGGTTAGTACATTTATTAAGTTTCTCTTGCCATCCTACCCCTAAAAAGCAAGTCTCCTGAAACTCAGCCTTTGTTTTCTGAAAATTGTCTTGTTTCTGCTACCGAGCTCACCCGTGGTACTAAAATCCTATTTGCAGTATCCAAATTACTTTTTCTGAACCCAATTTATACAGTGACAGATGGGGAATTCCAAGAGGGAAAGTTTCCATTCACATTCAGCAAATAATCTTTATGAGAAAAAGTTAGATACAAATTTGGTTACTTATATAGGAACTTAACTTTTGGAAACCTCCATCTTCCATTTTTAAAAGATTTTCTCCATAGAGTAGCTAGAATCAGAATAAGTTCATGCCTCACTACTTTTAGACATTTAAATTAACAATTCATGAGTGAATATTAATTTGCCTTACTGAGCAATAATATAAAATTGGTTCTCTTTTTCTTCTAAGCTCCCTCTTTGAATGTTTTCACCATTTGTGTCCTAAGCACTATTTGTAAGAATATAATTCATTTCAAGGCTGTCCAATTCCTGATTTTTCTTTTTCTCTCTTTGAATAGTCTACATTTGTAGAATATCTTCGATTTAAAACAATTTCATAAATGGAGTTTTAAATAGACATCATCCATTTTTAGGTAATTTCCTTAAATATTAACATATGTTTTTGGAGGGAGTTGGAAAATTTCAATCCTGAATATTGTTTTGGCTGCCTCTAAAGGCATGGACATGAGGAAATTCATAATATTAAAAATATCCTGAGTAAAGTATGAGATAACATATGAAGATCCTATGGTCACTTTACCTCCAGGCATAACATTACTGCTACGTGGGAAATGAGGTACAGAGCGTGTACGTGATTGCCATAAACAAATACGTGGCGTTGGTTGCAATGATAAATAATTATAATTATTAGTGTTATTGTTGAGTGATGATGTCCTTGTCATTCTTTTTCTAAATAAATTTTCAGTTGTCACTCATTCTTGCAATAGATCCTATTGAATGATACAATTAGATACAGAAAGGTTAAACTGCTTGTTTAAGGTTACAATGGTATCCTGGGGTGTTCCAATTCCATGCTCCACTCCTGATCCAGAGATTGGTGGTCCCAGACTACATAGAAGCTTAAAGTAAGATCTAACCAACTGCTTCTGAAGGGAACATTTCCCCCCTTACCCTAAGGTTTAGAAGCTACCAAACAGTGAAGGCAGAATTTGAGTCAGAATACTTCCCAGAATTTACTCTTACACATTATGTGTACTATTCTGCCTTTTTGTCAGAGTTCTATGACCTCATTTTGTACATAATTTATAAATGCTTAGATATATATGTATACAAAGGAAAGAAACACACACACACTCACATTCTGCATGCACGTTACTCTCTTTCATTTACAGAGCTCTGCCTCCAAACCGGGAAAGGATGACTAACAGTTCCTTCTGGATGGTTGATTATCATAATACGAATTCCCAGCTAATCTTACCATCTCCACATCAGTGACTATTTCAAGAAAAATCAATTCCCATCTGTCCTAGAAACATATTTAGTGGTGGCACACATGTCCATATCCTCAGACCGTCCAATTGCAAAGGAATGATAGGAGAATGCCTTCTGCAGCTAACTCTGGAAAGCTTTCTCTAAGTCAAAAAGGGGAGGGGAGTCAGTACTTTTTTGGTTTAAAAATACACAGATGACAATAATATTTATTGCACCTTTAGAATGACTCTTTCTTAGTGTACTTGTCTCATAACATAGTGGACATTATTACTTCTCTACTCAGCATGTTTTTTCCTCTACTCAGCTGAACTCTCCCCCCATGGTACAAGTGTCCCTCACAAAAGATGAGCTCATGACCCAGGAAGGTCAATCAATGGGCCCACCTGCCCAGATGGTGGGATCAATTCACTGTTGGCCACCTAACCAAAAGATAGACTTCCCCAACCCCAACCAAACCCATTGTTATCTATTTAATTCCAACTCAGAATGACCCTAAGTAACCGAACAGTACGGCCCCCACACAGTTTCTACAGCTTGTAACTCTTTAAAGATGCAGCGCACTGCCACGTGTTTTCCCTGAGGAGCAGCTGGCAGGTTCAAATCTTTTCATTAACAGCTTAGCACTTTAACCACTGCACCACCAGGGGTCCTGAAAAGGAGGACAGTCGAGGTTTTCATGTAGGAGTTTCATGAGTCGTTGAGGAATTGGGGCTTTCCTCTCATGAAGAATGTTTTAGGTATCAATGTAAGTTTAGCTGAGGATTGTTGAGAGTCTTGCGATCATGCAAAATCATCTTGCCAGAAAATTAAGCCACAAGAGAGGGAGGGAGAGACATAAAACTTTAAGATGCTGAATAGATCCAGAGCAGAAGCAAAATCTAATTTTAAATGTTCAATTACAGAAGCTTAAGCAAAAACAGGGTTTCGGTCCCTTTCAACTGAGAGTCCTAGAATGTGTAGATTTAGGCCATACTTGCGTGGTTTGACCTCCCACTTGCGAAGTAAAGACGTGTCTCAGCATGTCTGCCATTGGTTACTTGGGTTTTGTCTCTTCTTGAGTTCCTCAGAGCACAGTGTATTATTACATTGGGCAGAATCACCAGCAAACTACTGTTACAACAGATTGTTTAAGGAATAGCAAGATGCTTCTTTAGGATCTTGTGAAGGGAAAGAGGAAGAAGTAAAAGATGGTGAGGTTAGAGCCATGGTTGGAGTCAGCTTTAGTAAGAACTGAAATGTTTTATAAGAACTTCATATTTTACTCTAAAATACACTGAGTAATTTTGACCCAGGGAGTAGTAAAACATGCCTCCCATCTTAGCAGCGGCATATTCTCACCGCTGTTCTGAGAATAGACTAAAGGGTGCTATGAAATAGCACGGGGGCCTCATCTGGCCTCCTCTGATTACAAAAGGGACAAGGACGACCTACCTACACCAGCCCAAGGCCAACTGCCAGAAGGCTGAGGTCAGACACGTTTCCACCCTCCATCACTTTTTACCCTGCTCTGATATCGACTGTTCCTCCCACGACACTTTACTTTTCTGCTGGGTTGAATAAAGGGACACACAAGTCTCATGGACAATATTTTTTTATTTTGGGTATTTATTAGGGAAGTTAACAGGTTGCCAAAAGCTGGGATCAGAAAACATTGCGGGCACAGTCATTGGTTCACGGCAACATAGCCAGCTTGATACTCTGACTTAGGCCTCTCAGTCACACGGTTCCTTGGCCTCTGCTCTATTCCATGGGCTTGGCAGTCTGCTGCTGCTTCACAGTCTCGGGTCTCTGG